>NC_058522.1:114302613-114927613 GCF_904849725.1 Hordeum vulgare subsp. vulgare | reverse complement strand
CAATTTCAGGGTCAACTAGCTCAAAAAAAATAAGTAAATGCAAGAAATATACCAAATGAAGTCAGAAATTGTTGAAATTTTGTGATGTGCCTTTGAATGGTGCATTTTGAACAAACAAAAAGTATGAAGTTCAAATAAGTTAAAAAAATGAAATCCCTTTGTAAGAGATGAGTTCTCGTTCGAAACCCTGCTACTTCGAGAGAGTTTGTCAGTTTTGTACACGAAGTGCATCCAGTTTTTGTCGTAGCCCTCTCAACTTTTTAACACATGCTATGTGGGTGAAATGATGATAGCATGCCAACTTTCAACATTTTCAGAGTTCATTAGTAGTGCTTTTCAATTTCAGGGTCAACTAGCTCAAAACAAATAAGTAAATGCAAGAAATATACCAAATGAAGTCAGAAATTGTTGAAATTTTGTGATGTGCCTTTGAATGGTGCATTTTGAACACAAAAAAGTATGGAGTTCAAATAAGTTAAAAAAAATGAAATCCCTTTGTAAGAGATGAGTTCTCGTTCGAAACCCTGCTACTTCGAGAGAGATTGTCAGTTTTGTAACGAAGTGCATCCAGTTTTTGTCGTAGCCCTCTCAACTTTTTAACACATGCTATGTGGGTGAAATGATTATAGCATGCCAACTTTCAACATTTTTAGAGTTCATTTGTACTGCTTTTCAATTTCAGGGTCAACTAGCTCAAAAAAAATAAGTAAATGCAAGAAATATACCAAATGAAGTCAGAAATTGTTGAAATTTTGTGATGTGCCTTTGAATGGTGCATTTTGAACACACAAAAAGTATGGAGTTCAAATACGTTAAAAACAATGAAATCCCTTTGTAAGAGATGAGTTCTCGTTCGAAACCCTGCTACTTCGAGAGAGATTGTCAGTTTTGTACACGAAGTGCATCAAGTTTTTGTCGTAGCCCTCTCAAATTTTTAACACATGCTATGTGGGTGAAACAATGATAGCATGCCAACTTTCAACATTTTTAGAGTTCATTTGTAGTGCTTTTCAATTTCAGGGTCAACTAGCTCAAAAGAAATATCCAAATGCAAGAAATATACCAAATGAAGTCAGAAATTGTTGAAATTTTGTGATGTGCCTATGAATGGTGCATTTTGAACAAACAAAAAGTATGGAGTTCAAATAAGTTAAAAAAATGAAATCCCTTTGTAAGAGATGAATTCTCGTTCGAAACCCTGCTACTTCGAGAGAGATTGTCAGTTTTGTACACGAAGTGCATCCAGTTTTTGTCGTAGCCCTCTCAACTTTTTAACACATGCTATGTGGGTGAAATGATGATAGCATGCCAACTTTCAACATTTTCAGAGTTCATTTGTACTACTTTTCAATTTCAGGGTCAACTAGCTCAAAACAAATAAGTAAATGCAAGAAATATACCAAATGAAGTCAGAAATTGTTGAAATTTTGTGATGTGCCTTTGAATGGTGCATTTTGAACACACAAAAAGTATGGAGTTCAAATAAGTTAAAAAAATGAAATCCCTTTCTAAGAGATGAGTTCTCGTTCGAAACCTTGCTACTTCGAGAGAGATTGTCAGTTTTGTACACAAAGTGCATCCAGTTTTTGTCGTAGCCCTCTCAACTTTTTAACACATTCTATGTGGGTGAAATGATGATAGCATGCCAACTTTCAACATTTTCAGAGTTCATTTGTAGTGCTTTCCAATTTCAGGGTCAACTAGCTCAAAAAAATAAGTAAATGCAAGAAATATACCAAATGAAGTCAGAAATTGTTGAAATTTTGTGATGTGCCTTTGAATGGTGCATTTTGAACACACAAAAAGTATGGAGTTCAAAAAAGTTAAAAAAAATGAAATCCCTTTGTAAGAGATGAGTTCTCGTTCGAAACCTTGCTACTTCGAGAGAGATTGTCAGTTTTGTACACAAAGTGCATCCAGTTTTTGTCGTAGCCCTCTCAACTTTTTAACACATGCTATGTGGGTGAAATGATGATAGCTTGCCAACTTTCAACATTTTCAGAGTTCATTTGTAGTGCTTTTCAATTTCAGGGTCAACTAGCTCAAAAAAAATAAGTAAATGCAAGAAATATACCAAATGAAGTCAGAAATTGTTGAAATTTTGTGATGTGCCTTTGAATGGTGCATTTTGAACACACAAAAAGTATGGAGTTCAAATAAGTTAAAAAAATGAAATCCCTTTGTAAGAGATGAGTTCTCGTTCGAAACCCTGCTACTTCGAGAGAGATTGTCAGTTTTGTACACGAAGTGCATCAAGTTTTTGTCGTATCCCTCTCAACTTTTTAACACATGCTATGTGGGTGAAATGATGATAGCATGCCAACTTTCAACATTTTCAGAGTTCATTTGTAGTGCTTTTTAATTTCAGGGTCAACTAGCTCAAAAAAAATAAGTAAATGCAAGAAATACACCAAATGAATTCAGAAATTGTTGAAATTTTGTGATGTGCCTTTGAATGGTGCGTTTTGAACAAACAAAAAGTATGGAGTTCAAATAAGTTAAAAAAAATGAAATCCCTTTGTAAGAGATGAGTTCTCGTTCGAAACCCTGCTACTTCGAGAGAGATTGTCAGTTTTGTACACAAAGTGCATCCAGTTTTTGTCGTAGCCCTCTCAACTTTTTAACACATGCTATGTGGGTGAAATGATGATAGCATGCCAACTTTCAACATTTTCAGAGTTTTTTGTAGTGCTTTTCAATTTCAGGGTCAACTAGCTCAAAAAAAAGTAAATGCAAGAAATATACCAAATGTAGTCAGAAATTGTTGAAATTTTGTGATGTGCCTTTGAATGGTGCATTTTGAACACACAAAAAGTATGGAGTTCAAATAAGTTAAAAAAATGAAATCCCTTTGTAAGAGATGAGTTCTCGTTCGAAACCCTGCTACTTCAAGAGAGATTGTCAGTTTTGTACACGAAGTGCATCCAGTTTTTGTCGTAGCCCTCTCAACTTTTTAACACATGCTATGTGGGTGAAACGATGATAGCATGCCAACTTTCAACATTTTCAGAGTTCATTTGTAGTGCTTTTCAATTTCAGGGTCAACTAGCTCAAAAGAAATAAGCAAATGCAAGAAATATACCAAATGAAGTCAGAAATTGTTGAAATTTTGTGATGTGCCTTTGAATGGTGCTTTTTGAACAAACAAAAAGTATGGAGTTCAAATAAGTTAAAAAAATGAAATACCTTTGTAAGAGATGAATTCTCGTTCGAAACCCTGCTACTTCGAGAGAGATTGTCAGTTTTGTACACGAAGTGCATCCAGTTTTTGTCGTAGCCCTCTCAACTTTTTAACACATGCTATGTGGGTGAAATTATGATATCATGCCAACTTTCAACATTTTTAGAGTTCATTTGTACTGCTTTTCAATTTCAGGGTCAACTAGCTCAAAAAAAATAAGTAAATGCAAGAAATATACCAAATGAAGTCAGAAATTGTTGAAATTTTGTGATGTGCCTTTGAATGGTGCATTTTGAACAAAAAAAAAGTATGGAGTTCAAATAAGTTAAAAAAAATGAAATCCCTTTGTAAGAGATGAGTTCTCGTTCGAAACCCTGGTACTTCGAGAGAGATTGTCAGTTTTGTACACGAAGTGCATCCAGTTTTTGTCGTAGCCCTCTCAACTTTTTAACACATGCTATGTGGGTGAAATGATGATAGCATGCCAACTTTCAACATTTTCAGAGTTCATTTGTACTGCTTTTCAATTTCAGGGTCAACTAGCTCAAAAAAAATAAGTAAATGGAAGAAATATACCAAATGAAGTCAGAAATTGTTGAAATTTTGTGATGTGCCTTTGAATGGTGCATTTTGAACACACAAAAAGTATGGAGTTCAAATAAGTTAAAAAAATGAAAACCCTTTCTAAGAGATGAGTTCTCGTTCGAAACCCTGCTACTTCGAGAGAGATTGTCAGTTTTGTACACGAAGTGCATCCAGTTTTTGTCGTAGCCCTCTCAACTTTTTAACACATGCTATGTGGGTGAAATGATGATAGCATGCCAACTTTCAACATTTTCAGAGTTCATTAGTAGTGCTTTTCAATTTCAGGGTCAACTAGCTCAAAAAAAATAAGTAAATGCAAGAAATATACCAAATGAAGTCAGAAATTGTTGAAATTTTGTGATGTGCCTTTGAATGGTGCATTTTGAACACACAAAAAGTATGGAGTTCAAATAAGTTAAAAAAATGAAATCCCTTTGTAAGAGATGAGTTCTCGTTCGAAACCCTCCTACTTCGAGAGAGATTGTCAGTTTTGTACACAAAGTGCATCCAGTTTTTGTCGTAGCCCTCTCAACTTTTTAACACATGCTATGTGGGTGAAATGATGATAGCATGCCAACTTTCAACATTTTCAGAGTTCATTTGTAGTGCTTTTCAATTTCAGGGTCAACTAGCTCAAAAAAAAATAAGTAAATGCAAGAAATATACCAAATGAAGTCAGAAATTGTTGAAATTTTGTGATGTGCCTTTGAATGGTGCATTTTGAACACACAAAAAGTATGGAGTTCAAATAAGTTAAAAAAATGAAATCCCTTTGTAAGAGATGAGTTCTCGTTCGAAACTCTGCTACTTCGGGAGAGATTGTCAGTTTTGTAACGAAGTGCATCCAGTTTTTGTCGTAGCCCTCTCAACTTTTTAACACATGCTATGTGGGTGAAATGATGATAGCATGACAACTTTCAACATTTTCAGAGTTCATTTGTAGTGCTTTTCAATTTCAGGGTCAACTAGCTCAAAAAAAATAAGTAAATGGAAGAAATATACCAAATGAAGTCAGAAATTGTTGAAATTTTTTGATGTGCCTTTGAATGGTGCGTTTTGAACAAACAAAAAGTATGGAGTTCAAATAAGTTAAAAAAAATGAAATCCCTTTGTAAGAGATGAGTTCTCGTTCGAAACCCTGCTACTTCGAGAGAGATTGTCAGTTTTGTACACAAAGTGCATCCAGTTTTTGTCGTAGCCCTCTCAACTTTTTAACACATGCTATGTGGGTGAAATGATGATAGCATGCCAACTTTCAACATTTTCAGAGTTTTTTGTAGTGCTTTTCAATTTCAGGGTCAACTAGCTCAAAAAAAAGTAAATGCAAGAAATATACCAAATGTAGTCAGAAATTGTTGAAATTTTGTGATGTGCCTTTGAATGGTGCATTTTGAACACACAAAAAGTATGGAGTTCAAATAAGTTAAAAAAATGAAATCCCTTTGTAAGAGATGAGTTCTCGTTCGAAACCCTGCTACTTCAAGAGAGATTGTCAGTTTTGTACACGAAGTGCATCCAGTTTTTGTCGTAGCCCTCTCAACTTTTTAACACATGCTATGTGGGTGAAACGATGATAGCATGCCAACTTTCAACATTTTCAGAGTTCATTTGTAGTGCTTTTCAATTTCAGGGTCAACTAGCTCAAAAGAAATAAGCAAATGCAAGAAATATACCAAATGAAGTCAGAAATTGTTGAAATTTTGTGATGTGCCTTTGAATGGTGCTTTTTGAACAAACAAAAAGTATGGAGTTCAAATAAGTTAAAAAAATGAAATACCTTTGTAAGAGATGAATTCTCGTTCGAAACCCTGCTACTTCGAGAGAGATTGTCAGTTTTGTACACGAAGTGCATCCAGTTTTTGTCGTAGCCCTCTCAACTTTTTAACACATGCTATGTGGGTGAAATTATGATATCATGCCAACTTTCAACATTTTTAGAGTTCATTTGTACTGCTTTTCAATTTCAGGGTCAACTAGCTCAAAAAAAATAAGTAAATGCAAGAAATATACCAAATGAAGTCAGAAATTGTTGAAATTTTGTGATGTGCCTTTGAATGGTGCATTTTGAACAAACAAAAAGTATGGAGTTCAAATAAGTTAAAAAAAATGAAATCCCTTTGTAAGAGATGAGTTCTCGTTCGAAACCCAGCTACTTCGAGAGAGATTGTCAGTTTTGTACACGAAGTGCATCCAGTTTTTGTCGTAGCCCTCTCAACTTTTTAACACATGCTATGTGGGTGAAATGATGATAGCATGCCAACTTTCAACATTTTCAGAGTTCATTTGTACTGCTTTTCAATTTCAGGGTCAACTAGCTCAAAAAAAATAAGTAAATGGAAGAAATATACCAAATGAAGTCAGAAATTGTTGAAATTTTGTGATGTGCCTTTGAATGGTGCATTTTGAACACACAAAAAGTATGGAGTTCAAATAAGTTAAAAAAAATGAAAACCCTTTCTAAGAGATGAGTTCTCGTTCGAAACCCTGCTACTTCGAGAGAGATTGTCAGTTTTGTACACGAAGTGCATCCAGTTTTTGTCGTAGCCCTCTCAACTTTTTAACACATGCTATGTGGGTGAAATGATGATAGCATGCCAACTTTCAACATTTTCAGAGTTCATTAGTAGTGCTTTTCAATTTCAGGGTCAACTAGCTCAAAAAAAATAAGTAAATGCAAGAAATATACCAAATGAAGTCAGAAATTGTTGAAATTTTGTGATGTGCCTTTGAATGGTGCATTTTGAACACACAAAAAGTATGGAGTTCAAATAAGTTAAAAAAATGAAATCCCTTTGTAAGAGATGAGTTCTCGTTCGAAACCCTCCTACTTCGAGAGAGATTGTCAGTTTTGTACACAAAGTGCATCCAGTTTTTGTCGTAGCCCTCTCAACTTTTTAACACATGCTATGTGGGTGAAATGATGATAGCATGCCAACTTTCAACATTTTCAGAGTTCATTTGTAGTGCTTTTCAATTTCAGGGTCAACTAGCTCAAAAAAAATAAGTAAATGCAAGAAATATACCAAATGAAGTCAGAAATTGTTGAAATTTTGTGATGTGCCTGTGAATGGTGCATTTTGAACACACAAAAAGTATGGAGTTCAAATAAGTTAAAAAAATGAAATCCCTTTGTAAGAGATGAGTTCTCGTTCGAAACTCTGCTACTTCGGGAGAGATTGTCAGTTTTGTAACGAAGTGCATCCAGTTTTTGTCGTAGCCCTCTCAACTTTTTAACACATGCTATGTGGGTGAAATGATGATAGCATGCCAACTTTCAACATTTTGAGAGTTCATTTGTAGTGCTTTTCAATTTCAGGGTCAACTAGCTCAAAAAAAATAAGTAAATGGAAGAAATATACCAAATGAAGTCAGAAATTGTTGAAATTTTTTGATGTGCCTTTGAATGGTGCGTTTTGAACAAACAAAAAGTATGGAGTTCAAGTAAGTTAAAAAAAATGAAATCCCTTTGTAAGAGATGAGTTCTCGTTCGAAACCCTGCTACTTCGAGAGAGATTGTCAGTTTTGTACACGAAATGCATCCAGTTTTTGTCGTAGCCCTCTCAACTTTTTAACACATGCTATGTGGGTGAAATGATGATAGCATGCCAACTTTCAACATTTTCAGAGTTTTTTGTAGTGCTTTTCAATTTCAGGGTCAACTAGCTCAAAAAAAAAGTAAATGCAAGAAATATACCAAATGTAGTCAGAAATTGTTGAAATTTTGTGATGTGCCTTTGAATGGTGCATTTTGAACACACAAAAAGTATGGAGTTCAAATAAGTTAAAAAAATGAAATCCCTTTGTAAGAGATGAGTTCTCGTTCGAAACCCTGCTACTTCAAGAGAGATTGTCAGTTTTGTACACGAAGTGCATCCAGTTTTTGTCGTAGCCCTCTCAACTTTTTAACACATGCTATGTGCGTGAAACGATGATAGCATGCCAACTTTCAACATTTTCAGAGTTCATTTGTAGTGCTTTTCAATTTCAGGGTCAACTAGCTCAAAAGAAATAAGTAAATGCAAGAAATATACCAAATGAAGTCAGAAATTGTTGAAATTTTGTGATGTGCCTTTGAATGGTGCATTTTGAACACACAAAAAGTATGGAGTTCAAATAAGTTAAAAAAAATGAAATCCCTTTGTAAGAGATGAGTTCTCGTTCGAAACCTTGCTACTTCGAGAGAGATTGTCAGTTTTGTACACGAAGTGCATCCAGTTTTTGTCGTAGCCCTCTCAACTTTTTAACACATGCTATGTGGGTGAAATGATGATAGCTTGCCAACTTTCAACATTTTCAGAGTTCATTTGTAGTGCTTTTCAATTTCAGGGTCAACTAGCTCAAAAAAAAATAAGTAAATGCAAGAAATATACCAAATGAAGTCAGAAATTGTTGAAATTTTGTGATGTGCCTTTGAATGGTGCATTTTGAACACACAAAAAGTATGGAGTTCAAATAAGTTAAAAAAATGAAATCCCTTTGTAAGAGATGAGTTCTCGTTCGAAACCCTGCTACTTCGAGAGAGATTGTCAGTTTTGTACACGAAGTGCATCAAGTTTTTGTCGTATCCCTCTCAACTTTTTAACACATGCTATGTGGGTGAAATGATGATAGCATGCCAACTTTCAACATTTTCAGAGTTCATTTGTAGTGCTTTTTAATTTCAGGGTCAACTAGCTCAAAAAAAATAAGTAAATGCAAGAAATACACCAAATGAAGTCAGAAATTGTTGAAATTTTGTGATGTGCCTTTGAATGGTGCGTTTTGAACAAACAAAAAGTATGGAGTTCAAATAAGTTAAAAAAAATGAAATACCTTTGTAAGAGATGAGTTCTCGTTCGAAACCCTGCTACTTCGAGAGAGATTGTCAGTTTTGTACACGAAATGCATCCAGTTTTTGTCGTAGCCCTCTCAACTTTTTAACACATGCTATGTGGGTGAAATGATGATAGCATGCCAACTTTCAACATTTTCAGAGTTTTTTGTAGTGCTTTTCAATTTCAGGGTCAACTAGCTCAAAAAAAAGTAAATGCAAGAAATATACCAAATGTAGTCAGAAATTGTTGAAATTTTGTGATGTGCCTTTGAATGGTGCATTTTGAACACACAAAAAGTATGGAGTTCAAATAAGTTAAAAAAATGAAATCCCTTTGTAAGAGATGAGTTCTCGTTCGAAATCCTGCTACTTCAAGAGAGATTGTCAGTTTTGTACACGAAGTGCATCCAGTTTTTGTCGTAGCCCTCTCAACTTTTTAACACATGCTATGTGGGTGAAACGATGATAGCATGCCAACTTTCAACATTTTCAGAGTTCATTTGTAGTGCTTTTCAATTTCAGGGTCAACTAGCTCAACAGAAATAAGCAAATGCAAGAAATATACCAAATGAAGTCAGAAATTGTTGAAATTTTGTGATGTGCCTTTGAATGGTGCATTTTGAACAAACAAAAAGTATGGAGTTCAAATAAGTTAAAAAAATGAAATACCTTTGTAAGAGATGAGTTCTCGTTCAAAACCCTGCTACTTCGAGAGAGATTGTCAGTTTTGTACACGAAGTGCATCCAGTTTTTGTCGTAGCCCTCTCAACTTTTTAACACATGCTATGTGGGTGAAATGATGATAGCATGCCAACTTTCAACATTTTCAGAGTTTTTTGTAGTGCTTTTCAATTTCAGGGTCAACTAGCTCAAAAAAAATAAGTAAGTGCAAGAAATATACCAAATGTAGTCAGAAATTGTTGAAATTTTGTGATGTGCCTTTGAATGGTGCATTTTGAACACACAAAAAGTATGGAGTTCAAATAAGTTAAAAAAATGAAATCCCTTTGTAAGAGATGAGTCCTCGTTCGAAATCCTGCTACTTCAAGAGAGATTGTCAGTTTTGTACACGAAGTGCATCCAGTTTTTATCGTAGCCCTCTCAACTTTTTAACACATGCTATGTGGGTGAAACGATGATAGAATGCCAACTTTCAACATTTTCAGAGTTCATTTGTAGTGCTTTTCAATTTCAGGGTCAACTAGCTCAAAAGAAATAAGCAAATGCAAGAAATATACCAAATGAAGTCAGAAATTGTTGAAATTTTGTGATGTGCCTTTGAATGGTGCATTTTTAACAAACAAAAAGTATGGAGTTCAAATAAGTTAAAAAAATGAAATACCTTTGTAAGAGATGAGTTCTCGTTCGAAACCCTGCTACTTCGAGAGAGATTGTCAGTTTTGTACACGAAGTGCATCCAGTTTTTGTCGTAGCCCTCTCAACTTTTTAACACATGCTATGTGGGTGAAATTATGATATCATGCCAACTTTCAACATTTTCAGAGTTCATTTGTACTGCTTTTCAATTTCAGGGTCAACTAGCTCAAAAAAAATAAGTAAATGCAAGAAATATACCAAATGAAGTCAGAAATTGCTGAAATTTTGTGATGTGCCTTTGAATGGTGCATTTTGAACAAACAAAGAGTATGGAGTTCAAATAAGTTAAAAAAAATGAAATCCCTTTGTAAGAGACGAGTTCTCGTTCGAAATCGTGCTACTTCGAGAGAGATTGTCAGTTTTGTACACGAAGTGCATCCAGTTTTTGTCGTAGCCCTCTCCACTTTTTAACACATGCTATGTGGGTGAAATGATGATAGCATGCCAACTTTCAACATTTTCAGAGTTCATTAGTAGTGCTTTTCAATTTCAGGGTCAACTAGCTCAAAAAAAAAAAGTAAATGCAAGAAATATACCAAATGAAGTCAGAAATTGCTGAAATTTTCTGATGTGCCTTTGAATGGTGCATTTTGAACACACAAAAAGTATGGAGTTCAAATAAGTTAAAAAAATGAAATCCCTTTCTAAGAGATGAGTTCTCGTTCGAAACCCTGCTACTTCGAGAGAGATTGTCAGTTTTGTACACAAAGTGCATCCAGTTTTTGTCGAAGCCCTCTCAACTTTTTAACACATGCTATGTGGGTGAAATTATGATAGCATGCCAACTTTCAACATTTTCAGAGTTCATTTGTAGTGCTTTTCAATTTCAGGGTCAACTAGCTCAAAACAAATAAGTAAATGCAAGAAATATACCAAATGAAGTCAGAAATTGTTAAAATTTTGTGATGTGCCTTTGAATGGTGCATTTTGAACACACAAAAAGTATGGAGTTCAAATAAGTTAAAAAAATGAAATCCCTTTGTAAGAGATGAGTTCTCGTTCGAAACCGTGCTACTTGAAGAGAGATTGTCAGTTTTGTACACGAAGTGCATCCAGTTTTTGTCGTAGCCCTCTCAACTTTTTAACACATGCTATGTGCGTGAAACGATGATAGCATGCCAACTTTCAACATTTTCAGAGTTCATTTGTAGTGCTTTTCAATTTCAGGGTCAACTAGCTCAAAAGAAATAAGTAAATGCAAGAAATATACCAAATGAAGTCAGAAATTGTTGAAATTTTGTGATGTGCCTTTGAATGGTGCATTTTGAACACACAAAAAGTATGGAGTTCAAAAAAGTTAAAAAAAATGAAATCCCTTTGTAAGAGATGAGTTCTCGTTCGAAACCTTGCTACTTCGAGAGAGATTGTCAGTTTTGTACACGAAGTGCATCCAGTTTTTGTCGTAGCCCTCTCAACTTTTTAACACATGCTATGTGGGTGAAATGATGATAGCTTGCCAACTTTCAACATTTTCAGAGTTCATTTGTAGTGCTTTTCAATTTCAGGGTCAACTAGCTAAAAAAAATAAGTAAATGCAAGAAATATACCAAATGAAGTCAGAAATTGTTGAAATTTTGTGATGTGCCTTTGAATGGTGCATTTTGAACACACAAAAAGTATGGAGTTCAAATAAGTTAAAAAAATGAAATCCCTTTGTAAGAGATGAGTTCTCGTTCGAAACCCTGCTACTTCGAGAGAGATTGTCAGTTTTGTACACGAAGTGCATCAAGTTTTTGTCGTATCCCTCTCAACTTTTTAACACATGCTATGTGGGTGAAATGATGATAGCATGCCAACTTTCAACATTTTCAGAGTTCATTTGTAGTGCTTTTTAATTTCAGGGTCAACTAGCTCAAAAAAAATAAGTAAATGCAAGAAATACACCAAATGAAGTCAGAAATTGTTGAAATTTTGTGATGTGCCTTTGAATGGTGCGTTTTGAACAAACAAAAAGTATGGAGTTCAAATAAGTTAAAAAAAATGAAATACCTTTGTAAGAGATGAGTTCTCGTTCGAAACCCTGCTACTTCGAGAGAGATTGTCAGTTTTGTACACGAAATGCATCCAGTTTTTGTCGTAGCCCTCTCAACTTTTTAACACATGCTATGTGGGTGAAATGATGATAGCATGCCAACTTTCAACATTTTCAGAGTTTTTTGTAGTGCTTTTCAATTTCAGGGTCAACTAGCTCAAAAAAAAAGTAAATGCAAGAAATATACCAAATGTAGTCAGAAATTGTTGAAATTTTGTGATGTGCCTTTGAATGGTGCATTTTGAACACACAAAAAGTATGGAGTTCAAATAAGTTAAAAAAATGAAATCCCTTTGTAAGAGATGAGTTCTCGTTCGAAACCCTGCTACTTCAAGAGAGATTGTCAGTTTTGTACACGAAGTGCATCCAGTTTTTGTCGTAGCCCTCTCAACTTTTTAACACATGCTATGTGGGTGAAACGATGATAGCATGCCAACTTTCAACATTTTCAGAGTTCATTTGTAGTGCTTTTCAATTTCAGGGTCAACTAGCTCAACAGAAATAAGCAAATGCAAGAAATATACCAAATGAAGTCAGAAATTGTTGAAATTTTGTGATGTGCCTTTGAATGGTGCATTTTGAACAAACAAAAAGTATGGAGTTCAAATAAGTTAAAAAAATGAAATACCTTTGTAAGAGATGAGTTCTCGTTCGAAACCCTGCTACTTCGAGAGAGATTGTCAGTTTTGTACACGAAGTGCATCCAGTTTTTGTCGTAGCCCTCTCAACTTTTTAACACATGCTGTGTGGGTGAAATGATGATAGCATGCCAACTTTCAACATTTTCAGAGTTTTTTGTAGTGCTTTTCAATTTCAGGGTCAACTAGCTCAAAAAAATAAGTAAGTGCAAGAAATATACCAAATGTAGTCAGAAATTGTTGAAATTTTGTGATGTGCCTTTGAATGGTGCATTTTGAACACACAAAAAGTATGGAGTTCAAATAAGTTAAAAAAATGAAATCCCTTTGTAAGAGATGAGTTCTCGTTCGAAATCCTGCTACTTCAAGAGAGATTGTCAGTTTTGTACACGAAGTGCATCCAGTTTTTATCGTAGCCCTCTCAACTTTTTAACACATGCTATGTGGGTGAAACGATGATAGCATGCCAACTTTCAACATTTTCAGAGTTCATTTGTAGTGCTTTTCAATTTCAGGGTCAACTAGCTCAAAAGAAATAAGCAAATGCAAGAAATATACCAAATGAAGTCAGAAATTGTTGAAATTTTGTGATGTGCCTTTGAATGGTGCATTTTTAACAAACAAAAAGTATGGAGTTCAAATAAGTTAAAAAAATGAAATACCTTTGTAAGAGATGAGTTCTCGTTCGAAACCCTGCTACTTCGAGAGAGATTGTCAGTTTTGTACACGAAGTGCATCCAGTTTTTGTCGTAGCCCTCTCAACTTTTTAACACATGCTATGTGGGTGAAATTATGATATCATGCCAACTTTCAACATTTTCAGAGTTCATTTGTACTGCTTTTCAATTTCAGGGTCAACTAGCTCAAAAAAAATAAGTAAATGCAAGAAATATACCAAATGAAGTCAGAAATTGCTGAAATTTTGTGATGTGCCTTTGAATGGTGCATTTTGAACAAACAAAAAGTATGGAGTTCAAATAAGTTAAAAAAAATGAAATCCCTTTGTAAGAGACGAGTTCTCGTTCGAAATCGTGCTACTTCGAGAGAGATTGTCAGTTTTGTACACGAAGTGCATCCAGTTTTTGTCGTAGCCCTCTCCACTTTTTAACACATGCTATGTGGGTGAAATGATGATAGCATGCCAACTTTCAACATTTTCAGAGTTCATTAGTAGTGCTTTTCAATTTCAGGGTCAACTAGCTCAAAAAAAAAAAGTAAATGCAAGAAATATACCAAATGAAGTCAGAAATTGCTGAAATTTTCTGATGTGCCTTTGAATGGTGCATTTTGAACACACAAAAAGTATGGAGTTCAAATAAGTTAAAAAAAATGAAATCCCTTTCTAAGAGATGAGTTCTCGTTCGAAACCCTGCTACTTCGAGAGAGATTGTCAGTTTTGTACACAAAGTGCATCCAGTTTTTGTCGAAGCCCTCTCAACTTTTTAACACATGCTATGTGGGTGAAATTATGATAGCATGCCAACTTTCAACATTTTCAGAGTTCATTTGTAGTGCTTTTCAATTTCAGGGTCAACTAGCTCAAAACAAATAAGTAAATGCAAGAAATATACCAAATGAAGTCAGAAATTGTTAAAATTTTGTGATGTGCCTTTGAATGGTGCATTTTGAACACACAAAAAGTATGGAGTTCAAATAAGTTAAAAAAATGAAATCCCTTTGTAAGAGATGAGTTCTCGTTCGAAACCGTGCTACTTGAAGAGAGATTGTCAGTTTTGTACACGAAGTGCATCCAGTTTTTGTCGTAGCCCTCTCAACTTTTTAACACATGCTATGTGCGTGAAACGATGATAGCATGCCAACTTTCAACATTTTCAGAGTTCATTTGTAGTGCTTTTCAATTTCAGGGTCAACTAGCTCAAAAGAAATAAGTAAATGCAAGAAATATACCAAATGAAGTCAGAAATTGTTGAAATTTTGTGATGTGCCTTTGAATGGTGCATTTTGAACACACAAAAAGTATGGAGTTCAAAAAAGTTAAAAAAAATGAAATCCCTTTGTAAGAGATGAGTTCTCGTTCGAAACCTTGCTACTTCGAGAGAGATTGTCAGTTTTGTACACGAAGTGCATCCAGTTTTTGTCGTAGCCCTCTCAACTTTTTAACACATGCTATGTGGGTGAAATGATGATAGCTTGCCAACTTTCAACATTTTCAGAGTTCATTTGTAGTGCTTTTCAATTTCAGGGTCAACTAGCTCAAAAAAAAAAAAGTAAATGCAAGAAATATACCAAATGAAGTCAGAAATTGTTGAAATTTTGTGATGTGCCTTTGAATGGTGCATTTTGAACACACAAAAAGTATGGAGTTCAAATAAGTTAAAAAAATGAAATCCCTTTGTAAGAGATGAGTTCTCGTTCGAAACCCTGCTACTTCGAGAGAGATTGTCAGTTTTGTACACGAAGTGCATCAAGTTTTTGTCGTATCCCTCTCAACTTTTTAACACATGCTATGTGGGTGAAATGATGATAGCATGCCAACTTTCAACATTTTCAGAGTTCATTTGTAGTGCTTTTTAATTTCAGGGTCAACTAGCTCAAAAAAAATAAGTAAATGCAAGAAATACACCAAATGAAGTCAGAAATTGTTGAAATTTTGTGATGTGCCTTTGAATGGTGCGTTTTGAACAAACAAAAAGTATGGAGTTCAAATAAGTTAAAAAAAATGAAATACCTTTGTAAGAGATGAGTTCTCGTTCGAAACCCTCCTACTTCGAGAGAGATTGTCAGTTTTGTACACGAAATGCATCCAGTTTTTGTCGTAGCCCTCTCAACTTTTTAACACATGCTATGTGGGTGAAATGATGATAGCATGCCAACTTTCAACATTTTCAGAGTTTTTTGTAGTGCTTTTCAATTTCAGGGTCAACTAGCTCAAAAAAAAAGTAAATGCAAGAAATATACCAAATGTAGTCAGAAATTGTTGAAATTTTGTGATGTGCCTTTGAATGGTGCATTTTGAACACACAAAAAGTATGGAGTTCAAATAAGTTAAAAAAATGAAATCCCTTTGTAAGAGATGAGTTCTCGTTCGAAACCCTGCTACTTCAAGAGAGATTGTCAGTTTTGTACACGAAGTGCATCCAGTTTTTGTCGTAGCCCTCTCAACTTTTTAACACATGCTATGTGGGTGAAACGATGATAGCATGCCAACTTTCAACATTTTCAGAGTTCATTTGTAGTGCTTTTCAATTTCAGGGTCAACTAGCTCAACAGAAATAAGCAAATGCAAGAAATATACCAAATGAAGTCAGAAATTGTTGAAATTTTGTGATGTGCCTTTGAATGGTGCATTTTGAACAAACAAAAAGTATGGAGTTCAAATAAGTTAACAAAAATGAAATCCCTTTGTAAGAGATGAGTTCTCGTTCGAAACCCTGCTACTTCGAGAGAGATTGTCAGTTTTGTACACGAAGTGCATCCAGTTTTTGTCGTAGCCCTCTCAACTTTTTAACACATGCTATGTGGGTGAAATGATGATAGCATGCCAACTTTCAACATTTTCAGAGTTTTTTGTAGTGCTTCTCAATTTCAGGGTCAACTAGCTCAAAAAAAATAAGTAAATGCAAGAAATATACCAAATGTAGTCAGAAATTGTTGAAATTTTGTGATGTGCCTTTGAATGGTGCATTTTGAACACACAAAAAGTATGGAGTTCAAATAAGTTAAAAAAATGAAATCCCTTTGTAAGAGATGAGTTCTCGTTCGAAATCCTGCTACTTCAAGAGAGATTGTCAGTTTTGTACACGAAGTGCATCCAGTTTTTATCGTAGCCCTCTCAACTTTTTAACACATGCTATGTGGGTGAAACGATGATAGCATGCCAACTTTCAACATTTTCAGAGTTCATTTGTAGTGCTTTTCAATTTCAGGGTCAACTAGCTCAAAAGAAATAAGCAAATGCAAGAAATATACCAAATGAAGTCAGAAATTGTTGAAATTTTGTGATGTGCCTTTGAATGGTGCATTTTTAACAAACAAAAAGTATGGAGTTCAAATAAGTTAAAAAAATGAAATACCTTTGTAAGAGATGAGTTCTCGTTCGAAACCCTGCTACTTCGAGAGAGATTGTCAGTTTTGTACACGAAGTGCATCCAGTTTTTGTCATAGCCCTCTCAACTTTTTAACACATGCTATGTGGGTGAAATTATGATATCATGCCAACTTTCAACATTTTCAGAGTTCATTTGTACTGCTTTTCAATTTCAGGGTCAACTAGCTCAAAAAAAATAAGTAAATGCAAGAAATATACCAAATGAAGTCAGAAATTGCTGAAATTTTGTGATGTGCCTTTGAACGGTGCATTTTGAACAAACAAAAAGTATGGAGTTCAAATAAGTTAAAAAAAATGAAATCCCTTTGTAAGAGACGAGTTCTCGTTCGAAATCGTGCTACTTCGAGAGAGATTGTCAGTTTTGTACACGAAGTGCATCCAGTTTTTGTCGTAGCCCTCTCCACTTTTTAACACATGCTATGTGGGTGAAATGATGATAGCATGCCAACTTTCAACATTTTCAGAGTTCATTAGTAGTGCTTTTCAATTTCAGGGTCAACTAGCTCAAAAAAAAAAGTAAATGCAAGAAATATACCAAATGAAGTCAGAAATTGCTGAAATTTTCTGATGTGCCTTTGAATGGTGCATTTTGAACACACAAAAAGTATGGAGTTCAAATAAGTTAAAAAAATGAAATCCCTTTCTAAGAGATGAGTTCTCGTTCGAAACCCTGCTACTTCGAGAGAGATTATCAGTTTTGTACACAAAGTGCATCCAGTTTTTGTCGAAGCCCTCTCAACTTTTTAACACATGCTATGTGGGTGAAATTATGATAGCATGCCAACTTTCAACATTTTCAGAGTTCATTTGTAGTGCTTTTCAATTTCAGGGTCAACTAGCTCAAAACAAATAAGTAAATGCAAGAAATATACCAAATGAAGTCAGAAATTGTTAAAATTTTGTGATATGCCTTTGAATGGTGCATTTTGAACACACAAAAAGTATGGAGTTCAAATAAGTTAAAAAAATGAAATCCCTTTCTAAGAGATGAGTTCTCGTTCGAAACCCTGCTACTTCGAGAGAGATTGTCAGTTTTGTACACAAAGTGCATCCAGTTTTTGTCGTAGCCCACTCCACTTTTTAACACATGCTATGTGGGTGAAATTATGATAGCATGCCAACTTTCAAAATTTTGAGAGTTCATTTGTAGTGCTTTTCAATTTCAGGGTCAACTAGCTCAAAACAAATAAGTAAATGCAAGAAATATACCAAATGAAGTCAGAAATTGTTGAAATTTTGTGATGTGCCTTTGAATGGTGCATTTTGAACACACAAAAAGTATGGAGTTCAAATAAGTTAAAAAAATGAAATCCCTTTGTAAGAGATGAGTTCTCGTTCGAAACCCTGCTACTTCGAGAGAGATTGTCAGTTTTGTAACGAAGTGCATCCAGTTTTTGTCGTAGCCCTCTCAACTTTTTAACACATGCTATGTGGGTGAAATGATGATAGCATGCCAACTTTCAACATTTTCAGAGTTCATTAGTAGTGCTTTTCAATTTCAGGGTCAACTAGCTCAAAACAAATAAGTAAATGCAAGAAATATACCAAATGAAGTCAGAAATTGTTGAAATTATGTGATGTGCCTTTGAATGGTGCATTTTGAACACACAAAAAGTATGGAGTTCAAATAAGTTAAAAAAAATGAAATCCCTTTGTAAGAGATGAGTTCTCGTTCGAAACCCTGCTACTTCGAGAGAGATTGTCAGTTTTGTACACGAAGTGCATCCAGTTTTTGTCGTAGCCCTCTCAACTTTTTAACACATGCTATTTGGGTGAAATGATGATAGCATTCCAACTTTCAACATTTTCACAGTTCATTAGTAGTGCTTTTCAAATTCAGGGTCAACTAGCTCAAAACAAATAAGTAAATGCAAGAAATATACCAAATGAAGTCAGAAATTGTTGAAATATTGTGATGTGCCTTTGAATGGTGCATTTTGAACACACAAAAAGTATGGAGTTCAAATAAGTTAAAAAAATGAAATCCCTTTCTAAGAGATGAGTTCTCGTTCGAAACCCTGCTACTTCGAGAGAGATTGTCAGTTTTGTACACAAAGTGCATCCAGTTTTAGTCGTAGCCCTCTCAACTTTTTAACACATGCTATGTGGGTGAAATGATGATCGCATGCCAACTTTCAACATTTTCAGAGTTCATTTGTAGTGCTTTTCAATTTCAGGGTCAACTAGCTCAAAAAAATAAGTAAATGCAAGAAATATACCAAATGAAGTCAGAAATTGTTGAAATTTTGTGATGTGCCTTTGAATGGTGCATTTTGAACACACAAAAAGTATGGAGTTCAAATAAGTTAAAAAAAATGAAATCCCTTTGTAAGAGATGAGTTCTCGTTCGAAACCCTGCTACTTCGAGAGAGATTGTCAGTTTTGTAACGAAGTGCATCCAGTTTTTGTCGTAGCCCTCTCAACTTTTTAACACATGCTATGTGGGTGAAATGAGGATAGCATGCCAACTTTCAACATTTTCAGAGTTCATTTGTAGTGCTTTTCAATTTCAGGGTCAACTAGCTCAAAAAAATAAGTAAATGCAAGAAATATACCAAAGGAAGTCAGAAATTGTTGAAATTTTGTGATGTGCCTTTGAATGGTGCATTTTGAACACACAAAAAGTATGGAGTTCAAATAAGTTAAAAAAATGAAATCCCTTTGTAAGAGATGAGTTCTCGTTCGAAACCCTGCTACTTCGAGAGAGATTGTCAGTTTTGTACACGAAGTGCATCCAGTTTTTCTCGTAGCCCTCTCAACTTTTTAACACATGCTATGTGGGTGAAATGATGATAGCATGCCAACTTTCAACATTTTCAGAGTTCATTTGTAGTGCTTTTCAATTTCAGGGTCAACTAGCTCAAAAAAAAATAAGTAAATGCAAGAAATAATCCAAATGAAGTCAGAAATTGTTGAAATTTTGTGATGTGCCTTTGAATGGTGCATTTTGAACACACAAAAAGTATGGAGTTCAAATAAGTTAAAAAAATGAAATCCCTTTCTAAGAGATGAGTTCTCGTTCGAAACCCTGCTACTTCGAGAGAGATTGTCAGTTTTGTACACGAAGTGCATCCAGTTTTTGTCGTAGCCCTCTCAACTTTTTAACACATGCTATGTGGGTGAAATGATGATAGCATGCCAACTTTCAACATTTTCACAGTTCATTAGTAGTGCTTTTCAATTTCAGGGTCAACTAGCTCAAAACAAATAAGTAAATGCAAGAAATATACCAAATGAAGTCAGAAATTGCTGAAATTTTGTGATGTGCCTTTGAATGGTGCATTTTGAACACACAAAAAGTATGGAGTTCAAATAAGTTAAAAAAAATGAAATCCCTTTCTAAGAGATGAGTTCTCCTTCGAAACCGTGCTACTTCGAGAGAGATTGTCAGTTTTGTACACGAAGTGCATCCAGTTTTAGTCGTAGCCCTCTCAACTTTTTAACACATGCTATGTGGGTGAAATGATGATCGCATGCCAACTTTCAACATTTTCAGAGTTCATTTGTAGTGCTTTTCAATTTCAGGGTCAACTAGCTCAAAAAAATAAGTAAATGCAAGAAATATACCAAATGAAGTCAGAAATTGTTGAAATTTTGTGATGTGCCTTTGAATGGTGCATTTTGAACACACAAAAAGTATGGAGTTCAAATAAGTTAAAAAAAATGAAATCCCTTTGTAAGAGATGAGTTCTCGTTCGAAACCTTGCTACTTCGAGAGAGATTGTCAGTTTTGTAACGAAGTGCATCCAGTTTTTGTCGTAGCCCTCTCAACTTTTTAACACATGCTATGTGGGTGAAATGAGGATAGCATGCCAACTTTCAACATTTTCAGAGTTCATTTGTAGTGCTTTTCAATTTCAGGGTCAACTAGCTCAAAAAAATAAGTAAATGCAAGAAATATACCAAATGAAGTCAGAAATTGTTGAAATTTTGTGATGTGCCTTTGAATGGTGCATTTTGAACACACAAAAAGTATGGAGTTCAAATAAGTTAACAAAAATGAAATCCCTTTGTAAGAGATGAGTTCTCGTTCGAAACCCTGCTACTTCGAGAGAGATTGTCAGTTTTGTACACGAAGTGCATCCAGTTTTTGTCGTAGCCCTCTCAACTTTTTAACACATGCTATGTGGGTGAAATGATGATAGCATGCCAACTTTCAACATTTTCAGAGTTCATTAGTAGTGATTTTCAATTTCAAGGTCAACTAGCTCAAAACAAATAAGTAAATGCAAGAAATATACCAAATGAAGTCAGAAATTGTTGAAATTTTGTGATGTGCCTTTGAATGGTGCATTTTGAACACACAAAAAGTATGGAGTTCAAATAAGTTAAAAAAAATGAAATCCCTTTGTAAGAGATGAGTTCTCGTTCGAAACCCTGCTACTTCGAGAGAGATTGTCAGTTTTGTACACGAAGTGCATCCAGTTTTTGTCGTAGCCCTCTCAACTTTTTAACACATGCTATGTGGGTGAAATGATGATAGCATGCCAACTTTCAACATTTTCAGAGTTCATTTGTAGTGCTTTTCAATTTCAGGGTCAACTAGCTCAAAAAAAATAAGTACATGCAAGAAATATACCAAATGAAGTCAGAAATTGTTGAAATTTTCTGATGTGCCTTTGAATGGTGCATTTTGAACACACAAAAAGTATGGAGTTCAAATAAGTTAAAAAAAATGAAATCCCTTTGTAAGAGATGAGTTCTCGTTCGAAACCCTGCTACTTCGAGAGAGATTGTCAGTTTTGTACACGAAGTGCATCCAGTTTTTGTCGTAGCCCTCTCAACTTTTTAACACATGCTATGTGGATGAAATGATGATAGCATGCCAACTTTCAACATTTTCAGAGTTCATTTGTAGTGCTTTTCAATTTCAGGGTCAACTAGCTGAAAAAAATGAGTAAATGCAAGAAATATACCAAATGAAGTCAGAAATTGTTGAAATTTTGTGATGTGCCTTTGAATGGTGCATTTTGAACACACAAAAAGTATGGAGTTCAAATAAGTTAAAAAAAATGAAATCCCTTTGTAAGAGATGAGTTCTCGTTCGAAACCCTGCTACTTCGAGAGAGATTGTCAGTTTTGTAACGAAGTGCATCCAGTTTTTGTCGTAGCCCTCTCAACTTTTTAACACATGCTATGTGGGTGAAATGAGGATAGCATGCCAACTTTCAACATTTTCAGAGTTCATTTGTAGTGCTTTTCAATTTCAGGGTCAACTAGCTCAAAAAAATAAGTAAATGCAAGAAATATACCAAAGGAAGTCAGAAATTGTTGAAATTTTGTGATGTGCCTTTGAATGGTGCATTTTGAACACACAAAAAGTATGGAGTTCAAATAAGTTAAAAAAATGAAATCCCTTTGTAAGAGATGAGTTCTCGTTCGAAACCCTGCTACTTCGAGAGAGATTGTCAGTTTTGTACACGAAGTGCATCCAGTTTTTCTCGTAGCCCTCTCAACTTTTTAACACATGCTATGTGGGTGAAATGATGATAGCATGCCAACTTTCAACATTTTCAGAGTTCATTTGTAGTGCTTTTCAATTTCAGGGTCAACTAGCTCAAAAAAAAATAAGTAAATGCAAGAAATAATCCAAATGAAGTCAGAAATTGTTGAAATTTTGTGATGTGCCTTTGAATGGTGCATTTTGAACACACAAAAAGTATGGAGTTCAAATAAGTTAAAAAAATGAAATCCCTTTCTAAGAGATGAGTTCTCGTTCGAAACCCTGCTACTTCGAGAGAGATTGTCAGTTTTGTACACGAAGTGCATCCAGTTTTTGTCGTAGCCCTCTCAACTTTTTAACACATGCTATGTGGGTGAAATGATGATAGCATGCCAACTTTCAACATTTTCACAGTTCATTAGTAGTGCTTTTCAATTTCAGGGTCAACTAGCTCAAAACAAATAAGTAAATGCAAGAAATATACCAAATGAAGTCAGAAATTGCTGAAATTTTGTGATGTGCCTTTGAATGGTGCATTTTGAACACACAAAAAGTATGGAGTTCAAATAAGTTAAAAAAAATGAAATCCCTTTCTAAGAGATGAGTTCTCCTTCGAAACCGTGCTACTTCGAGAGAGATTGTCAGTTTTGTACACGAAGTGCATCCAGTTTTAGTCGTAGCCCTCTCAACTTTTTAACACATGCTATGTGGGTGAAATGATGATCGCATGCCAACTTTCAACATTTTCAGAGTTCATTTGTAGTGCTTTTCAATTTCAGGGTCAACTAGCTCAAAAAAATAAGTAAATGCAAGAAATATACCAAATGAAGTCAGAAATTGTTGAAATTTTGTGATGTGCCTTTGAATGGTGCATTTTGAACACACAAAAAGTATGGAGTTCAAATAAGTTAAAAAAAATGAAATCCCTTTGTAAGAGATGAGTTCTCGTTCGAAACCTTGCTACTTCGAGAGAGATTGTCAGTTTTGTAACGAAGTGCATCCAGTTTTTGTCGTAGCCCTCTCAACTTTTTAACACATGCTATGTGGGTGAAATGAGGATAGCATGCCAACTTTCAACATTTTCAGAGTTCATTTGTAGTGCTTTTCAATTTCAGGGTCAACTAGCTCAAAAAAATAAGTAAATGCAAGAAATATACCAAATGAAGTCAGAAATTGTTGAAATTTTGTGATGTGCCTTTGAATGGTGCATTTTGAACACACAAAAAGTATGGAGTTCAAATAAGTTAACAAAAATGAAATCCCTTTGTAAGAGATGAGTTCTCGTTCGAAACCCTGCTACTTCGAGAGAGATTGTCAGTTTTGTACACGAAGTGCATCCAGTTTTTGTCGTAGCCCTCTCAACTTTTTAACACATGCTATGTGGGTGAAATGATGATAGCATGCCAACTTTCAACATTTTCAGAGTTCATTAGTAGTGATTTTCAATTTCAAGGTCAACTAGCTCAAAACAAATAAGTAAATGCAAGAAATATACCAAATGAAGTCAGAAATTGTTGAAATTTTGTGATGTGCCTTTGAATGGTGCATTTTGAACACACAAAAAGTATGGAGTTCAAATAAGTTAAAAAAAATGAAATCCCTTTGTAAGAGATGAGTTCTCGTTCGAAACCCTGCTACTTCGAGAGAGATTGTCAGTTTTGTACACGAAGTGCATCCAGTTTTTGTCGTAGCCCTCTCAACTTTTTAACACATGCTATGTGGGTGAAATGATGATAGCATGCCAACTTTCAACATTTTCAGAGTTCATTTGTAGTGCTTTTCAATTTCAGGGTCAACTAGCTCAAAAAAAATAAGTACATGCAAGAAATATACCAAATGAAGTCAGAAATTGCTGAAATTTTCTGATGTGCCTTTGAATGGTGCATTTTGAACACACAAAAAGTATGGAGTTCAAATAAGTTAAAAAAAATGAAATCCCTTTGTAAGAGATGAGTTCTCGTTCGAAACCCTGCTACTTCGAGAGAGATTGTCAGTTTTGTACACGAAGTGCATCCAGTTTTTGTCGTAGCCCTCTCAACTTTTTAACACATGCTATGTGGATGAAATGATGATAGCATGCCAACTTTCAACATTTTCAGAGTTCATTTGTAGTGCTTTTCAATTTCAGGGTCAACTAGCTGAAAAAAATGAGTAAATGCAAGAAATATACCAAATGAAGTCAGAAATTGTTGAAATTTTGTGATGTGCCTTTGAATGGTGCATTTTGAACACACAAAAAGTATGGATTTCAAATAATTTAAAAAAAATGAAATCCCTTTGTAAGAGATGAGTTCTCGTTCGAAACCCTGCTACTTCGAGAGAGATTGTCAGTTTTGTACACGAAGTGCATCCAGTTTTTGTCGTAGCCCTCTCAACTTTTTAACACATGCTATGTGGGTGAAATGATGATAGCATGCCAACTTTCAACATTTTCAGAGTTCATTTGTAGTGCTTTTCAATTTCAGGGTCAACTAGCTCAAAAAAAATAAGTACATGCAAGAAATATACCAAATGAAGTCAGAAATTGCTGAAATTTTGTGATGTGCCTTTGAATGGTGCATTTTGAACACACAAAAAGTATGGAGTTCAAATAAGTTAAAAAAATGAAATCCCTTTGTAAGAGATGAGTTCTCGTTCGAAACCCTGCTACTTCGAGAGAGATTGTCAGTTTTGTACACGAAGTGCATCCAGTTTTTGTCGTAGCCCTCTCAACTTTTTAACACATGCTATGTGGGTGAAATGATGATAGCATGCCAACTTTCAACATTTTCAGAGTTCATTTGTAGTGCTTTTCAATTTCAGGGTCAACTAGCTGAAAAAAAATAAGTAAATGCAAGAAATATACCAAATGAAGTCAGAAATTGCTGAAATTTTCTGATGTGCCTTTGAATGGTGCATTTTGAACACACAAAAAGTATGGAGTTCAAATAAGTTAAAAAAAATGAAATCCCTTTGTAAGAGATGAGTTCTCGTTCGAAACGCTGCTACTTCGAGAGAGATTGTCAGTTTTGTACACGAAGTGCATCCAGTTTTTGTCGTAGCCCTCTCCACTTTTTAACACATGCTATGTGGGTGAAATGATGATAGCATGCCAACTTTCAACATTTTCAGAGTTCATTAGTAGTGCTTTTCAATTTCAGGGTCAACTAGCTCAAAAAAAATAAGTACATGCAAGAAATATACCAAATGAAGTCAGAAATTGTTGAAATTTAGTGATGTGCCTTTGAATGGTGCATTTTGAACACACCAAAAGTATGGAGTTCAAATAAGTTAAAAAAATGAAATCCCTTTCTAAGAGATGAGTTCTCGTTCGAAACCCTCTACTTCGAGAGAGATTGTCAGTTTTGTACACGAAGTGCATCCAGTTTTTGTCGTAGCCCTCTCAACTTTTTAACACATGCTTTTTGGATGAAATTATGATAGCATGCCAACTTTCAACATTTTCAGAGTTCATTTGTAGTGCTTTTCAATTTCAGGGTCAACTAGCTCAAAAAAAATAAGTAAATGCAAGAAATATACCAAATGAAGTCAGAAATTGCTGAAATTTTGTGATGTGCCTTTGAATGGTGCATTTTGAACACACAAAAAGTATGGAGTTCAAATAAGTTAAAAAAAATGAAATCCCTTTGTAAGAGATGAGTTCTCGTTCGAAACCGTGCTACTTCGAGAGAGATTGTCAGTTTTGTACACGAAGTGCATCCAGTTTTTGTCGTAGCCCTCTCCACTTTTTAACACATGCTATGTGGGTGAAATGATGATAGCATGCCAACTTTCAACATTTTCAGAGTTCATTAGTAGTGCTTTTCAATTTCAGGGTCAACTAGCTCAAAAAAAATAAGTACATGCAAGAAATATACCAAATGAAGTCAGAAATTGTTGAAATTTAGTGATGTGCCTTTGAATGGTGCATTTTGAACACACCAAAAGTATGGAGTTCAAATAAGTTAAAAAAAATGAAATCCCTTTCTAAGAGATGAGTTCTCGTTCGAAACCCTCTACTTCGAGAGAGATTGTCAGTTTTGTACACGAAGTGCATCCAGTTTTTGTCGTAGCCCTCTCAACTTTTTAACACATGCTATGTGGATGAAATTATAATAGCATGCCAACTTTCAACATTTTCAGAGTTCATTTGTAGTGCTTTTCAATTTCAGGGTCAACTAGCTCAAAAAATAAGTAAATGCAAGAAATATACCAAATGAAGTCAGAAATTGTTGAAATTTTGTGATGTGCCTTTGAATGGTGCATTTTGAACACACAAAAAGTATGGAGTTCAAATAAGTTAAAAAAAATGAAATCCCTTTGTAAGAGATGAGTTCTCGTTCGAAACCGTGCTACTTCGAGAGAGATTGTCAGTTTTGTACACGAAGTGCATCCAGTTTTTGTCGTAGCCCTCTCCACTTTTTAACACATGCTATGTGGGTGAAATGATGATAGCATGCCAACTTTCAACATTTTCAGAGTTCATTAGTAGTGCTTTTCAATTTCAGGGTCAACTAGCTCAAAACAAATAAGTAAATGCAAGAAATATACCAAATGAAGTCAGAAATTGTTGAAATTTTGTGATGTGCCTTTGAATGGTGCATTTTGAACACACAAAAAGTATGGAGTTCAAATAAGTTAAAAAAATGAAATCCCTTTGTAAGAGATGAGTTCTCGTTCGAAACCCTGCTACTTCGAGAGAGATTGTCAGTTTTGTACACGAAGTGCATCCAGTTTTTGTCGTAGCCCTCTCAAATTTTTAACACATGCTATGTGGGTGAAATGATGATAGCATTCCAACTTTCAACATTTTCACAGTTCATTAGTAGTGCTTTTCAATTTCAGGGTCAACTAGCTCAAAACAAATAAGTAAATGCAAGAAATATACCAAATGAAGTCAGAAATTGTTGAAATTTTGTGATGTGCCTTTGAATGGTGCATTTTGAACACACAAAAAGTATGGAGTTCAAATAAGTTAAAAAAATGAAATCCCTTTGTAAGAGATGAGTTCTCGTTCGAAACTCTGCTACATCGAGAGAGATTGTCAGTTTTGTAACGAAGTGCATCCAGTTTTTGTCGTAGCCCTCTCAACTTTTTAACACATGCTATGTGGGTGAAATGACGATAGCATGCCAACTTTCAACATTTTCAGAGTTCATTAGTAGTGCTTTTTAATTTCAAGGTCAACTAGCTCAAAACAAATAAGTAAATGCAAGAAATATACCAAATGAAGTCAGAAATTGTTGAAATTTTGTGATGTGCCTTTGAATGGTGCATTTTGAACACACAAAAAGTATGGAGTTCAAATAAGTTAAAAAAATGAAATCCCTTTGTAAGAGATGAGTTCTCGTTCGAAACTCTGCTACTTCGAGAGAGATTGTCAGTTTTGTAACGAAGTGCATCCAGTTTTTGTCGTAGCCCTCTCAACTTTTTAACACATGCTATGTGGGTGAAATGATGATAGCATGCCAACTTTCAACATTTTCAGAGTTCATTAGTAGTGCTTTTCAATTTCAAGGTCAACTAGCTCAAAACAAATAAGTAAATGCAAGAAATATACCAAATGAAGTCAGAAATTGTTGAAATTTTGTGATGTGCCCTTGAATGGTGCATTTTGAACACACAAAAAGTATGGAGTTCAAATAAGTTAAAAAAAATGAAATCCCTTTGTAAGAGATGAGTTCTCGTTCGAAACCCTCCTACTTCGAGAGAGATTGTCAGTTTTGAACACGAAGTGCATCCAGTTTTTGTCGTAGCCCTCTCAACTTTTTAACACATGCTATGTGGGTGAAATGATGATAGCATTCCAACTTTCAACATTTTCAGAGTTCATTAGTAGTGCTTTTCAATTTCAGGGTCAACTAGCTCAAAACAAATAAGTAAATGCAAGAAATATACCAAATGAAGTCAGAAATTGTTGAAATTTTGTGATGTGCCTTTGAATGGTGCATTTTGAACACACAAAAAGTATGGAGTTCAAATAAGTTAAAAAAATGAAATCCCTTTTTAAGAGATGAGTTCTCGTTCGAAACTCTGCTACATCGAGAGAGATTGTCAGTTTTGTAACGAAGTGCATCCAGTTTTTGTCGTAGCCCTCTCAACTTTTTAACACATGCTATGTGGGTGAAATGACGATAGCATGCCAACTTTCAACATTTTCAGAGTTCATTAGTAGTCCTTTTTAATTTCAGGGTCAACTAGCTCAAAACAAATAAGTAAATGCAAGAAATATACCAAATGAAGTCAGAAATTGTTGAAATTTTGTGATGTGCCTTTGAATGGTGCATTTTGAACACACAAAAAGTATGGAGTTCAAATAAGTTAAAAAAATGAAATCCCTTTGTAAGAGATGAGTTCTCGTTCGAAACGCTGCTACTTCGAGAGAGATTGTCAGTTTTGAACACGAAGTGCATCCAGTTTTTGTCGTAGCCCTCTCAACTTTTTAACACATGCTATGTGGGTGAAATGATGATAGCATTCCAACTTTCAACATTTTCACAGTTCATTAGTAGTGCTTTTCAATTTCAGGGTCAACTAGCTCAAAACAAATAAGTAAATGCAAGAAATATACCAAATGAAGTCAGAAATTGTTGAAATTTTGTGATGTGCCTTTGAATGGTGCATTTTGAACACACAAAACGTATGGAGTTCAAATAAGTTAAAAAAACTGAAATCCCTTTCTAAGAGATGAGTTCTCGTTCGAAACCCTGCTACTTCGAGAGAGATTGTCAGTTTTGTACACAAAGTGCATCCAGTTTTTGTCGTAGCCCTCTCAACTTTTTAACACATGCTATGTGGATGAAATGATGATAGCATGCCAACTTTCAACATTTTCAGAGTTCATTTGTAGTGCTTTTCAATTTCAGGGTCAACTAGCTGAAAAAAATGAGTAAATGCAAGAAATATACCAAATGAAGTCAGAAATTGTTGAAATTTTGTGATGTGCCTTTGAATGGTGCATTTTGAACACACAAAAAGTATGGAGTTCAAATAAGTTAAAAAAATGAAATCCCTTTGTAAGAGCTGAGTTCTCGTTCGAAACGTTGCTACTTCGAGAGAGATTGTCAGTTTTGTAACGAAGTGCATCCAGTTTTTGTCGTAGCCCTCTCAACTTTTTAACACATGCTATGTGGGTGAAATGAGGATAGCATGCCAACTTTCAACATTTTCAGAGTTCATTTGTAGTGCTTTTCAATTTCAGGGTCAACTAGCTCAAAACAAATAAGTAAATGCAAGAAATATACCAAATGAAGTCAGAAATTGTTGAAATTTTGTGATGTGCCTTTGAATGGTGCATTTTGAACACACAAAAAGTATGGAGTTCAAATAAGTTAAAAAAAATGAAATCCCTTTGTAAGAGATGAGTTCTCGTTCGAAACCTTGCTACTTCGAGAGAGATTGTCAGTTTTGTACACGAAGTGCATCCAGTTTTTGTCGTAGCCCTCTCAACTTTTTAACACATGCTATGTGGGTGAAATGATGATAGCATGCCAACTTTCAACATTTTCAGAGTTCATTTGTAGTGCTTTTCAATTTCAGGGTCAACTAGCTCAAAACAAATAAGTAAATGCACGGAATATACCAAATGAAGTCAGAAATTGTTGAAATTTTGTGATGTGCCTTTGAATGGTGCATTTTGAACACACAAAAAGTATGGAGTTCAAATAAGTTAAAAAAATGAAATCCCTTTCTAAGAGATGAGTTCTCGTTCGAAACCCTGCTACTTCGAGAGAGATTGTCAGTTTTGTACACGAAGTGCATCCAGTTTTTGTCGTAGCCCTCTCAACTTTTTAACACATCCTATGTGGGTGAAATGATGATAGCATGCCAACTTTCAACATTTTCAGAGTTCATTTGTAGTGCTTTTCAATTTCAGGGTCAACTAGCTCAAAAAAAATAAGTAAATGCAAGAAATATACCAAATGAAGTCAGAAATTGCTGAAATTTTCTGATGTGCCTTTGAATGGTGCATTTTGAACACACAAAAAGTATGGAGTTCAAATAAGTTAAAAAAATGAAATCCCTTTGTAAGAGATGAGTTCTCGTTCGAAACCGTGCTACTTCGAGAGAGATTGTCAGTTTTGTACACGAAGTGCATCCAGTATTTGTCGTAGCCCTCTCCACTTTTTAACACATGCTATGTGGGTGAAATGATGATAGCATGCCAACTTTCAACATTTTCAGAGTTCATTTGTAGTGCTTTTCAATTTCAAGGTCAACTAGCTCAAAACAAATAAGTAAATGCAACAAATATACCAAATGAAGTCAGAAATTGTTGAAATTTTGTGATGTGCCTTTGAATGGTGCATTTTGAACACACAAAAAGTATGGAGTTCAAATAAGTTAAAAAAAATGAAATCCCTTTGTAAGAGATGAGTTCTCGTTCGAAACCCTGCTACTTCGAGAGAGATTGTCAGTTTTGTACACAAAGTGCATCCAGTTTTTGTCGTAGCCCTCTCAACTTTTTAACACATGCTATGTGGGTGAAATGATGATAGCATTCCAACTTTCAACATTTTCACAGTTCATTAGTAGTGCTTTTCAATTTCAGGGTCAACTAGCTCAAAACAAATAAGTAAATGCAAGAAATATACCAAATGAAGTCAGAAATTGTTGAAATTTTGTGATGTGCCTTTGAATGGTGCATTTTGAACACACAAAAAGTATGGAGTTCAAATAAGTTAAAAAAATGAAATCCCTTTGTAAGAGATGAGTTCTCGTTCGAAACGCTGCTACTTCGAGAGAGATTGTCAGTTTTGAACACGAAGTGCATCCAGTTTTTGTCGTAGCCCTCTCAACTTTTTAACACATGCTATGTGGGTGAAATGATGATAGCATTCCAACTTTCAACATTTTCACAGTTCATTAGTAGTGCTTTTCAATTTCAGGGTCAACTAGCTCAAAACAAATAAGTAAATGCAAGAAATATACCAAATGAAGTCAGAAATTGTTGAAATTTTGTGATGTGCCTTTGAATGGTGCATTTTGAACACACAAAACGTATGGAGTTCAAATAAGTTAAAAAAACTGAAATCCCTTTCTAAGAGATGAGTTCTCGTTCGAAACCCTGCTACTTCGAGAGAGATTGTCAGTTTTGTACACAAAGTGCATCCAGTTTTTGTCGTAGCCCTCTCAACTTTTTAACACATGCTATGTGGATGAAATGATGATAGCATGCCAACTTTCAACATTTTCAGAGTTCATTTGTAGTGCTTTTCAATTTCAGGGTCAACTAGCTGAAAAAAATGAGTAAATGCAAGAAATATACCAAATGAAGTCAGAAATTGTTGAAATTTTGTGATGTGCCTTTGAATGGTGCATTTTGAACACACAAAAAGTATGGAGTTCAAATAAGTTAAAAAAAATGAAATCCCTTTGTAAGAGCTGAGTTCTCGTTCGAAACGTTGCTACTTCGAGAGAGATTGTCAGTTTTGTAACGAAGTGCATCCAGTTTTTGTCGTAGCCCTCTCAACTTTTTAACACATGCTATGTGGGTGAAATGAGGATAGCATGCCAACTTTCAACATTTTCAGAGTTCATTTGTAGTGCTTTTCAATTTCAGGGTCAACTAGCTCAAAACAAATAAGTAAATGCAAGAAATATACCAAATGAAGTCAGAAATTGTTGAAATTTTGTGATGTGCCTTTGAATGGTGCATTTTGAACACACAAAAAGTATGGAGTTCAAATAAGTTAAAAAAAATGAAATCCCTTTGTAAGAGATGAGTTCTCGTTCGAAACCTTGCTACTTCGAGAGAGATTGTCAGTTTTGTACACGAAGTGCATCCAGTTTTTGTCGTAGCCCTCTCAACTTTTTAACACATGCTATGTGGGTGAAATGATGATAGCATGCCAACTTTCAACATTTTCAGAGTTCATTTGTAGTGCTTTTCAATTTCAGGGTCAACTAGCTCAAAACAAATAAGTAAATGCACGGAATATACCAAATGAAGTCAGAAATTGTTGAAATTTTGTGATGTGCCTTTGAATGGTGCATTTTGAACACACAAAAAGTATGGAGTTCAAATAAGTTAAAAAAATGAAATCCCTTTCTAAGAGATGAGTTCTCGTTCGAAACCCTGCTACTTCGAGAGAGATTGTCAGTTTTGTACACGAAGTGCATCCAGTTTTTGTCGTAGCCCTCTCAACTTTTTAACACATGCTATGTGGGTGAAATGATGATAGCATGCCAACTTTCAACATTTTCAGAGTTCATTTGTAGTGCTTTTCAATTTCAGGGTCAACTAGCTCAAAAAAAATAAGTAAATGCAAGAAATATACCAAATGAAGTCAGAAATTGCTGAAATTTTCTGATGTGCCTTTGAATGGTGCATTTTGAACACACAAAAAGTATGGAGTTCAAATAAGTTAAAAAAAATGAAATCCCTTTGTAAGAGATGAGTTCTCGTTCGAAACCGTGCTACTTCGAGAGAGATTGTCAGTTTTGTACACGAAGTGCATCCAGTATTTGTCGTAGCCCTCTCCACTTTTTAACACATGCTATGTGGGTGAAATGATGATAGCATGCCAACTTTCAACATTTTCAGAGTTCATTTGTAGTGCTTTTCAATTTCAAGGTCAACTAGCTCAAAACAAATAAGTAAATGCAACAAATATACCAAATGAAGTCAGAAATTGTTGAAATTTTGTGATGTGCCTTTGAATGGTGCATTTTGAACACACAAAAAGTATGGAGTTCAAATAAGTTAAAAAAAATGAAATCCCTTTGTAAGAGATGAGTTCTCGTTCGAAACCCTGCTACTTCGAGAGAGATTGTCAGTTTTGTACACAAAGTGCATCCAGTTTTTGTCGTAGCCCTCTCAACTTTTTAACACATGCTATGTGGGTGAAATGATGATAGCATTCCAACTTTCAACATTTTCACAGTTCATTAGTAGTGCTTTTCAATTTCAGGGTCAACTAGCTCAAAACAAATAAGTAAATGCAAGAAATATACCAAATGAAGTCAGAAATTGTTGAAATTTTGTGATGTGCCTTTGAATGGTGCATTTTGAACACACAAAAAGTATGGAGTTCAAATAAGTTAAAAAAATGAAATCCCTTTCTAAGAGATGAGTTCTCGTTCGAAACCCTGCTATTTCGAGAGAGACTGTCAGTTTTGTACACAAAGTGCATCCAGTTTTTGTCGTAGCCCTCTCAACTTTTTAACACATGCTATGTGGATGAAATGATGATAGCATGCCAACTTTCAACATTTTCAGAGTTCATTTGTAGTGCTTTTCAATTTCAGGGTCAACTAGCTGGAAAAAATGAGTAAATGCAAGAAATATACCAAATGAAGTCAGAAATTGTTGAAATTTTGTGATGTGCCTTTGAATGGTGCATTTTGAACACACAAAAAGTATGGAGTTCAAATAAGTTAAAAAAAATGAAATCCCTTTATAAGAGATGAGTTCTCGTTCGAAACGCTCCTACTTCGAGAGAGATTGTCAGTTTGGTAACGAAGTGCATCCAGTTTTTGTCGTAGCCCTCTCAACGTTTTAACACATGCTATGTGGGTGAAATGAGGATAGCATGCCAACTTTCAACATTTTCAGAGTTCATTTGTAGTGCTTTTCAATTTCAGGGTCAACTAGCTCAAAAAAATAAGTAAATGCAAGAAATATACCAAATGAAGTCAGAAATTGTTGAAATTTTGTGATGTGCCTTTGAATGGTGCATTTTGAACACACAAAAAGTATGGAGTTCAAATAAGTTAAAAAAAATGAAATCCCTTTGTAAGAGATGAGTTCTCGTTCGAAACGCTCCTACTTCGAGAGAGATTGTCAGTTTTGTAACGAAGTGCATCCAGTTTTTGTCGTAGCCCTCTCAACTTTTTAACACATGCTATGTGGGTGAAATGAGGATAGCATGCCAACTTTCAACATTTTCAGAGTTCATTTGTAGTGCTTTTCAATTTCAGGGTCAACTAGCTCAAAAAAATAAGTAAATGCAAGAAATATACCAAATGAAGTCAGAAATTGTTGAAATTTTGTGATGTGCCTTTGAATGGTGCATTTTGAACACACAAAAGTATGGAGTTCAAATAAGTTAAAAAAATGAAATCCCTTTCTAAGAGATGAGTTCTCGTTCGAAACCCTGCTACTTCGAGAGAGATTGTCAGTTTTGTACACAAAGTGCATCCAGTTTTTGTCGTAGCCCTCTCAACTTTTTAACACATGCTATGTGGATGAAATGATGATAGCATGCCAACTTTCAACATTTTCAGAGTTCATTTGTAGTGCTTTTCAATTTCAGGGTCAACTAGCTCAAAAAAATAAGTAAATGCAAGAAATATACCAAATGAAGTCAGAAATTGTTGAAATTTTGTGATGTGCCTTTGAATGGTGCATTTTGAACACACAAAAAGTATGGAGTTCAAATAAGTTAAAGAAAATGCAATCCCTTTGTAAGAGATGAGTTCTCGTTCGAAACCCTGCTACTTCGAGAGAGATTGTCAGTTTTGTACACGAAGTGCATCCAGTTTTTGTCGTAGCCTTCTCAACTTTTTAACACATGCTATGTGGGTGAAATGATGATAGCATGCCAACTTTCAACATTTTCAGAGTTCATTTGTAGTGCTTTTCAATTTCAGGGTCAACTAGCTCAAAAAAAATAAGTAAATGCAAGAAATATACCAAATGAAGTCAGAAATTGTTGAAATTTTGTGATGTGCCTTTGAATGGTGCATTTTGAACACACAAAAAGTATGGAGTTGAAATAAGTTAAAGAAAATGAAATCCCTTTGTAAGAGATGAGTTCTCGTTCGAAACCCTGCTACTTCGAGAGAGATTGTCAGTTTTGTACACGAAGTGCATCCAGTTTTTGTCGTAGCCCTCTCAACTTTTTAACACATGCTATGTGGGTGAAATGATGATAGCATGCCAACTTTCAACATTTTCAGAGTTCATTTGTAGTGCTTTTCAATTTCAGGGTCAACTAGCTCAAAAAAAATAAGTAAATGCAAGAAATATACCAAATGAAGTCAGAAATTGTTGAAATTTCGTGATGTGCCTTTGAATGGTGCATTTTGAACACACAAAAAGTATGGAGTTCAAATAAGTTAAGAAAAATGAAATCCCTTTGTAAGAGATGAGTTCTCGTTCGAAACCTTGCTACTTCGAGAGAGATTGTCAGTTTTGTACATGAAGTGCGTCCAGTTTTTGTCGTAGCCTTCTCAACTTTTTAACACATGCTATGTGGGTGAAATGATGATAGCATGCCAACTTTCAACATTTTCAGAGTTCATTTGTAGTGCTTTTCAATTTCAGGGTCAACTAGCTCAAAAAAAATAAGTAAATGCAAGAAATATACCAAATGAAGACAGAAATTGTTGAAATTTTGTGATGTGCCTTTGAATGGTGCATTTTGAACACACAAAAAGTATGGAGTTCAAATAAGTTAAAGAAAATGCAATCCCTTTGTAAGAGATGAGTTCTCGTTCGAAACCCTGCTACTTCGAGAGAGATTGTCAGTTTTGTACACGAAGTGCATCCAGTTTTTGTCGTAGCCCTCTCAACTTTTTAACACATGCTATGTGGGTGAAATGATGATAGCATGCCAACTTTCAACATTTTCAGAGTTCATTTGTAGTGCTTTTCAATTTCAGGGTCAACTAGCTCAAAAAAAAATAAGTAAATGCAAGAAATATACCAAATGAAGGCAGAAATTGTTGAAATTTTGTGATGTGCCTTTGAATGGTGCATTTTGAACAAACAAAAAGTATGGAGTTCAAATAAGTTAAGAAAATGAAATCCCTTTGTAAGAGATGAGTTCTCGTTCGAAACCCTCCTACTTCGAGAGAGATTGTCAGTTTTGTACATGAAGTGCATCCAGTTTTTGTCGTAGCCTTCTCAACTTTTTAACACATGCTATGTGGGTGAAATGATGATAGCATGCCAACTTTCAACATTTTCAGAGTTCATTTGTAGTGCTTTTCAATTTCAGGGTCAACTAGCTCAAAAAAAATAAGTAAATGCAAGAAATATACCAAATGAAGTCAGAAATTGTTGAAATTTTGTGATGTGCCTTTGAATGGTGCATTTTGAACACACAAAAAGTATGGAGTTGAAATAAGTTAAAGAAAATGAAATCCCTTTGTAAGAGATGAGTTCTCGTTCGAAACCCTGCTACTTCGAGAGAGATTGTCAGTTTTGTAGACGAAGTGCATCCAGTTTTTGTCGTAGCCCTCTCAACTTTTTAACACATGCTATGTGGGTGAAATGATGATAGCATGCCAACTTTCAACATTTTCAGAGTTCATTTGTAGTGCTTTTCAATTTCAGGGTCAACTAGCTCAAAAGAAATAAGCAAATGCAAGAAATATACCAAATGAAGTCAGAAATTGTTGAAATTTTGTGATGTGCCTTTGAATGGTGCATTTTGAACACACAAAAAGTATGGAGTTCAAGTAAGTTAAAGAAAATGAAATCCCTTTGTAAGAGATGAGTTCTCGTTCGAAACCCTCCTACTTCGAGAGAGATTGTCAGTTTTGTACACGAAGTGCATCCAGTTTTTGTCGTAGCCTTCTCAACCTTTTAACACATTCTATGTGGGTGAAATGATGATAGCATGCCAACTTTCAACATGTTCAGAGTTCATTTGTAGTGCTTTTCAATTTCAGGGTCAACTAGCTCAAAACAAATAAGTAAATGCACGGAATATACCAAATGAAGTCAGAAATTGTTGAAATTTTGTGATGTGCCTTTGAATGGTGCATTTTGAACACACAAAAATATGGAGTTCAAATAAGTTAAAGAAAATGAAATCCCTTAGTAAGAGATGAGTTCTCGTTCGAAACCCTGCTACTTCGAGAGAGATTGTCAGTTTTGTACACGAAGTGCATCCAGTTTTTGTCGTAGCGCTCTCAACTTTTTAACACATGCTATGTGGGTGAAATGATGATAGCATGCCAACTTTCAACATTTTCAGAGTTCATTTGTAGTGCTTTTCAATTTCAGGGTCAACTAGCTCAAAAAAAATAAGTAAATGCAAGAAATATACCAAATGAAGTCAGAAATTGTTGAAATTTTGTGATGTGCCTTTGAATGGTGCATTTTGAACACACAAAAAGTATGGAGTTCAAATAAGTTAAAGAAAATGAAATCCCTTTGTAAGAGATGAGTTCTCGTTCGAAACCCTCCTACTTCGAGAGAGATTGTCAGTTTTGTACACGAAGTGCATCCAGTTTTTGTCGTAGCCCTCTCAACTTTTTAACACATGCTATGTGGGTGAAATGATGATAGCATGCCAACTTTCAACATTTTCAGAGTTCATTTGTAGTGCTTTTCAATTTCAGGGTCAACTAGCTCAAAAAAAAATAAGTAAATGCAAGAAATATACCAAATGAAGTCAGAAATTGTTGAAATTTTGTGATGTGCCTTTGAATGGTGCATTTTGAACAAACAAAAAGTATGGAGTTCAAATAAGTTAAGAAAATGAAATCCTTTTGTAAGAGATGAGTTCTCGTTCGAAACCCTCCTACTTCGAGAGAGATTGTCAGTTTTGTACACGAAGTGCATCCAGTTTTTGTCGTAGCCTTCTCAACTTTTTAACACATGCTATGTGGGTGAAATGATGATAGCATGCCAACTTTCAACATTTTCAGAGTTCATTTGTAGTGCTTTTCAATTTCAGGGTCAACTAGCTCAAAAAAAATAAGTAAATGCAAGAAATATACCAAATGAAGTCAGAAATTGTTGAAATTTTGTGATGTGCCTTTGAATGGTGCATTTTGAACACACAAAAAGTATGGAGTTGAAATAAGTTAAAGAAAATGAAATCCCTTTGTAAGAGATGAGTTCTCGTTCGAAACCCTGCTACTTCGAGAGAGATTGTCAGTTTTGTACACGAAGTGCATCCAGTTTTTGTCGTAGCCCTCTCAACTTTTTAACACATGCTATGTGGGTGAAATGATGATAGCATGCAACCTTTCAACATTTTCAGAGTTCATTTGTAGTGCTTTTCAATTTCAGGGTCAACTAGCTCAAAAGAAATAAGCAAATGCAAGAAATATACCAAATGAAGTCAGAAATTGTTGAAATTTTGTGATGTGCCTTTGAATGGTGCATTTTGAACACACAAAAAGTATGGAGTTCAAGTAAGTTAAAGAAAATGAAATCCCTTTGTAAGAGATGAGTTCTCGTTCGAAACCCTCCTACTTCGAGAGAGATTGTCAGTTTTGTACACGAAGTGCATCCAGTTTTTGTCGTAGCCTTCTCAACCTTTTAACACATTCTATGTGGGTGAAATGATGATAGCATGCCAACTTTCAACATGTTCAGAGTTCATTTGTAGTGCTTTTCAATTTCAGGGTCAACTAGCTCAAAACAAATAAGTAAATGCACGGAATATACCAAATGAAGTCAGAAATTGTTGAAACTTTGTGATGTGCCTTTGAATGGTGCATTTTGAACACACAAAAATATGGAGTTCAAATAAGTTAAAGAAAATGAAATCCCTTAGTAAGAGATGAGTTCTCGTTCGAAACCCTGCTACTTCGAGAGAGATTGTCAGTTTTGTACACGAAGTGCATCCAGTTTTTGTCGTAGCGCTCTCAACTTTTTAACACATGCTATTGGGTGAAATGATGATAGCATGCCAACTTTCAACATTTTCAGAGTTCATTTGTAGTGTTTTTCAATTTCAGGGTCAACTAGCTCAAAAATAATAAGTAAATGCAAGATATATACCAAATGAAGTCAGAAATTGTTGAAATTTTGTGATGTGCCTTTGAATGGTGCATTTTGAACACACAAAAAGTATGGAGTTCAAGTAAGTTAAAGAAAATGAAATCCCTTTGTAAGAGATGAGTTCTCGTTCGAAACCCTCCTACTTCGAGAGAGATTGTCAGTTTTGTACACGAAGTGCATCCAGTTTTTGTCGTAGCCTTCTCAACCTTTTAACACATTCTATGTGGGTGAAATGATGATAGCATGCCAACTTTCAACATGTTCAGAGTTCATTTGTAGTGCTTTTCAATTTCAGGGTCAACTAGCTCAAAACAAATAAGTAAATGCACGGAATATACCAAATGAAGTCAGAAATTGTTGAAATTTTGTGATGTGCCTTTGAATGGTGCATTTTGAACACACAAAAATATGGAGTTCAAATAAGTTAAAGAAAATGAAATCCCTTAGTAAGAGATGAGTTCTCGTTCGAAACCTTGCTACTTCGAGAGAGATTGTCAGTTTTGTACACGAAGTGCATCCAGTTTTTGTCGTAGCGCTCTCAACTTTTTAACACATGCTATTGGGTGAAATGATGATAGCATGCCAACTTTCAACATTTTCAGAGTTCATTTGTAGTGTTTTTCAATTTCAGGGTCAACTAGCTCAAAAATAATAAGTAAATGCAAGATATATACCAAATGAAGTCAGAATAACAAAATAGATAATAGTTTGGATAGTCAAAATTATTAATTATGAAAATAAAAAATAGTTTTGCATTATTTATTCTATTTGAAACACTTTTCATTATCATAGTTTTTTCAAATTCTCAAATATGCAAAAAGAATTTTTAATAAACATAGTTTTTAATTGAAAATAACAAAATAGATAGTAGTTTGGATAGTCAAAATTATTTATTATGAAAATAAAAAATAGTTTTGCATTATTTATTCTATTTGAAACACATTTCATTATCATAGTTTTGTCAAATTCTCAAATATGCAAAAAGAATTTTTAATAAACATAGTTTTTAATTGAAAATAACAAAATAGATAATAGTTTGGATAGTCAAAATTATTAATTATGAAAATAAAAAATAGTTTTGCATTATTTATTCAATTTGAAACACTTTTCATTATCATAGTTTTGTCAAATTCTCAAATATGCAAAAAGAATTTTTAATAAACATAGTTTTCAATTGAAAATAAAAAAATAGATAACAGTTTGCATAGTCAAAATTATTAAATATGAAAATAAAAAATAGTTTTGCATTGTTTATTCTATTTGAAACACTTTTCATTATCATAGTTTTGTCAAATTCTCAAATATGCAAAAAGAATTTTTAATAAACATAGTTTTTAATTGAAAATAACAAAATAAGTTAATAGTTTGGATAGTCAAAATAATTAATTTTGAAAATAGAAAAAAATTGAAACTATATGAGAAATCATAAAGAAAATTCAATCTAAATTCAAATTCACTTTAAATTTAGATTGAATTTTCTCCACAATTTCGAATATAGTTTCAATTTTCAATAAGTTTAGGCCCGTAAGCCTGCTTTAGAGAGGAGCTCGATGGACAAGCTGCGACAGGCCTTATAAACAAGTGTTAGTCCCGCTCGCTGGGCGAGGTGGGACTAAACTTACCGTGCAGCCGAGGAGGGTCTTTAGTCCCGGTTGGAGCCACGCCCCGGGACTAAAGACACCCTTTAGTCCCGGCTGGAGCCACGCACCGGGACTAAAGACCCCCTGCTTCCCGCCTCTTGGTCTGCCCGAAAAGAGGCCTTTAGTCCCGGGGCGTGGCTCCACCCGGGACTACAAGGGGTCTTTAGTCCCAGCTCGAGCCACGCACCGGGACTATAGATCCACCTATATAAGCGGGTCTTCGAAAATTTCCAACCCAATTCGTCCATTACTCTTCTTCTTCCTCTCGTTCTCCTGCCCGGCGGGGCACAGCGACGAACGTAACCGACACCGTCAGGCTGCCCGCTGTCCTGCTCGCCGTCGGCCGTCCTCCTCGCCGCCGCGCCGTCCTCCTCGCCGTCGCGCCGTCCTCCTCGCACCCGCGCCGTCCTCCTCGCCGTCGCGCCGTCCTCCTCGCCGCCGCGCCGTCCTCCTCGCCATCCTCCTCGCCGCCGCGCCGTCCTCCTTGCCATCCTCCTCGCCGCCGCGCCGCCCTCCTCGCCGTCGCGCCGTCCTCCTAGCCGTCGTGCCGTGCTCCTCGCCGTCGCGCCGTCCTCCGCGCCGTCCTCCTCGCCAACACTCCGGCCAGTAAGCCCCCCGCCCCCTCCTCCCCAACACTCCGGCCAGTATAGAAGAAAAGATTAAAAAGGAGAAGAGAAGAAGAAAAAGGACAAGAAAGGAAGAAAAAGGAGAAGAAAAGAAGAAAAAGGAGAATAAAAGAAGAAAAAGAAAAGATTTTTTTGTCATTTAATTCCTATTGTTATTAGGTTTGTGCTAGATTATTAGGGTTAGTAATATTTAGAATTAGGTTAGGGTTACAAGAAGAAGAAATATGAACAAAAATAAGATTAGGAAAAATGAAAATAAGAAGAGGAGGAGAAGAAAAGAAGAAAAAGTGTATATTGTATAGTGTATATGCTTAAGTGTATAGTGTATATAGTGTATAGTGTATAAGGAGAGGAGGAATTTTGCTATAGTGTATATAGTGTATAGTGTATAAGAAAAGAAGAAAAGAAGAGGAGGAGAAGAGAAGAAAAGAAGAGGAGGACAAGAGAAGAAAAGAAGAGGAGGAGAAGAAAAATGAAAATAAGTGTTAATAGTTTAATTTTGCTATTGTATATGCTTAAGTGTTAATAGTTTATTTTTAGCAAGAAAATTAATAGAACTAGTTTATTTTTTTAGTTCATTTTACGATGCCTATCCCGCATCCTCGTCGTCGACTCGACGGAGGACACCTGCTTGATCAGAGGGGCCCTGTCCGGGACTGGGCTCCGCCCGGCTGGTATTGGGAGGTGCTACCTTCCGGGGGCGTAGGTTGGTGAGGAGCCAGCCCGTCGTTGACCCGATCCTTGTTTGGTGGCGGTCGCGTGGGCCAGTGAGGGTGCCGAGGCTTCCGGACACCGCGGAGGTGGTAAGTCACCGTGTCAGCGAGGAGGATGAGCACGTCCGTCGCTACATGGTTGCGTTGGAGGGCAGGTTCGAGCATACCTGGCAGGTTCTTCGGGGATCTCACTGGAGCTATGATCCTGTGATGGTTCCTTCTCTTTGATTGTCCACCGCCCGCGCCGATACCCGTCGGGCGCTACGGTTCTAGATGTATTAGTGATGCTATATGTATGATAGTATTCGAGGAGTATTAATGATAATATTCGACGATGTACGAACAAAAGTGATGATGTATTAGCTAATAATTGAATGCATGCTAATTTGAATGGTGCATTTTGAACACACAAAAAGTATGGAGTTCAAATAAGTTAAAAAAATGAAATCCCTTTGTAAGAGATGAGTTCTCGTTCGAAACCCTGCTACTTCGAGAGAGATTGTCAGTTTTGTACACGAAGTGCATCCAGTTTTTGTCGTAGCCCTCTCAACTTTTTAACACATGCTATGTGGGTGAAATGATGATAGCATGCCAACTTTCAACATTTTCAGAGTTCATTAGTAGTGCTTTTCAATTTCAGGGTCAACTAGCTCAAAACAAATAAGTAAATGCAAGAAATATACCAAATGAAGTCAGAAATTGTTGAAATTTTGTGATGTGCCTTTGAATGGTGCATTTTGAACACACAAAAAGTATGGAGTTCAAATAAGTTAAAAAAATGAAATCCCTTTGTAAGAGATGAGTTCTCGTTCGAAACCCTGCTACTTCGAGAGAGATTGTCAGTTTTGTACACGAAGTGCATCCAGTTTTTGTCGTAGCCCTCTCAACTTTTTAACACATGCTATGTGGGTGAAATGATGATAGCATTCCAACTTTCAACATTTTCACAGTTCATTAGTAGTGCTTTTCAATTTCAGGGTCAACTAGCTCAAAACAAATAAGTAAATGCAAGAAATATACCAAATGAAGTCAGAAATTGTTGAAATTTTGTGATGTGCCTTTGAATGGTGCATTTTGAACACACAAAAAGTATGGAGTTCAAATAAGTTAAAAAAATGAAATCCCTTTCTAAGAGATGAGTTCTCGTTCGAAACCCTGCTACTTCGAGAGAGATTGTCAGTTTTGTACACAAAGTGCATCCAGTTTTTGTCGTAGCCCTCTCAACTTTTTAACACATGCTATGTGGGTGAAATGATGATCGCATGCCAACTTTCAACATTTTCAGAGTTCATTTGTAGTGCTTTTCAATTTCAGGGTCAACTAGCTCAAAAAAATAAGTAAATGCAAGAAATATACCAAATGAAGTCAGAAATTGTTGAAATTTTGTGAGGTGCCTTTGAATGGTGCATTTTGAACACACAAAAAGTATGGAGTTCAAATAAGTTAAAAAAAATGAAATCCCTTTGTAAGAGATGAGTTCTCGTTCGAAACGCTCCTACTTCGAGAGAGATTGTCAGTTTTGTAACGAAGTGCATCCAGTTTTTGTCGTAGCCCTCTCAACTTTTTAACACATGCTATGTGGGTGAAATGAGGATAGCATGCCAACTTTCAACATTTTCAGAGTTCATTTGTAGTGCTTTTCAATTTCAGGGTCAACTAGCTCAAAAAAATAAGTAAATGCAAGAAATATACCAAATGAAGTCAGAAATTGTTGAAATTTTGTGATGTGCCTTTGAATGGTGCATTTTTAACACACAAAAAGTATGGAATTCAAATAAGTTAAAAAAAAATGAAATCCCTTTGTAAGAGATGAGTTCTCGTTCGAAACCTTGCTACTTCGAGAGAGATTGTCAGTTTTGTACACGAAGTGCATCCAGTTTTTGTCGTAGCCCTCTCAACTTTTTAACACATGCTATGTGGGTGAAATGATGATAGCATGCCAACTTTCAACATTTTCAGAGTTCATATGTAGTGCTTTTCAATTTCAGGGTCAACTAGCTCAAAAAACATAAGTAAATGCAAGAAATATACCAAATGAAGTCAGAAATTTTTGAAATTTTGTGATGTGCCTTTGAATGGTGCATTTTGAACACACAAAAAGTATGGAGTTCAAATAAGTTAAAAAAAATGAAATCCCTTTGTAAGAGATGAGTTCTCGTTCGAAACCCTGCTACTTCGAGAGAGATTGTCAGTTTTGTACACGAAGTGCATCCAGTTTTTGTCGTAGCCCTCTCAACTTTTTAACACATGCTATGTGGGTGAAATGATGATAGCATGCCAACTTTCAACATTTTCAGAGTTCATTTGTAGTGCTTTTCAATTTCAGGGTCAACTAGCTCAAAAAAAATAAGTAAATGCAAGAAATATACCAAATGAAGTCAGAAATTGTTGAAATTTTGTGATGTGCCTTTGAATGGTGCATTTTGAACACACAAAAAGTATGGAGTTCAAATAAGTTAAAAAAATGAAATCCCTTTGTAAGAGATGAGTTCTCGTTCGAAACCTTGCTACTTCGAGAGAGATTGTCAGTTTTGTACACGAAGTGCATCCAGTTTTTGTCGTAGCCCTCTCAACTTTTTAACACATGCTATGTGGGTGAAATGATGATAGCATGCCAACTTTCAACATTTTCAGAGTTCATTTGTAGTGCTTTTCAATTTCAGGGTCAACTAGCTCAAAAAACATAAGTAAATGCAAGAAATATACCAAATGAAGTCAGAAATTGTTGAAATTTTGTGATGTGCCTTTGAATGGTGCATTTTGAACACACAAAAAGTATGGAGTTCAAATAAGTTAAAAAAAATGAAATCCCTTTGTAAGAGATGAGTTCTCGTTCGAAACCCTGCTACTTCGAGAGAGATTGTCAGTTTTGTACACGAAGTGCATCCAGTTTTTGTCGTAGCCCTCTCAACTTTTTAACACATGCTATGTGGGTGAAATGATGATAGCATGCCAACTTTCAACATTTTCAGAGTTCATTTGTAGTGCTTTTCAATTTCAGGGTCAACTAGCTCAAAAAAATAAGTAAATGCAAGAAATATACCAAATGAAGTCAGAAATTGTTGAAATTTTGTGATGTGCCTTTGAATGGTGCATTTTGAACACACAAAAAGTATGGAGTTCAAATAAGTTAAAAAAAAATGAAATCCCTTTGTAAGAGATGAGTTCTCGTTCGAAACCTTGCTACTTCGAGAGAGATTGTCAGTTTTGTACACGAAGTGCATCCAGTTTTTGTCGTAGCCCTCTCAACTTTTTAACACATGCTATGTGGGTGAAATGATGATAGCATGCCAACTTTCAACATTTTCAGAGTTCATATGTAGTGCTTTTCAATTTCAGGGTCAACTAGCTCAAAAAACATAAGTAAATGCAAGAAATATACCAAATGAAGACAGAAATTTTTGAAATTTTGTGATGTGCCTTTGAATGGTGCATTTTGAACACACAAAAAGTATGGAGTTCAAATAAGTTAAAAAAAATGAAATCCCTTTGTAAGAGATGAGTTCTCGTTCGAAACCCTGCTACTTCGAGAGAGATTGTCAGTTTTGTACACGAAGTGCATCCAGTTTTTGTCGTAGCCCTCTCAACTTTTTAACACATGCTATGTGGGTGAAATGATGATAGCATGCCAACTTTCAACATTTTCAGAGTTCATTTGTAGTGCTTTTCAATTTCAGGGTCAACTAGGTCAAAAAAAATAAGTAAATGCAAGAAATATACCAAATGAAGTCAGAAATTGTTGAAATTTTGTGATGTGCCTTTGAATGGTGCATTTTGAACACACAAAAAGTATGGAGTTCAAATAAGTTAAAAAAATGAAATCCCTTTGTAAGAGATGAGTTCTCGTTCGAAACCTTGCTACTTCGAGAGAGATTGTCAGTTTTGTACACGAAGTGCATCCAGTTTTTGTCGTAGCCCTCTCAACTTTTTAACACATGCTATGTGGGTGAAATGATGATAGCATGCCAACTTTCAACATTTTCAGAGTTCATTTGTAGTGCTTTTCAATTTCAGGGTCAACTAGCTCAAAAAACATAAGTAAATGCAAGAAATATACCAAATGAAGTCAGAAATTGTTGAAATTTTGTGATGTGCCTTTGAATGGTGCATTTTGAACACACAAAAAGTATGGAGTTCAAATAAGTTAAAAAAAATGAAATCCCTTTGTAAGAGATGAGTTCTCGTCCGAAACCTTGCTACTTCGAGAGAGATTGTCAGTTTTGTACACGAAGTGCATCCAGTTTTTGTCGTAGCCCTCTCAACTTTTTAACACATGCTATGTGGGTGAAATGATGATAGCATGCCAACTTTCAACATTTTCAGAGTTCATTTGTAGTGCTTTTCAATTTCAGGGTCAACTAGCTCAAAAAACATAAGTAAATGCAAGAAATATACCAAATGAAGTCAGAAATTGTTGAAATTTTGTGATGTGCCTTTGAATGGTGCATTTTGAACACACAAAAAGTATGGAGTTCAAATAAGTTAAAAAAATGAAATCCCTTTGTAAGAGATGAGTTCTCGTTCGAAACCCTGCTACTTCGAGAGAGATTGTCAGTTTTGTACACGAAGTGCATCCAGTTTTTGTCGTAGCCCTCTCAACTTATTAACACATGCTATGTGGGTGAAATGATGATAGCATGCCAACTTTCAACATTTTCAGAGTTCATTTGTAGTGCTTTTCAATTTCAGGGTCAACTAGCTCAAAAAAAAATAAGTAAATGCAAGAAATATACCAAATGAAGTCAGAAATTGCTGAAATTTTCTGATGTGCCTTTCAATGGTGCATTTTGAACACACAGAAAGTATGGAGTTCAAATAAGTTAAAAAAAATGAAATCCCTTTGTAAGAGATGAGTTCTCGTTCGAAACCCTCCTACTTCGAGAGAGATTGTCAGTTTTGTAACGAAGTGCATCCAGTTTTTGTCGTAGCCGTCTCAACTTTTTAACACATGCTATGTGGGCGAAATGATTATAGCATGCCAACTTTCAACATTTTCAGAGTTCATTTGTAGTGCTTTTCAATTTCAGGGTCAACTAGCTCAAAACAAATACGTAAATGCAAGAAATATACCAAATGAAGTCAGAAATTGTTGAAATTTTGTGATGTGCCTTTGAATGGTGCATTTTGAACAAACAAAAAGTATGGAGTTCAAATAAGTTAAAAAAAATGAAATCCCTTTGTAAGAGATGAGTTCTCGTTCGAAACCCTGCTACTTCGAGAGAGATTGTCAGTTTTGTACACGAAGTGCATCCAGTTTTTGTCGTAGCCCTCTCAACTTTTTAACACATGCTATGTGGGTGAAATGATGATAGCATGCCAACTTTCAACATTTTCAGAGTTCATTAGTAGTGCTTTTCAATTTCAGGGTCAACTAGCTCAAAACAAATAAGTAAATGCAAGAAATATACCAAATGAAGTCAGAAATTGTTGAAATTTTGTGATGTGCCTTTGAATGGTGCATTCTGAACACACAAAAAGTATGGAGTTCAAATAAGTTAAAAAAAATGAAATCCCTTTGTAAGAGATGAGTTCTCGTTCGAAACCCTGCTACTTCGAGAGAGATTGTCAGTTTTGTACACGAAGTGCATCCAGTTTTTGTCGTAGCCCTCTCAACTTTTTAACACATGCTATGTGGGTGAAATGATGATAGCATTCCAACTTTCAACATTTTCACAGTTCATTAGTAGTGCTTTTCAATTTCAGGGTCAACTAGCTCAAAACAAATAAGTAAATGCAAGAAATATACCAAATGAAGTCAGAAATTGTTGAAATTTTGTGATGTGCCTTTGAATGGTGCATTTTGAACACACAAAAAGTATGGAGTTCAAATAAGTTAAAAAAATGAAATCCCTTTCTAAGAGATGAGTTCTCGTTCGAAACCCTGCTACTTCGAGAGAGATTGTCAGTTTTGTACACAAAGTGCATCCAGTTTTTGTCGTAGCCCTCTCAACTTTTTAACACATGCTATGTGGGTGAAATGATGATCGCATGCCAACTTTCAACATTTTCAGAGTTCATTTGTAGTGCTTTTCAATTTCAGGGTCAACTAGCTCAAAAAAATAAGTAAATGCAAGAAATATACCAAATGAAGTCAGAAATTGTTGAAATTTTGTGAGGTGCCTTTGAATGGTGCATTTTGAACACACAAAAAGTATGGAGTTCAAATAAGTTAAAAAAAATGAAATCCCTTTGTAAGAGATGAATTCTCGTTCGAAACGCTCCTACTTCGAGAGAGATTGTCAGTTTTGTAACGAAGTGCATCCAGTTTTTGTCGTAGCCCTCTCAACTTTTTAACACATTCTATGTGGGTGAAATGATGATAGCATGCCAACTTTCAACATGTTCAGAGTTCATTTGTAGTGCTTTTCAATTTCAGGGTCAACTAGCTCAAAAAAATAAGTAAATGCAAGAAATATACCAAATGAAGTCAGAAATTGTTGAAATTTTGTGATGTGCCTTTGAATGGTGCATTTTGAACACACAAAAAGTATGGAATTCAAATAAGTTAAAAAAAAATGAAATCCCTTTGTAAGAGATGAGTTCTCGTTCGAAACCTTGCTACTTCGAGAGAGATTGTCAGTTTTGTACACGAAGTGCATCCAGTTTTTGTCGTAGCCCTCTCAACTTTTTAACACATGCTATGTGGGTGAAATGATGATAGCATGCCAACTTTCAACATTTTCAGAGTTCATATGTAGTGCTTTTCAATTTCAGGGTCAACTAGCTCAAAAAACATAAGTAAATGCAAGAAATATACCAAATGAAGTCAGAAATTTTTGAAATTTTGTGATGTGCCTTTGAATGGTGCATTTTGAACACACAAAAAGTATGGAGTTCAAATAAGTTAAAAAAAATGAAATCCCTTTGTAAGAGATGAGTTCTCGTTCGAAACCCTGCTACTTCGAGAGAGATTGTCAGTTTTGTACACGAAGTGCATCCAGTTTTTGTCGTAGCCCTCTCAACTTTTTAACACATGCTATGTGGGTGAAATGATGATAGCATGCCAACTTTCAACATTTTCAGAGTTCATTTGTAGTGCTTTTCAATTTCAGGGTCAACTAGCTCAAAAAAAATAAGTAAATGCAAGAAATATACCAAATGAAGTCAGAAATTGTTGAAATTTTGTGATGTGCCTTTGAATGGTGCATTTTGAACACACAAAAAGTATGGAGTTCAAATAAGTTAAAAAAATGAAATCCCTTTGTAAGAGATGAGTTCTCGTTCGAAACCTTGCTACTTCGAGAGAGATTGTCAGTTTTGTACACGAAGTGCATCCAGTTTTTGTCGTAGCCCTCTCAACTTTTTAACACATGCTATGTGGGTGAAATGATGATAGCATGCCAACTTTCAACATTTTCAGAGTTCATTTGTAGTGCTTTTCAATTTCAGGGTCAACTAGCTCAAAAAACATAAGTAAATGCAAGAAATATACCAAATGAAGTCAGAAATTGTTGAAATTTTGTGATGTGCCTTTGAATGGTGCATTTTGAACACACAAAAAGTATGGAGTTCAAATAAGTTAAAAAAAATGAAATCCCTTTGTAAGAGATGAGTTCTCGTTCGAAACCCTGCTACTTCGAGAGAGATTGTCAGTTTTGTACACGAAGTGCATCCAGTTTTTGTCGTAGCCCTCTCAACTTTTTAACACATGCTATGTGGGTGAAATGATGATAGCATGCCAACTTTCAACATTTTCAGAGTTCATTTGTAGTGCTTTTCAATTTCAGGGTCAACTAGCTCAAAAAAATAAGTAAATGCAAGAAATATACCAAATGAAGTCAGAAATTGTTGAAATTTTGTGATGTGCCTTTGAATGGTGCATTTTGAACACACAAAAAGTATGGAGTTCAAATAAGTTAAAAAAAAATGAAATCCCTTTGTAAGAGATGAGTTCTCGTTCGAAACCTTGCTACTTCGAGAGAGATTGTCAGTTTTGTACACGAAGTGCATCCAGTTTTTGTCGTAGCCCTCTCAACTTTTTAACACATGCTATGTGGGTGAAATGATGATAGCATGCCAACTTTCAACATTTTCAGAGTTCATATGTAGTGCTTTTCAATTTCAGGGTCAACTAGCTCAAAAAACATAAGTAAATGCAAGAAATATACCAAATGAAGACAGAAATTTTTGAAATTTTGTGATGTGCCTTTGAATGGTGCATTTTGAACACACAAAAAGTATGGAGTTCAAATAAGTTAAAAAAAATGAAATCCCTTTGTAAGAGATGAGTTCTCGTTCGAAACCCTGCTACTTCGAGAGAGATTGTCAGTTTTGTACACGAAGTGCATCCAGTTTTTGTCGTAGCCCTCTCAACTTTTTAACACATGCTATGTGGGTGAAATGATGATAGCATGCCAACTTTCAACATTTTCAGAGTTCATTTGTAGTGCTTTTCAATTTCAGGGTCAACTAGGTCAAAAAAAATAAGTAAATGCAAGAAATATACCAAATGAAGTCAGAAATTGTTGAAATTTTGTGATGTGCCTTTGAATGGTGCATTTTGAACACACAAAAAGTATGGAGTTCAAATAAGTTAAAAAAATGAAATCCCTTTGTAAGAGATGAGTTCTCGTTCGAAACCTTGCTACTTCGAGAGAGATTGTCAGTTTTGTACACGAAGTGCATCCAGTTTTTGTCGTAGCCCTCTCAACTTTTTAACACATGCTATGTGGGTGAAATGATGATAGCATGCCAACTTTCAACATTTTCAGAGTTCATTTGTAGTGCTTTTCAATTTCAGGGTCAACTAGCTCAAAAAACATAAGTAAATGCAAGAAATATACCAAATGAAGTCAGAAATTGTTGAAATTTTGTGATGTGCCTTTGAATGGTGCATTTTGAACACACAAAAAGTATGGAGTTCAAATAAGTTAAAAAAAATGAAATCCCTTTGTAAGAGATGAGTTCTCGTCCGAAACCTTGCTACTTCGAGAGAGATTGTCAGTTTTGTACACGAAGTGCATCCAGTTTTTGTCGTAGCCCTCTCAACTTTTTAACACATGCTATGTGGGTGAAATGATGATAGCATGCCAACTTTCAACATTTTCAGAGTTCATTTGTAGTGCTTTTCAATTTCAGGGTCAACTAGCTCAAAAAACATAAGTAAATGCAAGAAATATACCAAATGAAGTCAGAAATTGTTGAAATTTTGTGATGTGCCTTTGAATGGTGCATTTTGAACACACAAAAAGTATGGAGTTCAAATAAGTTAAAAAAATGAAATCCCTTTGTAAGAGATGAGTTCTCGTTCGAAACCCTGCTACTTCGAGAGAGATTGTCAGTTTTGTACACGAAGTGCATCCAGTTTTTGTCGTAGCCCTCTCAACTTATTAACACATGCTATGTGGGTGAAATGATGATAGCATGCCAACTTTCAACATTTTCAGAGTTCATTTGTAGTGCTTTTCAATTTCAGGGTCAACTAGCTCAAAAAAAAATAAGTAAATGCAAGAAATATACCAAATGAAGTCAGAAATTGCTGAAATTTTCTGATGTGCCTTTGAATGGTGCATTTTGAACACACAGAAAGTATGGAGTTCAAATAAGTTAAAAAAAATGAAATCCCTTTGTAAGAGATGAGTTCTCGTTCGAAACCCTCCTACTTCGAGAGAGATTGTCAGTTTTGTAACGAAGTGCATCCAGTTTTTGTCGTAGCCGTCTCAACTTTTTAACACATGCTATGTGGGCGAAATGATTATAGCATGCCAACTTTCAACATTTTCAGAGTTCATTTGTAGTGCTTTTCAATTTCAGGGTCAACTAGCTCAAAACAAATACGTAAATGCAAGAAATATACCAAATGAAGTCAGAAATTGTTGAAATTTTGTGATGTGCCTTTGAATGGTGCATTTTGAACAAACAAAAAGTATGGAGTTCAAATAAGTTAAAAAAAATGAAATCCCTTTGTAAGAGATGAGTTCTCGTTCGAAACCCTGCTACTTCGAGAGAGATTGTCAGTTTTGTACACGAAGTGCATCCAGTTTTTGTCGTAGCCCTCTCAACTTTTTAACACATGCTATGTGGGTGAAATGATGATAGCATGCCAACTTTCAACATTTTCAGAGTTCATTAGTAGTGCTTTTCAATTTCAGGGTCAACTAGCTCAAAACAAATAAGTAAATGCAAGAAATATACCAAATGAAGTCAGAAATTGTTGAAATTTTGTGATGTGCCTTTGAATGGTGCATTCTGAACACACAAAAAGTATGGAGTTCAAATAAGTTAAAAAAAATGAAATCCCTTTGTAAGAGATGAGTTCTCGTTCGAAACCCTGCTACTTCGAGAGAGATTGTCAGTTTTGTACACGAAGTGCATCCAGTTTTTGTCGTAGCCCTCTCAACTTTTTAACACATGCTATGTGGGTGAAATGATGATAGCATTCCAACTTTCAACATTTTCACAGTTCATTAGTAGTGCTTTTCAATTTCAGGGTCAACTAGCTCAAAACAAATAAGTAAATGCAAGAAATATACCAAATGAAGTCAGAAATTGTTGAAATTTTGTGATGTGCCTTTGAATGGTGCATCTTGTACACACAAAAAGTATGGAGTTCAAATAAGTTAAAAAAAATGAAATCCCTTTGTAAGAGATGAGTTCTCGTTCGAAACCCTGCTACTTCGAGAGAGATTGTCAGTTTTGTACACGAAGTGCATCCAGTTTTTGTCGTAGCCCTCTCAACTTTTTAACACATGCTATGTGGGTGAAATGATGATAGGATTCCAACTTTCAACATTTTCACACTTCATTAGTAGTGCTTTTCAATTTCAGGGTCAACTAGCTCAAAACAAATAAGTAAATGCAAGAAATATACCATATGAAGTCAGAAATTGTTGAAATTTTGTGATGTGCCTTTGAATGGTGCATCTTGAACACACAAAAAGTATGGAGTTCAAATAAGTTAAAAAAATGAAATCCCTTTGTAAGAGATGAGTTCTCGTTCGAAACCCTGCTACTTCGAGAGAGATTGTCAGTTTTGTACACGAAGTGCATCCAGTTTTTGTCGTAGCCCTCTCAACTTTTTAACACATGCTATGTGGGTGAAATGATGATAGGATTCCAACTTTCAACATTTTCACAGTTCATTAGTAGTGCTTTTCAATTTCAGGGTCAACTAGCTCAAAACAAATAAGTAAATGCAAGAAATATACCAAATGAAGTCAGAAATTGTTGAAATTTTGTGATGTGCCTTTGAATGGTGCATTTTGAACACACAAAAAGTATGGAGTTCAAATAAGTTAAAAAAATGAAATCCCTTTCTAAGAAATGAGTTCTCGTTCGAAACCCTGCTACTTCGAGAGAGATTGTCAGTTTTGTACACAAAGTGCATCCAGTTTTTGTCGTAGCCCTCTCAACTTTTTAACACATGCTATGTGGGTGAAATGATGATCGCATGCCAACTTTCAACATTTTCAGAGTTCATTTGTAGTGCTTTTCAATTTCAGGGTCAACTAGCTCAAAAAAATAAGTAAATGCAAGAAATATACCAAATGAAGTCAGAAATTGTTGAAATTTTGTGATGTGCCTTTGAATGGTGCATTTTGAACACACAAAAAGTATGGAGTTCAAATAAGTTAAAAAAATGAAATCCCTTTGTAAGAGATGAGTTCTCGTTCGAAACGCTGCTACTTCGAGAGAGATAGTCAGTTTTGTAACGAAGTGCATCCAGTTTTTGTCGTAGCCGTCTCAACTTTTTAACACATGCTATGTGGGCGAAATGATTATAGCATGCCAACTTTCAACATTTTCAGAGTTCATTAGTAGTGCTTTTCAATTTCAGGGTCAACTAGCTCAAAACAAATAAGTAAATGCAAGAAATATACCAAATGAAGTCAGAAATTGTTGAACTTTTGTGATGTGCCTTTGAATGGTGCATTCTGAACACACAAAAAGTATGGAGTTCAAATAAGTTAAAAAAAATGAAATCCCTTTGTAAGAGATGAGTTCTCGTTCGAAACCCTGCTACTTCGAGAGAGATTGTCAGTTTTGTACACGAAGTGCATCCAGTTTTTGTCGTAGCCCTCTCAACTTTTTAACACATGCTATGTGGGTGAAATGATGATAGCATTCCAACTTTCAACATTTTCACAGTTCATTAGTAGTGCTTTTCAATTTCAGGGTCAACTAGCTCAAAACAAATAAGTAAATGCAAGAAATATACCAAATGAAGTCAGAAATTGTTGAAATTTTGTGATGTGCCTTTGAATGGTGCATCTTGAACACACAAAAAGTATGGAGTTTAAATAAGTTAAAAAAAATGAAATCCCTTTGTAAGAGATGAGTTCTCGTTCGAAACCCTGCTACTTCGAGAGAGATTGTCAGTTTTGTACACGAAGTGCATCCAGTTTTTGTCGTAGCCCTCTCAACTTTTTAACACATGCTATGTGGGTGAAATGATGATAGGATTCCAACTTTCAACATTTTCACACTTCATTAGTAGTGCTTTTCAATTTCAGGGTCAACTAGCTCAAAACAAATAAGTAAATGCAAGAAATATACCAAATGAAGTCAGAAATTGCTGAAATTTTCTGATGTGCCTTTGAATGGTGCATTTTGAACACACAAAAAGTATGGAGTTCAAATAAGTTAAAAAAATGAAATCCCTTTGTAAGAGATGAGTTCTCGTTCGAAACCCTGCTACTTCGAGAGAGATTGTCAGTTTTGTACACGAAGTGCATCCAGTTTTTGTCGTAGCCCTCTCAACTTTTTAACACATGCTATGTGGGTGAAATGATGATAGCATGCCAACTTTCAACATTTTCAGAGTTCATTTGTACTACTTTTCAATTTCAGGGTCAACAAGCTCAAAACAAATAAGTAAATGCAAGAAATATACCAAATGAAGTCAGAAATTGTTGAAATTTTGTGATGTGCCTTTGAATGGTGCATTCTGAACACACAAAAAGTATGGAGTTCAAATAAGTTAAAAAAATGAAATCCCTTTGTAAGAGATGAGTTCTCGTTCGAAACGCTGCTACTTCGAGAGAGATTGTCAGTTTTGTAACGAAGTGCATCCAGTTTTTGTCGTAGCCCTCTCAACTTTTTAACACATGCTATGTGGGTGAAATGAGGATAGTATGCCAACTTTCAACATTTTCAGAGTTCATTTGTAGTGCTTTTCAATTTCAGGGTCAACTAGCTCAAAAAAATAAGTAAATGCAAGAAATATACCAAATGAAGTCAGAAATTGTTGAAATTTTGTGATGTGCCTTTGAATGGTGCATCTTGAACACACAAAAAGTATGGAGTTCAAATAAGTTAAAAAAAATGAAATCCCTTTGTAAGAGATGAGTTCTCGTTCGAAACCCTGCTACTTCGAGAGAGATTGTCAGTTTTGTACACGAAGTGCATCCAGTTTTTGTCGTAGCCCTCTCAACTTTTTAACACATGCTATGTGGGTGAAATGATGATAGGATTCCAACTTTCAACATTTTCACAGTTCATTAGTAGTGCTTTTCAATTTCAGGGTCAACTAGCTCAAAACAAATAAGTAAATGCAAGAAATATACCAAATGAAGTCAGAAATTGTTGAAATTTTGTGATGTGCCTTTCAATGGTGCATTTTGAACACACAAAAAGTATGGAGTTCAAATAAGTTAAAAAAATGAAATCCCTTTCTAAGAAATGAGTTCTCGTTCGAAACCCTGCTACTTCGAGAGAGATTGTCAGTTTTGTACACAAAGTGCATCCAGTTTTTGTCGTAGCCCTCTCAACTTTTTAACACATGCTATGTGGGTGAAATGATGATCGCATGCCAACTTTCAACATTTTCAGAGTTCATTTGTAGTGCTTTTCAATTTCAGGGTCAACTAGCTCAAAAAAATAAGTAAATGCAAGAAATATACCAAATGAAGTCAGAAATTGTTGAAATTTTGTGATGTGCCTTTGAATGGTGCATTTTGAACACACAAAAAGTATGGAGTTCAAATAAGTTAAAAAAATGAAATCCCTTTGTAAGAGATGAGTTCTCGTTCGAAACGCTGCTACTTCGAGAGAGATTGTCAGTTTTGTAACGAAGTGCATCCAGTTTTTGTCGTAGCCCTCTCAACTTTTTAACACATGCTATGTGGGTGAAATGAGGATAGCATGCCAACTTTCAACATTTTCAGAGTTCATTTGTAGTGCTTTTCAATTTCAGGGTCAACTAGCTCAAAAAAATAAGTAAATGCAAGAAATATACCAAATGAAGTCAGAAATTGTTGAAATTTTGTGATGTGCCTTTGAATGGTGCATTTTGAACACACAAAAAGTATGGAGTTCAAATAAGTTAAAAAAATGAAATCCCTTTGTAAGAGATGAGTTCTCGTTCGAAACCTTGCTACTTCGAGAGAGATTGTCAGTTTTGTACACGAAGTGCATCCAGTTTTTGTCGTAGCCCTCTCAACTTTTTAACACATGCTATGTGGGTGAAATGTTGATAGCATGCCAACTTTCAACATTTTCAGAGTTCATTTGTAGTGCTTTTCAATTTCAGGGTCAACTAGCTCAAAAAATATAAGTAAATGCAAGAAATATACCAAATGAAGTCAGAAATTGTTGAAATTTTGTGATGTGCCTTTGAATGGTGCATTTTGAACACACAAAAAGTATGGAGTTCAAATAAGTTAAAAAAAATGAAATCCCTTTGTAAGAGATGAGTTCTCGTTCGAAACCCTGCTACTTCGAGAGAGATTGTCAGTTTTGTACACGAAGTGCATCCAGTTTTTATCGTAGCCCTCTCAACTTTTTAACACATGCTATGTGGGTGAAATGATGATAGCATGCCAACTTTCAACATTTTCAGAGTTCATTTGTAGTGCTTTTCAATTTCAGGGTCAACTAGCTCAAAAAAAATAAGTAAATGCAAGAAATATACCAAATGAAGTCAGAAATTGTTGAAATTTTGTGATGTGCCTTTGAATGGTGCATCTTGAACACACAAAAAGTATGGAGTTCAAATAAGTTAAAAAAAATGAAATCCCTTTGTAAGAGATGAGTTCTCGTTCGAAACCCTGCTACTTCGAGAGAGATTGTCAGTTTTGTACACGAAGTGCATCCAGTTTTTGTCGTAGCCCTCTCAACTTTTTAACACATGCTATGTGGGTGAAATGATGATAGCATTCCAACTTTCAACATTTTCACAGTTCATTAGTAGTGCTTTTCAATTTCAGGGTCAACTAGCTCAAAACTAATAAGTAAATGCAAGAAATATACCAAATGAAGTCAGAAATTGTTGAAATTTTGTGATGTGCCTTTGAATGGTGCATTTTGAACACACAAAAAGTATGGAGTTCAAATAAGTTAAAAAAATGAAATCCCTTTCTAAGAAATGAGTTCTCGTTCGAAACCCTGCTACTTCGAGAGAGATTGTTAGTTTTGTACACAAAGTGCATCCAGTTTTTGTCGTAGCCCTCTCAACTTTTTAACACATGCTATGTGGGTGAAATGATGATCGCATGCCAACTTTCAACATTTTCAGAGTTCATTTGTAGTGCTTTTCAATTTCAGGGTCAACTAGCTCAAAAAAATAAGTAAATGCAAGAAATATACCAAATGAAGTCAGAAATTGTTGAAATTTTGTGATGTGCCTTTGAATGGTGCATTTTGAACACACAAAAAGTATGGAGTTCAAATAAGTTAAAAAAAATGAAATCCCTTTGTAAGAGATGAGTTCTCGTTCGAAACCTTGCTACTTCGAGAGAGATTGTCAGTTTTGTACACGAAGTGCATCCAGTTTTTGTCGTAGCCCTCTCAAATTTTTAACACATGCTATGTGGGTGAAATGTTGATAGCATGCCAACTTTCAACATTTTCAGAGTTCATTTGTAGTGCTTTTCAATTTCAGGGTCAACTAGCTCAAAAAATATAAGTAAATGCAAGAAATATACCAAATGAAGTCAGAAATTGTTGAAATTTTGTGATGTGCCTTTGAATGGTGCATTTTGAACACACAAAAAGTATGGAGTTCAAATAAGTTAAAAAAAATGAAATCCCTTTGTAAGAGATGAGTTCTCGTTCCAAACCTTGCTACTTCGAGAGAGATTGTCAGTTTTGTACACGAAGTGCATCCAGTTTTTGTCGTAGCCCTCTCAACTTTTTAACACATGCTATGTGGGTGAAATGTTGATAGCATGCCAACTTTCAACATTTTCAGAGTTCATTTGTAGTGCTTTTCAATTTCAGGGTCAACTAGCTCAAAAAATATAAGTAAATGCAAGAAATATACCAAATGAAGTCAGAAATTGTTGAAATTTTGTGATGTGCCTTTGAATGGTGCATTTTGAACACACAAAAAGTATGGAGTTCAAATAAGTTAAAAAAAATGAAATCCCTTTGTAAGAGATGAGTTCTCGTTCGAAACCCTGCTACTTCGAGAGAGATTGTCAGTTTTGTACACGAAGTGCATCCAGTTTTTGTCGTAGCCCTCTCAACTTTTTAACACATTGTATGTGGGTGAAATGATGATAGCATGCCAACTTTCAACATTTTCAGAGTTCATTTGTAGTGCTTTTCAATTTCAGGGTCAACTAGCTCAAAAAAAATAAGTAAATGCAAGAAATATACCAAATGAAGTCAGAAATTGTTGAAATTTTGTGATGTGCCTTTGAATGGTGCATTTTGAACACACAAAAAGTATGGAGTTCAAATAAGTTAAAAAAAATGAAATCCCTTTGTAAGAGATGAGTTCTCGTTCGAAACCCTGCTACTTCGAGAGAGATTGTCAGTTTTGTACACGAAGTGCATCCAGTTTTTGTCGTAGCGCTCTCAACTTTTTAACACATGCTATGTGGGTGAAATGATGATAGCATGCCAACTTTCAACATTTTCAGAGTTCATTTGTAGTGCTTTTCAATTTCAGGGTCAACTAGCTCAAAAAAAATAAGTAAATGCAAGAAATATACCAAATGAAGTCAGAAATTGTTGAAATTTTGTGATGTGCCTTTGAATGGTGCATTTTGAACACACAAAAGTATGGAGTTCAAATAAGTTAAAAAAATGAAATCCCTTTGTAAGAGATGAGTTCTCGTTCGAAACCTTGCTACTTCGAGATAGATTGTCAGTTTTGTACACGAAGTGCATCCAGTTTTTGTCGTAGCCCTCTCAACTTTTTAACACATGCTATGTGGGTGAAATGATGATAGCATGCCAACTTTCAACATTTTCAGAGTTCATTTGTAGTGCTTTTCAATTTCAGGGTCAACTAGCTCAAAAAACATAAGTAAATGCAAGAAATATACCAAATGAAGTCAGAAATTGTTGAAATTTTGTGATGTGCCTTTGAATGGTGCATTTTGAACACACAAAAGTATGGAGTTCAAATAAGTTAAAAAAATGAAATCCCTTTGTAAGAGATGAGTTCTCGTTCGAAACCTTGCTACTTCGAGATAGATTGTCAGTTTTGTACACGAAGTGCATCCAGTTTTTGTCGTAGCCCTCTCAACTTTTTAACACATGCTATGTGGGTGAAATGATGATAGCATGCCAACTTTCAACATTTTCAGAGTTCATTTGTAGTGCTTTTCAATTTCAGGGTCAACTAGCTCAAAAAACATAAGTAAATGCAAGAAATATACCAAATGAAGTCAGAAATTGTTGAAATTTTGTGATGTGCCTTTGAATGGTGCATTTTGAACACACAAAAAGTATGGAGTTCAAATAAGTTAAAAAAATGAAATCCCTTTGTAAGAGATGAGTTCTCGTTCGAAACCCTGCTACTTCGAGAGAGATTGTCAGTTTTGTACACGAAGTGCATCCAGTTTTTGTCGTAGCCCTCTCAACTTTTTAACACATGCTATGTGGGTGAAATGATGATAGCATGCCAACTTTCAACATTTTCAGAGTTCATTAGTAGTGCTTTTCAATTTCAGGGTCAACTAGCTCAAAACAAATAAGTAAATGCAAGAAATATACCAAATGAAGTCAGAAATTGCTGAAATTTGCTGATGTGCCTTTGAATGGTGCATTTTGAACACACAAAAAGTATGGAGTTCAAATAAGTTAAAAAAATGAAATCCCTTTGTAAGAGATGAGTTCTCGTTCGAAACCCTGCTACTTCGAGAGAGATTGTCAGTTTTGTACACGAAGTGCATCCAGTTTTTGTTGTAGCCCTCTCAACTTTTTAACACATGCTATGTGGGTGAAATGATGATAGCATGCCAACTTTCAACATTTTCAGAGTTCATTTGTACTCCTTTTCAATTTCAGGGTCAACTAGCTCAAAACAAATAAGTAAATGCAAGAAATATACCAAATGAAGTCAGAAATTGTTGAAATTTTGTGATGTGCCTTTGAATGGTGCATTCTGAACACACAAAAAGTATGGAGTTCAAATAAGTTAAAAAAATGAAATCCCTTTGTAAGAGATGAGTTCTCGTTCGAAACGCTGCTACTTCGAGAGAGATTGTCAGTTTTGTAACGAAGTGCATCCAGTTTTTGTCGTAGCCCTCTCAACTTTTTAACACATGCTATGTGGGTGAAATGAGGATAGCATGCCAACTTTCAACATTTTCAGAGTTCATTTGTAGTGCTTTTCAATTTCAGGGTCAACTAGCTCAAAAAAATAAGTAAATGCAAGAAATATACCAAATGAAGTCAGAAATTGTTGAAATTTTGTGATGTGCCTTTGAATGGTGCATCTTGAACACACAAAAAGTATGGAGTTCAAATAAGTTAAAAAAAATGAAATCCCTTTGTAAGAGATGAGTTCTCGTTCGAAACCCTGCTACTTCGAGAGAGATTGTCAGTTTTGTACACGAAGTGCATCCAGTTTTTGTCGTAGCCCTCTCAACTTTTTAACACATGCTATGTGGGTGAAATGATGATAGGATTCCAACTTTCAACATTTTCACAGTTCATTTGTAGTGCTTTTCAATTTCAGGGTCAACTAGCTCAAAACAAATAAGTAAATGCAAGAAATATACCAAATGAAGTCAGAAATTGTTGAAATTTTGTGATGTGCCTTTGAATGGTGCATCTTGAACACACAAAAAGTATGGAGTTCAAATAAGTTAAAAAAAATGAAATCCCTTTGTAAGAGATGAGTTCTCGTTCGAAACCCTGCTACTTCGAGAGAGATTGTCAGTTTTGTACACAAAGTGCATCCAGTTTTTGTCGTAGCCCTCTCAACTTTTTAACACATGCTATGTGGGTGAAATGATGATCGCATGCCAACTTTCAACATTTTCAGAGTTCATTTGTAGTGCTTTTCAATTTCAGGGTCAACTAGCTCAAAAAAATAAGTAAATGCAAGAAATATACCAAATGAAGTCAGAAATTGTTGAAATTTTGTGATGTGCCTTTGAATGGTGCATTTTGAACACACAAAAAGTATGGAGTTCAAATAAGTTAAAAAAATGAAATCCCTTTGTAAGAGATGAGTTCTCGTTCGAAACGCTGCTACTTCGAGAGAGATTGTCAGTTTTGTAACGAAGTGCATCCAGTTTTTGTCGTAGCCCTCTCAACTTTTTAACACATGCTATGTGGGTGAAATGAGGATAGCATGCCAACTTTCAACATTTTCAGAGTTCATTTGTAGTGCTTTTCAATTTCAGGGTCAACTAGCTCAAAAAAATAAGTAAATGCAAGAAATATACCAAATGAAGTCAGAAATTGTTGAAATTTTGTGATGTGCCTTTGAATGGTGCATTTTGAACACACAAAAAGTATGGAGTTCAAATAAGTTAAAAAAAATGAAATCCCTTTGTAAGAGATGAGTTCTCGTTCGAAACCTTGCTACTTCGAGAGAGATTGTCAGTTTTGTACACGAAGTGCATCCAGTTTTTGTCGTAGCCCTCTCAACTTTTTAACACATGCTATGTGGGTGAAATGTTGATAGCATGCCAACTTTCAACATTTTCAGAGTTCATTTGTAGTGCTTTTCAATTTCAGGGTCAACTAGCTCAAAAAACATAAGTAAATGCAAGAAATATACCAAATGAAGTCAGAAATTGTTGAAATTTTGTGATGTGCCTTTGAATGGTGCATTTTGAACACACAAAAAGTATGGAGTTCAAATAAGTTAAAAAAAATGAAATCCCTTTGTAAGAGATGAGTTCTCGTTCGAAACCCTGCTACTTCGAGAGAGATTGTCAGTTTTGTACACGAAGTGCATCCAGTTTTTGTCGTAGCCCTCTCAACTTTTTAACACATGCTATGTGGGTGAAATGATGATAGCATGCCAACTTTCAACATTTTCAGAGTTCATTTGTAGTGCTTTTCAATTTCAGGGTCAACTAGCTCAAAAAAAATAAGTAAATGCAAGAAATATACCAAATGAAGTCAGAAATTGTTGAAATTTTGTGATGTGCCTTTGAATGGTGCATTTTGAACACACAAAAAGTATGGAGTTCAAATAAGTTAAAAAAATGAAATCCCTTTCTAAGAAATGAGTTCTCGTTCGAAACCCTGCTACTTCGAGAGAGATTGTCAGTTTTGTACACAAAGTGCATCCAGTTTTTGTCGTAGCCCTCTCAACTTTTTAACACATGCTATGTGGGTGAAATGATGATCGCATGCCAACTTTCAACATTTTCAGAGTTCATTTGTAGTGCTTTTCAATTTCAGGGTCAACTAGCTCAAAACAAATAAGTAAATGCAAGAAATATACCAAATGAAGTCAGAAATTGTTGAAATTTTGTGATGTGCCTTTGAATGGTGCATTTTGAACACACAAAAAGTATGGAGTTCAAATAAGTTAAAAAAATGAAATCCCTTTGTAAGAGATGAGTTCTCGTTCGAAACCCTGCTACTTCGAGAGAGATTGTCAGTTTTGTACACGAAGTGCATCCAGTTTTTGTCGTAGCCCTCTCAACTTTTTAACACATGCTATGTGGGCGAAATGATTATAGCATGCCAACTTTCAACATTTTCACAGTTCATTAGTAGTGCTTTTCAATTTCAGGGTCAACTAGCTCAAAACAAATAAGTAAATGCAAGAAATATACCAAATGAAGTCAGAAATTGTTGAAATTTTGTGATGTGCCTTTGAATGGTGCATTCTGAACACACAAAAAGTATGGAGTTCAAATAAGTTAAAAAAATGAAATCCCTTTGTAAGAGATGAGTTCTCGTTCGAAACCCTGCTACTTCGAGAGAGATTGTCAGTTTTGTACACGAAGTGCATCCAGTTTTTGTCGTAGCCCTCTCAACTTTTTAACACATGCTATGTGGGTGAAATGATGATAGGATTCCAACTTTCAACATTTTCACACTTCATTAGTAGTGCTTTTCAATTTCAGGGTCAACTAGCTCAAAACAAATAAGTAAATGCAAGAAATATACCAAATGAAGTCAGAAATTGCTGAAATTTTGTGATGTGCCTTTGAATGGTGCATCTTGAACACACAAAAAGTATGGAGTTTAAATAAGTTAAAAAAAATGAAATCCCTTTGTAAGAGATGAGTTCTCGTTCGAAACCCTGCTACTTCGAGAGAGATTGTCAGTTTTGTACACGAAGTGCATCCAGTTTTTGTCGTAGCCCTCTCAACTTTTTAACACATGCTATGTGGGTGAAATGATGATAGGATTCCAACTTTCAACATTTTCAGAGTTCATTAGTAGTGCTTTTCAATTTCAGGGTCAACTAGCTCAAAACAAATAAGTAAATGCAAGAAATATACCAAATGAAGTCAGAAATTGTTGAAATTTTGTGATGTGCCTTTGAATGGTGCATTTTGAACACACAAAAAGTATGGAGTTCAAATAAGTTAAAAAAAATGAAATCCCTTTGTAAGAGATGAGTTCTCGTTGGAAACCCTGCTACTTCGAGAGAGATTGTCAGTTTTGTACACGAAGTGCATCCAGTTTTTGTCGTAGCCCTCTCAACTTTTTAACACATGCTATGTGGGTGAAATGATGATAGCATGCCAACTTTCAACATTTTCAGAGTTCATTTGTAGTGCTTTTCAATTTCAGGGTCAACTAGCTCAAAAAAAATAAGTAAATGCAAGAAATATACCAAATGAAGTCAGAAATTGTTGAAATTTTGTGATGTGCCTTTGAATGGTGCATTTTGAACACACAAAAAGTATGGAGTTCAAATAAGTTAAAAAAAATGAAATCCCTTTGTAAGAGATGAGTTCTCGTTCGAAACCCTGCTACTTCGAGATAGATTGTCAGTTTTGTACACGAAGTGCATCCAGTTTTTGTCGTAGCCCTCTCAACTTTTTAACACATGCTATGTGGGTGAAATGATGATAGCATGCCAACTTTCAACATTTTCAGAGTTCATTTGTAGTGCTTTTCAATTTCAGGGTCAACTAGCTCAAAAAACATAAGTAAATGCAAGAAATATACCAATGAAGTCAGAAATTGTTGAAATTTTGTGATGTGCCTTTGAATGGTGCATTTTGAACACACAAAAGTATGGAGTTCAAATAAGTTAAAAAAAATGAAATCCCTTTGTAAGAGATGAGTTCTCGTTCGAAACCTTGCTACTTCGAGATAGATTGTCAGTTTTGTACACGAAGTGCATCCAGTTTTTGTCGTAGCCCACTCAACTTTTTAACACATGCTATGTGGGTGAAATGATGATAGCATGCCAACTTTCAACATTTTCAGAGTTCATTTGTAGTGCTTTTCAATTTCAGGGTCAACTAGCTCAAAAAAAATAAGTAAATACAAGAAATATACCAAATGAAGTCAGAAATTGCTGAAATTTTCTGATGTGCCTTTGAATGGTGCATTTTGAACACACAAAAAGTATGGAGTTCAAATAAGTTAAAAAAATGAAATCCCTTTGTAAGAGATGAGTTCTCGTTCGAAACCCTGCTACTTCGAGAGAGATTGTCAGTTTTGTAACGAAGTGCATCCAGTTTTTGTCGTAACCCTCTCAACTTTTTAACACATGCTATGTGGGTGAAATGATTATAGCATGCCAACTTTCAACATTTTCAGAGTTCATTTGTAGTGCTTTTCAATTTCAGGGTCAACTAGCTCAAAACAAATAAGTAAAAGCAAGAAATATACCAAATGAAGTCAGAAATTGTTGAAATTTTGTGATGTGCCTTTGAATGGTGCATTTTGAACAAACAAAAAGTATGGAGTTCAAATAAGTTAAAAAAAATGAAATCCCTTTGTAAGAGATGAGTTCTCGTTCGAAACCCTGCTACTTCGAGAGAGATTGTCAGTTTTGTAACGAAGTGCATCCAGTTTTTGTCGTAGCCCTCTCAACTTTTTAACACATGCTATGTGGGTGAAAGGATGATAGCATGCCAACTTTCAACATTTTCATAGTTCATTAGTAGTGCTTTTCAATTTCAGGGTCAACTAGCTCAAAACAAATAAGTAAATGCAAGAAATATACCAAATGAAGTCAGAAATTGTTGAAATTTTGTGATGTGCCTTTGAATGGTGCATTTTGAACACACAAAAAGTATGGAGTTCAAATAAGTTAAAAAAAATGAAATCCCTTTGTAAGAGATGAGTTCTCATTCGAAACCCTGCTACTTCGAGAGAGATTGTCAGTTTTGTACACGAAGTGCATCCAGTTTTTGTCGTAGCCCTCTCAACTTTTTAACACATGCTATGTGGGTGAAAGGATGATAGCATTCCAACTTTCAACATTTTCATAGTTCATTAGTAGTGCTTTTCAATTTCAGGGTCAACTAGCTCAAAACAAATAAGTAAATGCAAGAAATATACCAAATGAAGTCAGAAATTGTTGAAATTTTGTGATGTGCCTTTGAATGGTGCATTTTGAACACACAAAAAGTATGGAGTTCAAATAAGTTAAAAAAAATGAAATCCCTTTGTAAGAGATGAGTTCTCGTTCGAAACCCTGCTACTTGGAGAGAGATTGTCAGTTTTGTACACAAAGTGCATCCAGTTTTTGTCGTAGCCCTCTCAACTTTTTAACACATGCTATGTGGGTGAAATGATGATCGCATGCCAACTTTCAACATTTTCAAAGTTCATTAGTAGTGCTTTTCAATTTCAGGGTCAACTAGCTCAAAACAAATAAGTAAATGCAAGAAATATACCAAATGAAGTCAGAAATTGTTGAAATTTTGTGATGTGCCTTTTAATGGTGCATTTTGAACACACAAAAAGTATGGAGTTCAAATAAGTTAAAAAAATGAAATCCCTTTCTAAGAAATGAGTTCTCGTTCGAAACCCTGCTACTTGGAGAGAGATTGTCAGTTTTGTACACAAAGTGCATCCAGTTTTTGTCGTAGCCCTCTCAACTTTTTAACACATGCTATGTGGGTGAAATGATGATCGCATGCCAATTTTCAACATTTTCAAAGTTAATTTGTAGTGCCTTTCAATTTCAGGGTCAACTAGCTCAAAAAAATAAGTAAATGCAAGAAATATACCAAATGAAGTCAGAAATTGTTGAAATTTTGTGATGTGCCTTTGAATGGTGCATTTTGAACACACAAAAAGTATGGAGTTCAAATAAGTTAAAAAAAATGAAATCCCTTTGTAAGAGATGAGTTCTCGTTCGAAACCTTGCTACTTCGAGAGAGATTGTCAGTTTTGTACACGAAGTGCATCCAGTTTTTGTCGTAGCCCTCTCAACTTTTTAACACATGCTATGTGGGTGAAATGATGATAGCATTCCAACTTTCAACATTTTCACAGTTCATTAGTAGTGCTTTTCAATTTCAGGGTCAACTAGCTCAAAACAAATAAGTAAATGCAAGAACTATACCAAATGAAGTCAGAAATTGTTGAAATTTTGTGATGTGCCTTTGAATGGTGCATTTTGAACAAACAAAAAGTATGGAGTTCAAATAAGTTAAAAAAATGAAATCCCTTTGTAAGAGATGAGTTCTCGTTCGAAACCCTGCTACTTCGAGAGAGATTGTCAGTTTTGTAACGAAGTGCATCCAGTTTTTGTCGTAACCCTCTCAACTTTTTAACACATGCTATGTGGGTGAAATGATTATAGCATGCCAACTTTCAACATTTTCAGAGTTCATTTGTAGTGCTTTTCAATTTCAGGGTCAACTAGCTCAAAACAAATAAGTAAAAGCAAGAAATATACCAAATGAAGTCAGAAATTGTTGAAATTTTGTGATGTGCCTTTGAATGGTGCATTTTGAACAAACAAAAAGTATGGAGTTCAAATAAGTTAAAAAAAATGAAATCCCTTTGTAAGAGATGAGTTCTCGTTCGAAACCCTGCTACTTCGAGAGAGATTGTCAGTTTTGTACACGAAGTGCATCCAGTTTTTGTCGTAGCCCTCTCAACTTTTTAACACATGCTATGTGGGTGAAAGGATGATAGCATGCCAACTTTCAACATTTTCATAGTTCATTAGTAGTGCTTTTCAATTTCAGGGTCAACTAGCTCAAAACAAATAAGTAAATGCAAGAAATATACCAAATGAAGTCAGAAATTGTTGAAATTTTGTGATGTGCCTTTGAATGGTGCATTTTGAACACACAAAAAGTATGGAGTTCAAATAAGTTAAAAAAAATGAAATCCCTTTGTAAGAGATGAGTTCTCGTTCGAAACCCTGCTACTTCGAGAGAGATTGTCAGTTTTGTACACGAAGTGCATCCAGTTTTTGTCGTAGCCCTCTCAACTTTTTAACACATGCTATGTGGGTGAAAGGATGATAGCATGCCAACTTTCAACATTTTCATAGTTCATTAGTAGTGCTTTTCAATTTCAGGGTCAACTAGCTCAAAACAAATAAGTAAATGCAAGAAATATACCAAATGAAGTCAGAAATTGTTGAAATTTTGTGATGTGCCTTTGAATGGTGCATTTTGAACACACAAAAAGTATGGAGTTCAAATAAGTTAAAAAAAATGAAATCCCTTTGTAAGAGATGAGTTCTCGTTCGAAACCCTGCTACTTCGAGAGAGATTGTCAGTTTTGTACACAAAGTGCATCCAGTTTTTGTCGTAGCCCTCTCAACTTTTTAACACATGCTATGTGGGTGAAATGATGATAGCATTCCAACTTTCAACATTTTCACAGTTCATTAGTAGTGCTTTTCAATTTCAGGGTCAACTAGCTCAAAACAAATAAGTAAATGCAAGAAATATACCAAATGAAGTCAGAAATTGTTGAAATTTTGTGATGTGCCTTTGAATGGTGCATTTTGAACACACAAAAAGTATGGAGTTCAAATAAGTTAAAAAAATGAAATCCCTTTCTAAGAAATGAGTTCTCGTTCGAAACCCTGCTACTTGGAGAGAGATTGTCAGTTTTGTACACAAAGTGCATCCAGTTTTTGTCGTAGCCCTCTCAACTTTTTAACACATGCTATGTGGGTGAAATGATGATCGCATGCCAATTTTCAACATTTTCAAAGTTAATTTGTAGTGCCTTTCAATTTCAGGGTCAACTAGCTCAAAAAAATAAGTAAATGCAAGAAATATACCAAATGAAGTCAGAAATTGTTGAAATTTTGTGATGTCCCTTTGAATGGTGCATTTTGAACACACAAAAAGTATGGAGTTCAAATAAGTTAAAAAAAATGAAATCCCTTTGTAAGAGATGAGTTCTCGTTCGAAACCTTGCTACTTCGAGAGAGATTGTCAGTTTTGTACACGAAGTGCATCCAGTTTTTGTCGTAGCCCTCTCAACTTTTTAACACATGCTATGTGGGTGAAATGATGATAGCATTCCAACTTTCAACATTTTCAAAGTTAATTTGTAGTGCTTTTCAATTTCAGGGTCAACTAGCTCAAAAAAATAAGTAAATGCAAGAACTATACCAAATGAAGTCAGAAATTGTTGAAATTTTGTGATGTGCCTTTGAATGGTGCATTTTGAACACACAAAAAGTATGGAGTTCAAATAAGTTAAAAAAAATGAAATCCCTTTGTAAGAGATGAGTTCTCGTTCGAAACCTTGCTACTTCGAGAGAGATTGTCAGTTTTGTACACGAAGTGCATCCAGTTTTTGTCGTAGCCCTCTCAACTTTTTAACACATGCTATGTGGGTGAAATGATGATAGCATTCCAACTTTCAACATTTTCACAGTTCATTAGTAGTGCTTTTCAATTTCAGGGTCAACTAGCTCAAAACAAATAAGTAAATGCAAGAACTATACCAAATGAAGTCAGAAATTGTTGAAATTTTGTGATGTGCCTTTGAATGGTGCATTTTGAACAAACAAAAAGTATGGAGTTCAAATAAGTTAAAAAAAAAAAGAAATCCCTTTGTAAGAGATGAGTTCTCGTTCGAAACCCTGCTACTTCGAGAGAGATTGTCAGTTTTGTACACGAAGTGCATCCAGTTTTTGTCGTAGCCCTCTCAACTTTTTAACACATGCTATGTGGGTGAAATGATGATAGCATGCCAACTTTCAACATTTTCAGAGTTCATTTGTAATACTTTTCAATTTCAGGGTCAACTAGCTCAAAAAAAAAAGTAAATGCAAGAAATAAACCAAATGAAGTCAGAAATTGTTGAAATTTTCTGATGTGCCTTTGAATGGTGCATTTTGAACACACAAAAAGTATGGAGTTCAAATAAGTTAAAAAAAAAAGAAATCCCTTTGTAAGAGATGAGTTCTCGTTCGAAACCGTGCTACTTCGAGAGAGATTGTCAGTTTTGTACACGAAGTGCATCCTGTTTTTGTCGTAGCCCTCTCCACTTTTTAACACATGCTATGTGGGCGAAATGATGATAGCATGCCAACTTTCAACATTTTCAGAGTCCATTAGTAGTGCTTTTCAATTTCAGGGTCAACTAGCTCAAAACAAATAAGTAAATGCAAGAAATATACCAAATGAAGTCAGAAATTGTTGAAATTTTGTGATGTGCCTTTGAATGGTGCATTTTGAACACACAAAAAGTATGGAGTTCAAATAAGTTAAAAAAATGAAATCCCTTTCTAAGAGATGAGTTCTCGTTCTAAACCCTCTACTTCGAGAGAGATTGTCAGTTTTGTACACAAAGTGCATCCAGTTTTTGTCGTAGCCCTCTCAACTTTTTAACACATGCTATGTGGGTGAAATTATGATAGCATGCCAACTTTCAACATTTTCAGAGTTCATTTGTAGTGCTTTTCAATTTCAGGGTCAACTAGTTCAAAAAAATAAGTAAATGCAAGAAATATACCAAATGAAGTCAGAAATTGTTGAAATTTTGTGATGTGCCTTCGAATGGTGCATTTTGAACACACAAAAAGTATGGAGTTCAAATAAGTTAAAAAAATGAAATCCCTTTGTAAGAGATGAGTTCTCGTTCGAAACTCTGCTACTTCGAGAGAGATTGTCAGTTTTGTAACGAAGTGCATCCAGTTTTTGTCGTAGCCCTCTCAACTTTTTAACACATGCTATGTGGGTGAAATGATGATAGCATGCCAACTTTCAACATTTTCAGAGTTCATTATTAGTGCTTTTCAATTTCAAGGTCAACTAGCTCAAAACAAATAAGTAAATGCAAGAAATATACCAAATGAAGTCAGAAATTGTTGAAATTTTGTGATGTGCCTTTTAATGGTGCATTTTGAACACACAAAAAGTATGGAGTTCAAATAAGTTAAAAAAATGAAATCCCTTTGTAAGAGATGAGTTCTCGTTCGAAACCCTGCTACTTCGAGAGAGATTGTCAGTTTTGTACACGAAGTGCATCCAGTTTTTGTCGTAGCCCTCTCAACTTTTTAACACATGCTATGTGGGTGAAATGATGATAGCATTCCAACTTTCAACATTTTCAGAGTTCATTAGTAGTGCTTTTCAATTTCAGGGTCAACTAGCTCAAAACAAATAAGTAAATGCAAGAACTATACCAAATGAAGTCAGAAATTGTTGAAATTTTGTGATGTGCCTTTGAATGGTGCATTTTGAACAAACAAAAAGTATGGAGTTCAAATAAGTTAAAAAAAAATGAAATCCCTTTGTAAGAGATGAGTTCTCGTTCGAAACCCTGCTACTTCGAGAGAGATTGTCAGTTTTGTACACGAAGTGCATCCAGTTTTTGTCGTAGCCCTCTCAACTTTTTAACACATGCTATGTGGGCGAAATGATGATAGCATGCCAACTTTCAACATTTTCAGAGTTCATTTGTAGTGCTTTTCAATTTCAGGGTCAACTAGCTCAAAACAAATAAGTAAATGCAAGAAATATACCAAATGAAGTCAGAAATTGTTGAAATTTTGTGATGTGCCTTTGAATGGTGCATTTTGAACAAACAAAAAGTATGGAGTTCAAATAAGTTAAAAAAAATGAAATCCCTTTGTAAGAGATGAGTTCTCGTTCGAAAGCCTGCTACTTCGAGAGAGATTGTCAGTTTTGTACACGAAGTGCATCCAGTTTTTGTCGTAGCCCTCTCAACTTTTTAACACATGCTATGTGGGCGAAATGATGATAGCATGCCAACTTTCAACATTTTCAGAGTTCATTTGTAGTGCTTTTCAATTTCAGGGTCAACTATCTCAAAAGAAATAAGCAAATGCAAGAAATATACCAAATGAAGTCAGAAATTGTTGAAATTTTGTGATGTGCCTTTGAATGGTGCATTTTGAACAAACAAAAATTATGGAGTTCAAATAAGTTAAAAAAAATGAAATCCCTTTGTAAGAGATGAGTTCTCGTTCGAAACCTTGCTACTTCGAGAGAGATTGTCAGTTTTGTACACGAAGTGCATCCAGTTTTTGTCGTAGCCCTCTCAACTTTTTAACACATGCTATGTGGGTGAAATGATGATAGCATGCCAACTTTCAACATTTTCAGAGTTCATTTGTAGTGCTTTTCAATTTCAGGGTCAACTAGTTCAAAAAAATAAGTAAATGCAAGAAATATACCAAATGAAGTCAGAAATTGTTGAAATTTTGTGATGTGCCTTCGAATGGTGCATTTTGAACACACAAAAAGTATGGAGTTCAAATAAGTTAAAAAAATGAAATCCCTTTGTAAGAGATGAGTTCTCGTTCGAAACTCTGCTACTTCGAGAGAGATTGTCAGTTTTGTAACGAAGTGCATCCAGTTTTTGTCGTATCCCTCTCAACTTTTTAACACATGCTATGTGGGTGAAATGATGATAGCATGCCAACTTTCAACATTTTCAGAGTTCATTATTAGTGCTTTTCAATTTCAAGGTCAACTAGCTCAAAACAAATAAGTAAATGCAAGAAATATACCAAATGAAGTCAGAAATTGTTGAAATTTTGTGATGTGCCTTTGAATGGTGCATTTTGAACAAACAAAAAGTATGGAGTTCAAATAAGTTAAAAAAAATGAAATCCCTTTGTAAGAGATAAGTTCTCGTTCGAAACCGTGCTACTTCGAGAGAGATTGTCAGTTTTGTACACGAAGTGCATCCAGTTTTTGTCGTAGCCCTCTCAACTTTTTAACACATGCTATGTGGGTGAAATGATGATAGCATGCCAACTTTCAACATTTTCAAAGTTCATTTGTAGTGCTTTTCAATTTCAGGGTCAACTAGCTCAAAAAAAATAAGTAAATGCAAGAAATATACCAAATGAAGTCATAAATTGTTGAAATTTTGTGATGTGCCTTTGAATGGTGCATTTTGAACACACAAAAAGTATGGAGTTCAAATAAGTTAAAAAAAATGAAATCCCTTTGTAAGAGATGAGTTCTCGTTCGAAACCTTGCTACTTCGAGAGAGATTGTCAGTTTTGTACACGAAGTGCATCCAGTTTTTGTCGTAGCCCTCTCAACTTTTTAACACATGCTATGTGGGTGAAATGATGATAGCATGCCAACTTTCAACATTTTCAGAGTTCATTTGTAGTGCTTTTCAATTTCAGGGTCAACTAGCTCAAAAAAAATAAGTAAATGCAAGAAATATACCAAATGAAGTCAGAAATTGTTGAAATTTTGTGATGTGCCTTTGAATGGTGCATTTTGAACACACAAAAAGTATGGAGTTCAAATAAGTTAAAAAAATGAAATCCCTTTGTAAGAGATGAGTTCTCGTTCGAAACCCTGCTACTTCGAGAGAGATTGTCAGTTTTGTACACGAAGTGCATCCAGTTTTTGTCGTAGCCCTCTCAACTTTTAACACATGCTATGTGGGTGAAATGATGATAGCATGCCAACTTTCAACATTTTCAGAGTTCATTTGTAGTGCTTTTCAATTTCAGGGTCAACTAGCTCAAAAGAAATAAGCAAATGCAAGAAATATACCAAATGAAGTCAGAAATTGTTGAAATTTTGTGATGTGCCTTTGAATGGTGCATTTTGAACAAACAAAAAGTATGGAGTCCAAATAAGTTAAAAAAATGAAATCCCTTTGTAAGAGACGAATTCTCGTTCGAAACCCTGCTACTTCGAGAGAGATTGTCAGTTTTGTACACGAAGTGCATCCAGTTTTTGTCGTAGCCCTCTCAACTTTTTAACACATGCTATGTGGGTGAAATTATGATATCATGCCAACTTTCAACATTATGAGAGTTCATTTGTACTGCTTTTCAATTTCAGGGTCAACTAGCTCAAAAAAAATAAGTAAATGCAAGAAATATACCAAATGAAGTCAGAAATTGTTGAAATTTTGTGATGTGCCTTTGAATGGTGCATTTTGAACACACAAAAAGTATGGAGTTCAAATAAGTTAAAAAAAATGAAATCCCTTTGTAAGAGATGAGTTCTCGTTCGAAACCTTGCTACTTCGAGAGAGATTGTCAGTTTTGTACACGAAGTGCATCCAGTTTTTGTCGTAGCCCTCTCAACTTTTAACACATGCTATGTGGGTGAAATGATGATAGCATGCCAGCTTTCCACATTTTCAGAGTTCATTTGTAGTGCTTTTCAATTTCAGGGTCAACTAGCTCAAAAGAAATAAGCAAATGCAAGAAATATACCAAATGAAGTCAGAAATTGTTGAAATTTTGTGATGTGCCTTTGAATGGTGCATTTTGAACAAACAAAAAGTATGGAGTTCAAATAAGTTAAAAAAATGAAATCCCTTTGTAAGAGACGAATTCTCGTTCGAAACCCTGCTACTTCGAGAGAGATTGTCAGTTTTGTACACGAAGTGCATCCAGTTTTTGTCGTAGCCCTCTCAACTTTTTAACACATGCTATGTGGGTGAAATGATGATAGCATGCCAACTTTCAACATTTTCAGAGTTCATTTGTAGTGCTTTTCAATTTCAGGGTCAACTAGCTCAAAAGAAATAAGCAAATGCAAGAAATATACCAAATGAAGTCAGAAATTGTTGAAATTTTGTGATGTGCCTTTGAATGGTGCATTTTGAACAAACAAAAAGTATGGAGTTCAAATAAGTTAAAAAAATGAAATCCCTTTGTAAGAGATGAGTTCTCGTTCGAAACCCTGCTACTTCGAGAGAGATTGTCAGTTTTGTACACGAAGTGCATCCAGTTTTTGTCGTAGCCCTCTCAACTTTTTAACACATGCTATGTGGGTGAAATTATGATATCATGCCAACTTTCAACATTATGAGAGTTCGTTTGTACTGCTTTTCAATTTCAGGGTCAACTAGCTCAAAAAAAATAAGTAAATGCAAGAAATATACCAAATGAAGTCAGAAATTGTTGAAATTTTGTGATGTGCCTTTGAATGGTGCATTTTGAACAAACAAAAAGTATGGAGTTCAAATAAGTTAAAAAAATGAAATCCCTTTGTAAGAGATGAGTTCTCATTCAAAACCCTGCTACTTCGAGAGAGATTGTCAGTTTTGTACACGAAGTGCATCCAGTTTTTGTCGTAGCCCTCTCAACTTTTTAACACATGCTATGTGGGTGAAATGATGATAGCATGCCAACTTTCAACATTTTCAGAGTTCGTTTGTAGTGCTTTTCAATTTCAGGGTCAACTAGCTCAAAAATAATAAGTAAATGCAAGAAATATACCAAATGAAGTCAGAAATTGTTGGAATTTTGTGATGTGCCTTCGAATGGTGCATTTTGAACACACAAAAAGTATGGAGTTCAAGTAAGTTAAAGAAAATGAAATCCCTTTGTAAGAGATGAGTTCTCGTTCGAAACCCTCCTACTTCGAGAGAGATTGTCAGTTTTGTACACGAAGTGCATCCAGTTTTTGTCGTAGCCTTCTCAACTTTTTAACACATTCTATGTGGGTGAAATGATGATAGCATGCCAACTTTCAACATGTTCAGAGTTCATTTGTAGTGCTTTTCAATTTCAGGGTCAACTAGCTCAAAACAAATAAGTAAATGCAAGAAATATACCAAATGAAGTCAGAAATTGTTGAAATTTTGTGATGTGCCTTTGAATGGTGCATTTTGAACACACAAAAAGTATGGAGTTCAAATAAGTTAAAAAAATGAAATCCCTTTGTAAGAGATGAGTTCTCGTTCGAAACCCTGCTGCTTCGAGAGAGATTGTCAGTTTTGTACACGAAGTGCATCCAGTTTTTGTCGTAGCCCTCTCAACTTTTTAACACATGCTATGTGGGTGAAATGATGATAGCATGCCAACTTTCAACATTTTCAGAGTTCATTTGTAGTGCTTTTCAATTTCAGGGTCAAATACGTCAAAAAAAATAAGTAAATGCAAGAAATATACCAAATGAAGTCAGAAATTGTTGAAATTTTGTGATGTGCCTTTGAATGGTGCATTTTGAACACACAAAAAGTATGGAGTTCAAATAAGTTAAAAAAATGAAATCCCTTTGTAAGAGATGAGTTCTCGTTCGAAACCCTACTACTTCGAGAGAGATTGTCAGTTTTGTACACGAAGTGCATCCAGTTTTTGTCGTAGCCCTCTCAACTTTTTAACACATGCTATGTGGGTGAAATGATGATAGCATGCCAACTTTCAACATTTCAGAGTTCATTTGTAGTGCTTTTCAATTTCAGGGTCAACTAGCTCAAAAAAAATAGGAAATGCAAGAAATATACCAAATGAAGTCAGAAATTGTTGAAATTTTGTGATGTGCCTTTGAATGGTGCATTTTGAACACACAAAAAGTATGGAGTTCAAATAAGTTAAAAAAATGAAATCCCTTTGTAAGAGATGAGTTCTCGTTCGAAACCCTGCTACTTCGAGAGAGATTGTCAGTTTTGTACACGAAGTGCATCCAGTTTTTGTCGTAGCCCTCTCAACTTTTAACACATGCTATGTGGGTGAAATGATGATATCATGCCAACTTTCAACATTTTCAGAGTTCATTTGTAGTGCTTTTCAATTTCAGGGTCAACTAGCTCAAAAGAAATAAGCAAATGCAAGAAATATACCAAATGAAGTCAGAAATTGTTGAAATTTTGTGATGTGCCTTTGAATGGTGCATTTTGAACAAACAAAAAGTATGGAGTTCAAATAAGTTAAAAAAATGAAATCCCTTTGTAAGAGATGAATTCTCGTTCGAAACCCTGCTACTTCGAGAGAGATTGTCAGTTTTGTACACGAAGTGCATCCAGTTTTTGTCGTAGCCCTCTCAACTTTTTAACACATGCTATGTGGGTGAAATTATGATATCATGCCAACTTTCAACATTATCAGAGTTCATTTGTACTGCTTTTCAATTTCAGGGTCAACTAGCTCAAAAAAAATAAGTAAATGCAAGAAATATACCAAATGAAGTCAGAAATTGTTGAAATTTTGTGATGTGCCTTTGAATGGTGCATTTTGAACAAACAAAAAGTATGGAGTTCAAATAAGTTAAAAAAAATGAAATCCCTTTGTAAGAGATGAGTTCTCGTTCGAAACCCTGCTACTTCGAGAGAGATTGTCAGTTTTGTACACGAAGTGCATCCTGTTTTTGTCGTAGCCTTCTCAACTTTTTAACACATTCTATGTGGGTGAAATGATGATAGCATGCCAACTTTCAACATGTTCAGAGTTCATTTGTAGTGCTTTTCAATTTCAGGGTCAACTAGCTCAAAACAAATAAGTAAATGCAAGAAATATACCAAATGAAGTCAGAAATTGTTGAAATTTTGTGATGTGCCTTTGAATGGTGCATTTTGAACACACAAAAAGTATGGAGTTCAAATAAGTTAAAAAAATGAAATCCCTTTGTAAGAGATGAGTTCTCGTTCGAAACCCTGCTACTTCGAGAGAGATTGTCAGTTTTGTACACGAAGTGCATCCAGTTTTTGTCGTAGCCCTCTCAACTTTTAACACATGCTATGTGGGTGAAATGATGATAGCATGCCAACTTTCAACATTTTCAGAGTTCATTTGTAGTGCTTTTCAATTTCAGGGTCAACTAGCTCAAAAGAAATAAGCAAATGCAAGAAATATACCAAATGAAGTCAGAAATTGTTGAAATTTTGTGATGTGCCTTTGAATGGTGCATTTTGAACAAACAAAAAGTATGGAGTTCAAATAAGTTAAAAAAATGAAATCCCTTTGTAAGAGACGAATTCTCGTTCGAAACCCTGCTACTTCGAGAGAGATTGTCAGTTTTGTACACGAAGTGCATCCAGTTTTTGTCGTAGCCCTCTCAACTTTTTAACACATGCTATGTGGGTGAAATTATGATATCATGCCAACTTTCAACATTATGAGAGTTCATTTGTACTGCTTTTCAATTTCAGGGTCAACTAGCTCAAAAAAAATAAGTAAATGCAAGAAATATACCAAATGAAGTCAGAAATTGTTGAAATTTTGTGATGTGCCTTTGAATGGTGCATTTTGAACAAACAAAAAGTATGGAGTTCAAATAAGTTAAAAAAAATGAAATCCCTTTGTAAGAGATGAGTTCTCGTTCGAAACCCTGCTACTTCGAGAGAGATTGTCAGTTTTGTACACGAAGTGCATCCAGTTTTTGTCGTAGCCCTCTCAACTTTTTAACACATGCTATGTGGGTGAAATGATGATAGCATGCCAACTTTCAACATTTTCAGAGTTCGTTTGTAGTGCTTTTCAATTTCAGGGTCAACTAGCTCAAAAATAATAAGTAAATGCAAGAAATATACCAAATGAAGTCAGAAATTGTTGGAATTTTGTGATGTGCCTTCGAATGGTGCATTTTGAACACACAAAAAGTATGGAGTTCAAGTAAGTTAAAGAAAATGAAATCCCTTTGTAAGAGATGAGTTCTCGTTCGAAACCCTCCTACTTCGAGAGAGATTGTCAGTTTTGTACACGAAGTGCATCCAGTTTTTGTCGTAGCCTTCTCAACTTTGTAACACATTCTATGTGGGTGAAATGATGATAGCATGCCAACTTTCAACATGTTCAGAGTTCATTTGTAGTGCTTTTCAATTTCAGGGTCAACTAGCTCAAAACAAATAAGTAAATGCAAGAAATATACCAAATGAAGTCAGAAATTGTTGAAATTTTGTGATGTGCCTTTGAATGGTGCATTTTGAACACACAAAAAGTATGGAGTTCAAATAAGTTAAAAAAATGAAATCCCTTTGTAAGAGATGAGTTCTCGTTCGAAACCCTGCTACTTCGAGAGAGATTGTCAGTTTTGTACACGAAGTGCATCCAGTTTTTGTCGTAGCCCTCTCAACTTTTTAACACATGCTATGTGGGTGAAATGATGATAGCATGCCAACTTTCAACATTTTCAGAGTTCATTTGTAGTGCTTTTCAATTTCAGGGTCAACTAGCTCAAAAAAAATAAGTAAATGCAAGAAATATACCAAATGAAGTCAGAAATTGTTGAAATTTTGTGATGTGCCTTTGAATGGTGCATTTTGAACACACAAAAAGTATGGAGTTCAAATAAGTTAAAAAAATGAAATCCCTTTGTAAGAGATGAGTTCTCGTTCGAAACCCTGCTACTTCGAGAGAGATTGTCAGTTTTGTACACGAAGTGCATCCAGTTTTTGTCGTATCCCTCTCAACTTTTTAACACATGCTATGTGGGTGAAATGATGATAGCATGCCAACTTTCAACATTTCAGAGTTCATTTGTAGTGCTTTTCAATTTAAGGGTCAACTAGCTCAAAAAAAATAGGAAATGCAAGAAATATACCAAATGAAGTCAGAAATTGTTGAAATTTTGTGATGTGCCTTTGAATGGTGCATTTTGAACACACAAAAAGTATGGAGTTCAAATAAGTTAAAAAAATAAAATCCCTTTGTAAGAGATGAGTTCTCGTTCGAAACCCTGCTACTTCGAGAGAGATTGTCAGTTTTGTACACGAAGTGCATCCAGTTTTTGTCGTAGCCCTCTCAACTTTTAACACATGCTATGTGGGTGAAATGATGATAGCATGCCAACTTTCAACATTTTCAGAGTTCATTTGTAGTGCTTTTCAATTTCAGGGTCAACTAGCTCAAAAGAAATAAGCAAATGCAAGAAATATACCAAATGAAGTCAGAAATTGTTGAAATTTTGTGATGTGCCTTTGAATGGTGCATTTTGAACAAACAAAAAGTATGGAGTTCAAATAAGTTAAAAAAATGAAATCCCTTTGTAAGAGATGAATTCTCGTTCGAAACCCTGCTACTTCGAGAGAGATTGTCAGTTTTGTACACGAAGTGCATCCAGTTTTTGTCGTAGCCCTCTCAACTTTTTAACACATGCTATGTGGGTGAAATTATGATATCATGCCAACTTTCAACATTATCAGAGTTCATTTGTACTACTTTTCAATTTTAGGGTCAACTAGCTCAAAAAAAATAAGTAAATGCAAGAAATATACCAAATGAAGTCAGAAATTGTTGAAATTTTGTGATGTGCCTTTGAATGGTGCATTTTGAACAAACAAAAAGTATGGAGTTCAAATAAGTTAAAAAAAAATGAAATCCCTTTGTAAGAGATGAGTTCTCGTTCGAAACCCTCCTACTTCGAGAGAGATTGTCAGTTTTGTACACGAAGTGCATCCAGTTTTTGTCGTAGCCTTCTCAACTTTTTAACACATTCTATGTGGGTGAAATGATGATAGCATGCCAACTTTCAACATGTTCAGAGTTCATTTGTAGTGCTTTTCAATTTCAGGGTCAACTAGCTCAAAACAAATAAGTAAATGCAAGAAATATACCAAATGAAGTCAGAAATTGTTGAAATTTTGTGATGTGCCTTTGAATGGTGCATTTTGAACACACAAAAAGTATGGAGTTCAAATAAGTTAAAAAAATGAAATCCCTTTGTAAGAGATGAGTTCTCGTTCGAAACCCTGCTACTTCGAGAGAGATTGTCAGTTTTGTACACGAAGTGCATCCAGTTTTTGTCGTAGCCCTCTCAACTTTTTAACACATGCTATGTGGGTGAAATGATGATAGCATGCCAACTTTCAACATTTTCAGAGTTCATTTGTAGTGCTTTTCAATTTCAGGGTCAACTAGCTCAAAAAAAATAAGTAAATGCAAGAAATATACCAAATGAAGTCAGAAATTGTTGAAATTTTGTGATGTGCCTTTGAATGGTGCATTTTGAACACACAAAAAGTATGGAGTTCAAATAAGTTAAAAAAAATGAAATCCCTTTGTAAGAGATGAGTTCTCGTTCGAAACCTTGCTACTTCGAGAGAGATTGTCAGTTTTGTACACGAAGTGCAGCCAGTTTTTGTCGTAGCCCTCTCAACTTTTTAACACATGCTATGTGGGTGAAATGATGATAGCATGCCAACTTTCAACATTTCAGAGTTCATTTGTAGTGCTTTTCAATTTCAGGGTCAACTAGCTCAAAAAAAATAAGTAAATGCAAGAAATATACCAAATGAAGTCAGAAATTGTTGAAATTTTGTGATGTGCCTTTGAATGGTGCATTTTGAACACACAAAAAGTATGGAGTTCAAATAAGTTAAAAAAATGAAATCCCTTTGTAAGAGATGAGTTCTCGTTCGAAACCCTGCTACTTCGAGAGAGATTGTCAGTTTTGTACACGAAGTGCATCCAGTTTTTGTCGTAGCCCTCTCAACTTTTAACACATGCTATGTGGGTGAAATGATGATAGCATGCCAACTTTCAACATTTTCAGAGTTCATTTGTAGTGCTTTTCAATTTCAGGGTCAACTAGCTCAAAAGAAATAAGCAAATGCAAGAAATATACCAAATGAAGTCAGAAATTGTTGAAATTTTGTGATGTGCCTTTGAATGGTGCATTTTGAACAAACAAAAAGTATGGAGTTCAAATAAGTTAAAAAAATGAAATCCCTTGGTAAGAGATGAATTCTCGTTCGAAACCCTGCTACTTCGAGAGAGATTGTCAGTTTTGTACACGAAGTGCATCCAGTTTTTGTCGTAGCCCTCTCAACTTTTTAACACATGCTATGTGGGTGAAATTATGATATCATGCCAACTTTCAACATTATCAGAGTTCATTTGTACTGCTTTTCAATTTCAGGGTCAACTAGCTCAAAAAAAATAAGTAAATGCAAGAAATATACCAAATGAAGTCAAAAATTGTTGAAATTTTGTGATGTGCCTTTGAATGGTGCATTTTGAACAAACAAAAAGTATGGAGTTCAAATAAGTTAAAAAAATGAAATCCCTTTGTAAGAGATGAGTTCTCGTTCGAAACCCTGCTACTTCGAGAGAGATTGTCAGTTTTGTACACGAAGTGCATCCAGTTTTTGTCGTAGCCCTCTCAACTTTTTAACACATGCTATGTGGGTGAAATGATGATAGCATGCCAACTTTCAACATTTTCAGAGTTCATTTGTAGTGCTTTTCAATTTCAGGGTCAACTAGCTCAAAAATAATAAGTAAATGCAAGAAATATACCAAATGAAGTCAGAAATTGTTGAAATTTTGTGATGTGCCTTTGAATGGTGCATTTTGAACACACAAAAAGTATGGAGTTCAAGTAAGTTAAAGAAAATGAAATCCCTTTGTAAGAGATGAGTTCTCGTTCGAAACCCTCCTACTTCGAGAGAGATTGTCAGTTTTGTACACGAAGTGCATCCAGTTTTTGTCGTAGCCTTCTCAACTTTTTAACACATTCTATGTGGGTGAAATGATGATAGCATGCCAACTTTCAACATGTTCAGAGTTCATTTGTAGTGCTTTTCAATTTCAGGGTCAACTAGCTCAAAACAAATAAGTAAATGCACGGAATATACCAAATGAAGTCAGAAATTGTTGAAATTTTGTGATGTGCCTTTGAATGGTGCATTTTGAACACACAAAAATATGGAGTTCAAATAAGTTAAAGAAAATGAAATCCCTTAGTAAGAGATGAGTTCTCGTTCGAAACCTTGCTACTTCGAGAGAGATTGTCAGTTTTGTACACGAAGTGCATCCAGTTTTTGTCGTAGCCCTCTCAACTTTTTAACACATGCTATTGGGTGAAATGATGATAGCATGCCAACTTTCAACATTTTCAGAGTTCATTTGTAGTGTTTTTCAATTTCAGGGTCAACTAGCTCAAAAATAATAAGTAAATGCAAGATATATACCAAATGAAGTCAGAATAACAAAATAGATAATAGTTTGGATAGTCAAAATTATTAATTATGAAAATAAAAAATAGTTTTGCATTATTTATTCTATTTGAAACACTTTTCATTATCATAGTTTTTTCAAATTCTCAAATATGCAAAAAGAATTTTTAATAAACATAGTTTTTAATTGAAAATAACAAAATAGAGAGTAGTTTGGATTGTCAAAATTATTTATTATGATAATAAAAAATAGTTTTGCATTATTTATTCTATTTGAAACACATTTCATTATCATAGTTTTGTCAAATTCTCAAATATGCAAAAAGAATTTTCAATAAACATAGTTTTTAATTGAAAATAACAAAATAGATAATAGTTTGGATAGTCAAAATTATTAATTATGAAAATAAAAAATAGTTTTGCATTATTTATTCAATTTGAAACACTTTTCATTATCATAGTTTTGTCAAATTCTCAAATATGCAAAAAGAATTTTTAATAAACATAGTTTTCAATTGAAAATAACAAAATAGATAATAGTTTGCATAGTCAAAATTATTAAATATGAAAATAAAAAATAGTTTTGCATTGTTTATTCTATTTGAAACACTTTTCATTATCATAGTTTTGTCAAATTCTCAAATATGCAAAAAGAATTTTTTATAAACATAGTTTTTAATTGAAAATAACAAAATAAGTTAATAGTTTGGATAGTCAAAATAATTAATTTTGAAAATAGAAAAAAATTGAAACTATATGAGAAATCATAGAGAAAATTCAATCTATATTCAAATTCACTTTAAATTTAGATTGAATTTTCTCCACAATTTCGAATATAGTTTCAATTTTCAATAAGTTTAGGCCCGTAAGCCTGGTTTAGAGAGGAGCTCGATGGACAAGCTGCGACAGGCCTTATAAACAAGTGTTAGTCCCGCTCGCTGGGCGAGGTGGGACTAAACTTACCGTGCAGCCGAGGAGGGTCTTTAGTCCCGGTTGGAGCCACGCCCCGGGACTAAAGACACCCTTTAGTCCCGGCTGGAGCCACGCACCGGGACTAAAGACCCCCTGCTTCCCGCCTCTTGGTCTGCCCGAAAAGAGGCCTTTAGTCCCGGGGCGTGGCTCCACCCGGGACTACAAGGGGTCTTTAGTCCCAGCTCGAGCCACGCACCGGGACTATAGATCCACCTATATAAGCGGGTCTTCGAAAATTTCCAACCCAATTCGTCCATTACTCTTCTTCTTCCTCTCGTTCTCCTGCCCGGCGGGGCATAGCGACGAACGTAACCGACACCGTCAGGCTGCCCGCTGTCCTGCTCGCCGTCGGCCGTCCTCCTCGCCGCCGCGCCGTCCTCCTCGCCGTCGCGCCGTCCTCCTCGCACCCGCGCCGTCCTCCTCGCCGTCGCGCCGTCCTCCTCGCCGCCGCGCCGTCCTCCTCGCCATCCTCCTCGCCGCCGCGCCGTCCTCCTTGCCATCCTCCTCGCCGCCGCGCCGTCCTCCTCGCCGCCGCGCCGTCCTCCTCGCCGCCGCGCCGTCCTCCTCGCCGCCGCGCCGTCCTCCTCGCCGTCGCGCCGTCCTCCGCGCCGTCCTCCTCGCCAACACTCCGGCCAGTAAGCCCCCCGCCCCCTCCTCCCCAACACTCCAGCCAGTATAGAAGAAAAGATTAAAAAGGAGAAGAGAAGAAGAAAAAGGACAAGAAAGGAAGAAAAAGGAGAAGAAAAGAAGAAAAAGGAGAAGAAAAGAAGAAAAAGAAAAGATTTTTTTGTCATTTAATTCCTATTGTTATTAGGTTTGTGCTAGATTATTAGGATTAGTAATATTTAGAATTAGGTTAGGGTTACAAGAAGAAGAAATATGAACAAAAATAAGAAAATAAGATTAGGAAAAATGAAAATAAGAAGAGGGGGAGAAGAAAAGAAGAAAAAGTGTATATTGTATAGTGTATATGCTTAAGTGTATAGTGTATATAGTGTATAGTGTATAAGGAGAGGAGGAATTTTGCTATAGTGTATATAGTGTATAGTGTATAAGAAAAGAAGAAAAGAAGAGGAGGAGAAGAGAAGAAAAGAAGAGGAGGATAAGAGAAGAAAAGAAGAGGAGGAGAAGAAAAATGAAAATAAGTGTTAATAGTTTAATTTTGCTATTGTATATGCTTAAGTGTTAATAGTTTATTTTTAGCAAGAAAATTAATAGAACTAGTTTATTTTTTTAGTTCATTTTACGATGCCTATCCCGCATCCTCGTCGTCGACTCGGCGGAGGACACCTGCTTGATCAGAGGGGCCCTGTCCGGGACTAGGCTCCGCCCGGCTGGTATTGGGAGGTGCTACCTTCCGGGGGCGTAGGTTGGTGAGGAGCCAGCCCGTCGTTGACCCGATCCTTGTTTGGTGGCGGTCGCGTGGGCCAGTGAGGGTGCCGAGGCTTCCGGACACCGCGGAGGTGGTACGTCACCGTGTCAGCGAGGAGGATGAGCACGTCCGTCGCTACATGGTTGCGTTGGAGGGCAGGTTCGAGCATACCTGGCAAGTTCTTCGGGGATCTCACTGGAGCTATGATCCTGTGATGGTTCCTTCTCTTTGATTGTCCACCGCCCGCGCCGATACCCGTCGGGCGCTACGGTTCTAGATGTATTAGTGATGCTATATGTATGATAGTATTCGAGGAGTATTAATGATAATATTCGACGATGTACGAACAAAAGTGATGATGTATTAGCTTATAATTGAATGCATGCTAATTTGAATACTACTTTATTTTACGATTTGGTTTTGCTTATTGAATGCTCAAATTGGAAAATTACTCCTACTTTGAATACTATGCAGAAATCTAGGAGTCTCAAATTGGAAAAGTACTCCTACTTTGGTTTTTTGTACAAAGGTTAAGAGAATCCGTTTTTTGCAGAACTATGGATCCACATATCAGGAACCTCGAAGAGGAAGAACTTCTGGAAGATATAATCAAAGACGGCCCCGACGTTGAACCAGCTGAATCTCCGTCGTTATATCTAAACCAGGACGTTGGAATGGAGGTCGAGCGACACGAAGATGAAGCCGATGGGGCAGGAGATAGGTCCAATGATGGAGAAGCCGGTGAAGAGGAGAAGTCCGGCGAGGTATACATATGAAGTTCGACAATCACTTGTAATATGTGAAAAATATTGGAGATAGCTCTATATTGTATACATATACATTCATTTGACGAATGTTTCTCCCTCTTAGGCCTCCACATCGAGCAAAACTACGAAACGAGTCCCGACTAGAAAGTTGGATGCACTGACGCATTACACATTTGAGGTGATATTTCCTACGGGTGAACCCAAGCTTCCTAAGAATGCTTCTGACACATTCAAGAAGCAATGCAGAGTTCTCATTAGGGATCACGTCCCGATCAGCGTTCGGGAGTGGAACAAGCGCAAAGGGGCAGCCGATAGTGACTATGTCGTCGAAAGGTACAAAGATAATCTTTGGAATGATCTCATGTCACATTTCAACCTGCCAGAATGTGAGAATGAAGACGCCGCAGACAAACTGAGGGCCAAAGTAAAGCAGTGGACTCTAAAGAAGATGGCCGAACTGTTTCGTAGCTGGAAGAAGAAGCTATGGAAAAACTATCTGAAGACACAGAAAGTGCCAATATTCGTGGGGTATCTAGCCAAGCAGGCGAATCACTGGAAGGCATTTCAAGAGTACAAGGAGTCAGAAGATGCCCAGGCATTATCAGAAAAGAACAAGATAAATGCCGACAAGAAGATATATCACCACAAGCTAAGGCCAGGGGGCTATGAGACTGCCATCCCAAAGTGGGATAAGAAAGAGCAAGATCTGATAGATAAAGGCGTCGTACCTGAACCACTCCGTGATGAGTGGGAATTGAGAGCAAGAAATTGGTTCCTTGCGCATGATGGGTCGTACGACGAAACAACAGGGGACCTCATCTGCAATGAAAATCTTAGGATACCCAGGGAGAATTGGAAAATGATAGTGAAATAAATTAAGGAGGGAAGAAGAAAGTTCACTGTAGATAGAGAGAAAGATTGCTCACACTGGTCCTCGGCAATGACGAACATGGAGGATGAACGCGAGGCTTCGGTCCTTCTTACCCGTGGTGGCTTGGGTTTGCCAGAGACCAAGACACTTACAGAAGCTGAGAGAGAGCAAAGAAGCGGCAGCAAGATGAGGAGAATGACAAGTTCAACCAGTTGCTTGCCAGGATTAACGAGCAACAGAAGCAGATTGATGAGCTTAGAGGAGTACCGCGCCAGGAAGATCCTGTAGTTGATATTACCGGCGCCCCATCTAAGCGGAAAAGTAGCGTGGCTGAATCTGAGGCCACCCCGTGGATGAAGAATGATAGAGGGCGGTCCCGGCTACCCCGTGGATGGAATCAAGGAGTCAACATCATGTGAACTCCATCAGAAATTCAAGAACATATCCATGAAGGTGGCCGTCGGACAAGCTTTACCTTCTGGCCCTGATGCACGCTGGCATGGCCGTGAGATTCCAGCTGGCTTTGCTAAAGTCGAGGTGGATGAAATCATGACGGGGTTTAATGATATGGAGCTCGACATAGCTGGACCTGAAGATGAGAGGACACTCGGAGAAGTACTGGGTGGAGTTATCCTATGGGACAAGAACTACATCAAGCTTCCAGGCTCGGCCCCAAGGACAACACCGCCTCCGAGTCGTCGCAGGTCACCTACACCTCCATTACCTTCAAGCCCTCCACATGATGTCGGCCAGCACAACACGAGTCCATCTCGATCACCGCCGCCGGACTTGGGTCGTCCGTCTCCGCCGCCGCCCGCACATGATACTAAGCAGAAGCGTGCCAGCAAGAACGCTTCGTCGATGATTTCTAAGGGACGGAGCTCCCCAAAGCGCAAACTGTCGCCCCTCCCAAAGGTACCTCATGCTAATCTTCCTATCAGACCTTATGATCGTACCCCCGAGGAAAACGCCAGGATAGCAAAGGAACAACATGAGGCGCAGATGAAAAGGAAGGAACCCGAGCCCCGCCCGAAATACACCGAGAAGGGCATAGCATGGGAAAAAAACTTCATAACCACTCCATCACAGTATGACTCACACCATAAGCCTGATGACTATACACGCACATTGCAGAAGGAAGTGAAAAAGAGCAGGTCACATGCAAGTGCAAGTGGGAGCAAATCAAGTTCAACTACAAGCAAGAAAAAATCAGACGTTCCTCAGCTTGGACAACAGGCCAAACAGTCGATCCCACCCCTCAAGGTGTTAACCGAGAATGTTCCCCCTCCGGTGCAGGGGCAAGGTTTTGAAAAAGCAAAGGAGTTGGCCGATGAATGTGCTATCTTGGTTGAAAATTTGCTGGCTTCCCAAGATGACAGGATACCCAAGGCTGTGGTAGCCCCTAAGCCACAGTTTGTCATGGGAGAGCCTTTGGTCAGCAAAGATGATCTCCCAACAAATATGTGTTACTTGCATAAATGGTACTTATGTGAATGAAAGAATGGGAGAACGATGATCGTGCTGAGTGTCCCACAGGAGTACTACGACCGCTCCCAAGAAATCCATATCGACTTTGATGAACTCTTCCAGATGTACAATGGCGACGCCCTCGACAAATCGCTTATGAGTTGCTATTGTCTGTAAGTTTTTCAGTTCGTTGTCTACATATAACTTGTTTAGTTATTTCAATTCATTGTCTATATATAACTTGTACTCTATTATGCAGAATGAAGATTCTGGAGTGTAAAACAAAGAGCATCATAAATATTGGTTTTATTGATCCAGATAAAATACATATAGCGACGCCAACTAATTATTCCAAGGATACGGAGGAAAACCTTCTAAGGTTTCTAAGAGATCAAAATTTCTGTGACCACATACTGTTTCCATACAACTTCAGGTGAGGGTCTTTACTCTCTTGTGTCCATTCACTTATAAGTGTAACTGATAAGTTACTCACACACACACACACACACATATATTTATATATATATATATATACATGTGCAGTGTCCATTGGATTCTGTTGGACATTCAAATTGATAAGGGAAGAGTTCATGCCTTCGACCCATTATCGAGACCCTTGGAACAGTTCCAAAGCCTGCACGACATGCTCCAAGGGTAATTTTAATCATTCTTGCGCTCTATCGATCTCTTTCAATGATTTTCTGATATATCAATTAATGAAAAACTTAGCAAATCATTATCCTTGTCGGGCAGGGTTTGGAATCGGTTCAAGTGCGTGACTCCCTGTAACTTTCCTGAGAAGCTGACCTTTAGAGCGGCTCAGGTAAGTAGTAGTATGATATACTTCTATTAATTTTCAATACATTTATGATGCTAGATTATTATTCTGATTATATATATTCCATTCTCGTAAAGTGCGACCAGCAGCCATGGGGAACGCATCTATGCGGATACTATGTTTGCGAGACCATTCGCACGTTTACCTCTGAGTTCAAGGAGCACAGATTCGACGTAAGCAATGAACATTCACACCTCTATTTTTACCCGTCATTCTTTGTTATCATGATTGATATTCATATTCATCTCCTCTTCTTATATAGCACACGGCCATGAGGACGAAGGTCCTACCAGAGCAACACGCGATTGCTGTTGCAGAGGAGCTTGCGGGATTTGTGAGAACGGAAGCTATAGAACACAAAGGACGATTTAGTGTAGATAAGGGCCATTACTGATGTTTGTCCATGTAATCGAATAGACGGTCTCTAGTCCCGATAATTTAGATCTCCATATAATTGTATATATATGATCGCTTGTAAGATAAGTTAATCTTATATATATATATGCATAATTATTTCTATTTTAAATTATATGAAAACTAATTCCCGAACACAAAACGAGGCATCGCGTTAATCTCCTGAACACCTAAACCCTAAAACCCTAAAACCCAAAAATAATTTCATTCAAAAAAAAAAACCCAAAAGCCAGCAAAATCTGAAAATCTTTAGTCCCGGACCGTGTAACGAACCGGGACTAAAGGGCCTGCCCCTGGGGCGCTACGAGGCGCCCACGTGGAGCACCTTTAGTCCCGGCGTGTAAGAGGGCCGGGACGAAAAGGTTAGGCCTTTAGTCCCGCCCCTTTAGTCCCGGTTGTTGAACCGGGACTAAAGCCCCTTACGGGCCGGGGCTATAGGCCCTGTCTCCACTAGTGTGTGTTCAGCGCCCGGATGAGTCCGCCCACCATTGGTCACGGCGGGTTGCAGAAATTATCCATTCATCAGATGGTATTACGGCGGCTCAAGCTGTGCTCATCCTCGAGCATAATTGCCATTACGAACCCTTGGTGCAAAAATTGGGGCGACTCAAGCGAAAGGTCCAAGACATGGGAGAACTGATGGACACGCTCACTAGATACGCTGAGGCCGATGATACCAAGGATCCTGGCGAGGATGGTAAGGCTAACTCGCCTAAGAAGGGCGAGTCATCCAAAAATTATACCTGGTTCCAGGGGATGAAACCGTCACAATCAAGGGACCAATGGCAAGCGGAGACTGTAGGAGGAGCCCTCGGACTTAGTCGCCAACACCAATGCCAACAACGGCAAGAAGAAGAATCGGGGGTTCAGCGGGAAGAGGCCACGTAACTATGAAGAGCTTCTCAAAGGCCCTTGCCCGCACCACGCCATGGCAGACGGTCCGGCGACTCGCTCTTGGGAAAACTGCTTCGTGATGCGAGAGTTTCGGGCGGAGGCGATCAAGAAGAGCCAAAATGATGACCCGGACCAGCGTCAGGAGCAATTTGCCGCACCCAACCAAAGACAGAACCCTTTCGGCGGCTTTCCCGAACAGGGGGCTCAGGGAGGCCCGCAGCCAGGCGGCGGCCAATACCCGGTGCACCACCAGCGGCGGTATAAGCCGCCAGGAGTTTTCCAGCAGCCACCCCCACGGGGGGCTCCGCAGGGTCAGGACGATAATGGGGGCTTCCGTAGCAACCCCAAGCAGTTGAGTAATGGGCAGTATCATGTTTTCACCACTAATGCTTGCAGGCGTGATAACAAGGTGAGTCACCGGGCGTACAGTGTATCTGAACCAGCGCTTCCCAGATACCTCCATTGGTCTGAGCAAACCATAACATGGAGCATGGAGGATCACCCGCCAAAAGTTGATAACCCGGGCGATCTGGCGTTGGTCGTGGCTCCCCAAGTCGGGGGTTACACCCTATCAAAAGTGCTAATGGATGGTGGCAGCAGCATCAATATCCTATACTTTGACACTTTCCAAAGGATGAACCTATCGGAAAAAGATCTCATGCCTTCAACCACGGTTTTCCACGGAATTGTCCCAGGCAAGTCGGCTTATCCCATAGGCCGGGTCAGGCTCACAGTGGCGTTTGGAACTGCGCAGAATTATAGGTCGGTGTCACTGATCTTCGAGGTGGTCAAATTGAAAAGCCCCTACCATGCGCTGTTTGGGCGGCCGGCTTACGCCCGCTTCATGGCTCGCCCGTGCTATGTCTATCTCAAGCTCAAAATGCCTAGTCCGAAAGGACCCATCACGGTTGATGGAGATAGAAGGATTGCAAAGGAATGTGAAGAAGGGGACGCGGCTTATGCGGAAGTCGCCTGTGCTGTGGAAGAGCTCGAACACCATCGGGCCAACGTTGACCCGGCGGATATGTCACCCCTGAAGAAACCGACTACAGATTCTGAGTCGCCCCTCAAGTTCAAACCAACGGATGACACTAAGACAATTGATTTCGTGCCTGGCGATTCATCCAAGCAGTTCACCATTGGGACGGGTCTGGACCCCAAATAGGAAAGCGCGCTCATCGAATTCATCCGTGAGAATCGGGACATCTTTGCATGGAAACCTTCTGACATGCCTGGTGTTCCGAGAGAATTCGCAGAGCACCATCTTAATGTTGTCCCAAAGGGCAAACCCATCCAGTAGTACCTTCGCAGATTTAACGAGGAGCGATGCAAGGCGATTGGGGAAGAATTCGCCCGCCTTTTAGCCGCCGGGTTCATCGTGGAAGTTTTTCACCCCAAGTGGCTGGCTAACCCGGTTTTGGTACTCAAGAAGAATGGTACTTTTTGTACGTGTATCGACTACACAGACCTCAACAAAGCTTGTCCAAAATATCCCTTCGCTCTTCCCCGCATCGACCAAATCATTGACTCGGTTGCGGGATGCGAACGATTGTGCTTTCTGGACGCCTATTCAGGATATCATCAAATCAAGATGGCCGTGGAGGATCAAGAGAAGACAGCCTTTATAACCCCCTTCGGGGCCTTTTGTTATGTGTCCATGCCCTTTGGACTCAAGAGTGCGGGGGCGACTTATCAACGCTGCATCCAAAATTGCCTCCGTAACCAAATTGGTCGCAACGTCCATGCCTATGTCGACGATATTGTGATCAAGACCCGCCAGGGGGAGACGCTACTGGAGGATCTCAAAGAAACGTTCGGTAATCTACGGGTATATCAGATGAAGCTAAATCCCACCAAGTGTGTTTTTGGTGTACCTGCAGGGAAGTTACTGGGTTTCCTGGTATCGGAGCGCGGCATTGAAGCTAACCCGGACAAGATCGAAGCGGTTACATCCCTTGGAAAGCCGGCGAACGTTAATCAAGTTCAATGACTGGTGGGTCGCATTGCGGCCCTAAGTCATTTTGTGAGTCGCCTGGGGGAGAAGGCGATCCCTCTTTATCAGTTACTGAGGAAATCCGATCGGTTTGTTTGGACAAATGAGGCAGACGAGGCGCTAGAAGCCTTGAAACGCCAATTGGTTAACCCGCCGGTCCTGGCTGCCCCAACTGAAAGGGAGCCCATGCTTCTGTATATCGTGGGAAATTCCAAAGCAGTAAGTGTGGCGGTTGTCGTTGAGAGAAAGGAGGAAGGGAAGGAATACCTAGTGCAACATCCGGTATATTTTATCAGCGAGGTGCTAACTCTTTCCAAGCAGCGGTACCCACATTGGCAGAAATTGGTATATGGGGTGTTTATGGCGAGTCGAAAACTTAAGCATTATTTCCAAGAACACCCTATCACAGTGGTTAGCTCTGCCCCCCTTGGGGACATCATCCAGAATCGGGAGGCAACAGGACGAATCGCCAAGTGGGCAATAGAACTTGGCCCCCATCACATACAGTATACTCCCCGCGCAGCCATTAAGTCCCAGGCCTTAGTTGATTTCGTCAACGACTGGATGGAGTTACAGGCGGCGGAATACGAAGCTCTGCTTCACGGTTTGCGACTCGCTAAGGAGATGAATCTAACACGAGTCAGATGCTTTGGCGACTCTGATTTGGTGGCATAGCAGGTTTCGGGCACCTAGGATTCTCGGGACCCCATGATGGTGTCTTACAGGCGAGCTGTGTCTGATGTGGCGGGTCATTTTCATGGTTATCAGGTGGATCATATTGATCGGCGCCTCAACGAGGCAGCTGACGCCCTCTCACGACTTGGCTCCCAGAGAAAACCGGTTCCTCCTAATGTTTTTCTGGATATCTTACATAAACCATCCGTGACTCTACCATCGGAGGAGGAATTAGCAATACCAGATCTTGAGTCTCAGCTTGTGGAGGCTCTCCATGTCACGCCGGATTAGGTTCTTCCTTATCTGGCTTATCTCGCTCGGGGCGAGTTACCGGCAGATGAAGTTTCGGCTCGTCAAATCGTTCGACGCAGCAAATCCATGGTCATCATCGATGGCGAGTTATATAAGAGGAGCGCCTCTAGAGTTTTTCAGTGATGTGTTTCCTCCGAAGAAGGATGCATAATCTTAAATGACATTCATTCTGGAGACCTGTGGGCATCACACCGGGTCACGTTCTTTGGTATCAAAGGCTTTCCGTCATGGTTTCTTTTGGCTGACGGCTCATGCAGATGCAGAAGATATAGTTCGTCGGTGCGAAGGGTGCCAGCTTTATGGGCGGCAGGCTCATGTGCTGGCTCAAGAATTAAGAATGATCCCCATCACTTGGCCTTTTGCGGTCTGGGGGCTGGATATGGTCGGCCCCTTTAAAATGTCCTCTAACAAGAAGACCCATCTGCTGGTGGCGGTTGACAAGTTCACCAAGTGGGTTGAGGCGGAACCTGTTGGAGCTTGCGATGTGGAAACAGCGGACAAATTCTTGAAGAAGTTGATTTTCCGGTTTGGATATCCGCACAGTATCATTACTGATAATGGTACTAACTTGTCCCAAGGGGCGATGCAGGAGTTTTGTCGTTGAGAACATATCCGACTTGATGTTTCTGCAGTCGCTCACCCACAATCTAATGGGCAGGCAGAGCGGGCGAATCAGGAGGTGTTGCGAGGGATTAAACCCCGACTTATGGTTCCCCTGGAAAAAACCCCAGGGTGTTGGGTTGAAGAACTACCTTCAGTGCTGTGGAGTATTCGGACCACCCCGAACCGATCCACGGGTTTCACCCCTTTCTTTCTGGTTTACGGAGCAGAGGCTGTTCTCCCTACTGACATAAGACATGACTCATTCAGAGTCGCCGCGTATGTGGAACAAGACAATGAGCTGGCGCGTCAAAACTCTTTGGACGCCTTGGAGGAGGCACGTGACCTGGCTGCGGCCCGTTCAGCCATCTACCAGCAGGATCTGCGGCGTTATCACAACCGCCGGGTTAAAAGTCGGACCTTTCAGGAAGGCGACTTAGTTCTTCGGTTGATACAAGATCGTGCAGGCATGCACAAGTTGTCACCACCTTGGGAAGGGCCGTTCGTCGTCAGCAAGAACCTCCACAATGGCTCTTATTATTTGGTGGGTCTCCGGCCTAACCGGCCAACCACGGAGGCTGAGTCAACTCGCCCCTGGAATATTGCCCACCTGCGGCCTTATTACACTTGAGCTCTTAAGCTCTACATTTTGTAAGTTTTTCAGTTTCATTATGAAGTAATAAAGTTACGAATACTCCCTGGCTTGGGGGCTTCATCATTAAAGAGCAATTGTGTCATCCTGTTGCGACCTTATGAGCCGACAGAGTCATCATTTAGGGTGTGTGGTCGAGCTTTCTGACTCGCCTCATCCTGTCGCGACCTTATGAGCCGACAAAACCTGCATTTATGGTGTGTGCTTGACCTTTCTGACTCGCCTCATCCTGTCGCGACCTTATGAGCTGCCAAAACCTGCATTTAGGGTGTGTGCTCGAGCTTTCTGACTCGCCTCATCCTGTCGCGACCTTATGAGCCGACAAAACCTGCATTTAGGGTGTGTGCTCGAGCTTTCTGACTCGCCTCATCCTGTCGCGACCTTATGAGCCAACAAAACCTGCATTTAGGGTGTGTGCTCGAGCTTTCTGACTCGCCTCATCCTGTCGCGACCTTATGAGCCGACAAAACCTGCATTTAGGGTGTGTGGTCGAGCTTTCTGACTCGCCTCATCCTGTCGCGACCTTATGAGCCGACAAAACCTGCATTTAGCGTGTGTGCTCGAGCTTTCTGACTCGCCTCATCCTGTCGCGACCTTATGAGCCGACGAAACCTGCATTTAGGGTGTGTGCACGAGCTTTCTGGCTCGCCTCATCCTGTCGCGACCTTATGAGCCGACGAAACCTGCATTTAGGGTGTGTGCACGAGCTTTCTGACTCGCCTCATCCTGTCGCGACCTTATGTGCCGACGAAACCTGCATTTAGGGTGTGTGCATGAGCTTTCTGACTCGCCCCATCCTCTCGCGACCTTATGAGCCGACGAAATTGTTGTTTGCTATTTTTTCTTCGTGGCATAGCCTCGAGGGTTTTTAACCTTTCTTTCTGATGCCTATTAAAAATATTTGTTATCATTTGTTTGGTTTCACATATGCTATTTTCACAAGCTTAAGTCAGGATAATGATCAGAATTATTTCGTCCATGGAAAATTAAGCATCATAAAGGATTCTCAAAGGACAGGTCAAATATTTCAAATCGCCTTAAGGGCGATATAAAGGTTCCTTCGAAAGGGTATCACAAAAACAGTACCGACTTATGAAAAGGACTTATTACATGGCTCTCAGGCCAAATCAATGAGGTTTATTCTGCTGGCACCTTAGGATCATTCTGTTGTGAGCTTTGGCCGACTTCAATTTGCAAGTCGCCCAGTACCCAGTTGCACTTAGCGAGAGCTGCGAAGTCATCTTCATCAGTTAGGATTGATGCCAGGTCTGCTTCCAAGTCAAAAGGGTTCTTGGGTCGCCGAGGAGTTAAACTGGTCGACACAAAGGTTGGCGGGTTGACCTTCTTGTTTTTGCTATCATAAGCTACCTCATACCTTGATAAATCAAGACTTGCTGCGAGTTGGGTTGTTGCCAGTCGGGAGTCCTTGACAACATGTTGGTAGTCCTCTTCAACAAATTCTGACCCATCGTCTTTAAATTGAGGAAAGCCTGCTGCTACCTCTTCCGGGTTGATCTCTTGAGCATACGCCAAGCAGCGACTCAGGGCAGTCAGAACACCCTTTCGGGCGGCTGACCGAGTTAGCTCGCCAATCTGAGGGGGAAGTGTGGATAGGCAGTCAAGCACCTTCTTTATGGAAGTTATAGGCTCTTTGGCACCCATCACAGCTTTAACAGTCAAGACACTGTCGGTGTATAGTTGCTCTGTCAGCGTGTAAATCGCCTTCAGCATCAGCACGCAGTCTTCTTGAAGGTTGGCGGCTCTCGGACCTGAGTAAGGGGTCATGATGATCAGTGACTTACGATAAGAATTATTTATAAAAAATAAGAGGAGATCAAAAGTTTGAGTAAGCTTACCGAAGACGGCTTGCGTCATGTTGGAGATATGACGCTTCAAGCCGGACAATTCCTGTTGCACGGTGGCCAGCCTGGCTTCAGCTTTCTCTGCTCTTTTTATGGCGGCATCTTGGTCAGCCTAAGCTCTTTTCAACTTGGCTTTGAGTTTTTCCAGCTCAGCCAAGGCCAATTGATATTTCTCCTCCGACTTAGCTCGGGCGTCTTGCTAACCAGATAAGTTTTTCTTTAAATCGCCAAGCTCCGATTCGGTCTGAGCAAGAGTTTCCTGTTGAAAGTACAAAGCAAGGGCAAGTCTCAGAACTACTGCAAGCAATATCCCTGACACTTGGGGGCTAATGTATAATTTTTTCTTTTCAAATGAAATTATACAATATCAAGACCCGACTCATCTTTCTATTGATGACCCGGCCCTTGGGGGTTACTGGTCGCAAAAGTTTTTCTAAATTTTTTAAGACCCGGCTCATGTTTTTACTGATCACCCGACCCTTGGGGGTTACTGGTCGCAAAGTTTTTTCTAAATTTTTTAAGACCCATCTCATCTTTTTACTGATGACCCGGCCCTTGGGGGTTACTGGTCGCAAAGTTTTTTCTAAATTTTTCAAGATCCGGCTCATCTTTTTATTGATGACCCGGCCATTGGGGGTTAATGGGAGTAATACAATATAACAAACTTACGTCATGTTTGTTTTTCAACATCCGCAGCAGGCTTTTCTCCATCTCGTAGCTCGCCTCCAGGCGACTTGAAAAACCAGAGCAGAGTTCCTTGAACTCCAGATTTTCATATTCAGAAAGCTTCGTCTTGGAGAGTCCAGATTCGGGAATGGCTTGAGAAGAGGATGCCACATGCCTTGACAAAACCGTTGCCATCGGCTTAGAGAAGCCGGTACCAGTAATAACTACAGCATCCGGGTCTTCTATTGTCATCAATGGGCTTGGTGACTTAGGGGCATCCATTGCTTCCTTGGGCGAGTCTGGAAGATCCATTTGATTTTCAAGCTCGCCTTGGTCCGGGTTGTCCTGAGTCGGCATTGATTCTTTGATGGGATCTGAAGTTGTGGCAGGAGTTGATCCGCTGGTTTTCCTTTTCTTGGCTTGTGCCCTAAAAGAAGGGAGAAGCGCATTAAGGAACTGGAAGTCTATTACCCTCAGAATTCAAAGTAAGATTATCAAAAGACTTACCCAGGAACTCGAATCATTGGCGGAGGTGTCGACATCACTGAGCCGCCAGATGTAGGAGGAGAGTTCTACAAGAATTATACGTCAAAAATATAGGCGGGTTACAGATGTGATCCAAAGAAACATGAAGAATTGTTATTCATAAGTACCTCATTTGGTTTCCTTTTGTTTGTTGCTGGTAAGGCGGACACCAGATCACCGGAATGACTTCGGGTCTTCCGATTTGAAGTATGCTGTGCTTTCTTCAGTAGGAAATTTGGGTCCAAACAAGCATTTGGGTGTGAGAAGGGAACTTTCCCACAAACTCGCCTGGCCGGCTTAGGTGGAGAAGGAGATGAATCGGAGGAAACAGAAATTACCTCAACAGAGTCCTCCTGGCCTTCATTGTCTTCATTCTATTTCAAGAGAGACAGAGATATAAATACAAAGATTAACAGTAGTGAATGGCAAGTAAAAAGAGGGTGAACTTTTACCTCCGAAAGTGCATCACCGACTTGAGATTCATCGACTTCGGACGGCTCAGCCATAGCAGCTTTGCCCTTACCCTTGGTTTTCTTTGTAGGCGGCTTAAAATTTTTCATGGCTGGCCTTTTGGGCTTCCTGGACCAGAACTTATCGCCTTTCTGAAATAGCATATGTTACAAAAACCACAATACAAATAAAGCATAAGGAGTAAAGACCAAAGGCGGGTTAGATTTGTTCACCTTAGGCGCCGGGTTAATTTTGCAGAAAGGCTTGAGGCCGATTTGGCCGCATTTTCCCGCAGGCTCGCCAGTCACCTTCTTGATAATGGTAACAATGTCCTTTTCTGTTAAAGCCATATGGAAATAACATTGAGGATGATCTAGGGTGCCATCAAATTCGCACATCAGACCGTCCCGGCGACTCAGAGGGAGGATACGCCATTCAACCAAGCAGCGGATTAGGTCAACCCCAGTAAGGCCGTTGTTCGTCAAGGATCTTAATTCAGACAGTATGGGGATGAATTCCGATTCTTCTTCCTCGGTGAGCTTGTATGGAACCTTGAAGTTGGTTGGAAGGCGAGTTGGCCTGTAGCCCAGAAGCTTGTTTTCGCCTGCAGGAGAAGTCTCTTGACAGCAGAACCAAGACTCGCCCCAACCTTCGGGATGGCTAGGCATGGCGAGTGAGGGAAATGGGCTATCCCTGCGGCATTGGACATTGACGCCGCTGAGTTCCAGGCTGGGGCCGTTGTAGAATTCCGTTTGGCGATTCAGATGGAAAAAGTGCGAGAATAAAGGAACAGAGGGCTCAATCCGCAGATAAGCCTCACAGAAAACTTGGAATTGGCATAAGTTACTTATGGAATTGGGTCCCAAATCCTGGAGGAGGACGTTCATGAAAGCCATGGCGTCTCTAAGAAACTTCGATCCGGGCGGCTTAAAACCTCGCTCCACGTGTTCAACAAAAACGACTATTTCCCCTTCTTTGGGGTTAGGGAGATCTTCTCCGAACCCGGTGCGCCAGCCGATAACATTCTGAGGGTCCAAGTTGCCCGTTTTCACATAATCAGCTAGTATGGTGTCATCAACCTTGGTAGGAAGCCAGTCACTTTTGAAGATGGCGCCCATGCTACAAAGAAGTAAAGTATGAACTTACATGCCTCGAACATCTACTGTAAGGGGTGAAATAAGTTCATTTAACTCGCCAAGTACTTTGTCCATGGACTAAGGGAAGGGCTTGACCCGCCATATCAAAAGGCCGAGTTGAGTTACTATGGCTACTTACGGAGTGTGGCTATTCACAAGAGCTGCGTTCTAAAGATGATAGAGAGATTCGTTCGAAATATCGAAGTGTGAAGGCTACAAACAGCTTTCCGCAAACAGTAGGTAAATGATGGATCTACCAGGCAGATGAAAAAACCTGAGAAAAATGACTGGATGCAGCAATTTATTACCAGGGCAAGATGACGCCCTTCGCTTGATGAAACACTATTCTAAAGATTCACAAGTAAAGGTGGATAAATAAAGGTATTCAAAGCATTGGCTATCTCATCGACATTCATGCTAATCGGTTCGGGGTAGGCGACGTCTGCTCGCAAGGAACATCAAGAACATGGCAATGGCTGGAGCTTCAAGCAGACATTGGATCTATTCCCAAAATGGGCGGAGGCCTAACCTGATGCTTTCGGACGAAAGAGGCCGACGGTGACGAAGGTTGTTGGAGAAGCGCGGAGGTTCCGTCGAGCGAAGAGGACTTCAGTGGCGGTGGAGTTCGTGGCGAACGGCGAGATGGTCGACGACGATGCGGTGGTCAATGGCGGCGGACGGATCGGCCGTGGTGCGAAGCTTGATGACGGCGAAGGCCTATGGGTGGCGCCGAAGCTTCTCGGGCGAAGACGGAGAGTACGGTCGGCGGCGGAGTCCTCGGGAGGCGGTGAGATTTCCTCGCTGCAATGATGGGGAGGAGGTTGACGAGACTGGTAGGTGGGAAGCACCAGTCATGTCCCCCCCCCGTCTATTTATCAGGACGGGCGCTGGAATCAAGGCGCCGTGAGCGGGAACCGCCGGGGAATAAAAAGATTCGCTATAAATGCGTGCCGAAGATTTTGGGATAACGATGCACTAAGATCCGTTGGAGTTGTGTCAAGCTTCCCGAAGATCGAGGGATAAAGAGGGGCCAGCAAGAAATAGTTTGGCGACTTAAAGAATTTTCGGTGACAGATGGCGGGTTACAATTTCTGACGTATGAAGAAAAATGAGGAATGAATCGCCTTCAACTAAGCAAAAGTATTGGCATGAAAAAGAAGTTCAAGTCAATTTGGGGCCTAATGTTGGGGCTATTACCTGTGAATGACCAGCCCTAGTTGGGCCGGGTTACCAATTAGGCGATTCACCGTAAGAGTTATTTGGGCCTTGTCCTGGCCGGATCAAGGTCGGATGACGGTTTATGATTCCTGGGAGGTCTCCAAGCTTCGGAAGATGGCAACTTAGAGACCACAGGGGTCACGACTTGCAGGAAGGAAAGTATCCTTGTAGACCCTAGGGGTTCGACCTGTATATAAAGGAAAGTCCCAGGGGAGAAAAGGGGTTAGAATCATCAAGTGCTAGGTCTGGCGAGTTACGCCCTCCTTGTAATCGAAACGACATCAATACAAACCAAAGCAGGACGTAGGACTTTACCTCCTCACGAGGGGCCGAACCTGGGTAAATCGCCGTGTCTCTCCCGCTTAACCCCTTTGAGTCGCCACCAAGGTGCGATGGCTCCAGTACTAAGTCCTTTCACGAGGACATCTGCCGTGACAAAACCACGACAGGACCCGAAGTTAAAGCTTCGAGGTTTTTGATCTCATCGTCCAAAGCCAGGATTCTTGCGAAGACCAGATCGGTCCACGGATGGGTTGGGAGTTCGACACTCCCTCACCTCGCTTGCTGATCGAGGAAAAAACTTCCGATGTGCCCAAGACGGCCGGTTGGGTCTGCATGCAGCAAAGTGCTACCAGACGAGAGAGCCTGTCCGGGGACAAAGATGTCTCTGTTGCTGATTCTGTCGCTGATGATTAGGCAAGCCATGGATCTTCGGCGCTCCAACAACGGAACTCTCAATGAAAGCACCAATGTCGGTGTCAAAACTGGCAGATCTCGGGTAGGGGGTCCCGAACTTTGGACCTTGGATAGATGGGTTGTAGGAAGAAGTGGGAGACAACAGTTTACCCAGGTTCGGGCCCTCCTATTGAGGTAATACCCTAGGGCATGCTTGATTGTATTGATGAAGATGGTTAGAGAGTTAATCTACCTCAGGATCATATATGCTAAACCCTAGATGATTCAGCCTCTCCCACACGGATAGGGGTCCCTGGTTTATATAAACACCAAGGTCCCTAGGGTTTAGAAGTAACCGACTATAATCAGGAATAGATGAGTCAAACTATTCTTTCTAAGTTTGAAGTACACGCAAATCTTCGGGATATTCCTTCGAGAGTAGAGGTCGCCATCAGGCCCGTTATTCTTCAACACAGGCTAATGGGCCCACCCAGTATTAACTAACCGGCCGCCCGAGGACCCCAGAATCGCGTACTCTCTCATACCTGCTCCTCGAGAAGGAGATGGTGTTGCCCCTTAATCACGAGAAGGGAAAACCTTCTCGTCCGTGCCCGCTGACACGACTGTGTCGTCTCCTTCCATGTGAGCGCGTCACCCACGTGACGGGCACGGGGCCCTGCGGTTGGCACCACACGCCAAGCCTCGCGAGGCCACCCTATAGGAGGGGCCTCGCATGGTGCCCTGGTGCTCGAAGGCCTTGGGAGGTCCTGAGCTGGAAGCGAGGGGCCCGATGAGGCACGCCCGTCGCGGGGCGGGGTCATCCGGAGCAGCCATGGCATGAGTGTCATGCATGAGCCGGCCTGCGCGTTATGCTCCGGGCCAGTGGCAGACGAGCCATGGTACCCTAGGTTCCACTAGGCCGACAACGACCTACGTCACCCTCTGTTTTGCACGGTGATAGGCGCACACCTCGTACTTGACATCTACGACCGCGGTCTCGGCTGCGCGGGCATTAGTGATAATGTCCCGACTAAGGGGATCTCACCATGTCAACTCCCAGCCCGGTGGTAGGGATGAGAACCTCTTGTTGCTTCTGTCCTGGACCGCATTGGGCAACCCATGGCATATACAAGGAAGATCCAGAAGATTTGACGTACATGACAAGATGACACCAGTAGAGAAAGCACAACATACATGTCATCAAAATATTGAACGAATAGCAATTTCACATGATAGTTTACAACAAGAATTCTCTCATGTCCTCTAGAACAAACGGAACTACTCACAAAGCATATTCATGTTCATGCCCAGAGGAGATAAATATATGATTATCAATCTGAACATATGATCTTCCACCAATTAAACCAACTAGCATCAATTACAAGATGTAATCAACATTAGCAACACACACGTACCAATCTGAGGTTTCGGGACAAAGATTGAACACAAACACATGAATTGGGGTTTGTAGATGAGATGGTGTTGGTGAAGACATTGATGGAGATGAGTCCTCCCATGATAAAAGGAACGTTGGTGATGTCGAAGGCTTCGAAGAGAAAAAGTGCTCCTGCCCAGGTTCCGCCTCGAGACGACATCGCTTTGTCCCGAAAGTATTCTCTTATTTATTTTTTCTTGGGCAAATGGCTTCATATAGAAGAAGACGGGCACCAGAGGTCCCCCGTCGGCTTCACACCTTATGGGCCCACTGTTGATCTCTTGTGGTATTTATTTATTCCAATATTTTTTATATATTCCAAAATAAATCTCCGCAAAATTTTAGGTCATTTGGAGCTCTGGAGAATAGCTATCTCAGATGTAGATCTTTTAGCTCGAGAACTCGAGCTGCCGGTAATTCCCCTTCTCAAGTAAATCTTGAAAATTAAGAGAGAAAATGCATAAGAATTGAATCATAATGATCATAAACATGATGCGAAATGGACGTATCATGGATGCTACTTGTAGTGTGCGTTGGGATTTTCTCCAAAGATGAGAGGAGATGCAACATACTAGAGATAAGTATTTGCCTTAGTGAGAACCAAGGTCATCGAACCAATAGGAGGACCACGCAAATGCCTGCCTTCAGCACCTACACAACAAAATAACAAACACTTGCACCCAATGCGGGCAAGAGGGTTGTCAAGCCCATTAAACATGTTACTTGCAAGCGATAAGTAGTGATAGATAGATAATATAAATATAAAATAAAATAACAGTAATTAAAGAGCAATAGTATTTTTATTGTTTTTCTAATATGATCTGGGAAGACTCGGGGCCCATAGTTTTCGCTAGATACTTCTCTATTGAAGAAAGCATACCGTGGGTAAACATATTACTATTGGGTAACTAATAGAAAAGCGCATAGTTATGTAATATTTATTCATGACAATAATCACACATATAGGAATCACATCCATAAGCAAGTAGACCGACTCCTGTCTACATCTACTACTATTACTCTACTCATCGACCACTATCCATCATGCATATGTAGTATTAAGTAAAAATAGAGTAATGGTTGGGGCAAAGTGACATGATGTAGACAAAGTAAACTCAACTAGTATGAATAAATCCAATCGTTTTATCCTTAATGGAAGCAATATTACATGGCATGTCCCCTTCTGTCACAGGGATTGAGCACTACAAGATTGAACCCATCACAATGCACCACTCCCGCTGACGATAAATCAGTCTAGTTGGCCAAACCAAACCGATAGATCGGAGAGAAATACGAAGCTATCGTAATCATGCATATAATAATTAAGAGATGACTTGAATAATTTTCATGAATAATCTAAACAATTCATCATATCCCAACAAACACACCATAAAAGAGGATTACATAGGATATGTCACCGCGGGATCACGATGATCTTTGCATTCAAGAAAATAGATATCTATATTCATATAGGTACTAAATTCAAACCCGCAGGTGTGTGGTAGACTACTCACATATCACCATGGGAGCAGCAAGGTTGACGTAGACTATAGAGGCCCTCCGTGATTGTTCCCCCCTCCAACACGGCACCAGATGGGATCACGGCGGAACAGAGACTTGCAGCAATGGAAAAGTATTTAGAATGGTACTCTGGTGTTTTACCAACATATTAGGATTTATAGGAGTGGAGATAGAGCAAGAGGCGTCGGGAGGTGGCCCCAAGCCATCAGGGCGCGACCACGGTGGCCACGCCCTGTTGGCTTGGCATCACCTCGTGTGGCGTCGGGTCTCCCTCCGAAGCTTCCAGGTCTTATTTTTGTCCCCAAAAATCATCAAAAAGTTTCATTGCATTTGGACTTCATTCGGTACTAATTTTCTAAAAAGCCAAAAACACGCAAAAAAACAACAACTAACACTAGGCACTTGGTTAATTGGTTAGTTCTAAAAAATGATTAAAACAACATATAAATGCATATAAAGCATCCAAGATTAATAATATAATAACATGGAACAATTAAAAATTCTAAATACGTTTGTGACGTATCAATGGCCCATTAGTGACCCGCCATGGAGGTCCTCAGCCCGACCCACCTGGTTGAGAGATGACGTAGTGAGTACCCCCTAGTCGATGACTCCATCAACTAGGCATATTATTGCATACAATAATGTCTATTTGTAATTTTTATCTTTCAACAAGTACACAATGTTGAACAAAACTCTTCCATCCTGATGTTATGTGAAGACATCCATCGATCGAAGATTTTTTATACTTCCCTTCAACTTGTACGTGTTACATGTGCATATCAGAATTACAACTTTGTTCCTGATTTTTTTAGCCCTCTCACCAAACTTATCTTAATTTTATGAAAAGACAACATTGTTTAAATAACTCAAATTGTGTGTTCACATATATGAATATAGAAGTAGTTGCTTACAATAATGGAGCTTATCTCGCTTGCCTTCATCTCATGTATGAATGAAGAATGTATTATATTGTCATACTTTGGATCAATTGAATAGAAAACTATGAAAAAAATCATTTTTCTAAATCATGAATTAAGTTTTAATAAGAGAAACACAATAATGCAATACTTTAAAAGTAAAAACTTACCCGTGCGTGTTCACTGAAAGATCCCCTTTATACATGGAAACATATGGGAACAAAGATGTCGAATTGTGTGTGAGATGAAAGAAAACCTCATCATGTTCCCTAGTATTGTACATACAAGCATATTTTTATCAATGATATCCCCACAGGAAAGTCATTGCAGTTTCTTTCGAAACAGAAACATCATCATATCCACCAAATATATCTTGAATTCTTATTGTCTCTCCTGCCATATTGTTAATTTGTTGACACACATTGCAAGGTACTCGTTATGAAATTAGAAAAAAATCAGTGAAGACATAACATTTTTAATGAATTAGGATAATACCTATGTGAAATATATGTATCCCATACCAGAATATTGGCAGAACTTTTATTAATCTTCACAGTAAAAGATGTCTTCGTTCGCATACTATTAATACACTGAGGACCTCCCTTTCCAGATGCATAGCAGTAACTACTTAAGGTTGTCATTGTTATCTTGCTTTCTTCCATTATGTGATTCAAATAAGACATAAAGTTATGTAGTAAACATTAATATTGAGCTACATAAGTATAAGTTATATATTGTCTCCTACATACTTTAGTAGTTCAAATATTGTATATAGTTACACTTACTAAATTTACAACACTTCTAGAGCAAGAACATGCACAAAACATTACATATTTGTACATACTGTTTCTAAGATTAATATATGAACTAAGCCAACATACTTTCCATATTTCTAGCACATATATTATAAATCACTATTTGAAATTCACGTCAACAGAGAACCTAGAATAGTTTAAAGATTCTTAATCATGGGAACAAGTTCATTTTATTATATCACTTTGGTCTATGTTTGATGAGAAAACATGATAATTATCATCATAGCATTGAAAGTTATTCACAATATTTTCCAAATAATATCTATGCTACCTTCATAAGTAGTTCATTCACTTGCAAAGTATAAAGTAAAACATATAGGCACCAGTTGGATCAACATCCATTACCGATTTTGCCAAGGGCTTGACTCCATGAGACATAGAGAGATTCTAAAATGTTTGCTTGTAGTAGAAACTTAGTGATTAAATAAAATAAATAGAAGCTTGTTGTTGGAAGCAAGTGCAGCTAGTACTCCTTATATAGACTAGAAAACTGAGTGTGTCATCGTCACAAAACAGTTTCATTTTTCACTTCGTCCCCATGCTATAATTTATTTGGGAACACGAATTTTGTTCACCCATCCTCACAGAACTTACTCGGTAATAAAAATGAATTGCATTGCTCACCAAAATTTTAAGGAATTTCTTATAGTTGATTAAAGAAAAACAACAGAAATCATTGTACCCATATTATGTTATAATTTGTATGTCTGATGACACTTTCCATTATTGATTATGCTTATAGTTGGAAATTTTAAGCGTATGAAGTTCCATCTCTCTAGTGTAACTATAGAATGCTTGTAAGTTTTTGTATAATGCTTTACTTTGTTTAAGATTGAGTTGTAAGATTTACAATTAAAATTTTATGGTTGTGCAACATTTTTGTAATTTTTTACAATGTGTTATGTCAAGTATTTAGGTATTAGGTTACTGTTTATAGTTTTAATGTTAGTTGTGATCTTGAAACATAAAATTCGACAATATTTAAAGATCTAGCATAATGCTTAGGCCTAGGGGGGTTTAGCGATTAGGTTTTTTAGGTGTTAGTGTGTATATTTTTATTCTATTTTTCAAGGTTTAGCGTTTTTAGGGTTTAAGGTTTATCACTTGTAGGCATTAAACTCGTGTACTATATTGACATGAAATTTGCATGGATATATCCATATGATCATCACATTTGAAATCAATTATGTATATGTACAATAGAAAAATAATTACATCTTGTTTTTCTGGAATACAAATACAAAAATGTCAACAACTCTTGATCTATCTTTCAATAAATAGTTTGTTAAATTATGAAATTTCTATATTTTCTTACCAACTATAAGTAAATTAATTTTGTATTCTCACCTTTACAATTATTTGAACAAAATTTACTTCAGTAGTAACAAACATTATATGTCTTCGCAATTCACATTGAAATAAAATCAATATACATATATCAAAATATGTATTTAAGACCTAATTAAATATTCAACCCAAGTAAGTATTATACCTTGCAAGAATCATAACTTGTTACAGCATCAACAATTTTTTTAGACTAGAAATAATATCCTTTATACTCCGACTATCATAGATCGCAATCCAGAGTTATCCGCTATATGTCATTCAACAACTAATAACTAGGTTGTTAATGAAAAATATCCACATAAACATAACCTTATACTATGAAAATATACCCTTTTGAAAATATATGAATGGCAAGAAAAGTTAGTTGCAAAAATAAATGACAACCATACAAATTTGTAACTGAACTTTTTAGCTCAATTTGTTCCTTCGCATAGGAAAGTCCGTTGCATACTCGCATCATTTTATATTTAACTATATCTTCACTCTTACGAAAAGCTGCCCAATAATCAACACCTATGTATCCTAGCTCTGACGAAGGAGTTATCAAGTATCCCATAATAAATACTCCTACCATCCCAAAATAAATGTCTCAACTTTGTACTAGCTCTAGTACAAAGTTGTACTAAACTTAAGACACTTATTTTGGGATGCTTTCAAGTATCACGCAATACATGAGCATGAGCCATGGTTTTAGCACTATAAGTGGTGTGTAGTGTGGTGGAGGTTGCAAGACAAAATAAGGAGAAGATGATCACATTAACTAGGCATATCAATGAGCTGTGGAGATGCTCATCAATAGATATCAATGTGAATGAGTAGGGATTGCCGTACAAATGATGCACTAGAGCTAAGAGTATGTGAAAGCTCTTAAAGAAAACTAGTGGGTGTGCATCCAACTTGCTTGCTGACGAAGACCTAAAGCAATTTTGAGGAAGCCTGTCATTGGAATATACAAGCCAAGTTATATAATGAAAATTTCCCACTAGCTATATGGTGGTGACAAAACGAGAGACTCTCAATCATGAAGATCATGGTGCTTAATATGCACATGTGTGGAAAGGTGGTAGCATTGTCCCTTCTCTCTTTTTCTCTCATTTTTTTTATTTTTTTGGTGGGCTCTTTGGCCTCTCTTTTTTTTTGGTGGGCATCTTTGGCCTCTTTTATTTCCTCACATGGGACAATGCTCCATCAATGATGATCCTCACACTTTCAACTCAAAACTTAGAGCAACGATGACTCTACATGGAATGCCTTTGGTGCTGTACTGTGACAATGATCTAGCATGGCATAGACATTAATGGAAACATCATGCTAGCTATCTTACGATCATGCAATGGCAATGTAGACGTGGTGGCACATGTCATGGTGGTAGTTGCATGGCAATATATCTCGGAATGACTTTGAAAAAGCCATAGAAGGTACGTATGGTGGCTGTTTTGAGGGAGGCTAATGGTGGGTTTTGTGCACCGGCGAAAGTTGCACGACACTAAGAAGATAGTGACGGTGGAAGGTGAAAGTGCATCTAAACCATGGACTCAACATTAGTCATGAAGAACTCATATACTTGTTGCAAAAGTTTTATTAGTAATCGAAACAAAGCATTTAACGCATACTCCTAGGGGAAGGGTTGGTAGGTATAAACCATCGCGCGATCCCGACCGCCACACAAAGGATGACAATCAAAGGACTAATCATGCTCAGACTTCATCACATAGCGGTTCACCATACATGCATGCTACGGGAATCATTAACTTCAACACAAGTATTTCTAGATCCACAACACCTTACTAGCATAACTTTAATATTACCAAAACCACAACTCAAAACTAATTGAGATGAATCAAACTTCTCTAACTATTCAATGCACATGAAGGTGGAAGTTTTCGTATCCCTTTGGATAACTACCCCTTTTGAGACTACTTTCAAAGCATAGATCAACTACCAAGCCACGCACCGTTGTGCTCTAAAAGATATAAGAGAAGCACACAGAGCAAAAGTATCTAGCTCAAAAGATATAAGTGAAGCACATGTGAGCTGAATTGTCTACCAGAGGATATAAGTGAAGCTCGACAAAATCACGGTGAGTGCATGTCTCTCTCTATAGGTGTGCAGCAAGGATGATTGTGACACAACAAAAATAAAAGACTCCTATGATACAAGACGCTCCAAGCAAAAACACATAACATGTGGTGAATAAAAATATCGCCCCAAGTAACGTTACCGATGGATTGAAGACGAGAGAGGGGATGCCTTCCCGGGGCATCCCCAAGCGTAGGATTTTAAGGCATCCTTGAATCTCTTTGGGTGCCTTGGGAATCCCCAAGCTTGAGCTCCTGCCACTCTTTATCTCTTTGTCCATAAGAACATCACCCAAAACTTGAAAACTTCACAATACGAAACTTAAACAGAAACTCGTGATAACATTAGTATAAGAAAGCAAACCACCACTTCCTAAGGTACTGTAGCAAACTTAAATTCTACTTATGCTGATGTTGGGTTACTGTATTTTCAATCTTCCATGGCTAATACCCCCCGATACTATCCATAGTTTCATCAAAATAAGCAACCAACACAACAAAAACAGAATATGTTAACAGCAGACCAGTGTGTAGCAATCTGTATATTTCGTATACTTTTGGTACTTCAAAAATTCTGACCAATTACGACCGTCTGAAGAATTTGCGTAGAAATCAGCAGCAAAAAGAATCAACTCAAAATCACTTACAGAAAAAAAAGAAAATTCTTTTCGTGAGAAGAAAGTTTCTGTCTTTTCCAGCATGACCAAACGATCATCCCCAAGACTAATCATAACGGTTTTGGTTGGCACAAACGCAAAAAGACACACAAAAAACACAATCATAAAACAATTATGAAAGTGTGGAAAACAAAAAACAGAAAGAAAAAGGATAGATTCGTTGGGTTGCCTCCCAACAAGCGCTTTTGTTTAACGCCCTTAGCTAGGCAAAAGGTGATGGAATCACGTATAGTCATCTTTGGTGCTCAAACCATAAGTAGCCCTCATCATAGATTCATAAGGCAATCTTATTTCCTTTCTAGGAAAGTGCTCCATGCCCTTCTTTAAAGGAAATTGAAATCAAATATTCCCTTACTTCATATCGATGATAGCACCAATAGTCCTTAACAAAGGTCTACAAGAATAATGGACATGAAGGATTGCAATCTATGTCAAGTACAATGAAATCCATGGGTACATAGTTCTTATTTGCAACAATAAGAACATCATCGATCCTTCCCATGGGTTTCTTGACAGTAGAATCTGCAAGATGCAAATTAAGAGAACACTCTTCAATCTCATCAAAACCAAGAATATCACATAAAGACTTTGGAATCGCGGAAACACTAGCACCCAAATCACAGAAAGCATTGCACTCATAGTTTTTTATCTTGATTTTGATAGTAGGTTCCCACTTATCATGAAGTTTTCTAGGTAGAGAGACTTCTAATTCGAGCTTCTCTTCAAGAGATTTCATCATAGCATCTACGATATGCGCGGTAAAGGCTTTGCTTTGGCTATAAGCATGTGGAGAGTTTGCAATGGATTGCATCAAAGAAATGCATTCAAACAAGCAGCAATTATCATAATTGGATTCCTTGAAATCCAAAGTGGGAGTTTCACTACTACCCAAAATTTTGATTTCTTCCACTCCACTCTCCACACCTTTATCATCAAGATGGGTAGACTCCGAATCATTGGGGCGTTTTTCAACCAAAGTGGATTCATATCCAGCCCCTTCATCAATAGGTTTGACACGCGAAAACAAAGATTCAAGAGGAGTCACACCAAGCACTTTAAGATCTTTGTGATTTGCATCACTAGAACGCACACTTTTGAACCATTCATGCCTAGCACGAATTTGGGCGGTTCTTTCTTTGCTCTCATTCATCGAGACATGCATAGCTTTCAAAGTTTCATCCAGGTTGACCTTGGGAGGAGCGCATCTAACTTTCAAAGCATCAATATCGCAAGACATCCTATCAACGCTCTTAGCCAAATCGTCTATTTTGAGTAGTTTTTCCTCTATGGACGCATTGAAAATCTTTTGAGAGTTGATGAACTCTTTGATATTACTCTCTAAATTAGAGGGCAATTTGTTGTGATTTCCGTAAGTGTTGTTGTAGGAATTGCCATAATTGTTAGAGGAGTTACTAGAAAAAGGCCTAGGAACATAGTTTCCTCTAAAAGCATTGTTGTTGCCAAAATTGTTGCTACCAACAAAATTCACGTCCAAACTAGCGTTGCTACTCTCAATCAAGGAAGATAGTGGCATGTCATTAGGATCTACAGTAGCGTTTCTACTAGCAACCAAATTCATCAACTCGTCCGTCTTAGCACTAAGCGAGTTAATTTCTTCTATAACGTGTACCTTTTTGCTAGCTGGCGACCTTTCAGTGTGCCATTGAGAGTAGTTGGTCATGATATTGTCTAGGAGTTTTGTAGCGTCTCCTAACGTGATTTCCATGAACGTTCCACCTGAGGCAGAGTCCAAGATATTGCGAGAAGCGAAATTCCAGCCAGGGTAAAAGATTTGTATAATCATCCACAAACTTAAGCCATGAGCGGGACAATTTCTAATCATAAGCCTCATCCTCTCCCAAGATTGTGCAACGTGTTCATGATCAAGTTGCTTGAAATTCATGATATTGTTACGTAAGGAGATGATCTTAGCCAGCGGAAAATACTTGGATATGTAAGCATCTTTGCACTTATCCCAAGAATCGATACTATTTTTAGGCAAAGAAGAAAACCAAGTTTTTCCGCGATCTCGCAACGAGAAAGGAAAAAAGTTTCAACTTAATCACGTCATTATACACATCTCTTTTCTTTTCCATATCACAAAGCTCAATGAAGGTATTGAGATGGGATGCGACATCTTCACTAGGAAGGCCACAGAATTGCTCTTTCATAACAAGATTCAGCAAAGCTGCGTTGATTTCATACGATTCCGCACTAGTGGCGGGAGCAATCGGAGTACTAATAAAATCATTATTATTAGTGCTCGAGAAGTTGCAAAGTTTGGTATTTTCAGCCATGATGACTTCAACAAACAAACAAGCACACAAGCAAGCAAGAAAACTGGCAAAAAGGCAAAAGGCAAAAGAAAACGGCAAAAAAGAAAGGCAAATGAAAATGGCAAATGTGAAGTGGGAGAGAGGAAAACGAGAGGCAACTGGCAAAAAAGTAAATGCCAGAGATGAGTTTGTGAGACCTAATTGGATAGATCTCTCCTTCCCCAGCAACGGCGCCAGAAATACTTCTGCTACTGCAAAAAAAGACCTTCCAACGGCGCCAGAAACGTGCTACGGCACCAGGAATCCTTCTATTACGGCTACGCCTTAAGGGACTTCCTAGGCAAATATGCAAAGGATTTCCCCCGTGGCCTTGGAGCCTTGCGTTGGTGTTCCCTCAAAGCGGAAAGGGTGATGTAGCGCAGCGGTCGTAAGTATTTCCCTCAGTTTGAGAACCAAGGTATCGATCCAGTGAAGGAGTATCTCAAGTGCCTGCACAAACACAAAAGGCTTGCTCCCAACGCTATGAAGGGGTTGTCAATCCCTTATAGATTGTTCGCCAAGTGAGAACTGAAAGCAACAAAGTAACAAAGCAAAGTAAAAGCGAAAGTGGAAACGATAGATGTGAATAGACCCGGGGGCCGTAGTGTTTTCTAGTGGCTTCTCTCATGAAAGCAAGTAGACGGTGGGTGAACGAATTACTGTCGAGCAATTGATAGAACCGCGCAAAGTCGTGACGTCATCTATGGCAATGATAAATCTATAGGCATCACGTCCAAAACAAGTAGACCGATACTTCCTGCATCTACTACTATTACTCCCCACGTCGACCGCTATCCAGCATGTATCTAGTGTATTAAGTCCAAAAGAATAGAGTAACGCCTTAAGCAAGTTGACAGGATGTAGATGGACAATCTCATATCTACGACAAAGCCCACCTTGTTACCCTTAATGGAAACTACATGATGTGTGCCTTGCTGCCCCTACTGTCACTGGGAAAGGTCACCACACGGTAAGAACCCAAAACCAAGCATTTCTCCCATTGCAAGAATCATAGATCTAGTTGGCCAAACAAAACCCAAGACTCGGAGAGACTTACAAGGATATCAAATCATGCATATAATAAATCAACAAAGACTCAAATATATATCATAGATAATCTGATAACAAATCCACAATTCATCGGATCTCGACAAACACACCGCCAAAGAGGATTACATTGGATAGATCTCCATGAAGATCATGGAGAACTTTGTATTGAAGATCCAAGAGAGAGAAGAAGCCATCTAGCTACTAACTACGGACCCGTAGGTCTGAAGTGAACTACTCACGAGTCATTGGAGGGGAGATGATGTTGATGTACAAGCCCTCCAACTCCAAAGTCCCCTCCGGTAGGGCACCAAGAAGGGTCTCCACATGAGATCTCGCGGAAACGGAAGCTTGCGGCGGCGGAAAATTATTTTCGTGGATCCCTTGATTTTTTCTGTATTTTAGGGAATATATAGGCGAAGGAGCTAGGTCAAGGGGGCGCCAGGGAGGCCACAAGCCTGCTGGCCGCCGCCCCCCTGGTGGAGGATAGGGGGCTTGTGGGCCCGCTGTAGCCCTCCTGGCTTGCCCCTCAAGCCCCCTGATCTTCTTCCGTTCGGGAAAATTTATTTCGGGGATTTTATTCCGTTTGGACTCCATTCCAAAATCAGATCTGGAAAGAGCCAAAAACACAGAAAAAACATGAAGTGGCACTTGCACTGAATTAATAATTTAGTCCCAAAAAAGATATAAAAGGTACATAAAACATCGAAAGATGACAAGATAACAGCATGAAACCATCAAAAATTATAGATACGTTTGAGACGTATGAGTTCCTAACTTAACAAAATCATTTCCCCCTATCCAATAGACTTGGAAGGCTTTGCTACGTTAGAGCATTGATACGTCTCCGCCGTATATACTTTTCCGAACTCTTTTGCCCTTGTTTTGGACTCTAATTTGCATGATTTGAATGGAACTAACCCGGACTGACGTTGTTTTCAGCAGAATTGCCATGGTGTTGTTTTTGTGCAGAAATGAAAGTTCTAGGAATGTCCTAAAAATTTACGGAGATTTTTTCTGGAATAAAAGAATAATACCTGCGCAAAGATCCACTTGAGGGGGTGTGCCAGTGGGACACAAGCCAACACGGCACGGCCACCCCCTAGTCCGCGCCATACAGGCTTGTGGGGCCCACGTTGCACCACCACCCCCAATCTCAGTCCTATATCTTCCGTTTCGTCTGAAAAAAAATCAGAGAGAAGGTTTCATCGCGTTTTGCGATACGGAGGCGCCACCACATCCTGTTCTTCATCTGGAGGGCAGATCTGGAGTCCGTTTCGGGCTCCGGAGAGGGGAAATCGGCGCCATCGTCATCATCAACCTTTCTCCATCGACAATTCCATTATGCTCTTCATCGTTCATGAGTAATCTCATCGTAGGCTTGCTGGACTGTGATGAGTTGGATGAGATATATCATGTAATCGAGTTAGTTCTTGACGGGGATTGATCCCTAGTATCCACTATGTTCTAGATTGATGTTGCTACTACTTGGCTATGCTTAATGCTTGTCACTAGGGCCCGAGTGCCATGATTTCAGATGTGAACCTATTATGTTGTCGCCAGTATATGTGTGTTTTAGATCCTATCTTGCAAGTTGTAGTCACCTACTATGTGTTATGACCCGGCAACCCCGGAGTGACAATAGCTAGAACCACTCCCGGAGATGACCATAGTATGAGGAGTTCATGTATTCACCGCGTGTTAATGCGTTGGTCCGGTTCTTTATTAAAGGGAGAACCTTAATATCCCGTAGTTTCCATTAGGACCCCGCTGCCAGGGGAAGGATGGACAATATATGTCATGCAAGTTCTTTTCCCTAAGCACGTATGACTACATACGGAATACATGCCTACAATAGATTGATGAATGGGAGCTAGTTACATATCTCTCCGTGTTATAGCTGTTACATGATGAATCACATCCGTCCTACTCATCCATCACCGATTCACTGCCTACGAGTCTTTTACTACGGGTTCCCACTACGTTACTTTGCCTAGGCTTGTCCCTTGCTACAAGAGGGATTGGGCCACTTTGCTGGTGTCACTACTGTTGTTACTTTGTTCCTGCTGTCGCTACTGCTGTTACTTGTTACTTTGTTGTTGCTACTACTGTTCCTTGCTACTCCGTTGTTACTTGTTGCAAGACTTTGTTGGCGCTAACATCCCGTCAACAAGGCTCTTCCTGGCGCCGTTGCGAGGGAAGTATAGCAATAGTCTCTAGAATTGTCTCCTGTCAACGTGCCTTTTCTAGCGCCATTGCTAGGAATTGTCAAAGCTTTTCTCTGGTGTCGTTGCTATCATACTACCTTGCTACTGATACTTTGCTTGCATACACTAATATTTCAGCTGTGGTTGAATTGAAAACTCAGCTGCTAATACTTGAGAATATCCTTTAGCTTCCCCTTGTGAGCGAATCAATAAATTTGGGTTGAATACTCTACCCTCGAAAACTGATGCGATCCCATACGCTTGTGGGACATCAAGCATATACAACTGGACCCCCATACCCACCCCAAATTCCCAAATGACAAGCCTAGTCAGTGACTGGACGTAAAAAGCCACCCAACCGGGCGCCTCATTTCTCACACAAACGCCCGAACTGAACGAAATTGCCCATACCCGACCCAAATTTGGGGCGGATATGGAAGGCCCAGACATGTCAGGGCTTGTCTGCCACATTGTCTCTGTCTAGATGGACCCATCCCAAATCGAAATCAAATCGACTAGTTCTCCGCACCGACCAAACTCCTCCCTCCTCCCTCATCCATTTCTCTCGTCGTTGTGCAACCTCCCGCCCCCTCCTTGCTAGCCTTCCCCGTCCACCTTCCCTGATGTCATCGTCAATGGTTTTGTCCACCTCCATGGTAATGGATGATGCCTTGGTGGAATTAGTCGTGGTCCCCGGCTTGGCTTTGGATCCTTACAAGGAAGAGAACCTTGCATGGAAGAAGGGCCAACAGAGCTAGCACGAGCGTGAGGCGTCGTAGAACATAGTGGTGGCGAAGGTAGTTATGGATGCAGCCTTCATGGTGGCGAATGTCGCCGCAGAGGACTGCTACGGCAACAGAAGTCCTTCCCTGGCGCGTAGGAATTCTTCTTGATACTTCTTTAGTTTGCATCGGTTTTTCCCTTGAAGAGGAAAGGGTGATGCAGCACAGGAGCAGTAAGTATTTCCCTTAGTTTGAGAACCAAGGTATCGAACCAAAAGGAGGGCCTCGTTAAGTCCAAAGTACCTGCGCAAAAACAAACAAACTTGCACCCAACGCTTAAAAGGGGTTGTCAATCCCTTCAAGATTGTTTGCAAAAGTGAGATCTGAAGGCGGGAAGTGCAACGAAGTAAAAAGTGTAAGGCTGAAAATATGGTGTGGAGTAGACCCTGGGGGCCATAGTGTTCACCAGAGGCTTCTCTCAAAATAGCAGATATCACGGTGGGTGAACAGATTACGGTCGAGCAATTGATAGAACCGCGCAAAGTCATGACGATATCTAAGGCAATGATCTAGCATATAGGCATCACGTCCGAGACAAGTAGACCGATACTTTCTGCATCTACTACTATTACTCCACACATCGACCGCTATCCAGCATGCATCTAGTGTATTGAGTTCATGACGAACAGAGTAACGCTTTAAGCAAGATGACATGATGTAGAGGGATAATCTCAAATCAATGATGAAAACCCCATCTTTTTACCCTTGATGGCAACAACACGATACGTGCCTCGCTACCCCTTCTGTCACTGGGTGAGATCACCGCACGGTATGAACCCAAAACCAAGCACTTCTCCCATTGCAAGAATCATAGATCTAGTTGGCCAAACAAAACCCACAACTCGAAGAGAATTACAAGGATATGAAATCATGCATAAGAGAGATCAGAAGAAACTCAAATAAGATTCATAGAAATCTGATCATAAATCCACAATTCATCGAATCTCGACAAACACACCGCAAAATAAGATTACATCGGATAGATCTCCATGAAGATCATGGAGAACTTTGTATTGAAGATCCAAGAGAGAGAAGAAGCCATCTAGTTACTAGCTATGGAACCGTAGGTCTATGGTGAACTACTCACGCATCATCGGAGAGGTCATGATGTTGATGGAGAAGCATTCCGTGTCCGAATCCCCCCTCCGGCAGGGCACCAAGACGTGCCCCAGATGGGATCTTGCGGAGACAGAAGCTTGCGACGGCGGAAAAGTGATTACGATGGTCCCCTTGTTTTTTTTGGAATATTTGGTAATTTATAGGCGCAAGATCTAGGTCAGGGGACCTCCAGGTGGCCCACAAGCCTGCATGGCGCCCCTGGCCACGGGGTGGGGGCTTGTGGGCCCCCTGGGGCTCTTCTATCTCGACCCCCAAGCTCTCTGATCTTCTTCCGTTCGAGAAAAAAAATCTTTTCGGGGATTTTCTTCCGTTTGTACTCCGTTTCAAAATCTCCTCTGAAAGGGGTCAAAAACATGGAAAAAACAGGAACTGGCACTTGGCACTGGGTTAATAAGTTAGTCCCAGAAAATAAATAAAAGGCATGCAAAACATCCCAAGTTTGACAAGATAATAGCATGAAACCATCAAAAATTATAGATACGTTGGAGACGTATCAAGTATCCCCAAGCTTAACTCCCGCTCGTCCTCGAGTAGGGAAGTAATAAAGAACGAATTTTTGATGTGGAATGTTACCTAGCATAGTTGTCCTTTGCAACTTCTTTCACGTGGCATGAATATTCAGATCCGTACGATTCGAAACAATAGTTTGCTATTGACATGAAAACAGTAATACTTCAAGCAAACTAGCAAAGTAATCATGAACTTTCAAAATAACAAGGCCAAAGAAAGTTATCCCTACAAAATCATATAGTCTGGCTATGTTCCATCATCCTCACACAACTAATGTAAATCATGCACAACCCCGGAATTGGCCAAGTAATTGTTTTCGCACTCTTACTTTCTCAAACTTTTTATAACTATCACGCAATACATGAGCGCGAGCCATGGATATAGCACTATAGGTGGAATAGAGTGTGGTGGTGGTTGTGAGACAAAAAGGAGGAGATGGTCAAATTGACTCGGCGTATCAATAGGCTATGGAGATGCCAATTAATAGATATCAACGTGAATGAGTAGGGATTGCCATACAAGAGATGCACTAGAGGTATCAGTATGTGAAAGCTCAAGGGAAAACTAGTGGGTGTGCATCCAACTTGCTTGCTCACGAAGACCTAGGGAAATTTTGAGGAAGCCCATCATTGGAATATACAAGCCAAGTTATAAAACAAAGATTCCCACTAGCATATGGTAGTGACAAAGCAAGAAGCTCTCAATCATGAAGAACATGGTGCTATCGTGAAGCACAAGTGTGGAAAAAGATAGTAGCATTGTCCCTTCTCTCTTTTCTCTCATTTTTTTTATTTGCGCTCTTAGGCCTCTTTTTTTCTTTTCTCTGTTTTTTGTTTTGGGGCTCTTTGGCCTCTATTTTCCCTCACATGGGACAATGCTCTAATAATGATGATCATCACACTTCTAGTTACTCAAAGCTCAAAAATCACAATGATGATGACTCCATAGGAAATGTCTCCGGCAGTGTACCGGGATGTCCAACGATCTAGTATGATCATGCAATGGCAATATGAAAGTGACGGCGCAAGTCATGAGACAGAACGGTGGTAGTTGCATGGCAATATATCTCCGAATGGCTATCAAAATGCCATAGTAGGTAGGTATGGTGGCTGTTTTGAGGAAGGAATTTGGTGGGTTTGTGCACTGGCGAGAATTGTGCGGCGCCAGAGAGGCTAGCAATGGTGGAAGGTGAAAGTGCACCTATACCATGGACTCAACAATAGTCATAAAGAACTCACATACTTGTTGCAAAAGTTTTTATTAGTAATCGAAACAAAGTGATAAACGCATACTCCAAGGGAAAGGGTTGGTAGGTGTAAACCATCGCGCGATCCCGACCTCAACACAAAGGATGACAATAAATAGATCAATTATGCTCCGACTTCCTAACATAGCGGTTCACCGTACGTGCATGCTACGGGAATCACTAACTTGAACACAAGTATTTCTAGATTCACAACACCCTACTAACATAGCTTTTAATATTACCGAATACTTGTCTCAAAACTAATTGAGAGGAATCGAAACGTCTCTTTCTACTCAATGCACATGAAGATGGAGGTTTTTGCATCCTCTTCGGGTACCTAGCACATGGGACTTCTTTCATAGCATAAGCCAACTACCAAATCACCCACCGTCGTGCTCTAAAGATAAAAGTGAAGCACAAGAGCAAAAGTATCTAGCTCAAAAGATATAAGTGAAGCACTAGAGCAAAAGTATCTAGCTCAAAAGATATAGGTAAAGCACAATGAGCATTCTAGCAAAATCACGATGAGTGCATGTCTCTCTCACTCAAAAAGGTGTGCAACAAGGATGATTGTGACACAACAAAAAGAAAAGACTGCTATGATACAAGACGCTCCAAGCAAAACACATATCATGTGGTGAATAAAAATATAGCTCCAAGTAATATTACCGATGGATTGAAGACGAAAGAGGGGATGCCTTCCCAGGGCATCCCCAAGCTTAGGATTTTTGGTGTCCTTGAATTTGGCTTGGGGGGCCTTCGGCATCCCCAAGCTTGAGCTCTTTCCACTCCTTATCTCTTTGTCCATGAGAACGTCACCCAAAACTTGAAAACTTCACAACACAAAACTTAAACAGAAACTTGTGATAACATTAGTACAAGAAAACAAACTACCACTTCTTTTGGTTATGTAGAAAAATTGAATTATATCCATATTGATGATGAGCTACTATATTCTCACTTTTCCATGGCTAGTACCCCCCGATACTAACCATAGTTTCATCAAAACAAGCAACCAACTCAATAAAAACAAAATCTGTCAAAAACAGACCAGTCTGTAGCAATCTATATACTTCGTATACTTATGGTACTTCAAAAACTCTGAAACATTACTACTGTCTAGGGAAAAAGCATATCAATCATCATCAAAAAGAATCAACTCAAAAGCTCTTTCTGAATAAAAATGAAAAATCATCTTGTGAGCAAAACGTTTCTGTCTTTTTCCAGCAAGATCAAACAACTATTACCAAGACCAATCATAAAGGTTTTGCCTTGCTCAAACACAAAAAGAAACACAAAAAACACAATCACAACAGAATTGTGAAAGTGTGGACGCAACAAAACAGAAATAAAATAAATAAATTCATTGGGTTTCCTCCCAACAAGCGCTATTGTTTAACGCCCTTAGCTAGGCATAGTAGCGATAGAATCACGTATCGTCGTCTTTGGTGCTCAAACCATAAGTGGCCCTCATCATGGATTCATAAGGAAATCTTATTTTATTTCTAGGAAAGTGTTCCATGCCCTTCCTTAAAGGAAATTGAAATCTAATATTCCCTTCCTTCATATCGATGATAGCACCGATAGTCCTTAGGAATGGTCTACCAAGAATAATAGGGCATGTACGATTGAAATCAATGTCAAGCACAATGAAATCCACGGGTACATAGTTCCTATTTGCAATAATAAGAAGATCATTGATCCTTCCCATGGGTTTCTTGATAGTAGAATCAGCAAGATGCAAATTAAGAGAACACTCTTCAATCTCATTAAAACCCAGAACATCACATAAAGACTTTGGAATCGCAGAAACACTAGCACCCAAATCACACAAAGCATTGCACTCATAGTTTTTGATTTTGATTTTGATGGTAGGTTCCCACTCATCATGAACATTTTTAGGGATAGAGACTTCCAATTCAAGTTTCTCTTCAAGAGCTTTTATCATAGCTTCGACGATATGATTGGTAAAGGCTTTGTTTTGGCTATAAGCGTGCGGAGAGTTTAACATGGATTGCATCAAAGAAATGCATTCGATCAAGGAGAAACTATCATAATTTAATTCCTTGAAATCCACGGTAGTAACTTCATTACTACTCAGAGTTTTAACGTCTTCTACTCCACTTTTAACGCTTTTAGCATCAAGATAGATGGACTCCGAATCATTGGGGCACTTTTCAACCAAAGTGGATTCATATCCAGCCCCATAATTATTAGGTTTGACACAAGAAAACAAAGATTCAATGGGAGTCACACCAAGCACTTTAAGATCTTCGTGATTCTCATCACGAGAACACGCCTTTTTAAGCCATTCATGTCTAGCACGAATTTGGGCGGTTCTTTCTTGGCTCTCAATCATGGAAACACGTATAGCTTTCAAAGTTTCATCCATGTTGATTTTGGGAGGAGCACATCTAACTTTCAAAGCATTAACATCACAAGAAATCATATCAACGTTCTTAGCCAAATCGTCAATTTTGAGTACTTTTTCCTCTATGGAACCATTGAAAATCTTTTGAGAGTTGATGAACTCTTTGATATTACTCTCTAGATCAGAGGGTAATCTATTGTAATTTCCATGGGTATTGTTGTAGGAGTTTCCAAAGTTATTAGAGGAGTTACTAGGAAAATGCCTAGGAACATAGTTTCCCCTAAAAGCGTTGTTGCCAAAGTTATTCCTACCAACAAAATTTACGTCCAAGCTAGCGTTGCTACTCTCAATCAAAGAAGACAAAGGCAAATCATTAGGATCCAACGGAGCACTTGTACTAGAAACCAAATTCATTAACTCATCCATCTTAGCACTCAACGAGTTAATTTCTTCTATAGCGTGTACTTTCTTACTAGTAGGCGAGCTTTCAGAGTGCCACTGAGAGTAGTTCGTCATGATGTTGGCTAAGAGCTTTGTGGCTTCTCCTAGCGTGATTTCCATGAACGTTCCACCTGAGGCGGAGTCCAAGATATTTCTAGAAGCAAAATTCAAGCCAGCGTAAAAGATTTGAATAATCATCCAAAGACTCAAGCCATGAGCGGGACAATTCCTAATCATTAATTTCATTCTCTCCCAAGATTGTGCAACATGTTCTTGATCAAGTTGCTTGAAATTCATGACATCATTACGGAGAGAGATGATCTTAGCCGGCGGAAAATACTTGGATATATAATCATCTTTGCACTTATCCCAAGAATCGATACTATTTTTGGGCAAAGAAGAAACCCAAGTTTTTGCGCGATCTCGCAACGAGAAAGGAAAAAAGCTTCAATTTAATCACGTCATTATCCACATCTCTTTTCTTTTGCATATCGCAAAGCTCAATGAAGGTATTGAGAAGGGATGCGACATCTTCACTAGGAAGGCCAGAGAATTGCTCTTTCATAACAAGATTCAGCAAAGCGGCATTGATTTCGTATGATTCCGCACTAGTGGCGGGAGCAATCGGAGTACTAATAAAATCATTATTATTAGTATTCGAGGAGTCACAAAGCTTGGTGTTTTCGTTCATGGTGACTTCAGCAAGAAGGCAAGCACACAAGCAAACAAAAAGCGGGCGAGAAAAAGGGCGAACGAAAAAGCGAACGAAAAAGGCAAATTGGTGAAGTGGGGGAGAGGAAATCGAGAGGCAACTGGCAAACAAAGTAAATGCAAGAGATGAGTTTGCGACACTTACTTGGATGAGTTCTTGACTTGATCTTCCTCCCCGCCAATGGTGCCAGAAATTCTTCTGTTGCGGCAACAAAAGTCCTTCCCTGGCGCATAGGAATTCTTCTTGTTACTTCTCTGGTTTGCGTCGGTTTTTCCCTTGAAGAGGAAAGGGTGATGCAGCACAGGAGGAGTAAGTATGTCCCTCAGTTTGAGAACCAAGGTATCGAACCAAAAGGAGGGCCTCGTCAAGTCCAAAGTACCTACGCAAAAACAAACAAACTTGCGACCAACGCTTCAAAGGGGTTGTCAATCCCTTCAAGATTGTTTGCAAAAGTGAGATCTGAAGGCGGAAAGTGCAACGAAGTAAAAAGTGTAAGGCTGAAAATATGGTGTGGAGTAGACCCTGGGGGCCATAGTGTTCCCTAGAGGCTTCTCTCAAAATAGAAAATATCACGGTGGGTGAACAAATTACTGTCGAGCAGTTGATAGAACCGCGCAAAGTCATGATGATATCTAAGGCAATGATCTAGCATATAGGCATCACGTCCGAGACACGTAGACCGATACTTTCTGCATCTACTACTATTACTCCACACATCGACCGCTAACCATCATTTATCTAGTGTATTGAGTTCATGACGAACAGAGTAACGCTTTAAGAAAGATCACATGATGTAGAGGGATAATCTAAAACAAATGATGAAAACCCCATCTTTTTACCCTTGATTGCAACAACACGATACGTGCCTCGCTACCCCTTCTGTCACTGGGTGAGGTCACCGCACGGTATGAACCCAAAACCAAGCACTTCTCCCATTGCAAGAATCATAGATCTAGTTGGCCAAACAAAACCCACAACTCGAAGAGAATTACAAGGATATGAAATCATGCATAAGAGAGATCAGAAGAAACTCAAATAAGATGGATAGATAATCTGATCATAAATCTACAATTCATCGGATCTCGACAAACACACCGCAAAAGAAGATTACATCGGATAGATCTCCATGAAGATCATGGAGAACTTTGTATTGAAGATCCAAGAGAGAGAATAAGCCATCTAGTTACTAGCTATGGACCCGTAGGTCTATGGTGAACTACTCATGCATCATCGGAGAGGTCATGGTGTTGATGGATAAGCCTTCCGTGTCCGAATCCCCCCTCCGGCAGGGCACCAGGACATGCCCCAGATGGGATCTTGCGGAGACAGAAGCTTGCGACGGCGGAAAAGTGATTACGATGCTCCCCTGATTTTTTTGGGAATATTTGGGAATTTATAGGCGCAAGATCTAGTTCAGGGGATCTCCAGGGGGGCCACAAGCCTGCATGGCACCCCCCTGGCCACGGGGTGGGGGCTTGTGGGGCCCCTGGGGCTCTTCTGGCTTGGCCCCCAACCTCTCTGATCTTCTTCCGTTCCAGAAAAAAATCTTTTCGGGGATTTTCTTCCATTTGGACCCCGTTTCAAAATCTCCTCTAAAAGGGGTCAAAAACATGGAAAAATAGGAACTGGCACTTGGCACTGAGTTAATAAGTTAGTCCCAGAAAATAAATAAAAGGCATGCAAAACATCCCAAGTTTGACAAGATAATAGCATGAAACCATCAAAAATTATAGATACGTTGGAGACGTATCAAGGACATTGACGTGTCGCTCCCTAGTCCGCCGATCATGGCCACAAAGATAAAATGAACTTGTCGCTATTGCCTGACTCCATCACATCCTACGAGTGGAAGGGTGTGGGGCAAGGTTGTTAGAATCGCGATTCTGAATCCGATCGGAGAATCATAACTACTAAGATCGTAGAAACTTCGATTCTATGACCAAAATCGCAGAACCGGACGGGTTAGTTTGGATCGTAAAGTCGTAAGATTCTAAGACATGAGTCACGATGCTGACAACTTTGGTGTGGGGACCCGGCCTTATGCGTAGAGATCACCGAATGCACGTGTACAGTGATCCCAGAGATCAATGCTCACTAAACACACAGATACTTAATAACAAGAGTCTTACATCCGAAATTAACGTGTGATATAATAAAGGACCATCGCGGTCAAGTCTTACATAGATGGGGCCAAGAAGGCCAATCACACCAACACAACTACTAGCGGAATACATGGTAGTAAACGGGAACCCATGCCATCAGCCTTAACCAACAAGCATTCTCACTGGGAATCATCCTAGTTCATGTGTCCGTCTCCGATGACAAATTCTTTTTCATACTCTGGTTCCTCCATGTCTGGTCAATAAAATAACCAGTGGCAAGCCAATGAGTACATTGAATGTACTCACAAACAGCCCATGATATGGATAATGCAGTTCGTACGATAATAAAGTAATATGCAGCCTTTGTGGAAAGCAAGTTTTGATTGTAAATAAGCACGATCAATTGCTTCTATGGACATGCATCATAACTAGATGGTATTCATAAGAATAGGTCACATATATCAACATATCTTCTCAGGGTTGAACACCACAGATTCACCCCGTATGCCAAGTCACCACACTTGTCATATCATCTTACTGAGATAATAATTTTATACACACACACATGGTTTATGCGGAAACGATTGGACGTAGTTTAAGCAGGATTACCCAACTGTCCTTGACCGTGGACACGGCTATTCGAATAGTTTTACACTCAGCAGAGGTTGTACGATGTACCCACGAGATACGGGAAAATTCCATGTCATCCACGACTCACGGTATATAACATACCCGAGGTAAGTACCCGATCATTGCCTTTCCACTAGACAAATAGTCCACTCGATTGGTACCTAGCCCACATGATGTACGTATTATGAGCACCAACTCTAGACCGTATCATCCATGTAGGGACAAACGGTGTGCCCGGAACACGTAAAAATGGCATAGTCGACCTACCTGGTACGACCCGTCATGTTCATGAGAGTGACCATATCACTGTTGCCACTAGTAATGCGAGCTCTTTGTTAGCACCAACCAAAGTAATCAACAAAGCCTCGTCCCATAAACAGGTATCATGGTCGCACATGTAAGGTTGGGACGGTCGACACATCATAAATCTAATCCATTTTCGAAACCACTCACACAAAACCTTTCCGGTACACCACTTCTTTCTCAAGTGGTCATCCATCTCAACACCATCACCCTCGTGTATTAGTGGCACCCTACGGGGTTTTCAAAAAACCTTTGATATCACCTTAGTGTTACCATCACCATGCATATGCTCATCCTATGCGTAGCACTACTACTACTTGTCAACATTTTATCTTCGTGACCCTCATAGGTGGTAGGGTCATGCTCAAATGCAAGAGCTCCAGAGGAGCCATCGGGGACACCCTACCGAGGGGTTACCAACTATTTCATGATCATATGCACCAGAATAAAGTATTCAACATGCCATGCATAAAAAATGTTTTCTCAAACATGGTCAAAGGGCTGCTTTCCTTGATCAGCTAGGTATGTGGGTCTTCAGGTCTTCGGGTCCAAGTCTGTCGTCAAACGTGTGATCTATCATTGTAATAATAATAAGCACACTCAAAAGCAGAGCACAAACTCATATTAAAAATGTTAACCTATTCTGAGAAATTATATCTTTAGTTTTAAAAATGTTTGTTTTTGTTTTTGAAGTATAAAGGTATTTTTAATGTCTCATTAACATTAGCGAAAAATACCCAAATGAGTTATTTAATTAGTGTTGTGCATAAAAGTCTTTACAAAAATTTACACAACAACACTAATAAATTCTACATATTTTTAGAGGAATTATGGTGGAAAAATATTTGAATTGAATTAAATATTTTATCACGTAGAAAAATCTAAGACTCCAGATTCAAAAATAAAGAAAAGGGGTTCAGCCCCTGGCCTGGCTCGGCCAGCACCTGGGCCGGCCCAACTGGCCAATCGGCCAGCTAGCTATCCAGCCAGTCTAGGCACGCGCGCCGTTAGGTTTAAACCTGACGTGCGGGCCCTTGTGATCTGCGACGGAGAGGGGGAGAGGTGGAGAGGGGGAGAGACTGGCCACTGACAGGTGGGACCCTCTTGTCGGGGTCATCTTCCACCTTCAGACAGAGAGGAGGGGAGGCACGCCGGCGGTGGCTCCGACGTCGTCGTGGCCAAGTGAGCACAGAAATGGGCTCGTGGCGTCTCCGCCTACCTGGTAGGGGTCGAGGGACCAATGGGGAGGACCTGTGTCACTCACGATGAAAAGACCGCGGCGGAGGAGTTTCGAGTTGCAAAGAACAATGGTGTTCCAAGCGGGCTGAAGCCTCGGGGATTGGTGGAGGTTCCTAAGCTTGTTGTGGTCACGGGGGGAGTGAGAGGAGCTCGAGAGCGAGCCTATAGCCCGAGATTGACGGAGCTCCGACGCGGCGGCGCCTCGGTCGATCTCGAGCACCGGGGCTCTCCTTGCTCAAGTGGCGGTGCTAGGGGCTCGACTGAAGGTTCGGAGGGAGGAATGAGGTGCTAGAACGATGGGGGAGCCTATTTATAGGCTGGCGACGGGGCATTGAGCAGGGGATCGCCGGTGGTTTTCGTCATGGCTGCAGGAGAGGGAGAGAGGGCTCGGGGCCGAAACCACAGTTTGCGGACGTGGTTTAGGACTCTGCGGACGCAACGGGAGGAGCGGGGGCAGCTGTGCAGGCGTGTTGCGGGTCCATGCCCTCCTAACCGAATCGGGCATGCGTGGGCATGCGTCGTGTGAGTAAGTGGAGAGGGGAAGATAGGGGCTCTGAAGCTGCCCTGAGTCGGGTCGTTGTCGAGGGCAAGGTGAGACATCGAGGGGAGGTGAGAACCGGCCGGGGCTGGGCTCCCTAGCCTCGGGTGTGCCCTGTAGCATGTCGAGAGCGCAGTTTTTGTTGGGGAACGTTGCATGGGAAACAAACATTTTCCTACGCACACGAAGACCTATCATGGTGATGTTCATCTATGAGAGGAGATTAGATCCACATACCCTTGTAGATCGCTAAGCAGGAAGCGTTTAGAAATGTGGTTGATGTAGTGGTACAGCTTCATGATTCAAATCACCGTCGTCCCATGATCCATCCCACGATCCGTTCCGATCTAGCGCCGAACGAACAGCACCTCCGTGTTCAGCACATGTACAGCTCGATGCCGGTCTCGGCCTTCTTGATCCAGCAAGGGAGACGAAGAAGTAGATGAGTTCTCCGACATCGTGACGGCGCACCGGTGGTGGTGATGATCTACTCCTGCATGGCTCCGCCCGAGCTCCGCACAAATCCAATCTAGAGGAAGAACTACGTGGTATAGGTTTGAGTTGCACGTGGCAAAGTTGTGTCTCAAAAGCCCTAAAACAACCAATATATATAGGAGGAGGGGAGGGGATAGCCCTGGGGCTTAAGGGAGCCCCAAGGGCACCGGCCGAAGGGAGAGGTGGACTCCCACCCCAATTCGGTTTGGGGGAAGGAGTCCACTCCTTCCTTCCCACCTCCCTCTTTCCTTTTTTTCCTTTGGTATTATTCCCTTGTGGCACCATAGCCCTTTTGGGCTCGCTTCACCAGCCCACTATGGGCTGGTGCACCACCCTACGGTCCGGTGTTAGTGAGTTACAAGATCTCATGGTCATAGGAATGAACACTTGACACGCAGAAAACAATAGCAACAAAATGACACGATCACATGCTACGTTCTTTAGTTTGGGTGTAGTCCATCACATGATTCTCCTAATGATGTGATCCAGTTATCAAGTGACAACACTTGCATACAGTTAGAAAACCTTAAACATCCTTGATCAACTGGCTAGCCAACTAGAGGCTTGCTAGGGACATTGTTTTGTCTATATATCCACACATGTATCTATGCTTTCTTTCATTACAATTATAGCATGGATAATAAACGATTATCTTTAAACAGGAAATATAATAATAACTATTTTGTCATTGCCTCTAGGGCATATTTCCAACATTCTCCCACTTGCACTAGAGTCAATAATCTAGTCTCACATTGCTATGCGATTTACATTGGAACGAATCTAACACCCATACAGTTCTGGTGTTGATCATGCTTCGGTTGTGGAAGAGGTTTAGTTAGTGGGTCTGCTACATTCAGATTCGTGTGCACTTTGCAAATATTTACGTCCTCTCCTTCGACGTAGTCGCGGATGAGGTTGAAGCGTCGTTTGATGTGTCTGGTCTTCTTGTGAAACCTCGGTTCCTTTGCTAAAGCAATGGCGCCGGTGTTGTCACAGAACAGAGGTATTGGATTTAGTGCGCTCGGCACAATTCCAAGATCCATCGTGAACTGCTTCATCCAGACACCCTCCTTTGCTACCTCTGAGGCAGCCATGTACTCAGCTTCACATGTAGAATCTGCTACGACGCTTTGCTTGGAACTGCACCAGCTTACTGCACCCCCATTAAGAATAAATACGTATCTGATTTGAGACTTAGAGTCATCCGGATCAGTGTCAAAGCTTGCGTCGACGTAACCCTTTACGACGAGCTCTTCGTCACCTCCATAAGCGAGAAACATTTCCTTAATCCTTTTCAGGTACTTCAGAATATTCTTGACCACCGTCCAGTGATCCAGTCCTGGATTACTTTGAAACCTGCCTGCCATACTTATGGCCAGGATGACATTCAGTCTAGTGCACAACATTGCATACATCATAGACCCTATCTTCCACAGTTACTAGACACTGAGTGTTACTCAACTTTATACCTTGTAATACTGCAAGAACCCCTGCTTGGACTGTTCCATTTTGAACTTCTTCAAAACTTTATCAAGGTATGTGCTTTGTGAAAGTCCTATCACGCGCCTCAATCTATCCCTATAGATCTTAATGCCTAGAATGTAAGCAGCTTCTCCTAGGTCCTTCATAGAGAAACACTTGTTTAAGTAATATTTTACGCTCTCTAAAAACTCCACATTGTTTCCAATCAACAATATGTCATCCACATATAATATTAGAAACTCCACTGAGCTCCCACTCACTTTCTTGTAAATACAAGATTCTTCAACAACTTGTATAAACCCAAACGCTTTGATCACTTCATCAAAGCGCTTATTCCAACTCCGAGATGCTTGCACCAGTCCATAAATGGATCGTTGGAGCTTTCACACTTTGTTAGCATTCTTTGGATTGACAGAACCTTCGGGTTGCAACATATAAAACTCTTCCTCAAGAAAACCGTTAAGGAACGCCATTTTGACATCCATCTGCCAGATTTCATAATCGAAAAATGCAGCTATTGCTAACATGATTCGGACGGACTTAAGCATCGCTACCGGTCAGAACGTCTCATCGTAGTCAACTCCTTGAACTTGTGTAACAACCCTTTGCCACAAGTCGAGCTTTATAAATGGTCATATTACCGTCCGCGTATGTCTTCTTCTTAAAGATCCATTTATTCTGAATAGCCTTGCGGCCTTCAGGTAATACTTCCAAAGTCCACACTTTACTTTCATCCATAGCTCCTATCTCGGACTTCATGGCCTCCAGCCATTTGTTGGAATCCGGGCCCACAATTGCTTCTTCATAATTCGCAGGTTCATTGTTGTCTAACAACATGATTGATAAGACAGTAGTACTGTACCACTGAGGAGCAGTACGTGATTTTTTATCGACCTGCGAGGTCCGATAGGAACTTGATCCGAAGTTTCATGATCATCATCATTAAGTTGCTCCTCAACCGGCGTCGCTTCGACATAGGTTCCCCCTGCCCTGCGCCACTATCTAGAGGGAGTAGAGGTTCTACAACCTCATCAAGTTCTATCTTACTCCCACTCAATTCTTTCGAGAGAAACTCCTTCTCAAGAAAAGCTCTGGTCTTAGCAACAAACACTTTGCCCTCGTATCTGAGATAGAAGGTGTACCCAACTGTGTCCTTTGGGTAACCTATGAAGACGCACTTTTCCGCTTTGGGTTCCAACTTTTTAGGCTGAAGCTTTTTGACATAAGCATCACATCCCCAAACTTTAAGAAACGATAACTTTGGCCTCTTGCCATACCACAGCTCGTATGGTGTCGTGTCAACGGATTTTGATGGTGCCCTATTTAAACTGAATGCAGTTGTCTCTAATGCATAACCCCAAAACGATAATGTCAAATTGGTAAGAGACATCATAGATTGCACCATATCTAACAAAGTACGATTACGACGTTCGGACACACCATTACGCTGTGGTGTTCCAGGCGGTGTCAACTGTGAAAATAATCCACGTTGTCTTAAGTGAGCACCAAACTCGAAACTCAGATACTGACCCCCATGACCAGAACGTAGGTACTTGATCTTCTTGTTACTATGATTTTCAACTTCACTCTGAAATTGCTTGAACTTCTCAAACGTTTCAGACTTGTGCTTCATCAAGTAGATATATCCATACCTACTCAAATCGTCAGTGAAGGTGAGAAAATAACGATATCTGCCGCGCGCCTCCACACTCATTGGACCGCACACATCGGTATGTATGATCACAAACAAGTCACTTGCATGCTCCATTGTTCTGGAGAACGGAGTCTTAGTCATCTTGCCCATGAGGCATGGTTCGCACGTGTCAAGTGATTCAAAATCAAGTGACTCCAAAAGCCCATCGGAATGGAGTTTCTTCATGCGCTTTACACCAATATGACCTAAGCGGCAGTGCCACAAAAACATGGCGCTATCATTATTAACTCTACATCTTTTGGTCTCAATGTTATGTACATGTGTGTCATCACAATCAAGATTCAATATGAACAATCCTCTCACATTGGGTGCATGACCATAAAAGATATTACTCATAGAAATAGAACAATCATTATAAACAAGTAACCGTCTCGCAATAAACAAGATCCATATATAATGTTCATGCTTAATGCAGGCACTAAATAACAATTATTTAACTTCATAACTAATCCTGATGGTAACTGAAGTGAGACTATGCCGACGGCGATTGCATCAACCTTGGAACCATTTCCCCTGCGCATCGTCACTTCATCCTTTGCCAGCCTTCGTTTATTCCGCAGTTCTTGCTTCGAGTTGCAAATGTGAGCAACAGAACCGGTATCAAATACCCAGGCACTACTACGAGATTTGGTTAAGTACACATCAATAACATGTATATCACATATACCTCATTTTTCTTTGGCCGCCTTCTTATCAGCCAAATACTTGGGGCAGTTGCGCTTCCAGTGACCCATCCCCTTGCAATAATAACACTCCGCTTCCGGCTTAGGTCCATCCTTGGGTTTCTTCGTCAGATTGGCAACTGGTTTGCCTCTCTTCTTGGAGTTACCCTTCTTGCCTTTGTCATTTCTCTTGAAACCAGTGGTCTTATTAACCATCAACACTTGATGCTCTTTCCGAAGTTCTGACTCTGCGACTTTTAGCATCGCGAATAACTCGCCGGGTGACTTGTTCATCCCTTGCATGTTATAGTTCAACACAAAGCTCTTGTAGCTAGGTGGCAATGATTGAAGAATTCTGTCGGTGATAGCCTCTTCCGGGAGTTCAATCCCCATCTCAGCCAGACGGTTTGAGTACCCACACATTTTGAGCACATGTTCACTAACAGATGAATTCTCCTCCATCTTGCAAGCATAGAATTTATCGGAGGTCTCATACCTCTCGATCCAGCTGTTCTACTGAAAGATAAACTTCAACTACTGGAACATCTCATATGCTCCATGACGCTCAAAGCGACGTTGAAGTCCCGGTTCCAAGTCATACAAGACTGCACATTGAACTACTGAGTAGTCCTCCTTACGCGATTGCCAAGCGTTCAAAACATCTTGGTCAGACGTAGCGGGTGGTTCATCTCCTAGCGCAGAATCAAGGACATAATTCTTTTTACCAGCTTGTAGGATGAGCCTAAGATTACGCGCCAAGTCTACAAAGTTGCTTCCATCATCTTTCAACTTAGCTTTCTCTAGGAACGTAATGAAATTTAGGGTTGCTACTGTGTGAGCCATTGATCTACAACATAAATTATTCCAAACTGGACTTATACTATGTTCAACACAATTAGAGTTTAACTAATCAAATTACTAATAAACTCCCACTCAAAAAATACATCCCTTGTGTCAATTGTAGTGGTGCATGATCCAAATTCACTAACTCAAGTCCGATCATCATGTGAGTTGAGTATAGTTTCAGTGGTAAACATCTCTATGCTAATCATATCAACTATACGATTCATGCTCGACCTTTCGGTCTCTTGTGTTACGAGGCCATGTCTGCACATGCTAGGCTCGTCAAGTTTAACCCGAGTGTTCCGCGTGTGCAACTGTTTTGCACCTGTTGTATGTGAACGTTGAGTCTATCACACCCGATCATCACGTGGTGTCTCGAAACGATGAACTGTCTCAAAGGTGCACAGTCGGGGAGAACACAATTTCATCTTGAAATTTTAGTGAGGGATCACCTTATAATGCTACCATCGTTCTAAGCAAGATAAGGTGCATAAAAGGATTAACATCACATGCAATTCATAAGTGACATGATATGGCCATGATCTTGTGCTTCTTGATCTCCATGACCAAAGCACCGACATGATCTTCTTGTCACCAGAGCCACACCATGATCTCCATCATCGTGCCGCCATCAAGGTTGTCATGCTATCTATGCTATTACTACTAAAGCTACAACCTAGCAATATAGTAAACGCATCTGCAAACACAAACATTAGTTTAAAGACAACCCTATGGCTCCTGCCGGTTGCCATAGCATCGACGTGCAAGTCGATATTAACTATTACAACATGATCATCTCATACATACAATATATCACATCATGTCTTTGGCCATATCACATCACACGCATACCCTCCAAAAACAAGTTAGACATCATCTAATTTGTTGTTGCATGTTTTACGTGGCTGCTATGGGTATCTAGTATGATCGCATCTTACTTATGCAAAAACCACAATGGAGATCTGCAACTTGCTATTTATCCTCTCTCCAAGGACCGCCTCGGTCAAATCCAATTCAACTAAAGTTAAAGAAACAGGCACCCGCCAGTCATCTTGATGCAACGAGTTGCATGTTGGTCGATGAAACCAGTCTCTAGTAAGCGTACGAGTAATGACGATCTGGGCCGCTTCAATCCAACAATACCGCCGAATCGAGAAAAGGATAAGGAGGGCAGAAAATTCAAAATCAAAACCCACAAAACGTTTTTTGTTCTACTCGAGATAACATCTACGAATGAACCTAGCTCATGATGCCACTGTTGGGGAACGTTGCATCGGAAACAAAAAAATTCCTACATACACGAAGACCTATCATGGTGATGTTCATCTACGAGAGGAGATTAGATCCACATACACTTGTAGATCGCTAAGCCGGAACCGTTAAGAAATGCGGTTGATGTAGTGGCACAGCTTTGTGATTCAAATCACCGTCGTCCCACGATCCGTTCCGATCTAGCGCCAAACGGACGGCACCTCCGCGTTCATCACACGTACAACTCGATGATGATCTCGTCCTTCTTGATCCTACAAGAGTGACGGAAAAGTAGATGAGTTCTCCGGTAGCATGACGGCAAGCCAGTGGTGGTGATGATCTACTCCTGCAGGGCTCCGCCCGAGTTCCACAGAAATCCGAGGAAGAACTACGTGGTATAGGTTTGAGTTGCACGTGGAAAAGTTGTGTCTCAAAAGCCCTAAAACCACCAATATATATAGGAGGAGGGGAGGGGTTAGCCTTCAGGCTCAAGGGAGCCCCAAGGTCACCGGTCGAAGGGAGAGGTGGACTCCCACCCCAACTCGGTTTGGGGGAAGGAGTCCACTCCTTCCTTCCCACCTCCCTCTTTCCTTTTTTTCTTTCCTTTGGTATTTTTCCCTTGTGGCACCATATCCCTTTTGGGCTGGCTTCACCAACCCACTAAGGGCTGGTGCGCCACCCTAGGGTTACTGGGCTCACTCCCTCGTGAGTACCCTGAACCAATTCGTCACTCCCGTACACTACCGGTAATGCCCGAAAACTTTCCGGTGAACAAATGAAACCATCCTATATATCAATCTTCATTCCCGGACCATTCCGGAAACCCTCGAGACGTCCGTGATCTTATCGGGGATTTCGAACAACCTTCGGTCACCAACACATATAACTCAACTATACTAAAACGTCACCGAACCTTAAGTGTGCAGACCCTGCGAGTTCGAGAACTATGTAGACATGACCCGAGACACTCGTCGGTCAATATCCAATAGCGGGACCTGGATGTACATATTGGATCCTACATATTCTACGAAGATCTTATCGGTTGAACCTCTGTGCCAAGGATTCATATAATCATGTATATCATTCCATTTGTCCTTCGGTATGTTACTTGCCCGATATTTGATCGTCAGTATCCCTATACCTATTTTAATCTCGTTACTGACAAGTCTCTTTACTCGTTCCATAATACAAGATCCCATGACTTACACTTGAGTCACATTGCTTGCAAGGCTTGTTTGTGATGTTGTATTACCAAGTGGGCCCCGAGATACCTCTCCGTCACACGGAGTGACAAATCCCAGTCTTGATCCATGCTAACTCAACGGACACCTTCGGAGATACCTGTAGAGCACCTTTATAGTCACCCAGTAACGTTGTGACGTTTGATACACACAAGGTATTCCTCCGGTGATAGTGAGTTACATGATCTCATGGTCATAGGAATGAACACTTGACACCCAGAAAACAATAGCAACAAAATGACACGATCACATGCTACGTTCTTTAGTTTTGGTCTAGTCCATCACATGATTCTCCTAATGATTTGATCCAGTTATAAAGTAAAAAAAGTACATATGGTCAAAAACCCTTAACCATCCTTGATCAACTAGCTAACCAACTAGAGGCTTGCTAGGGACATTGTTTTGTCTATGAGCGCATGTGGTCCACAGCGCAGTTTTGGCATACCACGGCATGCTGGCGCGCTTTGGCCTCGTCTAGCATATCTGTGGTGCCCATCGGTTGCTAGGAACCGAGAAGATCAATGCTGGTCAAAGGGAGGTGCTTAAAGAGGCTCTGCCAGCATTGAACCAGGAGCTAAATTGGGGTTTTTGGCTTACTCACTTTGAACCAAGGAGGGGCCACTCGTCTTCAGTTGAGGAGTGGTGCTCATAGTCTGTGCTAGGAGTTTGGATAGAAGGAAGTGGGTGTAGAGATTGGTAGATGTTGTTTGACCAATCTAGCTGAAGGTGTTTGATCTGTGTTTGGGGCAGCTAACCTTTACCAGTGAGGCTAAAAGTTAACAGGATTGAGTTTTAGGCAAGATTAGGATGCTCTACCAAATTTGAGCTCCATTGGAGAAGTTTGGCAATCCAAACTTGAAAACACCCCCAAATGGATAGTTTTGCCTTATTAAGAGGAAATGTGAGCAATTTAATCCCCACAAATCCAATTCTTGGCAGGGTCTCCTCATTTGTGGTATTGAGAACTCCTGCAAAGTTTTAGGCCATTTGGACAAACTTTGTAATGTAGAGTTGCTTCAACTTTAATCTAGACAAGAAGGACTTTTGGATTATTTGGTGAACCAAACTGCGTTTGCATGAGGTGAAACTTGGCATGATCACCAAATATAGCTTGGGGAACATGCTAGAATTTTCTGGGAATTTATTGAGAATATTTCCTTTGGAAATATTTCAAAAGGTCAAAATAGAAAGATTAGTTTTTCAAAGGTTTGCTCAAATATTTTGAACATAAATAGGGGTTAAAAATCTTATATATGGAAAATATATGTCCTCGGAGTATCTCCAAATTTTCTCAGATTTTTCTAAGGTAGAAAATAATTTTCCACTCAGAAATATCATTTCTGGCCTGAGAAAAGGACATGTAAATAAAATAGGAAAATATTCTATAAAATAATTATTTTATGTTTTGGAGAGTTATAATTGTGCTAGAATCATAATACTATCTTTGGGTGAAGGCACCCCCTTGAAATCAGGGACTTGAAGTGCAAACCCCAAAGCAAGGTTTTGAATTAACAAAAATGAGAAAAAGGAATTTTTTTTATGGAAATATTATGTTATAAAAATTATTTTTAGATCCATACACTCAAGCATACATACAATCAATGATGATCATGGCACTCACATCATTTTCATAAGAAGTTTCAATTAAATCCAAATTTGAAAAGACTACATTTGAGTCAAAGTGAAAACAGGGCGTGACATACATATCCCCCTTACAAGAGTCTCGTCCCCGAGATTCCTAAGCTAGGTGCTAAAAAGTTACGGAAATTCGGATCTGAGATAGTCTTCACGCTCCCATGTTGCTTCTGCTTCGGTGTGGTTGCTCCACTGGACCTTGAAGTACTTGATTGTGCGGCTTCTGGTACAACGCTCGAACTCGTCCACGATGCGGATCGGTCTCTTGCGGTAGGTGAGGTGAGGATGAAGGTCAATGGCTTGATGGTCGATGTCCTTATAAAGATCTGGACAGTTCGGCGCTTGAAGGCACTTTCAAAGTTGTGACACGTGGAAGACGTTGTGCACACCCGAAAGTTCCGTGGTAGCTCCAACTGGTAAGCAACTTCTCCATGCCTTGTCGTGATCTTAAAAGGTCCAATGTATCTTGGAGAAAGTTTCCCCTTGATGTGGAAGCGCTTAGTCCCCTTGAGAGGTGTGAAATGGAGGTACACATGGTCTCCGGGGTCGATCTCCACTTCCCTACGATGGGAATCCGCATAGCCCTTTTGCCGCAACTTGGCAACCTTTAGGTGCTCCCTGACAAGCTGCACCTTTTCTTCAGCTTCACAGAGGACGTGTGGCCCGAAAATCAACCCTTCACTGGTTTCAGACAAGTTGAGTGGAGTGCGGCACTTACGTCTGTATAGCACTTCAAATAGGGCCATTTGGAGATTGGACTGATAGTTGTTGTTGTATGAAAACTCAGGAAAGGCAGATAGTCTTCCCATTTGGTTCCATGTGCCAACACACAAGCGTGGAGCATATCCTCAAGTATCTGATTTACTCGCTCCGTTTGTCCACCCGTCTGTGGGTGGAAGGCGGTGCTGAAGGAGAGCTTCTTGGAACTTCTTCTAGAATCTTGAGGTGAACTACGTGCCTTGGTCGGACACAATCTACTTGGGAACTCCATGGAGGCTCACAATACGCTCAATGTAGAGACTGGCTAGCTTGTCGCCACCATAAGCGGTGCTGACAGGAAGGAAGTGTGAGACCTTGGTCACATGATCGACAATGACCCATATGGAGTCATGGCCTCTACTGGATCTGGGTAGACCAGTGATGATGTCCATACTGACTTTATCCCACTTCCATTCGGGCACCTAGAGAGGTTGTAGCAGCCCAGCAAGTCGATGGTGCTCAGCTTTGACCTGCTGGCATATGTCGCACTTGGCGACATATGAAGCTATTTCCCGCTTCATGCCATGCCACCAGAATTTTTCTCTGAGGTCTTGATAAATCTTGGTCCCACCAGGGTGGATTGAGTAGGGAGTGTCGTGGGCCCCTTGCAAGATTAAGTTCTTGAGTTCAGCCTTGTTGGGTACGCATAAACGTTTCCCAAACCACACAACTTCTTGTTCATCCACTCAGAACCCTGGGGCCTTGCCTTCCTTGATCTTCTTCTTGATGCCTACGATGCTCTCGTGTCCCTTCTGTGCCTCTTTAATGTCGTCTGCCAGAGTGGGTTTGACTTCAAGGTTAGCCAGGAATCCTTGTTCGACCAGCTCTATCCCGAAGCTCTCCAGCTCTTCATACAGGGCGGGTAGCCTTTCCTTGATCATAGCATTCAAGGTGCAAGCCTTTCGGCTCAAGGCATCGGCCACCACGTTGGCCTTACTGGGGTGGTATTGAATGATGAGGTCGTAGTCTTTAATCAGTTCCAACCACCTTCGCTGCCTCATATTCAAATCCTTTTGGGTATAAATATACTTTAGACTCTTGTGGTTGGTGTATATTTTGCATCGCTTCCCAAGGAGGTAATGCATCCATGTCTTCAAGGCATGAACTACACCTGCCAACTCGAGATCATGAGTGGCGTAGTTTTCTTCATGCGGGCGCACTTGCCGTGACAGATAAGCCACGACTCTGCCGTCTTGCATCAGAACGCCACCGAGACTAATTCTTGAGGCATCACATTATATCACAAACTCCTTGTTGATATCTAGAGTGGCCAGTACTGGGGCGGTGTTCAATCTATTCTTCAGTTCCTGGAAGCTTTCTTCGCACTCCAGTGTCCATTGGAACTTTTTTCCCTTCTTCAAGATCTGAGTCATTGGTCGGGCAATGCGGGAGAACCCTTCCACAAACTTCCGGTAGTATCCCGCGAGTCTGAGGAAGCTTCTAACTTCCTTCACATCGATTGGCGACTCCGAGTTGGTTACCGTAGTAATCTTGGCGGGATTGACTGCCAATCCATCTGCCATCATGGTATGACCCAAGAATCTAACTTCGAGCAGCCAGAATTCGCATTTGCTAAACTTGGTATAAAGTTGGTGCTCTCAAAGTTTTTCCAACACCAGCCTCAAGTGTTGCTCATGCTCTTCTTTGGATTTGGAGAAGATTAATATGTCATCGATGAATACGACAACAAACTTATCCAGGTATTCCATGAAGACTTTGTTCATGAGGTACATCAAGTATGGTGGGGCATTGGTCAACCCAAACGACATGACTGTGCATTCGTACAGACCGTACCGGGTCACAAATGTTGTCTTATGTATGTCATCGGGCTGAATCTTCAGTTGGTAGTACCCAGATCTGAGATCGATCTTGGAGAATACCTTGGAACCATTTAAGTGGTAGAATAGGTCTTCAACCTTGGGGAGTGGATACTTGTTCTTTATCGTGACTTCATTGAGGGACCGGTAATCGACGTAGAGCCTGATAGTACCATCCTTCTTGGACACGAATAGAATATATGATCCCCAAGGTGAGGTACTTGGACGGATGAATCCCTTCCTGAGTTGCTCGGCCAACTACTTCTTCAACTCTGCCAGGTCCTCGGATCCCATCCTAAGGGCTTCTTATAGATAGCCCTTGTATTCAAAATATGCCCTAGAGGCCATAATAAATTGGTTATTATTATATTTCCTTGTTCACGATAATCGTTTATTATCCATGCTAGAATTGTATTGATTGGAAACTCAAATACATGTGTGGATACATAGACAACACACTGTCCCTAGTGAGCCTCTAGTTGACTAGCTCGTTGATCAAAGATGGTCAAGATTTCCTGGCCATAGACAAGTGTTGCACTTGATAAGAGATCACATCATTAGAAGAATGATGTGGTGGACAAGACCCAAACTATAAACGTAGCATATGATCGTGTTATTTTGTTGCTATTGTTTTCTGCATGTCAAGTATACATTCCTATGACCATGAGATCATGTAACTCAGTGACACCGGAGGAATGCCTTGTGTGTATCAAACGTCGCAACATTACTGAGTGACTATAAATTTGCTCTATAGGTATCCCCGAAGGTGTCCATTAAGTTAGCATGGATCAGGACTGGGATTTGTCACTCTGTGTGACAGAGAAGTATCTCGGGGCCCACTCGGTAACACAACATCACAAACAAACCATGGAAGCAATGTGACTAAAGAGTTAGCCACTGGATCTTGTATTACGGAATGAGTAAAGAGACTTGCCGGTAACGAGATTGAAATAGGTATGTCGATACCGACGATCGAATCTCAGACAGGTAACATACCGAAGGACAAAGGGAATGATATACGGGATTGTGTGAATCCTTGACATAGAGGTTCAACCGATAAGATCTTCATAGAATATGTAGGATCCAATATGGACGTCCAGGTCCCGCTATTGGATATTGACCGGAGAGTGTCTCGGTCATGTCTACATAGTTCTCGAACCCGCCGGGAAAAGTTTCGGGCTCATCGGTAGTGTACCGGGACTGTCGGGAGGGTACCAGGCGACCACCGGGAGGGGTGTGACGACCTAAGAGCCTTGTGGGCTGTGAGAAGAGGTGGACCAGCCCCTTCTGGGCTGGAAGAATCCTCTCTCAAAGGCCCATGCGGCTAGGAGAAGAGATAAAAGGTTAAAGACCTTTAAAAGGAAGGGAAGGAGGAGTCCTCCCAAAGTAGTCCACCTTCCCACAAGGGAAGGTGGACTCTTCCTTAGCTCGGCCGACGCCTTCTCCTTGGAGTAGGGGCAAGGCTGGCTCCTCTCCTCTCCTCCTATATATACTAGAGCTTTTTGAGGGTTTTGGACACAACAATCAGCCACGTGTTGCCCTCTCTCTAGATCTGTTTCTCCTCTAGTCTAGTTTCAGTGGTGCTTAGGTGAAGCCCTGCTGGACTAGCTCCACCACCATCGCTGTCACGCCGTCGCGCTGCCGAAGAACTCATCTACCTCTCGGCTCCCTCTTGTGGGATCAGGAAGGTGGAGATCATCGTCGAGCCGTACTTGTGCTGAACGCGGAGGTGCCGTCCGTTCGGCGCTAGATCGGGACGGTCATGGGACGGCGGCGATTTGGATCATGAAGACGTTCCACTACATCAACCGCGTTTCTTAACGCTTACCGCTTAGTGATCTACAAGGGTATGTTGATCCGATCTCCCTCCCGTAGATGATTATCACCATGATAGGTCTTCGTGTGCGTAGGAAAAAATTCTTTCCCATGCAACGTTCCCCAAGACCTTGACCCAGGCATGAGCTCAATGATGAACTCGATGTCTCGGTCAGGAGGCATCCCAGGCAGCTCATTAGGAAAGACGTCCGGGTATTCACATACCATTGGTACTTGGTCCAACTCTTTTTCTGTAAGGTAATTAACCTAAGGGACTTGAGTGGAGGTAGGCTTAGGGACATATTTGACTTTGACCCCTTGGTCACTTGTCATGGTAATAGCCCTCTTGGCACAATCCAGTATGCTTTGGTGTCTGGCCAACCAATGCATACCAAGGATCATGTCCAAGCCTTGCGACATTAGGACGACGAGATCTCCTACGAAGTCTATCCCATTAATGCTGATCCCAACTCCTCTACATCCTAGGTTGCTCCTTAGCACTGCTGCCGGGGTCTCTACTGCCATTTTCCCATTAAGGAGGGTAGGATTCAAACCACTCTTTGCAGCAAACTTTTGGGTGACAAAAGAATGCGAAGCACCACAATCAAAAAATATTGTTTCTAGAGTGGAGTTGACGAGGAACGTACCTAGAATGCAGTCTGGGTCTTCCTAGACTTCCTTAGAGGAGATGTGATTCACGCGTCCCCTGTTGTGGTACTGCTGGATGCGGGGTGCCTCATTCCTGTTTGGTGATCCATGACCTTGTCCTTTATTTGGCGCATTGGGGCACGGTGCATCGGGCTTCTGGTTGGGGCATTGCCTGGAGTAGTGTCCAGGCTGACTACATCCAAAGCAGGTGACCTTCCCTGGGATGTTGGGCCTTCCCCCACTGTTGTTGGGCGAACTGATTGCCGGCTTGGGGTTGGTATGCTGCTGAGGCTGGTAGTTTGGGCGAAATGCAGGAGTCTTGTACTATTGTTGCTCATAGTTAGGCCTTGCCGGGGCGAATTGCCACGGACAAACCTTCTGGTTGCGGGAACCACCATTGCCCATCAGCTTATGCTTGCGAGTACCATCCATAGCATGACACTTGTCGTCCAGCATGAGAGCCTTGTTTACCAGATCACAGAAGGTCCGACAGTCACACACAACAAGATGATATTGCAGCGACTGCTGAAGTCCTTCCATGAAGTGTTCCACCTTAGCGGCTTCAGTGCTAACATCTTCTGGCGCATACCTCGACAAGAGGTTGAACTTCTACAGGTATTCCTTTACTATGCCACTGCCCTGCTTCAGAGCACGGAACTCCCGCATTTGGATAGTCATCATTCCAGGAGGAATGTGAGTAGCGCAGAACCCGTTTTTGAAGACAGCCCAAGTGATAGCCTATGCGGCTTCCATAATCGGTAACCCGTCCCACCAAGCCATGGTTGTGCCTCCGAGACAGTGAGAAGCATAAAGGACCTTCTCGTGATCGTGGGTGCACTTAACTAGCATAAGGAGGACTTCAATGGTGCGGATCCAGTCATCGGCATCCAAGGGTTGAGTTATCTCAGTGAATATTGGGGGTGTAGTCCTCATGAACTCAGACAGAGTGGAGCAACCATTGCCATTTCCGCCATATGGCAGGTTGTTCACTAGGGCCTGAGCTATCTCCTCGATGGCGGCGTTGTTGGCTTGGCGTTCCTCTTGGAGAGCCTGCGGGAACTGAGCCACAATCATGTTCTCCAGAGGAGGCGGTGGCAGGAGAATGACGCCTTGCTGCTGCTCCGGGTTATCTCCAGCTTGGGTAGACACACTAGCTCCTGGCTGCTGGCTAGACTCGCTAGTTCTCGGGTTGCCGAAGGTACTAGTGCGAGTAGCAGTCACCATCCTATTTGGAGCAGTCAGGTCAATACTCCGAAGTGGTCTAGAGGAAAGCATAAAGGGACTCAACTTCATATGGGGACTCCTAACTTGTCCTAAGACATCCATCCTAAGTGACGGATTGCTCGCTCTCGTACACAGGTTCTTCAGGGTCTTCCTCCTTATCCTCATCAGTGTGGGTATCATTTTCCTTCAAGGGTGTGGGGGAAGGAAGAGGTCCATCACGACAACATTTCATCAGTGAAGCGGTGAGGATTTCAGTGTATTCCTCGGTGGCCAGGCGTAGACTTTGTATAGGAGTGGCCTTAAGTGGTGGTATTCCTCTTCGGAAGGTTATGACAGACTGCCCTCCGGGTGCCGCTTCTTTCTTAATCTTGCGTGTCTTCATCTTCTCTAGGCGGAGTAGGTCCTTGAGTTGATGAAGTTCTTGGCAGAGTGTCACAGACTCCTTGATCAGAAGGTGAGCTGGAGTGTCGGTAGAGAGGCTGATGTAGGTATGAAACCTAAGTGGCCTTCCTTCCTCCGCGGATGGGTTGAGTGTCCAGCTCCCGTCAAGTTCGTCCTTAACAAAAAGGCACGTGATGAGTAACCGGCTCGTTGGCCATCTCGGGAAGAAAATCGTAGAGATGCACGAGCGCCTCTCGTGTTGTTGTCTCGATTGCCAATACCGGAGTCTCCATCTCTGGTCCTTCAAAGAACCAACTAGCTGGGGAGTCGTTTGCCTTAACAATCATGTACACGTGATATTCCTTTGTCCTGGCATTGACCCAGTGCTCGTGATAGATAAAAACGAGTGTGCGGCGTACTTGACACTTCTCCAAGTTGTCTCCCAAGAGTAGGGGAAAGCTAGTTTCCAGAAGCGTCTCAAGTACGACGGTCATCTACATGGTCTTTCGGAGAGGGTTAAAAAATTGTGGGTGGTATGAAAAGGTAGTAGGGTGTAGAAAATCTCAAGTTTAAGGGATGAGAGTGTTATTTGTCTCGACTATCATTCATGCTACCTAAGGCTCCCTACAGTCAACCTGGCTCTGATACCAGCTCTGTGGGGACCCCGACTTACGCGTCGAGATCGCCGAATGCATGTGTGCAGTGATCCCAGAGATCAATGCTCACTGAACACACAGATACTGAATAACAAGAGTCTTACATCTGAAATTAACGTTGATACAATAAAGGACCATCACGGTCAAGTCTTACAGATATGGTGCCAAGAAGGCCAATCACACCAACACAACTACTAGCGAAATACTTGGTAGTAAACGGGAACCCATGCCATCAACCTTAATCAACAGGCATTCAAACAGGGAAGCGTCCTAGTTCGCATGTTCGTCTCCGACGATGAATTCTTCTCCATACTCTGGTTCCTCCATGTCTGGTCAATAAAATAACCAATGGCAAGCCAATGAGTACATTGAATGTACTCGCAAACAACCCATGATATGGATATTGCAGTTGGTACAATAATAAAATAATATGCAGCCTTTGCAGAAAGCAAGTTTTGATTGTAAATAAGCATGATCAATTGCTTGTATGGACATGCATCATAACTAGATGGTATTCATAAGAACAAGTCACAGATATCAACATATCTGTTGAGGGTTGAACACCACAGATTCACCCTATATGCCAAGTCACCAGACTTGGCATATCATCTTACTCAGATAACAACTTTATACACATACACTCATGGTTTATGCGGAAACGACTGGACGTAGTTTAAGCAGGATTACCCAACTGTCCTTGATCGTGGACACGGTTATTCGAATAGTTTTACACTCAGCATAGGTTGTACGTTGTACCCACAAGATCTGGGAAACTTCCGTGTCATCCACGACTCGAGGTATATAAAATACCTGAAAGTACCCGATCATTGCCTTTCCCCTGATGACACTAGACAAAGATTCCACTTCATTGGTACCCAGCCCACATGATGTACGTCTTACGAGCACCAACTCTAGACCGTATCATCCATGGGGGACCAACGGTGTGCCCGGAACACGTAAAAATGGCATTGTCAACCTACCTGGTACGACCCCGTCAAGAGAGTGACCATATCACTCCCGCCACTAGTAATGCAGGCCCTTTGTTAGCACCGACCAAAGTAATCAACAAAGCCTCGTCCCATAAAGGGGTATCATGGTCGCACATGTAAGGTTGGGACGGTCGACACATCATAAATCTAATCCGTTTCCGAAACCACTCACACAAAACCTTTCCGGTACACCACTTCTTTCTCAAGTGGTCATCCAGCTCAACACATCACCCTCGGGCATTAGTGGCACCCACCGAGGTTTTCGAAAAACCTTTGATATCACCTCAGTGTTACCATCACCATGCATATGCTTATCCTATGAGTAGCACTACTACTACTTGTCAACATTTTATCTTCATGACCCTCATAGGTGGTAGGGTCATGCTCAAATGCAAGAGCTGCAAAGGAGACATCAGGAACACCCTACCGAGGGGTTTGAAATTACTACATCATCATGGCCAAGTGAGCACAGAAATGGGCTCGTGGCGTCTCCGCCTATTGGGGAACGTAGTAATTTAAAAAAAATCCTACGTCACACAAGGATCTATCTATGGTGAAACCAGCAACGAGCAAAGGGGTAGAGCATCTTCATACCTTTGAAGATCACTAAGCGGAACGTTGCTAGAACGCGGTTGATGGAGTCGTACTCGCAGCGATTCAGATCGCGGTGGATTCCGATCTATGCACCGAACAATGGTGTCGTCGCGTTCAACACACGTGCAGCCCCGTGACGTATCCAACGCCTTGATCCAGCAAGGAGGGAGGAGAGGTTGAGGGAGAGCTCCGGCAGCACCACAGCGTGGTGACGGTGGAGCTGTGTGGTACTCTAATAGGGCTTCGCCAAGCACTACGAAGGACGAGGAGGAGGAGGAGTAGGGCTCCGCCGTGAGGGAGAGGAATTGTGTCTCAAAACAGCCCCAAACCCTCCACTATATATAGGAGGAGAGGGAGGAGGGTGTCCACCCTTAGGGTTTCCCACCCTAAGGGGTGCGACAGCCCTAGATTGGGCAAGGGGCGGTGTCCAAGGGTGGAGGAGGCGCCCTAGGGTGGGCCTTGGGCCCAAAGGTGCCCCTCCATGAAAGAATCTTTGGACCCATAAAAAGCGGGATTTGCGGTTGCTTTACTTTCGCTTTTCTTCCTCTGGGCATCAAGGGAGGGCATAGGCAAATATTTAATATGGAGTTTTGCACCTCTCCACCCCTTGTGTGCCTTGATCCCTTAGTGGTGGCGTGGGATGGTTCCCATCCACTTTTGGACCATGTAGCACTTTGGGGCCGGTGGAACCCGGAACCCTTCTGATGGTCCGAGTACATTACCTCTGATGCCCGAAACACTTCCGATGATCAAATCCTCACTTACTATATATGAATCTTTACCTCCGGACCATTCAGGAACTCCTCGTGACGTCCGGATCTCATCTGGGACTCCAAACAACCTTCGGTAAACACGTACACTATTCCCATATAAACCTAGCGTCATCGAACCTTAAGTGTGTAGACCCTATGGGCTCGGGAAGCATGCAGACATGACCGAGACACCTCTCCGGTCAATAACCAATAGTGGGATCTGGATACCCATGTTGGTTCCCACATGCTCCATGATGATCTCATCGGATAAACCACGACGTCGGGGATTCTATCAATCCCGTATGCAATTCCCTTTGTCTACCAGTATGATAGTTGCCCGAGATTGAATCGTTGGTATCCCTCTACCTTGTTCTATCTCGTTACCAGTAAGTCTATTTAGTAGTTCTATAAGACATCATCCCGTGGCTAACTCCTTAGTCACATTGAGCTTAGTATGATGATGTATTACCGAGTGGGCCCACAGATACCTCTCCGTCACACGGAGTGACAAATTCCAGTCTCGATTCGTACCAACCCAACGGACACTTTTGGAGATATCTATAGTGCACCTTTATAATCACCCAGTTACGGTGTGACCTTTGCTACACCCAAAGCACTCCTACGGTATCCAGGAGTTGCACAATCTCATGATCTAAGGAAATGATACTTGACATTAGAAAAGCTTTAGCAGACGAACAATACAATCTAGTGCTATGCTTAGGATTGGGTCTTGTCCATCTCATCATTCCCCAATGATGTGATCCTATTATCAATGACATGCAATGTCCATGATCGGGAAACATAATCATCTATTGATCAACGAGCTAGCCAACTAGAGGCTCACTAGGGACACATTGTGATCTACATATTCACACATGTATTACGGTTTTTGGTTAATACAATTATAGCATGAATAATACACAATTATCATGAACTAGTAAATATAATAATAACCACTTTATTGCCTCTAGGGCATATTTCCAACACTGCCTACCTGGTAGGGGTCGAGGGACCAACGGGGAGGACTATGTCACCGGCGACGACGAGACCGCGACGGAGGAGTTTCGGGTTGCGGAGGAGAAGGGTGTTCCGAGCGGGGAGAAGCCCATGGGAGTGGTGGAGGAGGTTCCTGAGCTTGTTGCGGTCACGGGGGAAGTGAGAGGAGCTCGGGAGCGAGCCTGTAGCCCGATATCGATGGAGCTCCAACGCGGCGGCACCTCGGTCGATCTCGAGTACCGGGGATCTCCTTGCTCAAGTGGGGGTTCTAGGGGCTCGATTGAAGGTTGGGAGGAGAGGAATGAGGTTCTAGAGCGACAGCGGGAGCCTATTTATAGGCTGGCGAACGAGCACCGAGCTGGGGAACGCCGGTGGTTTTAGCCACGGCTGCAGGAGAGAAAGAGAGGGCTCGGGGCTGAAACCACGGTTTGTGGACGTGGTATAGGACTCTGCGGACACAACGGGAAGAGCGGGGGCAGTTGTGCAGCTGTGCTGCGGGCCCATGCCCTCCTGACCAAATCAGGCACGCACACGCATGCGTCGCTTGAGTCAATGGAGAGGGGACAAAGGGGTCGTGAGGGTGCCCTGAGTAGGATCGTTGTCGGGCGCGAGGTGAGACATCGAGGGAAGGTGAGAACCAGTTGGGGCTGGCCTCCCTAGCCTCGCGTGTGCCCTGTAGCGCGTCCAGAGCGCAGTTTTGGCATGCCACGGCATGCTGGCGCACTTTGGCCTTGTCTGGCATGTCTGTGGGGTGGGTTAGATGCCCCTCGGTTGCTAGGAACCGAGAAGATCAATGCTGGTCAAAGGGAGGAGCTTAAAGAGGCTCTACCAGCATTGAACCAGGAGCTAAATTGGGGTTTTTGGCTTACTCACTTCGAACCAAGGAGGGGCCACTCGTCTACAGTTGAGGAGTGGTGCTAGCAGTCTGTGCTAGGAGTTTGGAGAGAAGGGAGTGGGTGAGAGTGCTAGATGTTGTTTGACCAATCTGGTTGAAGGTGTTTGATCTATGTTTGGGGCAGCTAACCTGTACCAATGAGGCTGGAAGTTAACACGATTGAGTTTTAGGCAATATTAGGATGCTCTACCAAATTTGAGCTCCATTGGACAAGTTTGGCAATGCAAACTTGAAAACACCCTCGAATGGATAGTTCTGCCTTATTATGAGGAAGTGTGAGCAATTTAATCCCCACAAATCCAATTCTTGGTAGGGTCTCCTCATTTGGGGTATTAAGCACTCCTCTAAAGTTTTAGGCCATTTGGACAAACTTTGTAATGTAGAGTTTCTTCAACTTGAATCTGGACTGGAAGGGATTTAGGATTATTTGGTGAACCAAACCACCCTGGAATGAGGTGAACCTTGGCATGATCACCAAATATAGTTTGTGGAATATGCTAGATTTTTCTGGGAATTTATTGAGAATATTTCCTTTGGACAGAAAAAATTGGTTTTCAAAGGTTTGCTCAAATATTTTGAACATAAATAGGGGTTGAAACTCTTATATATGGCATATATATATGTCCTCAGAGTATCTTCAATTTTTCTCAGATTTTTTTATGGAACATGTGATTCAGTGGGGAACTCATATGCACCTGTGGAATGATAAATATTAAATAAAAAATCCTAGTCTTGCCTCTAAGACTTTCTCAAGTGTTGCTGGTGATCATATTTTCTAGATCTTTCAATATTGTTAGGTGTAACGATAGTCCTAAAACAACATTAAGATTATGACGTTAGAAGAACGATCATATTGAATCAACTCAAATACTTGTTTGTTATACTTTGAGATAATATTATCTCAAATCAGTTGTTATAACGCAGAGATTTAACATGTGATTTATATTCCTTTAACTAAGAGAGTGTCATAGTCACTTATTACCGTACAATGAGCTTTGGGATTTCAAACTTTATCTGTAACTAGGTGATCGTAATGATAACTTGTAGGTTCATCGGAAAGTTTGCCAAGGGACTCCATTGCTCGAGAGTGGGATTTTCTACTCCAATGTTGGATAGATATTCTTAGGGACCTCTAGATGTGATGGCATCAATCATTTTCTGGCCAAACACAAGTGACTTTGTCACGGGGTTGACCGAACAAAAAATCGAGAAAGAAGATCAAAACCGGTAATGAGGAAAAATGTATAATGATCATGTGATGACTCGGGAGGATACTGATACGTCTCTAACGTATCTACAATTTTTTATTGTTCCATGCTAATATGCTATCATTTTAGTACACTTTTTAGGTACTTACCTACCAATTTATATTATTTTTGAGCACTAACCTATTGATCCAGTGCCTAGTACAAGTTACAGTTTTCTGCGTGTTTTCCACTTTTCAGGTTTTCAATACCAAGCGAAGTCCAATTGACCTGAAACTTTTTGTGTTTTTTTCTCGACCAAAACAAGACCGCGGAGCATAGGAAGGAGGCAGGAGAGTGTACGAGGGCCCCACAAGACAATAGGGCACGCTCTGGGTGGGGCTGATGGCTTGTGGCTCCTCGTGGCTCTTCTGACTCCGTTCCATAGCCTATAAATTCTCATCTACCCAAAAAACATCGAGGGAGGTCACGAAACACTTTTTACATCGTCACAAGTCTCTGTTCCGATGGGGGGCCATCTAGAGCTCCACTCCAGCACTCTGTCGGAGGGGGAATCGATCATGGAAGGCCTCTTCGTCAACCTTGCTACCCTCATGATGATGTGTGAGTAGTTCACCATAGACCTATGGATCCATATCTAGTACCTAGATGGCAATATCTCTCTTTCATCTTCAATACTATCATCATCGCATCTTCCCTTTGATCCATATGATGTAATTATTTTGTGAGGTACGTTTGTTGGGATCCAATGAATTGTGGGTTTATGTTCAGATTATTCATGATAAATATATGAGTCTCCTCTGATATATAATATGATTCTTATGTGCATGATTATGATAGCTTCGTAATTCTCTCTCATCTATTGAAATAGTTTGGCCAACTAGATTGATATTTCTTCGGTAAGAGAGGTGCATTGTGGTAGGTTCAACCTGGCGAGTTTCTACATCCCAGGGACAGAAGGGGATAAGTTGCATCTTTGTGTTGCTGCTACTAAGGGTAAAATGATGGGTTTTCTTTTAGTATACTTTGTCTACATCATGTCATCATTCTCCAAGCATTACTTCGTTTGTCATGAACTAAATACGTAGAGAGGCAAGGATAGAAGCGCTCTTGAAGTGAACTAATAGTAATAGGTGCAGGAAGGAGTAGGCCTATTTGTTTATGGATGTGATGCTTATATTTAGATGATCATTTCCGTTAACATCAAATATACATCTTCTCTTCTACAAATTTCCCAACAGTCATTTGTTTACCCATCGTGTGCTATTTTCATGAGAGATGCCACTAGGGAAAACTATGGCCCACGGGTCTATTCAAAACATATTGATAAAACCTCCAATAACTTGTTTTTATTTGTTTGCTTTTATTTTATTTTGCACTTTACAATGTTCAACAATTATGTACACAACTCATTTGCTTGCAAATAACGAGACCAAGGGGATTGACAACCCTCTTGCCCGCGTTGGGTGCAAGTTGTTTGTTATTTTGTGTGCAGCCGCCGAAGATGGTTGTGGTTCATATTCCTATTGGTTCGATAAATCTTGGTTTCATGACTGAGGTAAATACTTACCCACATTGTGTTGCGATAACCCGTTCCTCTTCACGGAAAACCCAACGCAGGTCACAAGTACCAGGAAGGATTTTGGCACCATTGCTGGGGAATACCATCACCAACTATCAAGTAACTTCACACAAATTTTCATTCACTTGTTCCTCTTTTTATTTCCTTGTTTATTTAGTTTATCTCTAAAAAATAAAAATGCAAAAATATTTATCTTTTCTTGCTTAGCTTGTCACTAGGTTGCATCTTCGCTCTCTAGTTTGCTTGAAAGTTGCCACCATGTCTGAATTTGAAAAGGTTATCGTTGAAAGTGCTAGTGAAGATAGCACTAGTGACTTGGATGAAGCGAGACTCAAATTTATTGATTCCACTCATGATCCTCATATGGATCAAATCCCTATCACTAACACTCACACAACTTTGAATTCTAGAATTTATCATGTGCGTAGTGGGAGCATTATTGGAAAGCATGTCATCCAAGATTTTTTTGGAGTATGCATTTGCATCCCTTCTCATTAAAGGATCTATACTTGATGAAGAAAATTGTTATGTGGATGATATCATCATGCTTATATTAAAAATGGAAACAAAATTTGTGCATCTCCATCCTATGCTTCAAAAGATATTCTTGGGATTCCCTATCTTGAATAATCCCGAGATTAAAGAATTTGCTATGACTATCCTTATGCATGAATTTGATGATATTGTATGCGAAGGGAAATATGTTTTTGCTTTCTAAGTAATAAATTCTGAATGTCCTCCCATAAAAGCAATTCTTCATACTAAAGATGTTATATGTAGGTTGGAGTCTAATGACTACCACGGATTCAATGCAAACATGGGGAGGAATGTGCTTCCCGAAGAGTTGAACAAATCATTATTTATCCACACTTGTGATAAACTTGAATGGATTGCTAAAGGAATTAATGAAGGTTTTAGTGAAGATTGACAAGAAAATGCTATTGGGGAACCTACTAGTGAGGATATCCATGTCCTATATGAGGAACCCTTAGATGATAGTGATGTGAGTAATAATTATATGAATCCCTTTGAACACTTAAGCACGTACACTAGAGTTGACAAAGGTTATCTCTTGAGTAAAATTCTGGAGGAATTAATTCTGAAGGACATGAAGGATCCAATACTTGAAATTATGCAATATGCCTAGCTAGGGGCGTAAAACGATAGTGCTTGTTGGGAGGCAACCCAATAGTTATATTTATTTTTTCTTTTTAATTTATGTTTTCTTCTGATGAAACAATTGTTTCTTCTATAATGATTCTATTTTTATTATTTAGATAGTGTTTTTGCCAAGTAAAGTATTTGGGATGATTTGCATCATGCGTAGAATTGATACGGTGCAAAAATAGAAACTTCAACGCCCAGTGTAGAATTTTTTTGATTTCACTCGAACGTCTTATGAAGCTGAAATTTGTACGCAGTACTCATATACAAATTCCTCAGGTCATCCTAATTTGTCAGAATTTTCGGCATTAAGGAAGTATGGCAATTAAATATATCACTACAGACTGTTCTGTTTAAACAAATTCTGTTTTTGCATGCATAGTTTGCTTGTTTTGATTATGCTATGAATTATATCGGGGGTACAATCCATTGAGAAATTATAATACAGTACCTTATGCTAAAAATATGCATAAATTTATAACAGTACCTAAAAGTGTTTATTATGTTGCTTATACTAACAGATCTCATGAAGTTTTCTTGAGTTTTGTGTGGTTGAAGTTTACAAGTTTTGGGTATTATCACGATGGACAAAGGAATGAAGTGGCAAGATCCTGAGCTTGCGGATGCCAAAGGCACCCAAAGATAATATTATAGAAAGACTCAAGCATCTAAGCTTGGGGATGCCCTGGGAAGGCATCCCCTCTTTCATCTCAATCCATTGGTATGTTACTTGGAGCTACATCTTTATTCATCACATGATTTAAGTTTTGCTTGGAGCATCGTTTTCTTTTGTTTACTTTTAGTTTAAGTTTGCCACAATCATTGTTTGTTGTACACACCTATTTGAGAGAGAGATGCCATCATCATGATTTGTTAGAATACTCTATATGTTTCACTTATATCTTTTTAGCTTAGCAGTTGCTCTTGTACTTCACTTATATCTTTTTGAGCACGGTGGCGTGTAGATTTTATAGAAATAATATGCTCTCTTTTCTCACTTATATTAGTTTCAGAGTAAATAAACAGTGACGGTAATTTGCATGGGTCATAAGACTAGATCAAAAATAATGAGTGTTCAATGAGTGATAATTAAAACCATAATGTAGCACATATAGAGAAATTGTGGTTAATGATATTGATGTGGTGATATGAAAATGTGTGAGAGCATAATCATTAATTCACAGAGGTGTTGATATTAAGATGTGTCAAAACTTCTTTAGTATATGAAAAATTAAAAGGTCATGGTGATGATGTGTGAGCATTTCTATTCCTCATTTAAAACCTAGTGTTGTTTCGAGTTGGAGTCGCGCGATGGTTGACTCCTACCAACCCTCTCCCTCGGGGCATGCGAGTAGTATTTTGATTTGTGATAAGACTAATAGAAATTTTCAATAAGTATATGATTTGTTTATGACTAGTGTGACACCATGGACATGTGCAATCTCACCTCCTCATATTCGCTAACCTCTTTCGTACCGCGCATAGCCCACTCCCACCTCAAGGGTTGGTGCAACTTTCACCAGTGCATCCAAACCCCGTGACATGACATGCTCTATTACACATAAGCCTTATTATATCCTCCTCAAAACAGCCACCATACCTACCTATCATAGCATTTCCATAGCCATTGCGAGATATATTGCCATGCAAATTCCATCATCACTTCACATGACTAGTTCGTTTATCATCATATTGCTTTGCATGATCATCTAGAGCTGACATAGTATTTGTGACAAAGCCACCGTTCAATATAGCATTTGTGGCAAAGCCACCAAATATGATATGCTGAATACATGTCACGCTAGATCATTGCACATCCTCGTACACTCCCAGAGGCATTCATATTTGATTCATGTTGCTTCATAGTTCATCATATCGAGTTATCAATGAGTTGTAAGTAAATAAAAGTGTGATGATCATCATTATTAGAGCATTGTCCGAGTGATGAAATAAAGATGGGGGAGGCCAAATGAGCCCATCATAATAAAATATATGAATGAGAGAAAAATAGAGAAGGGACTTTGCTACTATCCTTTAACACACTTCTACCTCAAAGTGACACCATGTTCTTCATATAAAGAGTCTCATGTTATGTCATTCATCTTCTAGTGGGAATTAACGAGTTTATAAACTTGGCTTGTATATTCCAATGACAGGATTCCTCAAATTCCCGAGGCCTTAATGAGCAAGCAAGTTGGGTGCACACCCCACTTAGGTTCAGCAGAGCTTTCATAAACTTATAGCTCTAGTGCATCATTTGCATGGCACTCCCTACTTGTGTCAATATCTATCGATGGGCATCTCCATAGCCCGTTGGTATGCCTAGTTGACACGAGACTATCTTCTCCACTTTTCAACCCCTTTGAAACCTACCACCATATTCTATTCCACCTATTTGCATGCGTGAAGAATAAAATGTTAATGCATAGTGAAAAGGTATGATCCAATATTCTTCCTTGGGAACCATGGTGCTTGACATTTGTAGTTATGTGATGAAGATGGAGCCATGCCTTGCTAATATAATAAAGATGGATAGGGGTGAAACAATCTTTGAGGATGGTACACTTTGAAAGATTAATTGTTTTGTTGTTTATACTTTTAAATGTTGCTATTTTAATATTTGTTAATTCATCGTTTCTCAATGAGCGTACATGCATAAGGTTACATCACGGATAGCATGTCACATCAAACAATTCTGCTTTTTATCACTTACCTGCTCGAGGACGAGCATTAATTATGCTTGGGGATGCTTGATACATCTCCAACGTATCTATAATTTTTGATTGTTCCATCCTAATATGCTATCATTTTAGGACACTTTTTAGGTACTTACCTACCAATTTATATTATTTTTGAGCACTAACCTATTGATTCAGTGCCCAGTGTGAGTTGTTGTTTTCTAAGTGTTTTTCGACTTTTCAGTTTTTTAGTTTTAAATGAAAGTCCAGTTGACCTGAAATTTTCTCTAATTTTTTTCTGGACCAAAACAAGACTGTGGAGCATCACAAGGAGACAGGAGGGTAAACGAGGGCCCCTCAAGCCAACAGGGCGCGCCCTGGGGGCGCCTTGATGGCTTGTGGCCCCCTCCTGGCTCTCCCTACTCTATTCTCTGGCCTATAAATTCTCATCTACCCCAAAAAACATCGAGGGAGGTCTCGAAACACTTTTTTACACTGCCGCAAGTCTTCGTTCCAACGGGAGGCCGTCTAGAGCTCCGCTCCGGCACTCTGCCGGAGGGGGGATCAATCAGGTAAGGACTCTTCATCAACCTTGCCACCCTCATGATGATGTGTGAGTAGTTCACCATAGACCTATGGGTCACTAGCTAGTTCCTAGATGGCAATCTCTCTCTCTTTGATCTTTAATACAATGATCATCACATCTTCGCTTTAATCCATATGATGTAATTCTTTTGTGCGGTGCATTTGTTGGGATCCGATGAATTGTGGGTTTACATTCAGATTATTCATGATAAATATTTGAGTCTCCTCCGATAGATAATATGGTTGATATGTGCATGATTATGATAGCTTCGTAATTCTCTCTGATCTATTGAAATAGTTTGGCCAACTAGATTGATATTTTTTCGGTGAGAGATGTGCATTGTAGTAGTTTCAACCTGGCGAGTTTCTATATCCCAGTGATAGATGGGGACAAGTTGCATCTTTGTGTTGCTGCTCCTCAAGGTAAAACGAGGGGGTTTATTCATATTGGTTGAGTTTACCTTGTCTACATCATGTCATCATACTCCAAGCATTACTTCGTTTGTCATGAACTTAATACATAAAGAGGCAAGCATAGAAGCACCCTTGAAGTGAAGTAATAGTTATAGGTGCAAGCAGGAGTCGGCCTATTGTTTTATGGACGTGATGCATATATTTACTTGAACATTGACGTGAAAATTGCATAACTATCCGCTCTTCTATCAATTGCCCAACAGTAATTCGTTTACCCAAGGTGTGCTATTTTCATGAGAGATGCCATTAGGGAAAACTATGTCCCCCGGGTCTATTCACAGCATATGAATAAAACCTCCACTACCTTGTTGTTATTTATTTGTTTTTATTTTATTTTTCACTTTAAAATATTCAAAAATTATCTACACGCCTCATTTGCTTGCAAGTAATGAGACCAAGGGGATTGACAACCCTCTTTCCCGTGTTGGGTGCAAGCTGTTTGTTCTTTTGTGTGTAGCCGTTGAAGATGGTTTTGGTTGATATTACTATTGAGTCGATAAATCTTGGTTTCATAACTCACGTAAATTCTTACCCACATTGTGCTGCGGTAACCCGTTCTTCTTCACGAAAAACCGAACGCAGATCACAAGCATGAGATACCGATGCATCCCGGGTTTTGTGAAGTATCATGAATCAAAGGGAATGTCACATGATAACCAAAGGTTCACTCTAATATCATTCATGTTCTCATAGGGACCAATACAGACGTCTACGGTTCCGTCATCGGCCATTGAACAAAGGGGTTTCATTCATGTCTATGAGTTACCGAACCTACGGGGTCACAAGCTTAAGGTAATCATGATCTGTTCAGTGTTAGTAGGATAGGAGTGATTATAACATATTTTTGAATTTTTAAAAATAATATTCAAAATAGTTTTGAGAGGATCCGGAAGTGTTTTGTGGTCACCAGAAGGGTTTCGAAAAGTATCGGGTAATACGAGGTATTACCGATAAATAATATATAGATGGAAAATGTTTTCGAGGATGTTAAATTATATATAAAATAGTATTAAAGTATTTATAACAATTTTATATTTAATTAAATATCAACGTGCCTTTAAAGGCCAAGTGTTGGAAGGCAACTTGGGCCATAAGGGCCCAAGTGGGAGATGCCTCCCTTCCCTAAGGAAGGAGGTTGAATTGGGGATGGGGAGGAGTCCAACTCCTCCTCCCTTGGCCGACCAAGGAGGGAGCTCTTTCCCTCCTTGTGTGGCGCCCTCCCTATCCCCTCCAACCTATATATATTTGAGGTATTGACACCTATTGTACTGTGACGCCCCCAATTTGATCATATGCTAATAATACACGCAAATGCGTATGACCAAGATTAGGGACTCACTAATCAATATCACAACACAACTCTAGACACAATTAAAGTCATACAAGGTTCATATTACAATACATGGGCCTCTAGGGCTCGAATACATATGCTCGAATACAAATGAATCAGCAGAAGAAAAATAATATGTGAGTACAGACATAAGTAAAAAAGTTTTGCCTTAGAGAAGGCTAGCACAAACATAACATAGATCCAAAGAGGCAAGGCCTCTTGCCTGGGAACCTTCTAACTACTCATGGTCGTGAGCGGCCTCCACATAGTAGTAGGATCAATCGGGGTAGTAGTAGTCGTCAGCGGGATCCGCCATCTCCTGGGCTCCATCATCTCATCGCGACAATCATATCAAGAGGAAAAGAGGGTGCAAAGCAACGATGAGTACTCATCCAAAGTACTCACAAGACTGACATCAGATCTATACTAAATATGCATCAGTATAAAAGGAATGGGGCTATAGCTTTGGACTGACTACAGAAATGCCACAATAGAGAGAAGGTCTAGTCCTATCAAAGACTAGCATCTTCAGTGTTTTGCAGCATTAGAAGAGTGCAGATCAATAACACATATATAGGCATATTGTTGCAACAAATTTATTAAGTCACGCCTAGATATTCTACCTCGACTCCCTGCGAGAAAGCAATCTCGGAGCCAACCATTCGAGTTAAGTCATAGTTCTATTTGATTAGATCGGGATACAATTCCAAGTCATCTTGTTACCACAGCTACTCGAATAGTTAATTTCATCCCTACAGGGGTGCACCACTTTTTCCACCATGCTTGATACCTTCGTCCGGACACACTTTCCTGGGTCATGTCCGGCCTCAGGACATCAACACGTCGTAGCCCTACCTAGGCTCAATAGACATGCCAGCCTGCCCGTCTAAATCCTAAGCATGCAGGGGTCATGGGCCCATCGCCCTTTGGACGCCTGCATGATGTTAGGGTGGCCGAGGTCAGTCCTGGTACCTCTTATACAAGATCAATGCTTTTGCGGACCACTCGGGCGCGCGCCGCTCCATTGACGACCTCAAAAGAGCTTTGGCTGATACTACGACGCCGAGTACCCATAACTTCTCAGACGTGAAGGTTAGTGCAAAAAGGTCAAACGACCAACTCACATCAAATACCCAAATCCCATTAATTATTTATTAAGTGCGGCGACTTTCACCAATCCATGATATGTGGTCCCGTTGCCCCATCTCAAGGTTGTGTGACAAGGGCCAAGAATGCCCGACCACGCCTCGTCACATTCACGCCACACATCTCATCATGTACCAATAGTAAAGTCAAGTAACCATGTGTCTATAACATCAGAGAATCCGAGGTATCACCCTCAATGGATTCCAATCAATGTAAACGCCAAGGTGACCAGGGAGGAATTACCCTCGGTGGTTCATGCTTGAGGTTTTGCACGACAGAGTCGTTATCGGAAGTGGTGAAGGTGGCAACACCCTCCGTAAACTACCTCCGGTTAAATACACTACAGAGTTAACACCGGGAGTATGTTATAAGGTATCACCCTCGGTACTCGATAGTAGCTATACATAGTCGTACAATTGAGGCGGTGTGAAGTGATATGATGGGTCATGGCTCGATGAGTTAATCGATTCTTTGATGATAAAGCACGGGCAACTGGGACTAAGGGGTCAAACGGGAACACTAAGCCACCTATACTAAGCATTTAATATGAAGTAGGGTATAATAGCAGTTTATCAAAAAACAGGCTATCCATCAGAATAGGAGCTATCTACAATAGTAGCAAAATCAAATGCAAGCATGAGGGAGAAAGAATGGGTGATATATGGGTGATCAAGGGGGTTGTTTGCCTTGTTGCTCTGCTACAAAATGCTAATCATCACTGGTGTAGTCGTACCCAGCAGCAGCGTGAGCTTCGACACTACCGAAGAGAAGAGGGGGAAGAAACAATAAATAAAGGCACACATATGCATCACGATGCATGACATGGCAATATGCGGTGCTAGGCATGAGATAACACGGTACAACACTTCATGGACGGAGCGAGAAAATATGTGATAACATTTCCCCGATCTCTCGCTACTACAGGACAAACGAATCCAATGAAAAAGTTTCATGTTCATCATGCTAGGAGCATGTGACATATGAATAGGGAGCGTATTCGGATTTGTTGGATTTTTCTGATCAACTTTCATGTGTAAAACTTTTACATCTGACTTACGGGTTATTTTATATGAATTTTCAAAGTTTTATTAATATTCTAGAATTAAGATTTAATTTAAATAGAAAATTGCTATTATAACATCACCATGATGTCTCCATGACATCAGGAGTTAACAATCTTAGTTGACCGGTCAAACTAACCAGTGGGGCCCCTCTATCATAGAGAGAGGGTTTTTAAGACGTTTTATTTTAGTCTTGGTTAGCGTTTATTAACAAGGGCCCTACCTGTCATACTCTCTTAGTGCAAATTAATTAGTTTAATTAATGTAGTTAGATCAGCAGTTTTAATCATGTGTTAATTAAGCAATTAATTAATTATATAATTATATAATATAATATATATTTTTTATAGGGGTGTGGGCCCTTGTGGTCGGTGACCGATGAGTGGCTAAGTGGGGAGTTAGTCCTACTAACTACAGGACCTACCGGCCGGTGCACGCATGCAGGCGAGCAAGGCAATGGCCACGGCCTAGCTGACGACGACGGCAGACAGCGGTGGCCGGAGGCAGGCAGGGAAACACAACGGGCCGGCAACCGTAGCAGGGGAGTAGCACACGACCAGGGGGTGTGGGGCGTGATCGGGCGATAGCGGCAATGACACGCAGCGAGCGGTTAGAGGGGTGCATGCGACACGGAGGGGTGCGACGGCCATAGGTGCGCGTGGGCGCGGCCACAAGGCATGCCCAGGGGGGACGGCACGGGCGCGACCCTAGGATGCGGTGAACGCAGCCGGAGGGGGCATGTGGGAGCGGGCGTGGGCATGCCGGTGAGCGCAGCACAACCGGGGAAGGGGAGGTGAGCGCGGGCGTCTGGTGAGCGCGACACGGCCAATGAGATAAAGGTGGGAGCCCGGGTCCTCACCAACGTTTGTAGGGGGGCTCGAGTGGCATGGCTCAGGGTCGGACGGCGGGGAGGAGACAGGGAGGATGGCGGTGATGGGTGACGGCGGCTGGGGCGGGTCGGGGGGTGATAGTGTTGACCAGGGCGCAAGGGTGCGCCGCCGGGTCGGCGGGGAGAGTAGGAGGGGGAGGAAAGAAATTAGGTCAAGGGGGAGGGTCTCCCCATTTATAGGACGTGGGGGGATGTCGGTGGTGGTGGGCCGGCTGGCTCGGAGGGAGGAGATGGGCCAAGGCCGAGGGGGAAGGTTTTTTTCCTTTTATTTTGCTTTTTTATTTTTATTTGTTCTCTATTTTACTTTATTTTTAGCACTAGTGCATGTTTATAAAATGAGCCACTTGGTCAAATATTAATGTTGTAATATTTGAGAGAGCAACAAAAGGTTTGTGGATTTTTTTGGAATTTATTTGAATGTACATAATTCAAAAGGGCATTTAATAAATGAATTGGCCTCTGTTTCAATAATTGTGAGGCACGAGAAGACTTGATAAAATATGGTTTTAATTTTATAATTATCATGTGAATATTTGCAATCCAACCATGTTTTTAGTTTTCATGTTTGACAAAATATTTATTCCACTTATTATTTGAATTTTAAATTTAACCATGATTTTATGTTTTAGCACAATCATTTATCTTAATCTTCACCATTAGTGTACCATAATTACAATGATTATTGTAGCTTAATCCAGGGATGTCACATGTACACACAAGTTTAGATCCTCCTCTAGTTCTTCTAGTTCTAGTTCTAGTTTGTCCTAGTTTAATAATAAGAGCTAGATCTAGTTCCTCCTATCCTTATAATTACAATCCCATTGTTGTTTTAATCTTCTCCCTCAAATTTTTCGGGGACGATTAGCTTTGGACGGGGAAGCACTGCTAGATCGGAAAGACTGCACGCTTGCAACCGACTAGAGAGGTCGTGCTTTCGGTCTTTTGTTCGACGGATCATCAGTGTGCGGTTCACGGGATAATTCATCTATGGTTCTAGGGACTCCAAGTACAATATACGTCATCACGTTCTTCTTTCGTTGCAACTCGGTGACGGTAATGATTATGATCACAACTGTTATAGTATCTTCATATTGTTCCTGGTTAATAGTAGGGCAAAAGTTTTTGTTTTGTACTACGTTTCGCAACAGCATGATCTCGAAGTGCATCACGAGTCCTTGGGCAATGCCGGTTTCAGTCAGGCCCAATTTGTATTCGACAAAATGACCGACCAAGCCTCGGTATAAATCTGGACCCTTTCACATTTGCATTCACAGTTTATTTTGTTGCACATATCATCAGATTGTATTTGTAGGACAACAGTTAAATTGTGATGCATGGTGTACGAACAAATATTGCATGACATGATAAATCATGTTCAGGAGTCTTTGCAATTCTCTATGAAGGGTACCGATTCCTCAGTTTTCAAGTTGGGCAAACAACACACACTGAAAAGAAGAAAAATGTTGCGAGACTTTACAAACCTAGGGGCTAGGCATTCACACAATTTGAGGATGTTTTGTAGTGTAAAAGTTGGTGCAACATTAGCATGGATATGATTTGTTGAACTAAGCAAAAGGGGGAGAAAATTTAGAAACTTCATCATGCGAAAAAACATTATGTGCAACCACATCTAATAAGCACGAGCATGTCACCAGTTCTCGTCAACATAGATGGTCGTCCATTTAAGAGGCCATTAGTAAATTTGTTGGTTATCTCAAACAAGTTGTAGGCCAGAACCAAAGCAGGAATGTAGTTCAAACCCATGCAACTTCGGCGACGACTTTGTGCCATCAAGTGGAGAAGAAGCCATTCACCTTTTCTCATTGTTCTTCGAAACTGGATGGGAAACCCAAACAACATATGGTCCTCAAGGAAATTGAGAAAGACACGAAGAAGATGAAGCAAAACAATGGGTCGATTTTGGATCAATCAATTGGAGCAGACAAGGAAGGAGAAGAACAAAATGTTGCATCCAACTTATAACCAACCTTGCAAAAAAACGACAACTGATGGATAACAAGTGGGCGAAGGAAAGGGTGGCGCGTGAAGGTGAGGCAAGAAAAATATCCACCACTAGGACAGGTGTTTTTATGCCAAGGAGATGAAGAAGGAGGAGAGTTACACGATGTTCATTGATGGCAAAGGGAGAAGATGGACTTCTACCGACAAATGTTGGCCTTGGAGCAGGAGAAGGTGGAATTGGAGAGGCAAGAGAAGTTTGCTAAATAGGAGCTCGACCAAAATGTGACATTGCGTGGTCTTGACCTCGAGAAAAAGAGGTTGTGCCTTGTGTAGAGACAAAGGAGTCAAGAATTATGATACGGGACATCAACCTCTTGGATGATGAAGGGAAGAAGTGGCTGCTCCACATGAAGGAGAGGATCAATAACCGTGAGGAGTGAAGTTATTGATTCATTCGTGTAATATTTATCTATGTACTGAATTTATTTAAACACCCTATCTTTGTATCCTTGAATATATGATGAATTTGCCTTGTACAATCATCGTGCATGTATTTGCATGGTCTTGGGTTTCGAGATTTGATGAGCGTGGTTGTGAAGAGGGCTAAATGAGGACATGTCCGACCCTATCTGCATGCGCTACGGCTCGTCCGCGGGCTTATAGAGATCTGGATTAGGCATGCTCTTACAGACCTTCTCAAAGGGATCGAGGAGAATTGTAAGGAATTTTGACTTGTAGAAGATTTAATCCTCCTCAATCCATGTCAATCCGCTCCAATTTTCTGTCCACCGAACAACGCGTGAGAGTTATCCATTCTATGTTCATTTGTGATCAGTACCCTATAATGTGGATAAAAATATGTACTCTTCATCAGTTTATCTTATCACAATTGTCGAGGGGTAATGTATGTTTAAGTCTCCACGGACGTAAACTTTCGTTCCTGTTAATTTTGCCCCGCATTAAGTACTTTCTCCGATTCAAAATAAGTGTTGCAATATCGAGCTAGGATTAATTTAAAGCTGTGATGTTTTTATGATCAGATGTAGTAGTTTCCTTTCTTAACAAAGTTGTGCAATTTTAGGATCCAAAGTGTGTACTATTATGGCACATATCTAAACTAAATGAACAAATCCCGCAAGTTCGACATAGAAAGTTTTTCTTGGTCCAAAAATTAAGTGTTTTAGTATGAAGTTGTACAAAATAATAGACACTTAGTTTGGGATGGAGGAAGTACACGTTCATAATTGTTTTCAGAAGTGTATTTTATTGACTCATAACGTAACATTAAGAAGATAAAAATACACCCGATCTTTGTAAAAATAGTACGTCCACAATCAACATTTACTTTAGAGTCACACGTTGATAAAGAGCAAAGTCATACAAAACTAAATTTATACTATAAAAAGAAAAAAGGTCCTTCAACACCAACCATTTTAACAACGCAAATATTACTATAAATGTTCTTAAAAACAACACTCTCAGAGGGTATACTAGTAGAAAATAGCCCATTTGTCCCGGTTCCAGAGGCCCATTAGCCCCGGTTCTCGAACCGGGACTAAAGCCCAAAACCTTTATTCCCGGTTCGCTTACCAACCGGGACGGAAGGGTCTCCACGTGGCCTCTGTGGGGAGCCCAGGCAGGAGGGCCTCTAGTCCCGGTTGGTAACACCAACCGAGACCAAAGGGCATCCACGCGTGAGCATCTGGCAGGAGCTGGGGGGGGGGGGGGGGGGTTCGAAGGGGGATTGGGTGGTTTGGAGGGTTAATTTAGAGGTTCCATATTGTGTTAGCTAGCTAATAGAGAGAAGTGTCCTCTCTTTCTCCGTGCTTGGTCGACGCTAGCTACTATACATATAGAGAGAACTCAACGCTAGCTAATAAGAAAATGAAGGAAACCATTAATTGCACAAGATCGTCATGCTGAACATATAGAGAGAGAAGTGACATCTCTTTCTCCGTGCTTGGTCGAACAACAAGTTTTTGTATATCTATCCAACGCTACTACATATATACAATATAACATCTTTTACAATCCCTAACAACATCTACCTAAGATCCAATCACAAATCCACATGGTATTCTTCGTCTTTAGGTATGACGTAGTCAAGAAAGAATCCCGCCAATTCCTCCTGAATTGCTCGTATGCGATCATGTGGTAGGAGTTCATCCCGCATCTCCCAGATCTAATTTAAAGAAGGGGGTCCATACATGCATATATATGAATAAAACTTAACACAGTTGATGGTAATATATAAAATAAAATTGTGAATATTATTTACGTACTTGAAATTGTTTCTCGGACAAGCCCCACTCAGAGGTCGAGAGGTGAATGAACTCGCATACGTAGTATGCACATAAAATAGTCCCTTCTTTCTGGTACATGCACTTTACGAGAATAGAGTTCAATCAAATTGATAAGCAAGCATGGTAATGATATATTGATGAAAATTTGAATCAATTAGAGATGCGCGGAATTAGCTAGTACTACTTACGTTGGGGGTGCATAAATCGCAACTCTTTGTTTAGACCGGGAGCCTTTTTGTGAACTTCTTTCTAACCCTGTCAGGCAAAGAAAATGATTACTTGATATCAGGAAATTAACGAAAGTTGCATGCCGATATGGTCCCGGTATTGACTAAACTTACTTATTGAGCATTGCAGTCATGTCCGCATAATCCTCGGGATTTTTACATCTCGAGTCTAAGACAGTTACTAATGCCTCGTCAAGCTTAATGGATAGCAGAATAAAGTGGAAACTGTGCACGCATATATAACTCATCATTTACATTACTTAACCTCGAGTAAGCGAAACCGAGTATACAGAGAAGACATCAACACTCACTTTAAGTTGTAAGGAAGGAGTATTTCCTTTTTGTTTTGATGTATAAGTAACGACTTTAGCAAATTCTCCTCGCTCTCTTTGGTTGAGTATCGTACCGTCCATTCATTTACGCCATCTGGGCTAATGAACCCAACGTCGAAGGTTCCTGCTTTTTTGCATTCGATGATCTTCAATCTACATAATATAGTGAGGATAATTATATATACATGCAATGAACGAGCTGAGCTAGAGACTTAACTATAGAAGTAATACTTACACACAGTAGGAAGTCATGAGTTGTTTGTCGAGGGCCAGTTGATTGTATAACTGAAATAACTCCACAAATTCAATAGGCATCACGGGAAGTCCAATGAATTCGTCCTCTGGTTTCACTGCCACATACATAGTGTCTCTCCCAGACTCCCTACAGGTTTTCATGTACCACTCATGCAATTTGTGCATCATCGTTGTTAGAGGAGGATGATCAGGGGGACGAGAGGATTCCCGTGCAGGTATTTATATTGTTCTGTCACCTCGGCCATTTTAAAAATTACAGCATCCCCCAAGTAATCACCAAGATTGGTACCGGGCACCATCCCCGAAGGATTAGCAACGATATCGCGAGACACCTTGAGCAGGGGGCACGGTTGCTTCTCATGTTCGCCGAGCTAGGGAATTGTTTTCCCACTTCTTCGTTCTGCTAACCTTGCATCACTGGAAGTACTTCCCGACCGCCGCATTGCTTCATATGTCTTTTTTAGAATGCGTTCATAGTTGGAATCCCGCGGAGTCGATGGTGGTCGCTTCAGGGCATTGATAGTGCGGTTCACTTTCACCGGATCTATCTTCTCCTTCGGAGGTGGAGTTTTCTTTGCAAAATGTTCCCTCAATTGGGCATGACATATGTCCTCGTTTTCCTGCGCAGCCCTCTCATATGGTAACTTTTCTAGAGGCTTGAGAGATGGACCATATCTCCCGCCTCTGCTTGTACTGCTAGCCGTCGGAGCAGCGACGTCTCTCTTCCATCGTTGCTCACGAGGCGGAGGAGGAGGCGGACTCCTCTGACGCGCCGGAGTAGGTGAAGGAGGAGGTGGAGTGCCCTCATGCGTCGGAGGAGCCGGTGAAGGAGGCGGAGTGCCCTAATCACTCGCCGGAGGAGGAGGAGGAGGAGGAAGCGGAGTTCCGTGACTCACCGGAGGAGGCGGAGGAGGCGGAGGCGTCCAATTTGGAAGCTTGATGTACTCCTTCTGCCATAGACATGTACTCCTCACAGCACGAACCAGATAATTCTCCCCTTCACCTGTAAGGTGGTCAAGCTTGATCTCCTCAAATCCTCCATTACTTCATCCACCATGACAACAACATAGCCATGTGGAATCAGAAGGCAGTGAAAAGTTCTGTTGGGTTGAGGAGGTGTAACAAAGCCGACGGCCGCCTTGAAGTGAGGTTCCGGCATTTCATCATAATCTCGCAATGTTAATCCTCCATGATAGTATCCACGGGGTAGCTAGGAGCCTGAAATCAGGTTGAACGGGCTCCGTAGAAGCCACGCTGCTTCTCCACTCAGATGGCGGTGTACCTTCTCGGGTAGCTTCGTGTCATTGAGATGGTTGGTCGGCATCTTGCTAGCTCTCAAGTTCCTCTAGCTTTTGTAGTCTTGCATTGATCTTCTACATATCGCTTAGCTCCGCTTTCCTCTTTCTCTCCCGGCTTCTATAACCGCCTGCGTCGGGAAACCCAGCCTTCCACGGAACGGAGCCTGGTGTGCCTCATGTTCGTCCAGGGTGCTCAGTATTCCCTAGAGCCTCAGTCGGCTCGTCCTTCTCTTTGTCGGGAATGAACGTCCTTTCCTACGCTGCGGTGATATACTTCTAAAGCTTCTTGATGGGTATTGCAAGTTGCTCTTCCGTCCAATGGCACTTCCCTGTTTCAGGGTCCAAAGTTCTCCCAACCCCGAAGAACCAAGTCCTTGAACGGTCTGGCTAGTTCAATGTCTGTGGTTCGACCCCTTTAGCAATCAGGTCATTCTCAGCTTTGTCCCAGAATGGTCGGGCTTTGAGGTAGTCACTTGACCCTGTGTGATGGTGATACTTCTTATTTGTAGCATTGTTATTGTTTGTCTCTCACATTTTCTTACTCTTGTCTGATGTCTTGTAGGCCACAAATGCGGGCCAGTGATCTCTTATCTTCTCAAATCGGCAAATGAATTCTGGAGTCTTCCCTTTGTCGACAAACTTTGATTTCAACTCTATCTTCCACCTCTTGAATAGATCTGCCATCTTCTTAAGAGCACACGCCTTGACCAGTGGCTCTATAACTGGCTTAAGAGCACACGCCTAAAACTTCGGTCACCAACACATATAACTCAACTATACCGAAACATCACGGAACCTTAAGTGTGCAAACCCTGCGGGTTCGAGAACTATGCAGACATGACCTGAGACACTCTTTGGTCAATAACCAATAGCGGGACCTGGATGTCCATATTGGCTCCCACATATTCTACGAAGATCTCTATCGGTTGAACCTCTATGTCAAGGATTCACTTTATCCCGTATGCTCTTCCCTTTGTCCTACGGTATGTTACTTTCCCGAGATTCTATCGTCGGTATCTTCATACCTAGTTCATTCTCATTACCGGCAAGTCTCTTTACTCGTTCTCTAATACAAGATCCCGTAACTAACTCCTTAGTGACATTGCTTGCAAGGCTTGTTGTGATGTTGTATTACCAAGTGGGCCCCGAGATACCTCTCCGTTACACGGAGTGACAAATCCCAGTCTTGGTCCATGCAAACCCAACAGACACCTTTGGATATACCTGTAGAGCACCTTTATAGTAACCCAATTACGTTGCAACGTTTGATAACCCACAAGGTATTCCTCCGATGTCCGGGAGTTGCATGATCTCATGGTCATAGGAATAGATACATTGACATGCAGAAAAACAGTAGCAATAAACTGACACGATCATATGCTACGTATATAGTTTGGGTCTTGTCCATCACATCATTCTCCTAATGATGTGGTCCCGTCATCAAGTGACAACACTTGTCTATGGCCAGAAACCTTGACCATCTTTGATCAACGAGCTAGTCAACTAGAGGCTCACTAGGTTCAGTGTGTTGTCTATGTATCCACACATGTATTTGAGTTTCCAATCAATACAATTCTAGCATGGATAATAAATGATTATCATGAACAAGGAAATATAATAATAACCAATTTATTATTGCCTCTAGGGCATATTTACAACAGTCTCCCACTTGCACTAGAGTCAATAATCTAGTTCACAATACTATGTGATTGTAATAAACCTAACACCCATACTCAGGACGTAAATGGCGCTGGGACTCACTAGTCCCACATATGCCATCCACCAAAAAAATCATAACTGGCCTTTGTGGACACCTAGAAAAATTAACTGGCATAAATGGATAGCCCAAAAAGTCCATCTAACCAGTGGTAGTCCAGAACATTCATCTGCACCGCACCACTCCACAACAACTTCGCCATGTCCTAGTTCGCCACCATCTCACCCACACCGCGCCGAGCCGCCTGCCTAGCCGACCTCGGGGGCCAAGGTGACACATTCTATAGCCTGCTTCGCCGCCTCCGACTAGGTTCGGCCGTCTCCTGCGCCGCGGCGCTGGATTCGCTTGCCGAATCCTTCGGCTCCATGTCGTCGTCGTCTCCATGGTTGCCGCGATGCTCGATCCTGGCGACCTCCTCCTGGCCTCCCGCGACAAGGCCGTTGGCCACCTTCGCGTCCTCCGAAGGCGAGCACGCACCCATCTCCACGAGGAAGGCGAGCGCGCACCACCCCCACGCTCCTCATTCAGGGTCGCAGCGGCCTCTTCCACTCCAGCATCTCGCCATCGGCCGCATCCGGGATGGCCTCGACCTCTTGCTGCTAGCTGATGGTGCACGTCCTTCTCCATCTTCTATATCCTGCAGTCCTGCTGCACCCTATAGCTGCCCCATCTCCAATGTCTGAACTTCTACTTGTGACGGTATACAGGTGCTGGCTGTAGCTTGAACTAGAGCAGAAAAAATGCGTCGAGGTAGCAGGTGGACGATGGTTCTGGTGCCTTTCTCTTGAATTGTTGTTGGTGATGGCTGCAATTTTCTTCCACCTCCCTGTTCTGCAGTCCTGCTGCACCCTACAGCTGTTGGTGCCTTTCTCTTGAATTGTTGCTCGTGATGGCTGCAATTTTCTTCCATCTCCCTATTCTGCAATTGTGCTTCCCCTATACGTGATCATTCTGTTGCTTAGCACAAGGTGCATTTTGGTTTGGCTTGAACTAGAGCAGAAATCTGTTGTTGCTGAGAGTAGCCTGGTACCTTAATTTAGAATATCTGAGACAGTCTAAATTCAGAGTATTCTCTATTTTGTAGATTGGAGTTGATTTTGTACACAGTTTATTTTAAGACTAACTTCATAAAAGCATATGTGGCAGTATATGGACGCCACATGTCCCACATAAAAATTAACTGGGCAACCATGTAATCCCAGGTAAACACTGATGTCCAATATGAACAAATCCCACAACGTCCAAGGAGTTGAGCACTTACATCCTGAACCCATACAGTTATGGGGTTTGATAATATCTTGCTTGTCAGAGAGGTTTTTAGTCAATGGGTCTGAACCTTTCAGATCCGTGTGTGCTTTACAAATCTCTATGTCATCCTATAGATGATGCTACCACGCACCATTTGGAACTATTCCAAATGGCTGCTCCACTATATGAACCCGGTTTACTACTGAGACTTATTCGAATTAGTTCAAAGCTTGCATCGACGTAACGCTTGACGATGAACTCTTTAATGACCTCCATAATCGAGAAAAATTCCTTAGTCCAATAGTGACTAAGGATAACTTTGACCGTTGTTCAGTGATTCAATCCTGGATCACTCTTTGTACCCCTTGACAGACTCATGGCAAGGCACACATCAGGTGTAGTACACAGCATGGCATACTTTAGATTCTACGGCTAAGGCATAGGGGACGACCTTCGTCCTTTCTCTTTCTTCTCCCGTGGTTGGGCTTTGAGTCTTACTCAAATTCACACCTTACAACACAGCCAATAACTCCTTCTTTGCTGATCTGTTTTTAACTCCTTCAAAAATTTGTCAAGGCATGCATTTCATTGGAAGTTCTATTTAGCATTTTGATCTATCTCTATAGATCGTGATGCTTAATGTTCAAGTAGCTTAATCCAGGTTTTCCTTTGAAAAACTCCTTTCAAACAACCCTTTATGCTTTCCAGATATTCTACATTACTTCTGATCAATAATATGTCAACCACATATACTTATCAGAAATTCTATAATGCTCCCACACACTTCTTTGGAAATAGAAGTTTCTCATAAACCTTGTATAAACCCAAAAGCTTTGATCATCTCATCAAAGCGTATATTCCAAATCCGAGATGCTTGCACCAGTCCATAGAAGGATCGCTGGAGCTTGCATACTTGTTAGCATCCTTAGGATCGACAAAACCTTCTGGTTGTATCACATACAACCTATCCTCAAGGAAACCGTCGAAGAAACAATGTTTGACATCCTATGTGCAATATTTCATAAATAATGCAGCAACTGCTAACATAATTCCAATAGACTTTTAGCATCGCTACGAGTGAGAAAGTCTCAATGTAGTCAACTCTTTGAACTTGTCGGAAACATCTTTGTGATAAGTCGAGCTTTTCTTAATGGTGACTTTTCACCATCATCGTATGTCTTCCTTCTAAAGATCCATATGTACTTAATAGTCTTAAGACCATCAAGTAGTTCTTCCAAAGTCTATACTTTGTTTTATACACGGATCCTCTCTCGGATTTCATGGCCTCCAGCCATTTGCCAGAATCTGGGCCCACCATCGCTTCTCCATAGCTCGTAGGTTCATTGTTGTTCAACAACATGACCTCCAAGACAGGGTTACCGTACTACTCTGTAGGAGTACGCGACCTTGTCGACCTACGAGGTTTGTAGTAACCTGATCCGAAGCTTAATGATCACTATCATCAGTTTCCACTTCAATTGGAGTAGGCGCCACAAGAACAATTTCCTGCGCCCTGGTACACACTGGTTGAAGTGACGGTTCAATAACCTCATCAAGTTCCACCACCCTCCCACTGAATTCTTTCGAGAGAAACCTTTCCTCGGGAAAGGACCTGTTTCTAGAAACAAACACTTTGCTTCCGGATCTGAGATAGGAGATGTACCCTACTGTTTTGGATATCCTATGAAGATGCATTTATCCGCTTTGGGTTCGAGCTTATCAGACCGAAACTTTTTCACATAAGCGTCGTAGCCCCAAAATTTCAAGAAATGACAGCTTAGGTTTCTCCAAACCATAGTTCATACGGTGTCTTCTCAACGGAATTACAAGGTGCCCTATTTAAAGTGAATGCGGTTGTCTCTAATACCTAACCCAAAACGATAGTGGTATTTCGATAAGAGACATCATAGTATGCGCTATATCCAATAGGGTGTGGCTATGACGTTCGGACACACCATCACACTATGTTGTTCTAGGTGGCATGAATTCCGAAACAATTTCCACATTGTCTTAACTGTGTACCAAAACTCGCAACTCGGATATTCATCTCTATGATCATATCGTAGATAGTTTATCCTCTTGTCACGACGATCTTCACTCTGAAATAGCTTTGAACTTTTCAATATTTCAGACTTGTGATTCATCAATTAAATACTCATGTATCTACTCAAATCGTCAGTGTAGTAAGAACATAACGATATCCACTGCGTGCCTCAACACTCATTGGACTGCACACATCAAAAATGTATTACTTCCAAGAAGTTACTTTTTGTTCCATCTCACTGGAAAACAAGGTCTTCAGTCATATTGCCCATGTGGTATGATTTGCATGTCTCAAGTGATTCAAAATCAAGTGAATCCAAATGATCCATCTGCATGGCGTTTCTTCATGCGTTTATACCAATAGGTATGATTTGCATGTCTCAAACATTTCAAAAATGAGTGAGTACAAAGATCCATCAACATGGAGCTTCTTCATGCATTTTATACCAACATGACTCAAGCGGCAGTGCCACAAGTAAGTGGTACTATCATTACTACTTTGTATCTTTTGGCATCAATATTATGAACATGTGTAGCACTATGATCGAGATTCAATAAACCATTGAAGGTAATTATTCAAGCAAATAGAATAAATCATTATTCTCTTTAAATGAATAATCGTATTGCAATAAACACGATCCAATCATGTTCATGCTCAACGCAAACACCAAATAATAATTATTTAGGTTTAACACCAATCCCGATGGTAGAGGGAGCGTGCGATGTTTGATCACATCAACCTTAGAATTACTTCCAACACACATCGTCACCTCACCCTTGCTAGTATCCTTTTAATCCGTAGCTATAACTTCGAGTCACTAACACTTAGCAACTGAACCGATATCTAATACCCTCGTGCTACTAGGAATACTTAATAAGGAACACATCAATATCAGGTATATCTAATATACTTTTGTCGACTTTGCCAGCCTTCTCATCTACCAAGTATCTAGGGTAGTTCCGCCTCAGTGACCGTTTCCCTCATAACAGAAGCACTTAGTCTTGGGTTTGGGTTCAACCCTGGGTTTCTTCACTAGAGCAGCAATTGTTTTGTCGTTTCATAAAGTATCCCTTCTTACCCTCACCCTTTCTTGAAACTAGTGGTTTTACTAACCATCAACAATTGATGCTCCTACTTGATTTCTACTTTCGCAGTGTCAAACATTGCGAATAGCTCGAGGATCATCATATGTATCCTTGATATGTTATAGTTCATCACGAAGCTCTAGTAGCTTGGTGGAAGTGACTTTGGAGGACCATCACTGTCTCATCTGGAAGATCGACTCCCACTCGATTCAAGCGATTGTAGCACTCAGACAATCTAAGCACATGCTCAACGATTGAGCTTTTCTCCCTTACTTTGTAGACAAAGAATCTTGTCAGATGTCTCATACCTCTTAACAAGGGCACAAGCATGAAATCCCAATTTCATCTCTTGGAACATCTCATATGTTCCATGACGTTTCAAAACGTCTTCGGCGCCCCAATTCTAAGTCGTTAAGCATTACGCACTGAACTATCACGTATTCATCAAAAACATGTATGTAAGATGTTCGCAACATCCACAGACGACGCTCGAGGTTCAGCACACCGAGCGGTGCATTAAGGACATAAGCCTTCTGCGCAACAATGAGGACAATCCTTAGTATACGGACTCGGTCCGCAAAATTGCTACTATCATCTTTCACCTAAATTTTCTCTAGGAACATATAAAAATAATAGAGCTACAACGCAAGCTACAACATAATTTGCAAAGACCTTTTTGACTATGTTCATGATATTTGAGTTTAGCTAATTATATTACTAATAACTCCCACTCAAAATAGACATCCCTCTAGTCATTTGAGTGGCGCATGATCCAAATCCACTAGCTCAAGTCCGATCATCACGTGAGTTGAATATAGTTTTAGTGGTGAACATCTCCATGTTGTGTGGGGACCCCGACTAGTAAGTGGAGATCGCCGTGCCCAGTGATCCCAAGGATCAATGCTCACTGAACACAGATACTGAATAATAGAGTCTTACATCCAAATACCGAATATTACATCAAAAGACCGAAGGGTCAGATTCACAAGCAGGGCCTAAGGCCAATTAAAACGGGTACATGGGTAGCGGAAACTCATAAGGGCTAAGCGGGTGCCCATGCCATCAAGCCTACACCGACAGGCATTCTGACTTGGAAGCGTCCTAGATCGCAGGTCCGTCTCCGAAGACGTACTCATCACCAAACTCTGGTCCTTCCATGTCTGGTCAATAATATAACCAATGGCAAGCCAATGAGTACTTTGAATGTACTTGCAAACAGCCCATGATATGAACAATGAAAGTGAAGTACAACAATACCATGCAGCTTTGATGAAACGCAACTTGGTGGGATGATCATGTATATGCATCAAGCTAAAGAATTACTCTTGAAGAACAGGTTACAGATGTCATCGCATCTGTCAAGGGCTGAACACTCCGGGTTCACCCTATGTGCCAAGTCACCGAACTTGGTCATATCGTTTCATCTAGTAACACCAGTTACCACACATACACACACACTCACACTTGGTTTATGCGGAAACGTTGGACGTAGTTTAAGCAGGATTACCCAACTGTCCTTGACCGTGGACACGGCTATTCGAATAGTTTACACTCTGCAGAGGTAGTACGCTAGACTCACGAGATCCGGGAAACTTCCGTGTCATCCACGACTCGCGGTATATCACATACCCGAGGTAAGTACCCGATCAATGCCTTTCCCCTGATGATACTAGACAAAGATGTCCACTCAATTGGTACCCAGCCCACATGTTGTACATCTTACGAGCACCGACTCTGGATAGTATCAACCATGCGGGGACCAACGGTGTGCGTGGAACTCATAAAAATGGCATAGTCGCCCTTCCTGGCATGACCCCATCACGAGAGTGACGACAATCACTCCCGCCACTAGTAATGTGGTTCTTTGCTAGTACCGACCAGAGTAATCAACAAAGCCTTGTCCCATAAAGGGGTAACGTGGTCGCATAGGTGAGGTTGGGACGGTCGACACATCATAAATCTAATCCCATTTCCGAAACCATACTCACACAAAACACCAATGCACCACTTCACCAAAAGTGGCCACCCATCTCATCATCACCCTCGGGCATTAGTGGCACCCGACGGGTTTTTTCATAAACCTTTGATTTAACTCATCATCATGATCATGCAATGGTTCTCTAACTCTACTAGTCAACATGATAGTAGCATGATCCTCATAGATGGTAGGATCAAGCTCATCATGCTTGTGCTTCGACGAGCCATATGTATAACATCACCATCATGCAAGTGCTTCGAAGAAGCCTACGGTACCATCACACCAATGATGAACCGGCACTATGATCACATGCAACGGAAAAGTACTTGCTATTCTAGCATGCATCAGTTTATATGCTCAAGTCATGTTCAAAGGGCTGCTTGCCTTGGTCAGCTAGGTATCCGGGGTCTTCGAGGTCTTCCGCTCCGAATCCTTCGTCACTCGGTAATTCTATCGTCAAGAATAGAATAAATAAGAAATAGCTCACACAAAAACAGATCACAAATCACTTCTAAAAATGCTGCAAAACTTGGTTAAATTCAGGTTGTTAATTTGAAAAAATATCGTCTCTTAGTTTTTACTAGCTAAGCATTTTTAATAATTACTAAACAGGGGCAAACTATTGCCTTTAATGCCTTCATATTATTATAAAACAGATTCTGTTTTTGAAAAATGGCAACAATGGCAGAATCAAATACTACTCATTTTTAGAAAAATATCAGTGGAAGAATTATATTTTTCCAGGGTAGTTATTTTTACAAAAATCATTTTAGTCTCTGTTTTAAAAATAAAAGAAAAAGGCCAAAGCCTGGCCTGGGAAGCAGACCGGCCCAGCCAGCCAGCAGGCTGCCAAGCGCGACGTGCGGGCCCCTGGGGTCAGCGGCTGTGGCTGCGCGGGGGGGCTGCTCCAAGACGCCGACAGGTGGAGCCCACCTGTCGGGTTCTTCCCCTAACTCCGGCCAGGGAGGATGAGATGAGCTCCAGCGAGGCTACCGTCGTCCTTGGGCCTAGCTAAGGGCAGGAATGGGTTCAGTGTGCCTCCGCCTACCTGCAGGTGGTCGGGACAGCACCGGAGAGGCTCGGAGTCGCCGACGACGAGGTGGCCGTGGCGGAGGGGTTTCGGGACATGGTTGAACTGGTAGCTAGGGGCACGGAATCGCTCGAGGCAGTTGGGGGAAAGGTTCATGGTGTCGAGGGGAGTGCTCTGGTGGGTCGAGTGTCGCAGGAGCCGGCGTGTAGCCGGAGATCGACCGGAGCTCCGAGGCGGAGGGGCCTCGGTCGATCTCGAGCACCGGGGCTCTACGAGCTTGATTGGGTGGCTAGGGAGGAGCTATTGGTCATGCAGAGGCTGCTGGAGGGGTGTTGAGGCGCCGGGGAGGCCTATTTATAGGCTCACGATGGTGAGCCGACTTGATGCGCCGGTGACTCGCCGTGGCATGCGTGCGTGCACAGTGAGGAGCTCGCTGCGAAACCACGGTCTCCGAACGTGGTTTGGGACGCTCTGAAGCATCGGCCGCAGAGGGAGAAGGCGTGGGGTCGAGCTGAAGCGTCTGTGCATGCTCGGCCTAGTCAGGTGCGCGCGGGCACGCGTCGCCCGAGCTCTAGCGCGGGAGAGGAGGGTCCCTAGCGGCTGCTTTACACAGAGGGGTTGTCGGGGGAGGTCTTGGACACTTCGGGGGAGGTTGGAACCGGCCGGGAGTGTCGTCCCCTTCTCGGTGGCTCCCTGTAGCGCGTCCAGAGCGCAGTTTTGGCATGCCACGGCATGCTGGCGCGCTCTGGGGCACTTTAGACGTGTCCCTCATGTCCTGGGTGTTGCTGGGAGTGTTTCTAGCCGTTGAGTGCTAGTGAGAGCACTGGCTGGTCAAGGGGGACAGGTTTCACTAGTAATGTCAGCCCTGATCTGTGGCACAAATTGGGGTTCTTGTCACTTGTGCTTTGAACAAGGGAGGGGCCAGTTGACTAGGTGTTTAGGTTGATCTGAGGCACTAAGACACCAAGTTTGAGGCTTTGCCATTGGGTAAAACAGTGGCTAGGTGGGTTTTTACCTTCCTGTCAGAAGGTATTCGACAGTGGTTTGGGGTGCTTCCACTCCACCACTGGAACTGCAACTTAACAGGTTTGGTCTTGGGGTTAAAGTAGGGGTTTTCACCAATTTTGAGCTCCATTGAACAAGTTTAGCTTTGTAAACTTGAAAATGCATCAAAGTGGCCACATCTGTCCCCTCCAAAGGGAGTGTGACTAAACAGAGTCTTGCAAATCTTATTTTTGGTGTGGAGTCCTCATTTGAGGTGTCAAACACCCCTGCAAAGTTTCAGCCCCATTGGACAAACTTTGCTATGTAGAGTTGTTCCAACTCTATTCTGGACAGAGAGGGTTTTAGGCTCATTTGGTGACCTTCCCCACCTTGGATCAATGTGAGATTTTATGTGGGCACCATATATGGCTTGGGGAGGCTCCTGTAATTTAATGGGATTTTATTGAGAGTATATCCTTTGGAAATATCTAAAAAGGTTAAAACAGACAGGAATGGTTTTCAGGGTTTTATTCAAATAATTATAATATAAAATAGGGTTGAAAATCTTATATATGGAAAATATATGTCCTTCTTAGTTTCCATGATTTTACTTAGAATTCTCTAAGGCAGAGAAGCATTTTTCCTTGTGGGAATATCATTCCTCGCCTTAGAAACAGACATGTATTTAAAATAGAAAATAATGTTTTAATTCATTAATTAATGTTTTTGGTAAATAATAATAGTATTTGAGTTTAGATCACCAACTTTGGTTGGGAGTGCTACTAGGCATGATGAGCTAGTAGTGTAACCCAAGCAAGGTAGAGGTGATCTGGTGTCAAAGAAAAAGAGTTTTGGAAATTCATTTAAAAATAAATTTATCATGGGTTTTGGATCAACAAGAAAACAAGCATACATTCATACAAGGCATTCATAGCATTCACAACATCATTAGAAAAAGTTTTAACAAGCTCTGATTTTTGCAACTTAAAACATTGGTGGTGAAAAACAGGGTGAGACATGTTGATCATATCAACTATATGATTCATGATCGACCTTTCGGTCTCTTGTGTTCCGAGGCCATGTATGTACATGCTAGCTTCGTCAAGTTTAACCCGAGTGTTCAGCGTGTGCAACTGTTTTGCACCCGTTGTATGTGAACGTTGAGTCTATCACACTCGATCATCACGTGGTATCTCGAAATGAAGAACTGTCGCAACGGTGCACAGTAGGGGACAACACAATTTTATCACGAAATTTTAGTGAGGGATCACCTTATAATGCTACCGTCGTTCTAAGAAAAATAAGGTGCATAAAAGGATTAACATCACATGCAAATCATAAGTGGCATGATATGGCCATGATCTTGTGCTTCTTGATCTCCATCACCAAAGCATCGACATGATCTTAATCCTCACCGGCGCCACACCATGATCTCCATCATCATGGTCTCCATCATCGTGCCACCGTCGAGGTGGTCGTGCTATCTATGCTATTACTACTAAAGCTACAACCTAGCAATATAGTAAACGCATCTGCAAGCACAAACTTTAGTTTAAAGACAACCCTATGGCTCCTGTCGGTTGCCGTAGCATCAACGTGCAAGTCGATATTTAACTATTACAACATGATCATCTCATACATCCAATATATCATATCATGTCTTTGGTCATATCACATCACATGCATACCGTGAAAAATCAAGTTAGACATCCTCTAATTTGTTGTTGCATGTTTTACGTGGCTGCTATGGGTATATAGTATTATCGCATCTTACTTACGCAAAGCCACAACGGTGATATGCGAATTGCTATTTAACCTTTCTCCAAGGACCGCCTCGGTCAAATCTGATTCAACTAAAGTTGAAGAAACAGACACCCGACAGTCATCTTTATGCAACGAGTTGCATGTTAGTCGATGAAACCGGTCTCTCGTAAGCGTACGAGTAAGGTTGGTTCGGGCCCCTTCAATCCAACAATACCGCTGAATCAAGAAAAGAAAAAGGAGGGTAGAAAATCGAACATCAACGCCCACAAAAACTTTTGTGTTCTACTCGAGATTACATCTACGCATGAACCAAGCTCATGATGCCACTATTGGGGAACGTCGCATGGGAAACGAAAAAATTCCTACGCACACGAAGACCTATCATGGTGATGATCATATACAAGAGGAATATCGGATCCACATACCCTTGTAGATCGCTAAGTGGAAGCGTTAATAAACGCGGTTGATGTAGTGGTATGTCTTCACGATCCGTCCCACGAACCGTCTCAAGATCCGTCCCGATCAAGTGCCGAACGGACGGCACCTCCACGTTCCGCACACGTACAACTCGCTGACAATCTCCGCCTTCTTGATCGAGCAAATGATACGGGGATGTAGATGAGTTCATCGGCAGCGCGACGACGCTCCGGTGTTGGTGGTGATCTATTCCTGTAGGGCTCCGCCCGAGCTCCGCAGAAAACCGATCTAGAGGAAAAACTACGAAGTAGAGGTTTAGGGTTGCACGTGGCAAAGTTGTGTCTCAAACAACCCTAAACCTATAGTATATATAGGAGGAGGGAGGGCTCAAGCCTTGCGCCACAAGGGAGGAGCCCTTGGGTCGGCCGAAGTGGAGGAGGGAGGAGTCCTCCTCCAATCCCACTTGGATTAGGACTCCTTCCTTAATTTCCCACCTCTTTTGGATTTTCCACTTTTTCCTCATGGGATTTCCTTGGATGACTTTGTCAGACCATTATGCCTTATTGCACATCCAATAAACCCACGTGGACCCCTTGGAGCGTGGTGGGCCCACCCAGTGGGCCCGGAACCCATTCGTCACTCTCGGTACACTGTCGGCAATGCTCAAAAACCTTCCGAAATCCAAATACCAACTTCCTATATACCAATCTTCGTTTTCGGACTATTCCGGAACTCCTCGTGACGTCCAGGATCTCATCCGGGACTCCGAACAGAACTTCGGTCACCAACACATATAACTCAACTATACCGAAACGTCACTGAACCTTAAGTGTGCAGACCCTGCGGGTTCGAGAAATTTGCACACATGACCAGAGACACTCTCTAGTCATTAACCAATAGCGGGACCTGGATGTCCATATTGGCTCCCACATATTCTATGAAGATCTCTATCGGTTGAACCTCTATGTCAAGGATTTAGTTAATCATGTATGTTGTTCCCTTTATCCTACGGTATGTTACTTGCCCGAGATTCGATCGTCGGTATCTCCATACCTAGTTCAATCTCGTTACCGGCAAGTCTCTTTACTCGTTCCGTAATACAAGATCCCGTAACTAACTCCTTAGTCACATTGCTTGCAAGGGTTGTTGTCATGCTGTATTACCGAGTGAGCCCCGAGATACCTCTCCGTTACACGGAGTGACAAATCCTAGTCTTGATCCATGCCAACCTAACAGACACCTTTGGAGATACCTATAGAGCACCTTTATAGTCACACAGTTATGTTGCGACATTAGATAACCCACAAGCAATTCCTCCGGTGTCCGGGAGTTGCATGATCTCATGGTCATAGGAACAGATACATTGACATGCAGAAAAACAGTAGCAATAAACTGACACGATCATATGCTACGTATATAGTTTGGGTCTTGTCCATCACATCATTCTCCTAATGATGTGATCCCATCATCAAGTGACAACACTTGTCTATGGCCAGGAAACCTTGACCATCTTTGATCAACGAGCTAGTCAACTAGAGGCTCACTAGGGATAGTGTGTTGTCTATGTATCCACACATGTATTTGAGTTTCCAATCAATACAATTCTAGCATGGATAATAAATGATTATCATGAACAAGGAAATACATAACCAATTTATTATTGCCTCTAGGGCATATTTCCAACATCCTTGGTCCGCTTATGTAGAATCGGTAGTCCATCGTCCGCGAGTGTTGTGATCGTGAACCTTTCATCCTTGCGCAACCTTCTCTTCGGGCCTCGTCTCATTACCGAAGTTTGGCTCGATCCGGAAGACTATAAAAGAAGAAAGAAGAGTTAATATATGTACATACCAAAACAATTAATGCATCAATTAGCTAGTCAGCATAGGCTTAAGTAATATATATACCTCGCCGGACTCTGCAACAGCTCCCTCCTTCGTTCGGTCACCGGAGCCATCATCATGGTCTCCTTCTTCCTCCGGCATTCGGTCACCGGAGCCATCATGATCATGTCTTTCCCCCTCCATTGTTTGATCACCCGAGCTGTCATCCTCTCCTTCCAGACCATCGGTGTCATTGAGATACGACAAGACATCACCTCCGATGAGGATTCTCTCCCCCAACAACTATTCTTGTTCCAAGTCTCTTTGATACATAGTATCTGCAAATATTTCAGCTCCTTGTATGAATAACCAAATTACACAAACTTCTATGTTTTAAACATGCACAAAAAATCTTGAATAGTTCATAGATGTACGTTATGATATATAATGCAATAGATCTCAAGAGGCAAAAAGGTTCTCTTTCAGTTACAACCAATAATCAACTTAATACACCTCGAATTTTATCGAATATAATCTGGAATATACATCTCAAACTGATCACCCAAAGAGTTGTTGTTGTACTGAGGCACGGGCGATGGTAACCCACAGAGAAGGAACCATAACAGGATCATAGCTCGGATGAGATCCCCGAAGAACCTGCCAAGTATTGGAGAACCTAGCGTCCAATGCAACCAAGTAGCGACGGACATGCTCGTCCTCCTCCCTCGCACAGCGAAGTACCTCCTCCTCGGGGGCCGGCTGCCTCCGCACCGAAAGTGGCCCACGCGACCGCCATCAAAGAAGCTCCGGGTCGACGACGGGAGCCCGATTCCTCACAAAAATGCGCGCCCAGAAGGTAGCACCTTCCAGTACCAGCCTAGTGGAAACCAGTCCCGCACATGTTGGCGCCTCTTAAGTAGGTGGTCGCCACCAAGTCGACGACGAGGATGCGTGACGGGCATCATCGACGCCGAGAACAATTTCTACAACTATTTAAAGTCCTACTATCTAAAGATATATTTTTGAACAACAATGGTTGAAGATGTAGTGCAAAGAGGCCGAAAGTACGTACATTGCATGAACTATGTATATCTAAGTATCAATGTAAACATAACATTTAAAATGCAAGCAAAAGTCCAATACAATTTTAATTGTTACTGTTTTCGTTCAAAGTTTGCTTTATACAAATACATAGGGTACAAATTATTTCTATACTTATATGTACATAGGTTTGTGATTATCGTTTAAGTATGAATGTAAACATAACAATTCCGTAACTTACATCCACATAGGGTACAAATTACTTCTATAGTTAACAACCTATGTACTACTCCCTCAGTTCCTAAGTATACTTCTATACTTAGAGGTGAAAATTCCTAAAATTCCTCAAACAAACAAACAAACCTATATACTCCCTCCGTGAAACACCATAATTCCTAAAATTCCTAAAAGCTGTGTGTACGTACTCACCGGGGGCGTCGACGGCGAGGCAAGGCGACGGGGCGACGGGGCAAAGGCGAGGTGAGGCGACGGGGCGACGGGGCAAAGGTGAGGCAAGGCGAGGCGACGACGGCGAGGGTGAGGCGATGGGACGACGGCGAGGGCGAGGCGATGGGGCGACGGGGCGATGCCGAGCGAGGCGAGGCGACGGGGCGACGGCCAGGCGAGGCGACGGTGAGGGCATCGGCGAGCAAGCTCGGGCAGCCTGGCGGCAACGATGTGCTCAGCGTCGTTGGGGGGAAACTGAAACTGAAATCTAAAAATATAAGCTTATATAGATAGAGCATTTGTCCCGGTTGGTGGCGTCAACCGGGAGTAAAGGCACCCTTTAGTCCTGGTTGGAGCCACTAACCGGGACTAAAGGTGAATTTTGTCAGGTAGAAGGGCGGGAAGCCAAGACCTGCAGTCCCAGTTGGTGAGGCCACCGGGACTAAAGGGGGGTACTAGTCCCGGTTGGTGCCTCCAACCGGGACTAAAGGCTTGTGCTCCCGCGGCCAAATTTTTAGTCTCACCTCGCTAGTCGAGGGGGGCTCAGAGTTGTTTATAAGCTCCTCTGCCACTGCGACTTCGAGCTCCTCTCTATTGCAGGCAGTACTTGCCTATCTGACGCCCTGTTGGGCCTGCTAGGCCCGTGTGCCTTCATCCTGGCCCATTTACACATGGGTTTCTACTCGTATGGAGGCCTGGTTGCGTGATAGGTGGGCATTTTTTTTGATTTTATAAAAACTTTTTTAGTTGATATTTTTTGATTCTTTTTAGTTCATACTTTTTATTAATGTTTTATTTGATTCTTTTTATTCCATTTAAAAACAAAATACTTTGATAATTTGAATTCTTTGAAATTTCTGTGAATAACTTTACTTTAAAAATAGATTTTTGAGTGATTCTTTTTCCTGCTATTTAATATTTGTGTGTTTTATCATTATATTCAATTTGGTAATTTGAAAAAAATATACTTTGATAATTTTAGTTGCATAAATTTTATATAATTTTAGTGTCAAAAATACTAGAGGTTTATAAAAGCTTTTTAGTTGATTCTTTTTGCTATTAGAGATTTATAAAAGCTTTTTAGTTGATTCTTTTTGCTATTGAGAATATTATAGCTTTGTTTTAGTTTATCATAACAGAATATTTTATTTTTAGTTCACTCTTTTTGCTATTAGAGTTTCATAAAAGTTTTCTAGTTCATTCTTTTTGCTATTAGTTCATTCTTTGAGCTAAATGAACCTGAAATTGGAAAATACTACAAATGAACTCTGAAAAGGTTGAAAGTTGGCATGGTATAATCATTTCCCCACATAGCATGTGCTAAAAGGTTGAGAGGGTTACGGCAAAAACTGAATGCACTTCGTGTACAAATCGGACAATCTCTTTCGAAATATCACGGTTTCATACGAAAACTCATATGTTACAAAGGGGTTTCATTTCTTGAACTTATTTGAACTCCGGACTTTTTGCGTGTTCAAAATGCACTATTCAAAGCCACATCATAAATTTTCAACTCTTTCTGACTTCATTTGGTATTTTTCATGCATTTACTAATTCTTTGAGCTAAATGAGCCTAAAATTGAAAAGCGGTACAAATGAACTCTGAAAAGGTTGAAAGTTGGCATGGTATCATCATTTCACCTACGTAGCATGTGCTAAAAAGTTGAGAGGGTTACATAAAAAATTGGATGCATTTCGTGTACAAATCGGACAATCTCTTTCGAAGTATCACGGTTTCGGACGAAAACTCATTTGTTACAAAGGGATTTATTTATTTTTAACATGTACCATTCAAAGTTTATTATTTTTAGTTCATTCTTTTTACTTTATATTTTACTTGTGGAGAGAAAGTCTTCACTTTTTCTTCGCGTGTGTCCCTTGCTTATATATTGCGCCATAAACATGGACAATCTTCATCACATACATCACAATGCTTCAGGAAATTTGCTCACATCATATTAAATATTCTTACACACAAATCGTACTTAAACAGGGACATAATAAAAATAATAATTCAGACATCCATTACAGTAAGTATTGCATAACATGAAGAGACCCCTAAGCACTACTCGTCGTCCGGATCAAAATACCCCCAAGCAATAGATACTAGCGGTACGAGGTGACGCTGCCCATAATTGAAGATTCTAATCTTGCGGTACAACTCGTATGAAACGTGCATATCTTTTGCTGCATACACAATGTTGATAGGGTCAAGTGGGGTCTTACCCCAAAGTTTGTGCCCTGACTTGGGGAATTTTGTCTTGATCTTGTCATTTGTTATATCAACGCTAACAAAATTTATGCCGCTGCGAAGGAAGTCCATGAGTTTTGGACAGTGCTTGTCACTACTACAACAAAAAAATGGAACAAATGTGTTAAATATATATTACTGCAACAAGTATAATAGAATCATAACAAGTATAATTCGGCACAAGTACAATAAGAATCATAACAAGTATAATAAGAATCATATATAGCAAGTTTCCTATTTCCTATATGCATTTCCTATCCTATGAATCAAAAGAAGCCCGTAATCTATGACATGTTCTCAGGATGGCCAATATGCAACTACAAGGAGAATTCCTATGCAATTTTCCTAATCCTCCTATTCCTATGCAATTTTCTATTCCTATGCAATTTTCCTATGAATCAAAGAAAAGCCCCATTCCTATTAATCAAAGAAAAAGGCCTAGTTTTCCTATGCATTTTTCCTATGAATCAAGAAAACTATGACATGTTCTCGACATTCCCAAACCTCCGATTCAAATGCAATTTTCCTATCCTATGAACCAAAGAAAAGCCCAAATTAAAACTATGTAAAGTTTCGTATTACCTTGCTCACTAAAAGACCATGACACGATGCTTGAAAAAAAGTTGGACGATGGCAACATCGCGACAATCGTCCGTGTACTCGAGATTGAGGCCCATGAACTTGTGTTTCTCCTCGCGAAGCCATGCCTCGAGCATGGAAAGAAAAACCGTGACCTTGGCGATGTCGTTCGTGTAGACGACATCGAGATTGGTTGTGTCATGTGTGAGCACCTTCCCGTAGAGAGTGATTGGATTCATGGTAGAGGATGGAGATGGAGGAGAGGGAGACAAACAGAGGAAACAGAGACGAACATGCGAGAGGGAGGCGCTGGTCTCGTTTGATTTCGCGGTTACTGTAGCATTTGATCTCGCAAGGAACAACTTCTTAGCCACGGGAGTCGAACGGTTTGGACCTTTACTCCCGGTTTGATCCATGAGCCTGACTAACATGGCTCGCATCAGGCGAACGGTTGCCACAACCCCTTTAGTACCGGTTCGTGGCTCAAACCGGGACTAAAGGTCCCATCTGAACCGGGACTGATGCTCCCATTCATCCCGGTTCGTAATAGAACCGGGATTAAAGACCTTTTTCTCGCCTGGACCATAGCCATGTTTTCTACTAGTAACATGTGTCACTGGATCCGACAATCGAAAGCCAGACTATGGGTTTTTACTATGAAGATCAAGTTTGAGCGAACTTGAAACAATGACACCAACAAAATAACGACAGAAAACTAAAATCATTGCTGGATGCGACAAATCTAACGAGGGGGCTTTAACATGCTCGGACCGCCTCTCCCGCACTGCCAAAGTTGTTTTTACTACTCCCTCCGTTCCTAAATATAAGTCTTTTAAGAGGTTTTACTAAAAGGACTACATACGGATGTATATAGACATACTTTAGAGTATAGATTCATTCATTTTTCTTTGTATGTAGCCCTCTAGTGAAATGTCTAAAAGGACTTATATTTAGGAACGGAGAGAGTACTAGTTTTCAGGCCCAACACAACCACTTCTGAGCCCAGCCCATGACAAGTTTGCATGACCCAGGCAGCCCAGCTCTCCTCTATTATTTTCTAGATTCGCCACTCTTGCAGGGATAATCAACTAGGATCATACCTTCTTTCAAAAAAACTAGGATCCGACCTACGGTATTTACCCCGAAGCTTGAAATCGGATACTGGTTGTCGCCTCCACTCTCCACCATTCCAACAACGTCCCACATGCGACGAGGTCATTAGAGCATCTCCAATAGATGGTCCTTATGTAAAAATAACCATCTTTTGAAGCTTCGAGGGCAAAAAATGCTGCTCCAACAATCGGATGATATGTAAAAAAAATACATCACCGCCTTCCTGAGATGTAAAATACAACACTTCGTGATGCAAATTTGCATCACGAGATACATCTGATGTAAAATCGCGGACGCCCAAGAAACCACCAACTACCCGTTCATTTCGTCCCCCCCCGGCCCGCGAGCCACCCGTCCTCCACCCCCTCCCGCCCGCGAGCCACCCGTCCTCCACCCCCTCCCCCCCCCGGTCGTCTGCCGCCGCCATTTACAAAGCCGACGACCCTGCCGCCTTCTCCGTCGCCGCCGTAGCCGGTGGGCTGACCCATGTCACCGCTGCCACTGCTGCGGCAGCGAACTCGCCCTCCGCGACCATGTCCACACTGGCGCCCCCTCCAGTCGACCCGGATTCGCACCGCCTCGACCGGTCGCCACCGCGTTGGCGGTTCCTACGAAGGCGACGAAGGCCCGAGGTGGAGGCAAACGACCGGCGAATCGTGGCCGCAACCCGGCTGAAAGTGCGGCTCGGCCGGTCAAAATCTCTAAGGCAGCCACGGTGGCTTGGGCCGACGGTTCGCAACCACAGCCGGCGGCGTCCTCAAGAAGCCAAGGAGTTGTTCCTAGACCTCCGCCGCCGCCATCGCCGGCAGTGGAGGATGATGTGGCCACGCCGACGACCACCGCGCGCCTCCAACATGTTCGATGATATGTCGCAAAGGTAAAAAATCATTTTGTGCTCTCATTTTTTGTTTCAAATTGAATGTGATGGTGAATGTTTGTACGTCCAATTAGAGTCTTGATGATGAAGATTTCATGCATGCGACAAATGTTGCAAATGATGATTATGTGTCGCATGAGTATGTGTCGCATGAGTATGTGTCACAAGAATATGTAACCCAATATGGTGATGACAATCTTGACATGGACGATGAGGGCTTTGTTGCGAAGGAAAGAAGTGGAAATTATACAAATACGAAAGATGTGTTGATATGCACCGCATGGAAGGAAGTCTCTTAAGATGCATCCGTTGGAAGCAACCAACCAATAAACACCTATTGACAATGCATCAAAGATTACTTCGATGAATGCAACACAAGTGGTCACTTCCGTTCGAGCGACTTTCTTCGCCAACATTGGTCCACCATCAACACCGAATGTCAAAAGTGGGCCGGTTGCTTGTCAAATGTTGTTCGCATGAACCCAAGTGGTTGCGGTGATAGTGACTTGGTAAATATTTCCTCTTCGTGCGTGCTTTCTCAAATACTGGATTGTTCCATGTTGGGACGATGCACTTTTGGTAGAGGGATTTGAAACTATGATGATGATGATGATGATGCACTTTTGTTAGAGATTTGAAACTATGATGACGATGCACTTTAATTTGAATTTTAAATGATATTTTATTGCAAAACCGCGGCTGAACAGCAGCCGCAGGACCAGCGGCTGGTTTTACATCTTCATTTTGAACCATCTATTGAAGTTGCTCTTTTACATTTTGTTTTGTACCATCTATTAGAGTTGAGCTTTTTCAAAGATATAAAAAAGCATTTTTTGATGCTCCAAATTTTTCATCATCCGTTTGAAGCACGAAAATATACATCATCCTCTTAAGAGTGTGGAAGGGCTTCGCGCCGCTCACACGGGTCGTTCAAATTAGTTAACAATGATAGGCTCGGCGTCAACCGTCAAGGTCTATCATTGTTTTGGCAAAGTCGTATTAGCAACATGCTAGGACAGTTGGGATATGCGCATTGCATCCTGCTATATGTATTGGCTCATCGCGTTCCATTCATACACACCCCACTCAAACTCTTTGCAGCAAAGATCGATGGCTTCCAAGAGAGAAAGGAAGGCATCCTACGACGCCAAATGGGAGGAAGTAGTGTCCAGCAACACCTTTGCTCTGTTCATGGGTTACCTGTCCATGGCCGTGAGGGGAATGGGCTTCCTCGTGCTCACATGGTCCACCGTCGTCCTCCTCGGCGCACTAGTGGAAAACGGGCCTTTGGCCGGGACCCTTTAGTCCCGGCCTGCCTCTGGGCCGGGAATAAAGGCCCGACCACGTCGCCCCAATTCCCAATGCCTCCCTCGAGGCTTTAGTCCCGGCCTGTAAAGAGCCTTTAGTCCCGGTTCGTGTCCCAAACCGGGACTAAAGGGCTACGCGGTGGGCAGTCCGCATGTGCGCCAGCTTTAGTCCTGGTTTGTGTCTCAAACCGGGACTAAAGTCCTCTGCCTATATACAGCACAGCCCCCCTCTGCCCTCTTCGTTGCATTTTTCTTGGATGGAGGATTGTGGGTGGGTGCTAGCTCTCCACTTTTTTTGATGCACTAGAGGTGTTTGTTGAAATGTGTGTTAGAGCGATGCCGCTTCAGTTCACCAAACACAACTACGATATGAGATGCCTGAGCCACGCTTAAACCTCTTCCTCTTTATTTCTACTTATTCTAAAAGGTTAGCAACTATATTTCGTCGTTTAGACCGTGCGGTACTAATTTTTAGGATCGTGATTGTATTTGATATACTGTCATATAACACAGATGAGCCATCCATTGATGCACGGTGATCGACGCACAGCCGCTTACAGAGAAGGCGTGCATTCTTTTCGAGATGCAGCCGATGCGAACAAGCATGGTGGTGGCTATATGTTTTGTCCATGTGTTGAATGTCGGAATGAGAAGGATTACACTTCCCCAAGAGTCATTCAGAGCCACCTGCTTCGGTCCGGTTTTATGTCGGGCTATAATGTTTGGACCAAGCACGGAGAAAGAGGGGTTATGATGGAAGACAACGATGAAGAAGAAGAGAACGATGATGACAACTACCGATCTATGTTCCCTGAGTATGCTGATACCGCAATGGAAGACAATGAAGAAGAAGATTAGCATGAAGAACGGGAACCAGATGAGCCCGCTGATGATCTTGGCCGGGTCATTTCTGATGCACGGCGAGGTTGCGACACAGAAAAGAAGAGGTTGCAGTTCGAGCAGATGTTACAGGACCACAACAAATTGTTGTACCCAACTTGTGAAGATGGCCAGAAGAAGCTGGGTAGCACACTGGAATTGCTGAAGTGGAAGGCAGAGACCGGTGTGACTGACTCGTCATTCGAAAAGTTGCTGGTACTGATGAAGAAGATGCTTCCAAGAAAGAACGAATTTCCCGCCAGCACGTACGAAGCAAAGAGGCTTGTCTTCCCTCTAGGATTAGACGTGCAGAAGATACATGCATGCCCTAATGACTGCATCCTCTACCGCGGTGAGAAGTATGAGAATATGGATAAATGCCCGGTATGCACTGCATTGCGGTATAAGATCAGAAAAGATGACCCTGGTGATATTGAGGGCGAGCCACCCAGGAAGAGGGTTCCTGCCAAGGTGATGTGGTGTGCTCCTATAATACCATGGTTGAAACGTCTGTTCAGAAATAAAGATCATGCGAAGTTGTTGCGATGGCACATGGAAGATCGTATGAAAGACGATAAGTTGAGGCACACCGCTGATGGTCGGCAGTGGAGAAAAATCGAGAGAGAGTTCCCGAGATTTGCAGCTGACGCAAGGAACTTATGGTTAGGTCTGAGTACAGATGGCATGAATCCTTTTGGGGAGCAGAGTTGTAGTCACAACACCTAGCCCGTTACTCTATGTATCTACAACCTTCCTCCTTGGTTGTGCATGAAGCGGAAGTTCATTATGATGTCAGTGCTTATCCAAGGTCCAAAGCAACGCGGCAACGATATTGATGTGTACCTAAGGCCATTAGTTGATGAACTTTTACAGCTGTGGGCCGAACTAGGTTTACGTGTGTGGGACGAGCACAAACAAGAGGAATTTGACCTTCGAGCGTTGCTTTTCGTAACCATCAATGATTGGCCTGCTCTTAGTAACATTTCAGGATAGTCAAACAAGGGATACAATGCATGCACGCACTGTTTGGATCAGACAGAAAGTATATATCTGGACAAATGTAGGAAGAATGTGCACCCGTACAATCATCGTTTTCTTCCGCCCAAGCATCCCTTAAAGAAAAAAGGCAAGCATTTCAATGGCAAGGCTGAACCCCGGGGGAAGCCTGTCATCCGTACTGGTGCTGAAGTATTTGATATGGTCAAAGATTTAAAAGTAATCTTTGGAAAGGGTCCTGGCAGCCAACCTATTCCTAACGGCCCTGATAAGCGCGTACCCATGTGGAAGAAGAAATCTATATTTTGGGAGCTACCCTACTAGGAAGTCCATGAGGTCCGCTCGGCAATTGACGTGATGCACCTGACGAAGAATCTCTGCGTGAATATTCTAGGCTTCCTGGGCTTGTATGGGAAGTCAAAAGATACACCGGAAGCACGGGAGGACCAGGAAAGTCATAAAGGAAGAGATGGCATGCATCCAGGGCAGTTTCAAGGGCGTGCCAGCTACGCTCTTACTAAGGAAGAGAAGGAAATATTCTTTGAAGTCCTTTTCAGTATCAAGGTCCCGACTGGCTTCTCGTCGAATATAAAAGGAATTGTAAATATGAAAGACAAAAAATTCCAAAACCTAAGTCTCATGACTGCCACGTGCTTATGACGCAATTGCCTCCGGTTGCATTGAGGGGAATTCTACCGGAAAATGTTCGCCTGGCAATTGTGAAGGTATGTGCATTCCTCAATGCAATTTCTCAGAAGGTAATCGATCAAGAAAGTCTATCAGGGTTACAGATTGATGTGGTCCAATGTCTGGTCAGCTTTGAGTTGTTGTTCCCGCCATCCTTCTTCAATATAATGACACACCTCCTAGTTCACCTAGTCGAAGAGATTAGAATTCTCGGTCCTGTGTTTCTACACAATATGTTCCCCTTCGAGAGGTTCATGGGAGTCTTAAAGAAATATGTTCGTAACCGTGCTACGCCAGAAGGAAGCATCTCCAAGGGCTATGGAACAGAGGAGGTCATTGAGTTTTGTGTGGACTTTCTTCCTGACCTTAAGCCGATTGGTGTTCCTGAATCTCGGTATGAGGGTAGGCTGACAGGAAAAGGCACACTAGGAAGGAAAGCAAAAGTATGTATGGACGGTCATTCTTTCTCTCAAGCACACTACACAGTTCTACACAATTCCACCGTGGTGGCTCCATATATCGTGAGACACAAGAATATTCTACGCTCCGAAAACCCGGGGAAGGGTGACTCTTCGATTAAAGGGGAACACAAGAATATTCTACGCTCCATCTATCGGTAGTTGGTTGCAGACACATCTCATGCATGACGACACCGTTGGAGATGAGTTGTACTGTTTGGCCAGGCCACCATCTTCGACTATATGTACTTTCCAAGGGTATGTGATAAATGGGAATACATTTTACACGGTTGCCCAAGATAAAAAGAGCACCAACCAAAATAGTGGTGTCCGCTTTGATGCAACAGACGAGAATGGGCACTGTTTGGAAACATATTACAGGTACATAGAGGAGATATGGGAACTTGACTATGGACCTACTTTTAAGATCCCTTTGTTTCGGTGCAAATGGGTGAAGCTGACAGGAGGCGGGGTAGTTGTAGACCAAAAGTACGGCATGACAACAGTGGATCTCAACAATCTTGCGTACATGGACGAACCATTTGTCCTAGCCGATGATGTCGCTCAGGTTTTCTATGTGAAGGACATGTCTACAAAAACGAGAAAAAGAAATCAGCAAAAGAAGATATCGTCCGATGAGCCAAAACGCCACATAGTTCTTTCAGGGAAAAGAAACATCGTGGGAGTAGATGACAAGACAGACATGTCAGAAGATTATAATAAGTTTCATGAAATTCCGGCCTTCAAAGGGAAAACTGACACAAGCATCCTACTGAATGGTGAAGATTCTCCATGGCTACAATCCAGAAGAAAACAGAAATAATAAATAGGAATATTGGTGCAATAATGTAATAATGTATTAAACCTTTTATGTAATGCATGTATGGAATGTACTAAATTTCAAACACTTTTCATTTTCATAGTATCCATGTAAGAGATGAGTTCTCGTTCGAAACCCTGATACTTCGAGAGAGATTGTCCGTTTTGTACACGAAGTGCATCCAGTTTTTGTCGGATCCCTCTCAACTTTTTAACACATGCTATGTGGGTGAAATGATGATATCATGCTAACTTTAAACATTTTCAGAGTTCATTTGTAGTGCTTTTCAATTTCAGGGTCAACTAGCTCAAAAAAAATAAGTAAATGCACGAAATATACCAAATGAAGTCACAAATTGTTGAAATTTTGTGATATGCCTTTGAATGGTGCATTTTGAACACACAAAAAGTATGGAGTTCAAATAAGTTTAAAAAAATGAAATCCCTTTGTAAGAGATGAGTTCTCGTTCGAAACCCTGATACTTCGAGACAGATTGTCCGTTTTGTACACGAAGTGCATCCAGTTTTTGTCGTAGCCCTCTCAACTTTTTAACACATGCTATGTGGGTGAAATGATGATAGCATGCAAACTTTCAACATTTTCAGAGTTCATTTGTAGTGCTTTTCAATTTCAGGGTCAACTAGCTCAAAAACAATAAGTAAATGCACGAACTATACCAAATGAAGTCAGAAATTGTTGAAATTTTGTGATGTGCCTTTGAATGGTGCATTTTGAACACACAAAAAGTATGGAGTTCAAATAAGTTCAAAAAAATGAAATCCCTTTGTAAGAGATGAGTTCTCGTTCGAAACCCTGATACTTCGAGAGAGATTGTCCGTTTTGTACACGAAGTGCATCCAGTTTTTGTCGTAGCCCTCTCAACTTTTTAACACATGCTATGTGGGTGAAATGATGATAGCATGCCAACTTTCAACATTTTTAGAGTTCATTTGTAGTGCTTTTCAATTTCAGGGTCAACTAGCTCAAAAAAATAAGTAAATGCACGAAGAATACCAAATGAAGTCAGAAATTGTTGATATTTTGTGATGTGGCTTAGAATGGTGCATTTTGAACACAAAAAAAGTATGGAGTTCAAATAAGTTCAAAAAAATGAAATCCCTTTGTAAGAGATGAGTTCTCGTTCGAAACGCTGCTACTTCGAGAGAGATTGTCCGTTTTGTACACGAAGTGCATCCAGTTTTTGTCGTAGCCCTCTCAACTTTTTAACGCATGCTATGTGGGTGAAATGATGATAGCATGCCAACTTTCAACATTTTCAGAGTTCATTTGTAGTGCTTTTCAATTTCAGGGTCAACTAGCTCAAAAAAAATAAGTAAATGCACGAAAAATACCAAATGAAGTCAGAAATTGTTGAAATTTTGTGATCTGCCTTTGAATGGTGCATTTTGAACACACAAAAAGTATGGAGTTCAAATAAGTTCAAAAAAATGAAATCCCTTTGTAAGAGATGAGTTCTCGTTCGAAATACTGCTACTTCGAGAGAGATTGTCCGTTTTGTACACGAAGTGCATCCAGTTTTTGTCGTAGCCCTCACAACATTTTAACACATGCTATGTGGGTAAAATTATGATAGCATGCCAACTTTCAACATTTTCAGAGTTCATTTGTAGTGCTTTTCAATTTCAGGGTCAACTAGCTCAAAAAAAAAGTAAATGCACGAAGAATACCAAATGAAGTCAGAAATTGTTGAAATTTTGTGTTGTGCCTTTGAATGGTGCATTTTGAACACACAAAAAGTATGGAGTTCAAATAAGTTCAAAAAAATGAAATCCCTTTGTAAGAGATGAGTTCTCGTTCGAAACGCTGCTACTTCGAGAGAGATTGTCCGTTTTGTACACGAAGTGCATCCAGTTTTTGTCGTAGCCCTCTCAACTTTTTAACACATTCTATGTGGGTGAAATGATGATAGCATGCCAACTTTCAACATGTTCAGAGTTCATTTGTAGTGCTTTTCAATTTCAAGGTCAACTAGCTCAAAAAAATAAGTAAATGCACGAAGAATACCAAAAGAAGTCAGAAATTGTTGAAATTTTGTGATGTGCCTTAGAATGGTGCATTTTGAACACACAAAAAGTATGGAGTTCAAATAAGTTCCAAAAATGAAATCCCTTTGTAAGAGATGAGTTCTCGTTCGAAACCCTGCTACTTCGAGAGAGATTGTCCGTTTTGTACACGAAGTGCATCCAGTTTTTGTCGTAGCCCTCTCAACTTTTTAACACATGCTATGTGGGTGAAATGATGATATCATGCCAATTTTCAACATTTTCAGAGTTCATTTGTAGTGCTTTTCAATTTCAGGGTCAACTAGCTCAAAAAAAATAAGTAATTGCACTTTTGAATAGAATTTTTAATAAACATAGTTTTTAATTGAAAATAAAAAATATATAATAGTTTGGATAGTCAAAATTATTAATTATTAAAATAAAAAATAGTTTTGCATTATTTATTCAATTTCAAACACTTTTCATTATCATAGTTTTGTCAAATTCTCAAATATGCAAAAAGAATTTTTAATAAACATAGTTTTTAATTGAAAATAACAAAATAGATAATAGTTTGGATAGTCAAAATTATTAATTATGAAAATAGAAAAAAATTAAAACTATATTTGAAATCATAGAGAAAATTCAATCTAAATTCTCTAAATTCCCATTTGAATTTAGATTGAATTTTCTCTATAATTTATAATATAGTTTCAATTTGCAGTGAGTTTAGGCCCGTAAGCCTGCTTTAGAGAGGAGCTCGATGGAGAAGCTGCGACGGGGCTTATAAACAAGTGTTAGTCCCCCTCGCTGGGCGAGGTGGGACTAAACTTATCGTGCAGCCGAGGAGGGGCTTTAGTCCCGGGTGGAGCCACGACCCGGGACTAAAGATCACCTTTAGTCCCGGTTGGAGCCACGCCTCGGGACTAAAGACCCCTTTTCGACAGGCGAGGAGGCGGGAAACGAGGGGCTTTAGTCCCGGGCCATGGCTCCACCCGAGACTAACGGGGGTCTTTACTCCCGGTTCGAGCCACGCACCGGGACTAAAGATCCACCTATATAAGCGGGACTTCGAAAAATTCCAACCCAAACCGTCCATTTCTCTTCTTCTTCCTCTCATTCTCCTGCCCGGCGCGGCACAGCGACGAACTCGACGACGCCGTCAGGCTGCCCGACGTCCTGCTCGCCGCCGCCTGCCGTCGTCGTCCTCCTCCTCGCCGCCGCCGTCCTCCTCGCCGCGCGCCGCCCTCCTCGCCGCGCGTCGGCGTCCTCCTCGCCGCACGCCGTCGACACCTCCGGCCGGTAAGCCCCCCGCCCCCTCCTCCCCAACACTCCGGCCAGTAGAAGAAAAGAAGAAAAAGGAGAATAAAAGAAGAAAAAGGAGAACAAAAGGAGAACAAAAGAAGAGGAGGAGAGGAGAAGAAGAAGAAAAATAGAAGAAGAAAAGAAGAAAAAGGAGAAGAAAAGAAGAAAAAGGAGAAGAAAAGAAGAAAAAGGGAAGAAAGGAAGAAAAAGGAGAAGAAAAGAAGAAAAAGGAGAAGAAAGGAAGAAAAAGGAGAAGAAAAGAAGAAAAAGGAAAAGAAAAGAAGAAAAAGAAAAAGGTTTTTTTGTCATTTAATTCCTATTGTTATTAGGTTTGTGCTAGATTATTAGGGTTAGTAATACTTAGAATTAGGTTAGGGTTACAAGAAGAAGAAATATGAACAAAAATAAGAAAATAAGATTAGGAAAAATGAAAATAAGAAGAGGAGGAGAAGAAAAGAATAAAAAGGAGAATAAGAAGAGGAGGAGAGGAGAAGAAGAGGAAAAATAGAAGAAGAGGAGAAGTAGAAGAAGAGAAAAAATTAGAAGAGGAGGAGAGGAGAAGTAGAAGAAGAGAAGAGGAGAAGTACTAGAAGAAGAGGAGAAGTAGAAGTAGAAGAAGAAATAGAAGAAGAGGAGACATATTGTATAGTGTCATTTAATTTTGCTATTGTATAGTGTATATGCTTAATTTTGCTATTGTATAGTGTATATGCTTAAGTGTTAATAGTGTTTCTTAGATTATTGCTTAATTTTGCTATTGTATATGCTTAAGTGTTAAGATTTTAATTTTGCTATTGTATATGCTTAAGTGTTAATAGTTTATTTTTTGCAAGAAAATTAATAGAACTAGTTTATTTTTTTAGTTCATTTTACGATGCCTATCCCGCATCCTCGTCGTCGACTCGACAGAGGACACCTGCTTGATCAGAGGGGCCCTGTCCGGGACTTAGCTCCGCCCGGCTGGTATTGGGAGGTGCTACCTTCCGGGGGCGTAGGTTGGTGAGGAGCCAGCCCGTCGTTGACCCGATCCTTGTTTGGTGGCGGTCGCGTGGGCCAGTGAGGGTGCCGAGGCATGCGGACACCGCGGAAGTGGTACGTCACCGTGTCAGCGAGGAGGATGAGCACGTCCATCGCTACATGGTTGCGTTGGAGGGCAGGTTCGAGCATACCTGGCAGGTTCTTCGGGGATCTCACTAGAGCTATGATCCTGTGATGGTTCCTTCTCTTTGGGTGTCCACCGCCCGCGCCGATACCTGTAGCGACCCGACTCAAGACGAGTCAAGCCTCTGTGTTACTGTGCCATCCCTGGATCAGCATGCTGGCACACACAGTACATCAATGTGTATATCAAAGTGCAATCACATGTAAATAGCGTAAAACTGTTATATACCTTAATTATTTTAGCGGAAGAAGTCAAGGGAGTGGAGTCCCAATAAACACCAACGGCAAGTTGAGTGTAGACCGTAACCCTGAATCGTACTCTTACTCATCAAAGAAAAATATCTGCAACATAAGACGTTGCAGCCGTGTAGGTCAGCATATTGAATATGCCGGCAAGTCACATAAGAGAGGGGTGAAAAGTAATCATCTATACTATATGCATATATGGCAGGTGGGGCTATAAGTTAGCGAAAAGCAATTTTTCTCCTACATCAAGAGAGGGCTAAAAGCAAAATGTTACTACATTGTTGGTTGTTAACGAGATGGTTCCACCAACCAATTCTCGTACCCATGTTGTCAATAATACCCACATCAATATTGTTATTTGTGTTGAGAATTTCAGATAACTTCAGTTCCTTTGGCTCAAGTTGTCCATGACCGTGGACACGGCTAATCGATTAGGTTTGAGTCCTCTGCAGAGTTTTGCACACGTTCCCCACAAGATTTGATCGCCTCCGTGTATGTCCTCGCACTTCAGGGTGTTTGAAGACCGGATGATCAAAACATGGTCTTTCAACGGGTCCCTCTGAATCCGTGTCGGTGCCCATCCATTCCTACCGTTCTTCTACATCTGCTAGCACCGCCTGTCCAGAGTCGCCGCGTTGTCCAACCAAGCCAGAGCCCATAATGACTTGTGGCTATGCAGGTAAGCCTTTTTCTTGAAAATATCCGTCCGTCTCTTTGAGCCTGGGTGAAATTTTCCGCAGGATGTCATGGCCTCTCCAGCATCCCAGGTCATCCACTGGGTTCTCCACGGAGCCGATCAACCGTCCTTCACCCAGATTTGCATTGTGTCCGAGGTCTTGAAAATCTTGTCTTAACCGGTCTTGATTATTTAATCAACCTCACATCACTCGTGTTATCCACTCAACCGAAATCCCGTCTACTCAAGCATAGCAATATGAAATTTGTCGTCCCGGGGCCAAGTATCGGGGTTGTTGTGTGCCTACCACATGATACTACAATCTATACTAAAATTTCCAAGTACCTAAGCAGCATGCAATTGGGCATAGGATGGTAGAACTACGATGCATAAAACATAGGTGATAGTATGATCAAGTGACTTGCCTGGTGATGTTGACGAAGAAGAATTTCTCAAGAAATAACTTGATAGACTACTCGTCACTCTCCGATGAAATCTATATAACAAACATATCATTCACATAAGCACTCATACTAGCAATCATTCTAGCAATCAAAACAAAAGAGAGAGCGAATAGGAATCCGAAAGAAACTTCAAATAAGACTAGGTAGTCTTCTACTACGTCAAACACTAAATAGTTTTTGTCTAACAGAAAATAATAACAAGGAACTAAGATATAAGTTTAACAAAGATAAAATAAAGTATTTTTCACAAAACTATTTGAAAGTACTTCCAAACGGGATTTGAAACAGTGGGGAAACCAATTGCAAGTTACTAAGGAACTAGAATTGATTTCATGATAACAAATAAAAATAAATCAACACTTGTTGCAAAACTACTGTTAACTAACATAAACAAAACAATAATCTTTCTGAAATATAAAATAAAATAATTTAAAACAATTTACAGAAAAAGGAAATAGCCATAGTCCTAAAAGAGGTGAAACAGAAATTGTTTCACAAGAAACAGTGAGCTAAAATACTCAAACAATTCTGAAATTTTTACCACTGATAAATAAGATCACTAGTGACCAGTAGCAAAAAGAATCAAATTAAAATCTATTTTGAAACTCCTGGAATAAGCAAAACAATGTTTAAACTAAATCTGATCTAATTCAAATTTTAAAATTTGAAACATAGACAAATTATATGTTTTTACAAACTCCAGAAACTTTTTGATCTACTGGAAAAAGAATCAACTCCATTGGACTTATGGATCAAAAGTTATGGGCTAAACAAAATTGGAACTTTTCTGTTTTTGGAACTAAACAGAAAAAAATGAATAAAAGCTAACTAATGAATGGGCCACGTGGCGATCTCTGGTTGGCTAGGGGGTGTGCGCTGCGTAGGCTAACCAGCGAATGGCCGAATTATAAGAAAACGCTTCGGTTAATAAAAATAAACGGCCGGTTCTTGTCAAAGAACCGAAGGGTATGCCCTTCTAATCTACACCGTAGATCTTGATCTAATAGGCAAACCAAAAAAAACAGGAGGAGGAGGAGCCTTACCGTGACTGCAGGGGCTGGAGGCCTTCTCCGGCAAGGGGGTGCAACTCCGGCGGGGTGGGGTCGCCGGCGGGGGGTGCGGTGCCGGTGGAGGAGGGGTGGGGCGGCGAGGCTCCAGGGGGGAGGCGAGGGGGAGATGGAGAGGGGTGCAGGGGGGCGACGGGAGGAGCAGGGCTTCCTGGTCGGGGTGATGTGGAGGAGCCGCAGCTCCGGCGATGGTGGGGAAGGGCGAGGGGGTGGGGTGGAGCGGTGGTGGGGAGGTGGCGGCGGGGTAGGGAGGGCTCGGCAGGGAGGGGAGGGAGTGCAGGGGCGATGGGGAAAGGTCGTCGGCGAGCTCCTTTGGCCGACTCCGGCGAGGAACACAGGGGGAGGAGGAGGTGGGGAGAGGCGGCGATTCCAGCGGGAATGGAACGAGGAGAACGTGGGGCTTCTTATAGGGGTGGCGGGAGGAGCTGGGATGGAAAGTATTTCGCGAATCCGGGAGAAGGGGATTCGGTTCCTGGCCATGGAAGGCAACCGAGCTCTGGGAGGAAAGTGACGAGAGGAGGAAGACGGTAGGGGATCGGGCCGGATCGAATCTTAATGGGCCCAGCAAGAGTTTCCAAATAAAACGATTTACTTCCTAATAATTAAAACAGGAAGGTAAAAGGAAAATTTTGGCGATCAAAACAATTCCGAAAATAGAGTTTCTATATACTAAAATTATCAAAAATATAAAATCTAAATGATGGGCATTTTTCCACGGCAAAAAATAAAACTAAAAAAATGTTTTTCAGAAAATCCCCTAAAAGCTTTATTTCTTTTTGCAATTAATTTCTCCATAAAACTCAGGTCTTCTTGGCTCAAAATATTTCAGAAATGCCTCACATTTTGGAGGGTCATTTTCCTCCGCTCTTTCTTGCGTGCAAAAAAATTTTCGGGGCATTTTCTCGAGGAAGAAAAAATTAAAGAAGCAAGGGCAAATATTTTGAAAGTATTCAAATGCAAACTCCATTCAAATTCTCATTAGTTGAAGAAGTCATGTAATCTTCTCTCAATGATTTTAAATGATTGAATTTGAATTCACCGGAGAAGGGGAAAGTCATTTTATTCCCTCTCATTCAAAAGTTTTTGAAAAGTTCCAAATTTCACACAAGTTTCAATCACTCAAGCAAACAAACAAACAATCTAATAATTATTTTAACATTCCAAAATTTGGGATGTTACAATACCCGTCGGGCGCTACGGTTCTAGATGTATCAGTGATGCTATATGTATGATAGTATTCGAAGAGTATTAGTGATAATATTCGACGATGTACAGACAAAAGTGATGATGTATTAGCTTATAATTGAATGCATGCTAATTTGAATACTACTTTATTTTACGATTTGGTTTTGTTTATTGGATGCTCACATTGGAAAAGTACTCCTACTTTGAATACTATGCAGAAATCTAGGAGTCCCGGGTGGAGCCACGACCCGGGACTTAAGTTGTTTTGGAACGGAGTTCCTGATAGAATAATTCTTTTTTGGTACAAAGGTTAAGAGAATCCGTTTTTTGCAGAACTATGGATCCACATATCAGGAACCTCGAAGAGGAAGAACTTCTCGAAGATATAATCAAAGACGGCCCCGACGTTGAACCAGCTGAATCTCCGTCGTCATATCTAAACCAGGACGTTGGAATGGAGGTCGAGCGACACGAAGATGAAGCCGATGGGGCAGGAGATAGGTCCAATGACGGAGAAGGTGATAGCTCCACTGATGGAGAAGCCGGTGAAGAAATAATAAAGTCCGGCGAGGTATACATATGAAGTTCGACAATCACTTGTAATATGTGAAAAATATTGGAGATAGCTCTATATTGTATACATATACATTCATTTGACGAATGTTTCTCCCTCTTAGGCCTCCACATCGAGCAAAACTACGAAACGAGGCCCGACTAGGAAGTTGGATGCACGGACGCATTACACCTTCGAGGTGATATTTCCTACGGGCGAACCCAAGCTTCCTAAGAATGCTGCTGACACATTCAAGAAGCAATGCGGAGTTCTCGTTAGGGATCACGTCCCGATCAGCGTTCGGGAGTGGAACAAGCGCAAAGGGGCAGCCGATAGTGACTATGTCGTCGAAAGGTACAAAGATAATCTTTGGAATGATCTCATGTCACATTTCAACCTGCCAGAATGTGAGAATGAAGACGCCGCAGACAAACTGAGGGCCAAAGTCAAGCAGTGGACTCTGAAGAAGATGGCCGAACTGTCCTGTAGCTGGAAGAAGAAGCTATGGAAAAACTATCTGAAGAGAAAGAAAGTGCCAGTATTCGAGGGGTATCTAGCCAAGCAGGCGAATCACTTGAAGGCATTTCAAGAGTACAAGGAGTCAGAAGATGCCCAGGCATTATCAGAAAAGAACAAGATAAATGCCGACAAGAAGAAATATCACCACAAGCTGGGGCCAGGGGGCTATGAGATTGCCATCCACAAGTGGGATAAGAAAGAGCAAGATCAGATAGATAAAGGCATCGTACCTGAACCACTCCGCGATGAGTGGGAATTGAGAGCAAGAAATTGGTTCCTTGCGGATGGTGGGTCGTACGACGAAAAAACAGGGGACCTCATCTGCAATGACGGTCTTAGGATACCAAGGGAGAATTGGAAAAGGATAGTGAAAGAAATTAAGGAGGGAAAAAGAAAGTTCACTGCAGATAGAGATAAAGATTTGCTCACACTGGTCCTCGGCGATGACGAACATGGAGGACGAACGCGAGGCTTCGGTCCTTCTTACCCGTGGTGGCTTGGGTTTGCTAGAGACCAAGACACTTACAGAAGCCGAGAGAGAGCAAAGAAGTGGCAGCAGGATGAGGAGAATGACAAGTTCAACCAGTTGCTTGCCAGGATTAACGAGCAACATTAGCAGATTGATGAGCTTAGAGGAGTACCGTGCCAGGAAGATCCTGCACTTGATATTATCGGCGCCCCATCTAAGCGGAAAAGCAACATGGCTGAATCTGAGGCCCCGCCCGACGATGCACGAAGAATGATAGAGGGCGGTCCCAGCTACCCCGTGGATGGAATCAAGGAGTCAACATCATGTGAACTCCATCAGAAATTCAAGAACATATCCATGAAGGTGGCCGTCGGACAAGCTTTACCTTCTGGCCCTAATGCACGCTGGCATGGCCGTGAGATTCCAGCTGGCTTTGCTAAAGTCGGGGTGGATGAAATCATGACGGGGTTTAATGATATGGAGCTCGACATAGCTAGACCCGAAGATGAGAGGACACTCGGAGAAGTACTGGGTGGAGACATCCTATGGGACAAGAACTACATCAAGCTTCCAGGCTCGGCCCCAAGGACAACACCGCCTCCGAGTCGTCGCAGGTCACCTACACCTCCATTACCTCCAAGCCCTCCACATGACGTTGGCCAGCACAACACGAGTCCATCTCGATCACCGCCGCCGGACTTGGGTCGTCCGTCTCCGCCGCCGCCCGCACAGGATACTAAGCGGAAGCGTGCCAACAAGAACGCTCCGTCGATGATTTCTAAGCGACGGAGCTCCCCAAAGCGCAAACTGCCGCCCCTCCCAAAGGTACCTCATGCTAATCTTCCTATCAGACCTTATGATCGTACCCCCGAGGAAAACGCCAGGATAGCAAAGGAACAGCATGATGCGCAGATGAAAAAGAAGGAACCCGAGCCCCGCCCGGAATACACCGAGAAGCAAATAGCATTGGCAAAAGACTTCATAACCCTTCCATCACAGTATGACTTACACTATAAGCCTGATGACTATACACGCACATTGCAGAAGGCAGTGAAAAAGAGCAGCTCACGTGCAAGTGCAAGTGGGAGCAAATCAAGTTCAACTACAAGCAAGAAAAAATCAGACGTTCCTCAGCTTGGACAACAGGCCAAACAGTCGATCCCACCCCTCAAGGTGTTAACCGAGAATGTTCCCCCTCCGGTGCAGGGGCAAGCTTTTGAAAGAGCAAAGGAGTTGCCGGCTGAATGTGGTATCTCGGTTGAAGATTTGCTGGATTCCCAAGACGACAGGATACCCAAGGCTGTGGTAGCCCCTAAGCCACAGTTTGTCATGGGAAGCCAAGGCTGTAAGTCAGCAAAGATGATCTCCCAATAAATATGCGTTACTTGCATAAATGGTACTTAAGTGAATCAAAGAATGGGAGAACGATGATCGTGTTGAGTGTCCCACGGGAGTACTACGACCGCTCCGAAGAAATCCATATCGACTTTGATGAACTCTTCCAGATGTACAATGGCGACGCCCTTGACAAATCGCTTATGAGTTGCTATTGTCTGTAAGTTTTTCAATTCGTTGTCTACATATAACTTGTTTAGTTATTTTAATTCATTGTCTATATATAATTGTACTCTATTATGCAGAATGAAGATTCTGGATTGTAAAAGTAAGAGCATCCTAAATATTGGGTTTATTGACCCAGATAAAATACATATAGCGACGCTAACTGATAAACCCAAGGAGACGGAGGAAAACCTTCTAAGGTTTCTAATAGATCAAAGTTTATGTGACCACGTATTGTTGCCATACAACTTCAGGTGAGGGTCTTTACTCTGTTGTGTCCATTCACTTATAAGTGTAATTGATAAGTTACTCACACACACACACACATATATATATATACATGTGCAGCTTCCATTGGATTCTGTTGGACATTCAAATTGATAAGGGAAGAGTTGATGCCTTCGACCCATTATCGAGACCCTTGGAACAGTTCCAAAGCCTGCAGGACATGCTCCAAGGGTAATTTTAATCATTTTTGCGCTCTATCGGTCTCTCTCGATGATTTTCTGATATATCAATGAATGAAAAACTTAGCAAATCATTATCCTTGTTGGGCAGGGTTTGGAAGCGGTTCAAGTGGGTGACTCCCGGTAACTTTCCTGAGAAGCTGACCTTTAGAGCAGCTCAGGTAAGTAGTAGTATGATATACTTCTATTAATTTTCAATACATTTATGATGCTAGATTATTATTTTGATTATATATATTCTATTCTCGTAAAGTGCGACCAGCAGCCACGTGGAACGCATCTATGCGGATACTATGTTTGTGAGGCCATTCGCATGTTTACCTGTGAGCTCAAGGATCACAGATTCGACGTAAGTAATGAACATTCACACCTTTATTTTTACCCGTCATTCTTTGTTATCATGATTGATATTCATATTCATCTCCTCTTCTTATATAGCACACGGCCATGAGGACGAAGGTCCTACCAGAGCAACGCGCGATTGCTGTTGCAGAGGAGCTTGCGGGATTTCTGAGGACGGAAGCTATAGAAGACAAAGGACGATTTAGTGTAGCTAAGGGCCATTACTGATGTTCGTCCATGTAATCGAATAGACGGGCTCTAGTCCCGATAATTCAGATCTCCATATAATTGTATATATATGATCGCTTGTAAGATAACTTAATCTTATATATATATGCATAATTATTTCTATTTAAATTATATGAAAACTAATTCCCGAACACCAAACGAGGCATCACGTTAATCTCCCGAACACCTAAACCCTAAAACCCTAAAACCCAAAAATAATTTCATTCAAAAAAAAACCCAGAAACCAGCAAAATTTGAAAATCTTTAGTCTCGGTCCGTGTAACGAACCGGGACTAAAGGGTCTGCCCCTGGGACGCTACGAGGCGCCACGTGGAGCACCTTTAGTCCCGGCTTGTAAGAGGCCCGGGACGAAAGGTTAGGCCTTTAGTCTTGCCCCTTTAGTCCCGGTTGATGAACCGGGACTAAAGCCACTTACGGGTCGGGGCTAAAGGCCCCGTCCCCACTAGTGTACCGTCATGGTGGCAAGGGTGCCCGGATCCAGCACCTGTGTGTGGATCAGATTGTATGGAAGGCACAAACTAGTGCAACATGGCGACAATGAGGTTTGCCAGATCACAATGATATTACAGATGCACCGAGCCTTGGCTCGATCTCATGTGGAGATTGTGTGAGGCAATACACTCCTCTCCCTCACAGCTACCAACGAGCCCCATTGAGGCTGGATCTGGCTCGGTGAGGGCCATTGAGGCTGGATTTGGCTATGTCGTGGGACAGATTGCGGACCTTGCGAGCAATCCCATCTAGGTGGCACATCCCATCTAGGTGGCACATTTGGTAACGACGGATTCTAAGCGCTACCATGGGCACACCACAACCATCTGCGAGACGACTTGGCGGCGAGTTAATTACTTTAAAAAAAAATTCATGTTAGTACCAAATTTATGGGGGACCAAAGCAAATCGTGCTAAACCGCGTATAAATACATATTGACGGTGTATCTAACCGAATGGACCCGTCTGGCAGATGCTGATGGGTAGCTTTTTTGCAATAAAAGCCCCTTACTTTATACGTAATCACATGAACACCCCTTATTTTTGGGGGAAAATATCTCATGTGATGGATTTTTTTTGTTTCAAAATTTTCATTATCGAATCGGACTATTTTGAATGTTTATGTCGATTTGAACGAATAAATAAAACAAACACAAATTCGGGTGGCAACACGTTCAAACTGGCGACCTACCGAACATAGGCAATAGGTGTAGCCACCACACCGCAGCACCGCTCACGTTCAACTATGGGAGTTAACATTTTTATACTAATAGTTCGCGTGCTGGGCCGGCTGGTTTGGCGGACTTTTTCACTGTTTTGACTCTATATGCGTAAATAATTCACAAAACGAACTTCTTTTGAAAAGATTTCACGATCTAACCCTTTTTAAAACGCCACAAGTCGTGGCGTTGCTGCCCCACAGCAAAACGCCAGTGACCCTTGGCGTTGTAGACCCATTTGAAAACATGAGTCTAGCAATGCGTTGCAGAGCATGAGAAACGCCAGTCTGCTGGATATTGTTGGGCCACACATAAACGCCATGTGTGTTGGCGTTTCTGGGCCACGTAGAAACGTCATGCGCATTGGCGTTTCTGGTGATGCTGGCTGTGCATCCTTCACGTCTATGGAGTAGTAGTAGTAGTATTTGATGGCAAAATTGACAAAAATGACCCCTGGGGGGAAAGAACTCACGGAGTGACCTCTCAGGGAAAATATGTCACCCGGCTGACCCTTTTGTGTGGCAGCCGACACCTAGGCGTCACACTACACTGTGTGACGCCTAGCCGTTCGGCGCCACACCCCCCGACCACCTGGCAGAGAGGGTCCACCCTCCAGGCCGTGTGACGCCTAAGCCTCAGGCGTCACACATTGTAATGTGTGGCGCCGAACGCTTAGGCGCCACACATTGACTTAACAGGCCACGGGCCAGCCCCCTCCCCACCCCCTCCTCATTCCCCTCCCCCAGCCCCCTCTCCCAGCCACGGGCCCCTCCCTCAAATCCTTCTCTAAATCACCAAATCTGAAGGTTTGGACCGGGCATTTGTTGTCCAATCACTCCCCTAAGGTAATCCCCACCTCTCCCCTCATTCTCATCCAAATAAAAAAAATTGTGGTCTTTTTTTGCAAATTTGAGGAAACCCTAGTTTTTCATGAAATGTGGAATGTATATGATATTGTTGTATTTGTTTGCATGTTAGGATAAGGGGTATGATGGGGGTTAGGATTAGGGTTGTTTGGATGTTTGCATTATGGTTGTTTTAGGGTTAGGCTAGGGTTAGGCTATGGTTAGCCTAGGGTTAGGGATGTTTGGTTGTGTTAGGGTTATGATGGGGTTAGGGTTATGTTTGTTTGGAAGTTAGGCTAGGGTTATTGTAATTGTATGATTGCTTATAAAAAAGGTTCTATGTTTTGTTGTTTAGGGATGGGAAGAACATGTGTTTATGTTCATCACGTGGACAAGGATGCCTTTTTAAAAGGCAATATTGATCCGGACCCGGATGAGCTTGACATGGTGTTCGATTTGTGTCCTAGCTATGGTAAATTGTTGGAACAAGTCCGAAAGGATTTGAATTGGATGGACCCTAGTGATGTAGTTGAGTTTGATGGTAGGCATAATGTGGGATTCGGAATGCACATTCGTTGGAAGACTATGCGTGTCAACTCCGAGCAACGTTGGCTTGCATACAAGGATATGGTGGCCGAATCACTAGACAAGGCTCTAGAGTTATTTGCCATCAAAACAAATGTTCCTAACTTGTTGGATTTGAACCGGGTTGCCTCTCCGATTGTTGAAGCTATTCCTGCACCCATCAACGAAGAGGCCCACATTGAACCTCTTTCTTGTGTCGATGAGGCCAACGAAGAGGTCAACATTGAACATGAACCATTGGTAGAGGCTAATGATGAGCACGATGATGATGAGAATGATGGTAATGTTATTCATGACAACAATCTTGGTGATTTGGACAAATATAATTTGCAAGAGACAATGGACCATTCTATTCCGTACTCACGTGGCTATGACTCTGAGTCTGACGATGAGGGTCCCGATGAAGAAGTTGATGAGGAAGGGTTCACGGCAAAGGAGGCTGAAGCTTTCACGAAGGTATTAAAGCGTGATCACCGGACACCATTGTTCGAGGATCTTAGCCTTGCGGATGAAGCGGTGGTTGACGGAGGCGAAGGCATATTGTTTGGAGTTAGGCCACCTTCTCATCGGGACACACATGGGAAGAATATTATTTTGCCGGGGTCAAAGTTCGAGACATTCTTTGAACTGAAGATGTGGTTGGATGAATATTCGGTTACGCATTATAGGCCACACAAAGTTTTTCATTCAAACATGAAGCTGCGTTACACGGTTGCATGTGAGGATAGAGGGTGTCCTTGGATTGTCTGTGCAAGACCATGGAAAGGAGGGCCAGGATGGAACATTGTCAGTTGTATGCCTCACATGTGTCGAGGCAAGAGGGTTGATGGTGCCCTTTCGTCGCAAAGCCATAGACAACTCACCTCCGAGTTCATCGCTTATAGGCTTTCCAACTCCATCTCCTCTCTTCCTAACATGAGCATAAAAAGTGTACAAGACCTTGTGAAAGCCTTGTTTCACTACGAGGTGAAATATGGTAAGGCATGGAAAGCAAAGCAAGTCGCATTCAAGATGTTGTATGGTGATTGGGAGGAAGCATACAACCGCATATCTAGGTTGTTGGGAGCTATTGCCCACACTAACCCGGGCATGGTTCATGTGGTCGAGCCGTATGGGGAGAAAACAAGGATTCTCAATGGAGATAGGGTCCGCGTATTTGGCCGTGCATTTTGGGCATTTGAGCAATGTGTGAGGGCTTTCCAGCACTGTCGTCCTGTCATATCCATCGATGGCACGTTTTTGACCGGACAATTCAAGGGCACTTTGTTGGTTGCAATAGCAAGTGATGCCAATAACCGGTTGATGCCTTTGGCTTTTTGCTTTGGTTGAGGCAGAGAACAATGTGTAACTGGGAATGGTTCTTGCATATTTTGAGAACCAAAGTATTACCGTTTGAGAGGGAAATATGTGTCATATCGGATCGCCATCAAGGCATACTTAACGCGGTTGACATTGTCATTCCCGGCCATGCTCCTTTGCATCATCGGTGGTGCATGAGGCATTTCTGTGCAAACTTCTATCGGGCATGTGGTAGCAAGGAGTTGGCGGATGATCTTCAAGATTGTTGTCAAGCATTTTCGGACAAACAATTTGCAAGATTGTACAATGCTTTGCTTGTAAACAAAAAAACTTGATGCAGGTGGGCTTGAGTTTCTGAACAGGCACATTGAACTTCGGGCCAAGTGAACACGAGCTTATGACGAAGATGGCCGAAGATATGGTCAAATGACAAGTAACATGGCAGAATGCTTCAACCGAGTGTTGAAGGGTGTCCGTGCGTTGCCGGTGACGGCAATAGTTCAATACACATTCGACAAGTTGAGAGCATACTTTCTAAAGTACTCGCAAGAAACAGATGATCAGATTGCGGGAGAGAACAAGAAAAAGTACAAGTACCAGTTTCCACCAAAGGTTGAAAAATGGATGGTATTTCAATCATGGAAGGCTGACTCCCAAATGGCTATCCTGTACAACAACGAGGATTGGACATACCAAGTGAATGAGCCCGGAGGAACGACAAACGATGGCCAGCAACACGGAAACAGGGCGTTCAAGGTATCTTTATCCTTGTGTGATTGCTCTTGTGGGATGCCAAGGTTGCTTCATCTCGCATGCTCGCTATGATCACAAGACAATGACATGCAAGTGAATAGGTTTACTAGCATTCATACTTAACATAGGTGAGCACACTTACCACAAAGTTCAGGACATGGGCGAAGGAAGTTTGGTACCCTTCGCGAATTAACTTGTTGTAATCTCCTTGGGCAAGTGCATCGTACTCAGTGGGTTCTTCCAATATGTCCTCCTCGTAAGCCGGCGGACAAATCTCGACACGGGTACTCTCCTGAAACCATCTTAGGTAGTTGTTGAACGCAAGCGGACAATGCTGGCGGTACTGGGTTCGTTGTATGCTCGAAGCTTCCTGCACACTTTGCTCGAACATAATGACATAGCTCTTAAGATGCTTATGCCAATCCTTGATCTTTCGCTGCCTCCTCCTATCCAACCTGCTTTTAACAAAACCCATCACTAGCTCGCTCAACACTAAGAACAAAACTAATCAATACTTCTTTTTTGTTACCTGTGAAGCTGTGTGTCCGTGTCCACCCACTCCGGCGGGTGTGGCTGAAAGAACCCAAATTGATGCATCACACGATGCGGGAGATGAAACTCAACCGCCCAATTGCATATAAGGGGACAACGCATTAGCCAAAGATGTTTTTCCTGCACGCATAGTGGATTGAGCTCGAACTTGTGTGCATCACCAAAGTTTTCCCCGGCACCATATGGCTGCCATTCCACCTACAACACAACATAAGAGGCACAATTCATTTTACTCACAATATAAAAGCTGGAAGTCAACTCTGAAACCATCTTACCTGCTCGGGGGTAAGCGAATCCATCTCGTTGGTGTATTGCTTGTACAATAGGTTCACTTCGCTTGCCACCTCTGATACCAAGTCCCAATTGTAAGCCCATGTAGGAAGCCGTACAGGGTTGCCGTGGTCATCCCAGGTATTCCACTTTGAGCTTTTAGGGCATCCAACAGGTAGGCGTTCCCAGCTCCATACTGAAAGTAGGAGCATACAACCACCAACTCCACCGTCCTTTGTGGTCCTGCGACAAGCATCGTCCAACTACAAGTAACAACAAACATGCATCAGTTTAGCAGAAAAAGATAACAGAGAGTACTTAATATTAACAATTTATTACCTGCCGATACAAGTAAGCCAGTGGAGCGGAGCCCCAACTGAACTTGTTGTCGAAAACAGTCAACGCCTTCAGCCGCATCCATGGAGCATTCTTGCCAGTGCCGTCAGCAAAGATAGTCCTAGAGATGACGTACCACATGTACACGCGAGCATACCTCTGGATCACCTCGTCATCTGCATCCTCAGGACAATGAGCAAACTTCGCAGCAATCCAAGTGAAAGGAGCGCCGGCCGGGACTCTATCTTTCTTCCCTCCATCTTCTACCTCCGGCTCCTGAGGCGACATACCAATAAGGGCCTCCATTTGTTGCCGCCATCCCTCGGAATCAGTGCTCATACAAAGAGGCTTCCCCTCGATCGGAAGTGCGGTGATCATGGAAACATCTTGAAGAGTAACTGTTATCTCTCCGGTCCGGAGGTGAAAACTATGTGTCTCCGGCCTCCAACAATCAATAAGTGATGTGACTGCCGCAGCGTTCAGATTAGGCGTTGACCGACTCACAAGCTGAATGAATGGAAGGAGTCCTGTCATCTCGATGTATGGGGTGTACCGCTCATCGTACTGCATTACAGACGATGCCCCATGAGACCGGATCTTCAAGGGCGTAAGCTCCTGCAAACATATAGGAGAAGAAGATATCAAGTGCTTATTACATTTTCAAGTGCTTATTAAATACATGTTTTTTTATCATATGATCTACTTACCATTTTCTTCTCCGACATGAAATAGGCCCGGTGTTCAACGTCATAAACATTATTCAGAAGCCACACCATCCTACAAATCATAAAAAAATACTCATATTCAAAAAATTACTCATCTACTAATCCACTCATCTACATATCCTAACTACTCAAATCCTAAGAACTCATATGAATCTACTCATATTCTAACTACTAAAATCCTAAGAACTCATATGAATCTACTCATATCCTAACTACTCAAATCCTAAGAGCTCATATGAATCTACTCATATACTAACTACTAAAATCCTAAGAACTCATATGAATCTACTCAAATCCTAAGAACTCATATGAATCTACTCATATACTAACTACTAAAATCCTAAGAACTCATATGAATGTACTCATATCCTAACTACTCAAATCCTAAGAACTCATATGAATCTACTCATATACTAACTACTAAAATCCTAAGAACTAATATCCTAACTACTCATATCAATCTAGTCATATACTAACTATTAATACTAACTACTAATATGAATCTACTAATATACTAACTACTCAAATCCTAAGAACTCATATCCTAACTAGTCAAATCCTAAGAACCTACTCATATCAATCTACTCAAATCAATCTACTCAACAAAAACCTATTCCACCTGGATAGAAGGATGGGAAACAGGAGAGATTACCTTGGGGGATCAATCCAAGGAAGAAATCACCAGATCTGAAGGAGATGGGGGAGGGGATTAGGGATTCGAAGAGAGCCAGCCGTCGCCGTTGCTGTTTCTGTTTGAATGAGGGAGGGGAATGGGGAGGGGGTGGGGAGGGGGGCTGGCCCGTGGCCTGTTAAGTCAATGTGTGGCGCCTAAGCGTTCGGCGCCACACATTACAATGTGTGACGCCTCAGGCTTAAGCGTCACACGGCCTGGGGGTGGGCCCTCTCTGCCAGGTGGTCGGGGGGTGTGGCGCCGAACGGCTAGGCGTCACACAGTGTAGTGTGGCACCTAGGTGTCGGGCGCCACACAAAAGGGTCAGCCGGGTGACATATTTTCCCTGAGGGGTCACTCCGTAAGTTATTTCCCTCTAAGGGTCATTTTTGTCAATTTTGCCGTATTTGATATACTGGTTGGTGTATTCATCTATGCTGCGTGGTGGCCGGCCGGAGCATGCATCATGCATGTGTGTTGTGCGAAAACGGCGCTACTTAAGTACTCCCTCTATAAACTAATATAAGAGCATATAGATCACTATTTTAGTGATCTAAACGCTCTTATATTAATTTACGGAGGGAGTACTATGCTACTGCCTACTGGTCAGTCGTATGCATGCATGCTGCGCCAGTACTGTGTCTCCACTGCTCCTCACTTGCCCACCATGGCCATGGCCATCCCTCCCTCCCACGCCTTTCCTCCTTTTCTTTCTTTACCTTGCTCCGTTGTGCTGCTTACATACATGTGTGCGTGCCATAATGCTTGGAAGGCTGCAACAGTTGTACATGTCACTTCTGTCACTCCTCACTTGCAAGCCAACGACACCAGTAGCTACGCATGCAGCATGGACGTTGGTAGGGGCGAGGCCATGCATGTTGAATACTCCCTCCGTTCTTAAATATAAGTTTTTAAAAAGGTTTCACTAATGGACTACATACGGATGTATATAGACATAATTTAAAGTGTAGATTCACTCATTTTGCTCTGTATGTAGACTTTTAGTGAAATATCTTAAAAGACTTATATTTAGAAAGGGAGGCAGTACATCACTCCTCACTTGCAAGCCAACGACACCAGTAGCTACGCATGCAGCATGGAGGTTGGTAGGGGCGAGGCCATGCATGTTGAATACACCATGTACAACTGTTGCAGCCTTCCAAGCATTATGGCACGCACACATGTATGTAAGCAGCACAACGGAGTAAGGTAAAGAAAGAATAGGAGGAAAGGCGTGGGAGGGAGGGATGGCCATGGCCATGGTGGGCAAGTGAGGAGCAGTGGAGACACAGTACTGGCGCAGCATGCATGCATACGACTGACCAGTAGGCAGTAGCATAGTACTCCCTCCGTTTCTAAATATAAGACCTTTTAGAAATTGCACTATAAACTACATACGGATGTATATAGACATATTTTATAGTATAGATTTACTTATTTTGTTCTGTATATAGTCTTATAGTAAAATCTCTAAAATGTCTTATATTTAGGTACGGAGGAAGTACTTAAGTAGCGCAGTTTCCGCAACACACATGCATGATGCATGCTCCGGCCGGCCACCACGCAGCATAGATGAATACACCAATCAGTATATCAAATACTATTACTACTCCATAGATGGGAAGGATGCACAGCCAGCTCGCACCAGAAACGCCAACGCGCATGGCGTTTCTACCTGGCCCAGAAACGCCAACACGCATGGCGTTTATATGTGGCCCAGCAACGTCCAACAGACTGGCGTTTCTCATGCTCTGCAACGCATTGCTAGATTGGCTTTTTAATGGGTCTGCAACGCCAAGGGTCACTGGCATTTTGCTGTGGGGCAGCAACGCCACGGCTTGCGGCGTTTCAAAAAGGGTTAGATCGTGAAATCTTTTCAAAAGAAGTTCGTTTTATGAATTATTTACGCATATAGAGTCAAAACAGAGAAAAAGTCCTGGTTTGGCCTAGCAAAGCTGCAGGCGCTGAGATTCATATTTTTTTTATTATGATATTGAAACATTTTTTTGTGATTACATATTTGTATTATTAAATGTCAAGCATCAGACTAAAAAAACACATTCATCATATCGACATTTTGCTGGACATTTTTTGAAAATGTTCGTGTACCTAAAACTTGTCTATGAATTTTTGGGAGATTTTTAGAAACAACAAACACTTTTAGAAATGTTTAATAAAATATCCCAAATGTTCAAAAAATGCAAACAATCTTTTGAGACTCCCGAACAAAACTTGGAAAAATGAGCAGGTTTAGAAACTTGCGTACATATTTTAAAACTCCCGAACAAAAATTCAAACATGAACATTTTATGGAATTGTAAAATACTTCCTCCATCTCAAAATACGTGTCGCTGCTTTAGAGCCTGTTTGGGACTGCTCTGCTCCAAAAAATTCAGCTCCGTTCTAGAAAACGTAAGCCAAACGGGGTAGCTTCACGATATACTGCTCCGCAAAAAGCTAGAATCTGGGGTCCAACTTCTTGTTTTTTGTGAAGCTCTCTAGAAGGTGTTCCATAAAATTATAGAATCTGGAGTTAAAAGAAAATTACCCACCACTGCCACCAGTAAGTGGATACCCCTTCGTTTCTTACCTCTCATCCAATCAAATAGATCCTTTTCGCTCGCTTTCTAACTGTGGCACGCTGTTGCGTGGTGGCTTTGGGCATCGCTTGGGTATGGCTGTGCGTGGGTTCAAATCCCGTCAGCCAGTAAATTCTGTTTGTTTTATTTAAATGTTCAATGAAAACTTTAAAAATTACAAAAAGAAACTTTCACAATATTTTTTTTCTGTGAAATAAAAGGCATGTATGTGATTAACGTATAATATAAGGGGGGTTTTCTATAAAAACTTGCCACGTCAGCACCTGACAGGTGGGTCTTGTCGGTCAGATACACCGTCAATACGTATCGTGGTTTAGCTCGATTTGCAACGGTCTTGCACAAAGTTAGTACTGACATGAAAAAATTAGAAATCTTGGTATCAAGCTGCACGTTCTGTCCCAATTGTGGTACTTCTGTGTAATTAACTTCTTGGCGGTAGTTATCAGTAGTCGTTGTGTTGGCGTCTTCCGCTCAAGTGATTTATCCTTTAGCCGGATAGCCTTGTGTGCGTTGTGTGTTAATGTGATGGATGAAGACTATATCAGCCAACACCATGGTTGTATTCCCTCGAGGGCAAAAAACCATTTTGTTTTGTAAGTCAATTTGTTCGACATCAATGTTTGGTTTTGCTTGGCATTATTACAATCATAAACAACAAATGTTTGTGTGCATAAACCAATGCGAAAGTCAAAGTGGTTTGCCCCAGTTTTAAAAAAAGGTGGAATACCCATAAGTTCATTGTAAACTATAAAAAAGTTGGACATACACAAGATGAACTAGACAAGATAGCACTATACGGAGGAGAATGGCGTTTTGGAGGCCGAGCTCCATGAAGGCCTTTATTTTTGAAAAATTTAAATTCAAATTTTTATGATTCAAAAAATTCTGAAAAAAATATGCATGTATGTAAGGATGTAACCTACATGTGTGTGAAATTTTAGGTCAAAATACTTTAAAACGTGATATGTACAAAAAAGAAAAATTCATGGTCTAAAATGATGAATAGTAACATGTGTTAAACAACCTCAGATTTGTCTTTTTTGCACAGCCCTCATTTCAACGTATTTTGTTCTGAAAATTTACACACTTGTGTATTATACCTTCATCTATCTATGTATTTTTTCAGAATTTTTTGAAACATTAAAATACAAATTTTTACTGAATTTAAAGTTTGAATTTAAAGGCCTCCAGTGAGCTCGGGAGCCAAAAAGCAATATTCGTATACGGAGATAGGATATTCGAAAGATTACTCCGTAAACTATATTGGTTCACAATATAAGTTACACAAATCTAGTATAAAACCGTAGGAGGTGACTGCATAAATTGTGCATAATTTCACTCCACAAACCCATTAATCACTATCTAAAAGAATCTCTTCAAATCTCAGCAGTTTATAAAAAGTAGAAGTGTATTTTCTAACTTCAACGGTTCATTATATAAGAACATGAGTCCACTCTCCAAAACTCAGCGTCTAATGATAAAAATGTGAAAAAATCACATTTCAAAATGTGAGCATTTCATTGTACCAATACACAAAGGTTCACTCTAAAAACTACAACAATTCACAATGCAGAACTATATAAAATGTAGAAACAAATCACTATGAAAACTATGGCAGTTCACTTTTCAATCTACACCGACTCATCATATAAAAACAATAGTAGTTCACTACGAAACCATAGAAGTTCACTCTACAAAACTCATCAGTTCACTCTCAAGAACTACAAATGTTCTCTCTCAATCTACAATAGTTCATAATAAAAAAACATAGCACATGTTTATTGTTAGAAATTCAACAATTTACTATGCAAAACTAAAGAAGTTTACTATACACTCTACAATTTAATATGGATCAGAGGGAGTATATAGAATAACAATCAGATGTTCACTCAGCAAACCTATAAATATCCACTATTCAACCTATACTAGAACACTAACCAGGAAGTTCACTAAAAACAGAGTTTGTAAAAAAGAACATTCCAAATAAAATGTTTCCAATACAAACACAACGAGGATGCACGCCTTTAAATGTCGAAGTGCACACACTGCAACTCTAAAATTTTACGATAGTAACACCATTATTCACATTGATGCTCACATTGGCACCTTGGACAAAACGTGCAATCTAGTGGCACCACTATTTTTTAGTCTTAGCGACACCATTGGTGTGAACCCCTTCATACGCAAAGTCTGTTGTTAGGAAGTACACTGCACCTATCAAAGTCAACCTTGAAAAATGCTCCATCTAACTTCTTAACGTGTCCACCTTGACGCTGTTAGGGTATATATAATATAGCCATGTACCCCTTCGTATTTATCTCATTGTATAAGGGGGTTTCTACATATAGTCCACACATGTACATGTATATATATATCGGCCTATGGCCTCATGAAAATACAAGTTGCATATTCCTAACATGGTATCAGAGCTAAGGTCTTGAGTTCAAGTCCTGGTTTTTGCAATTTATTAAAAAATTGCCGGTAGCCCCCTTTTATATCCATGTAGAGGCATCTTGAGTCATACGTGAGTTTCGCGCGTCATCGCTCTCTACCGGTTGCACGTGTTGACTTGTCTTCTCCGTCACACGTGAGAGGGGGTGTTATAGTATATGTGGATTGCATTAACCCTTTCCATCAGTTCAGACTTTTGGTTGCGTTGGCTAGTGCATGAAGCTTAACTGGCTTCATGCACTAGCCAACGCAACCAAAAGTTTGAACTGATGAAAAGGGCTAATGCAATCCACATATACTGTTACACCCCCTCTCACGTGTGACGGAGAAGACAAGTCAACACGTGCAACCAGAAGAGAGCGATGGCGCGCGAAACTGCTCTTCCCGAACTAATCTTCCACACCGCCTCTTGTCCGTCCCGCATCTCGTATGCCCCCGTCGATCTCTGGTGCTAGCTGATTCTGCAGGCTGGATCTCGTCCCGCTCGCTTCTCGCCAGTGTTGTTGTTCCTCGCTGTCTGGTGATTTTTGATGGCAACAACTACACCGAGTCCATTGCCTTTATGCACATTCATATGCGTGGCATCCATCTATGGGGTGTTCTTTCTCGCAAGGTCTGTTGTCTGCCACGTCCGGTTCCTCCTATGGCCCCTACTCCACCGACTCCAACAGTTCTTCCTACTCATGCTAATCAGGCCGCAAAGGATGCGGCTAAGCTTACTGATGAGGCCGTTGTTCGTGCTTATGATGAGCAGGTTTTCACTTATGAGGAGGCTCTTCACGTGTATCATGGTGCTCTGTCTGTTTACACCCAATGGCTTGATGACGATGCTCGTGCTGCAGCTGTTCTCATTGTAGTGTTCTGCCCCAGTTTGCCTATGAGTTTCCAGGCCTTCCTACTGTCTTTGAGATGTGGACCCGTCTTCGTCAGCATTATGAGCCCTTTGGTGATGCCTTATACCTCTATGTGGTTCGTCAGGAGCATGCTCTTCGGCAGGGTGACTCCACTGTTGATGATTTCTATGCACAAAGTTCTGCTATCTGGTGCCATCTTGATTCTCTCTTGAGTGTTGGTTGTCGTACTTGCCCATGTTGCCAGGCTGTAGAGGCCAATTTGGAGTTTCATCCTGTCTACGAGTTTTTTTCTCGGCTCCGTAAGGAGTTTGAGCCCCGACGTGCTCAGTTGTTTGCTCGTGGCTGTATTTCTCTCATGGAGGCACTTTCTGAGATGTGCTGAGGAGACTCACTTGCGTGCTGCTGGTTTACTAGAGATTCCCTCTGTGCTCGCTGCTCGAGCCCCTGCTACGCCACATGGTGCACCAACTTCGTCTCACTCGAGTGCTCCGCCGCTCTTGGCTACTCATCCTGGCGGCTCGGGTCACCCCCGTCCACATTGCGGCTACTGCAACCTAGATGGTCATGTTGAGTCTCAGTGTTTCCGAAAGAAGAAACACCTGCGCCAGGCGCTATCATCATCTTCAGGGACTTCTTCTACTACCTCGACATCTTCAGCCACCGCTTTGACTGAGCACGATATTCTGAGACTTAAGCATCTGCTCGCTGCTTCAAGTTCTTCCTCGACGGGTACTACTGGTTCTGTGACTGATGCTTCTCGCACTAAGCAACCACCTTCTACACAGTCAGGTACATCCCCATGGGTTCTGGACTCTAGAGCTTCTTTTCATATGTCTTCTCATTCTTCCACTTTGTCCTCTCTTCGATCGCTTGATTCTCCTGTTCATGTCCTCACTGCTGATGGTACTCCTCTTTTTGTTAATAGTAGATGCCATATTACCACTCCTTCTTATTTTGTCCCTGATGTTGCTCATGTTCCTCGACTTACCATGAATCTGTTTCCTGCTCGTCAACTTACTCACTATGGTTGTCGCGTCATACTTTTAATGCCCCAAGAGTGTATCTTTCCCTATTTGGAACCTTCTCTATGTGGGTCCAACCTGTCATTGATATGGTAGCCGTATGTATGTGTTATTTCATGTGTGACACCTTGCCATGTCTTCCTTTGCATGCATGCATCACTATCATTTCATGTCCTTGTGTTGTTGCTTTGTGATCATATGTGGTGTGTGATGATATGAGTTGTGATGTGATGTTGATATGTGTTGATAAGTGGAGTGAGGTGGATGTGGTTGGATAGTAGGAAGCTATGTGGTTGCAATAGGTTTTATAAAACAATTCCCTTTCTTTATTTATCTCAAGGTCAAGTTTCACTTGTTCCTTTCATGTTTTAAAATGTCCATGGTTTAGGATATTTTGTGGTGGATATGAAGTTATGTATTTGTTGTTTTGAATATATATTTTAAAGGTGCAAATATTCCCAAAGCAGATCCATTAATACTGTTTTGTAAATATTTACTCGCTCCTAAAATCCCTTTTCTATTTTATTCAAATAGGTCATAATTTCTTATGATTAGGGGTATTTTCATTTTATTTTTTGTTGCCATAGTTTTTTCCCTGGGAGATTATTGTTGCTGGTGCTGTTTTCTAAATAGAAAAGCCCCAAGAAATTCTTTTCTCTCTTATTTGGCGCCACTGGTGGGCTTCCTCCCCCTGCGCGGCCCAAACCCCTCCTCTCTTTTCCTTCGGCAGCCCAGGCGCTCGTTCCTTCTCCTTCTTCAGAAGGCGCCTCCCCGTGCGTCGCTTTCCGTCAGCAGCAGAGAGAGAGCGAGCACGCCGTGAGGGCTCATGGACGTCGAGGCCCTCTTATAACCCTCGGCGTGCGTGCCCCTTCCCCTAGGGTTCCGCGCTCCCCCTCTTTGCGTCGCCACCTCCCTCCATCTCTCCTTCCTCCCCAGGTAAGAGATCATGTAGATCCACCTAGCAGAGAGAGAGAGAGAGAGAGAGAAGTGCACCGCCAACGTCCACCGTGCTTCCGTCGTCTCCGGTGCCGGCCGCCATGTCCGGGGGCTCGGGGAAGGTGCCCACAATCCATTCCCGCCGTAGTTGAGGTCGGGGCGTGACCACAACAACGGGCAGGACCACGTCGCCGCCGTGTTCCCGATGGACTTCCTCCCTATTTCGGTTCGGCGACAGTACTTCTTCATCTCCTTTAGATCATCTACGTCGTCTCCAGGCGGCTCCTCTTCCCTGATCGGCGACTTCCCCTCCTTCCCCTCGGTGAGACCTAGCTCCTCCCTCCTTCCTCGTCGGTAGATGCAAAGTAGGGCTCGTCACCGTGTCTCTGTTCCGAGAGGAGATCGGCAGATGTGTGCATGTGTGTTCTGTGTAGCATGTGTGCTCAGGCTTGTGCAGGTAGCCGAGCAGTAGTGGTAGCGTAGGTGTCCCCCCTTCTCTGGCGCAGCAGTAGAGCAGTAGACAGCTCCGGCGAGCGTTTGTGTCGTCGGCATCTCAATGCAGGCAGAGCAGGGCGATCTTGATGATGTGGTAGATTACCTTGTAGTTTTCCCTTGTTCTGTCAAGTTTTTGCATCGTTTTCGCGTGAAGCATCTGTTCATGTGATTCTCATGCATGTCAATATAGCTTAGAGTGCAGTTCTGCCCAGGATCTTGTATTTTCATCTCATGCTTGATCTAGTGACTGCAATAGTGATGCATGTTCATTTTCATCTCATGCATCATGTGCTTGTTGCATCTTGAGGTGCTGTTGTTCATTGGATGTTATTCTTATGTTGGGTAGCACCGGGATCGGAGAGCGAGTACGTGGATCCGGGAGAGTACGTGCAGGACGAACAAGAGCAGTTTCAAGCCGAGGACATCACAGGCAAGATGATATGACCTTGATTCCATCTCTAGACTTGTTATGCTAGATTACGTTTCCTTCGTCTTATGCTCGCTGCCTACCACTGAAATAATTGCCTTCTGAGATTGCACGAAACCCCAAACACTTATCCCTTCGTAGCAAAGCTTGAATGGCTAAGTAGGCTTTGCTCAGCTACTAACGTTAGTGTTGCTAGTTGCAGGTGCATTGTCTCATGTGATAACATGAGTTTGATATCATTATGTTAAATATGTTATTTAATTAATGCACCTATATACTTGGTAAATAACGGAAGGCCTAGCCTTTTGCCGAGTGTTTTGTTCCATTATTACCGCCGTAGTTACCGGCTACCGGTGTTTGATTCGATAACTGATCGCTCCTAACACATTCGGGGTTGTTATGGGGACCCCCTTGATAAATCGTGTAGTGTTAAGCCTTGTCCGGCAGGACCCAACATTGGTGTTAATTTGCTAATCACTTAATAATAATCTGCATAGGGAATAGCTACCCCGAGGAATTTAATCAACAACCCGGGCCAGTGCTCCTCATGAGTGTTGGTCCAAACTAGAGCATCGTGCGGGGCCATCCCGGGGCAACTCGGGAGATTTCTCTGGCCACTATACGCTTCGCTTATCCGACGTGTCCTGAGACTGAGATACGCAACTCTTAGCAGGGTCGTCGACATGTCAGGAGGTCCTACTAGTCTTGTCTTCCCTTAGCGATATACCTTGCTTATAGGAATCCCGGTGAAGCACTGTTTCTCCCCAGAGTTGAGGTTTTCCTCTAAGGAGTCCGACGAGATCACGAGATTCGTGATAGAGGATTACTTTGCGGCCCGTGACCGTTTGTGATGGACTAGTTGGAGCACCCCTGCAGGGTTTAATCTTTCGGAAAGCCGTGCCCGCGGTTATGTGGCAACTTGGAATATTTGTTAACACCCGATTATAGATAACTCAAACATAATCTAATAAATGTGCCAACTGTGTGCGTAACCGTGACTGTCCCCTTCGAAGACCTCTCTTCGATCGGGAACACGGTGGGGTTATGATTGACGTAAGTAGGTGTTCAGGATCACTTAGTGATCAGCTAATCATCGATCGCTAGTATAGACCATCTTCAATACATGTTCTACGTAAGTTAGCCACCATATATGCTTAGGATGCTGCAACCTAAACACTTAACCTTCCCTACCTAATAACTTGACTAGTTCTGGCACCGAGGTCATAGATTGCTGAGTCCCCGTGGCTCACAGATTACTTCAACACACCAATAGGTTCAGGTACCCTCGAGACAGGTGATACCGACGGCACGCAGCTGGCGTGGCAGTACGATGAGGAGAACGACCGCCTGTACGTGAACTATCCAGAAGACAGAGGCGTGGTCGTGATCGTGGGCAAGCATGCAGGGTAGCATAGCCATTTCTCATGTTTTGTAGTCCGTAGCGGAACTACCTTGTTTGAATGCGTGATGTAACTCTGATATTAATTATGAGATCGCAGTTGAATCCCTTATTGTCATTCTATTATTATGTATGTGCTATGTTACCGTGCTTGTGAAACGCTTAGATGCGCTTCTTTCCTCTTTGGGGCCTCGTTCCCCTAAATCGGAAAGGTACGCATCTTAGTCGTTACAAGTTGGTAATCACAGCCTTACGACCATAGGAGCCTTTGTGTGATCGTACTTGGCCGAGTCGAGTCTAGTAAAATGTTTTGAGTCTTAGTTATATTGGAGAGTAGGATTCTTTTTTCTCCTCTTACATGCTCTGGTGAGGTTCCCGACTTAGGAAATCTTAATTCTACTCCTCTTCTCGCTCAAAAAAAAAATTAGGATCACGCGGGTATTTTTGAAATCTATATGATTTCGATGTGACGGAGTTCTGTCTTGGTGCCTCCTGTGTGCCTTGATTTCTTCCGGGAGTTGAGCTCCAGGGGATTCTTGCGCACATCGCCATCATTCAGATTTCTGAGTATCTCAGAACGAAGGATGTTCGTAATTTCTTCAATACTAGTAGTGGCGAGATAACCCCGATGTCCTCAGTACTGGTGCAGATTGTTCGGGAGTACTGCCATACTATGTATCGTTGTGATCATAGGGGTCTGTTGTAGATGAAGGTCCGAGATTTTGGTTATGTGTTGACGGATGTGATACAGTGGAGGGGTTAGTGAGTTGTGTGAATATTACTCCTTGTATCCGTGTACCAGATTGCATGACCAGATATTTCGGGAATTCATAGGTGGGATATCAAGTAGTAACTTATAGGACATTCTTCCTACAGATGCATGATGTGAAGTTGGGATTCAATATTCAGAGGGTATGTTTGTTCACGGTCGTCTTACAGCAGTTCTTGTTGTGTCTTAAAGAGTCCTTGTAGCTCGCTACGACTCGGGGATACTTCGTAAGTCGTGTGCACTACTTTGCACAGGATGGCTACTGTAAATTTGAGCCCGTGCAATCTTATCCACGAAGATATCGGATGAAATCTCGTTCATATGTTTGTTCCGAGCAGTTCTAGCTCATACTTGTTTGCAAGTGGTCTTAATCAGAATTTTGTCGACCGTCACTTGAGGAACCATCCTTACTATTTTGTTCGAGTGCAATTGTTAATATTCCTATTCAGATATTCCTGTCGTTTTTGATTCAGCAATTCCTTCAAGTTATTCTGTGGGCTAATGTGTTGTCCGTCTTCAGGATGGATCCACCAACTCGTCAGAATCCAGGGCGTGAGGATGTGCCGCCACCACCACCTCCTCCGGAGAATCCTCCTCCGCCGCCGCCTCCTCCTGCACAGGCTTGGCAAGCAGTGATGGCTGCAACAAATGCAAACACTGAGATGCTGCTACAGTTGTTGCAAGAGAGGGCTAATCAGCAGCAATGCAATTTCCAGCATGGTGGCAATTAGTTTGCTAATCTGAGTCAGTTCCTGTCAAATCAGCCGAAGACTTTCACTTCCTGTGACCAGTCTTTTGATGCTGAGGATTGGATCCGCGACATGAACAAGCACTTTGAATGCATCAATGTTTGTCCTGAGGATTTTGTCAAGTTTGCTACATTCCAGCTCAAGGGGCAAGCATCTATTTGGTGGCAATAGTTGAAGGATTCCAGGGGTGCTAGAGTGATCACTTGGGATGAGTTGTGCCGTGACTTTAGATCCCACTACATACCATCCAGCTTCGTGGAGGAAATGCGTGAGAAGTTCAGGCACTTGAAGCAAGGTGGTAATTCCGTGTCCAAGTACAACATTGAGTTCCACGAGCTAGCACGATACGCCTTGCAGGATATCCCTGATCAAAAGAGCAAGATTTATCAGTTCAGAGGTGTCTTGAAAGAAGATTTGCAGTTAGCTCTTGCTTTGCACGATCCTGAGGAGTTCGATAAGTTCTACAACTTAGCTCCCAGGGCAGAGGCAGCCTTGCTCAGGGTGGAGAATTCTAAGAAGCGCTTCAGAGATTCCAGCTCGTCTTCTACTCACGTGGTTCAGAAGCAACAAAAGTTTTGGGTGTCTCCTCCTCCTCCTCCTCGGCACACGCAGCAGTTCAAGCATTCTGGTGGTCGTGGTTCTTCCCACCCACCCAACCCAGCTTTCCAGCAGAGAGTCCAACAGCACAAGCAAGTGCCTCCTCAGACACAGTACCGTCAGCCAGCAGATGTTACTTGTCACAAGTGTCGGCAGAAGGGTCACTATGCCAACAAGTGCACTTCTCAGCACCGTCTTCCACCTCCTCCTCCAGGCAAACCTCCAAGCAATGCTCTCGTGAAGTTCAACCCCAGGTCTGCTCGTGTCAACATAGTGAATGCAGCTGAGGCAGAAAACTCGTCAGATGTGATCATGGGTAACCTTTCAGTCAATGATTTTCCTGTTAAAGTGTTGTTCGATTCTAGTGCTTCGCATTGCTTTATGTCTAAGTAATTTTTCATCAAGCATGATTTTCCCACGACAAGTTTGCATAGACCTTTGGGTGTCGTTTCTCCGGGTGCTCAGATGAGATCAAATTCTAGAGTTCCTGACGTGAATGTCAAGATAGAAGTTATTCTTTTCTGGCTTCTCCGTATGTCTTGGGCAATTCTGACATTGATTTGATCCTTGGTATGGACTGGTTGGCCATGAACAAGGCATCGATTGATTGTGAAGCTAAAGAAGTGAATCTTACGCACTTTTGGAGGACGTGATTATATTCACGGCGCGCGATGATACAATCCGCCTGTTCTCTTTGAATGAAAAGGGTGAGATTAATCCTATTTAGCAAGTCCCAGTGGTCTGCGAATATGAAGACGTGTTTCCAGAAGAGTTACCAGGAATGCCTCCGCACCGAGAAGTTGAATTTGTCATTGAGCTTGAGCCAGGTACTGAGCTTGTGTGCAAACGGCCGTACAAATTGGGTCCAGAAGAGTTGAAGGAATTTAAGAGGCAACTCGATGAGCAGGAGCGTTTGGGTTTGACCAGACCGAGCTCGTCTCCGTGGGGCTGTGGAGTTCTATTTGTCAACAAGAAGGATGGCACGGACCGGTTGTGTGTCGATTACCATCCATTGAACAAGAAGACAATCAGAAACAAATATCCACTTCTGAACATAAATGAGTTGTTTGAACAGTTGAAAGGGGCTAAGATCTTCTCGAAGCTCGATCTCAGAATGGGCTGTCATCAAATTCGCATTCGCGAAGAGGATATTCCGAAGACTGCTTTCAGGACTAGTTTTGGCTCATATGAGTATACGGTCATGTCTTTTGGTCTGGCAAATGCTCCTCCGACATTTTGGCGATTGATGAACTACATATTCTCTCCGTTCAAGAATGACTTCGCCTTGCTTTATCTCGACGATATTCTGGTCTTTTCTGAAACTGAGGAAGAACATGAAGAACATCTCAGATTGGTGCTTGATAAGCCGATGGAGTTCAAATCGTATGCCAAGTTTTCCAAGTGTGAGTTCTGGCTGAAAGAAGTCGTCTATCTCGGGCACATCATCTCTGGCAAGGGCATCAAAGTTGATCCGTCGAGGGTGCAGGCCATTGTTGAATGGGAGCCTCCGCAGAATGTGAATCAGCTTCGGAGCTTTCTCGGGCTTGCAAGCTATTGCAGAAGGTTCATTGAGAATTTCTCCAAGATTGCTAAGCCGCTCTCAAATCTTCTTCAGAAAGGTGTGAAGTATGCTTGGTCTCCAGAGTGTCAGTTGGCCTTCGACACACTCAAAGAGAAGCTCACCTCTACTCCAGTCTTGGTTCCTCCAGATGATTCCAAACCCTACCAGGTGTTTTGCGACGCCTCTTTTCAAGGTCTTGGTGTAGCTCTGATGCAAGAGAACAAAGTGGTTGCTTATACCTCCAGGCAGTTGAAGCCACCGGAGAAGAATTATCATGTGCATGATCTTGAGCTAGCAGCTGTGGTACATGCTCTGATGACTTGGAGACACCTCTTGTTGGAACAAAAGGTTGAAGTGTTCACCGATCACAAGAGTCTCAAGTACATCTTCACTCAGCCTAACCTGAATCTCCGACAAACTCGTTGGGTGGAAATGCTCCAAGATTTTAATCCGAGTATTGAGTACACGCCAGGCAAAGCTAATGTCGTGGTAGATGCTTTGAGCAGGAAGGCTTACTGCAACAGTCTCATTCTGAAGCCTCTCCAGCCTGACCTTTGTGAGTCTTTCAGAAAGCTCAACCTTCAGTTAGTACCTCAGGGATTTCTTGCAAACCTTCAGATCTCTCCTACCTTGGAAGATCATGTCCGAGAAGCACAACTTCTTGATGCAATGGTGAAGAAAGTCAAGATTGGCGTGGCAAAGAGTCTTCCCAAATATAAGTGCTTCAGTGTTGATGCCAGAGACACGTTGTTCTTTGAGGATCGTCTTGTCATTCCGAAAGGTGATCTGAGAAAGATAATCATGGAAGAAGCTCATAACTCTCTGCTCTCTATACATCCTGGAAGATCCAAGATGTATCAAGACTTGAAACAGACCTTCTGGTGGACTCGCATGAAGCGTGAGATTGCTCAGTTCGTAAATGAATGTGATGTATGTCGAAGGGTGAAAGCAGAGCATCAACGTCCAGCAGGTCTTTTGCATCCTTTGCCCATTCCCGAGTGGAAGTTCGACCACATTGAGATGGATTTCGACACCGGGTTTCCGAAGTCCAAGAAGGGTAATGATGCCATCTTCATCATCATCGACAAGTTGAGTAAAGTGGCTCATTTTCTTCCAGTCAAGGAATCCATCTCGGCAGCTCAGCTTGTAGAGTTCTACACTTCTAGGATAGTGTCTTTGCACGGCGTGCCCATGATGATTTCTTCGGATCGCGGAAGTATCTTCACTTCCAAGTTCTGGGACTCTTTTCAGTCTGTGATGGGCACGAAGATACGCTTCAGCACAACTTTTCATCCTCAGACTAGTGGTCAGGTGGAGCGAGTCAATCAAGTTCTTGAGGATATGCTGAGAGGCTGTGTTATCTCTTTTGGCATGAAGTGGGAAGATTGCCTGCCTTTCGCTGAGTTCTCGTATAACAACAGTTGTCAAGCTAGTTCAGGCAAAGCTCCGTTTGAGATTCTCTATGGCAGGAAGTGTCGTACCCTGCTCAACTGGTCCGAGCCGGCGAGCGTCAGATTCTTGGGAATGACTTGATAGAAGAAGCTGAAGAGATGTATCGGGTCATTCGAGATAATCTCGGAGCAGCCCAGTCCCGTCAGAAGAGCTATTATGATAGCAAGCATCGTCACATGTCTTATGAGCTTGATGACTTCGTCTATCTCAAGGTGTCCCCTATGAAGGGTACGCAGCGCTTTGGCATCAAAGGCAAGCTTGCGCCTCGTTTCGTTGGTCCGTTCAGAGTTGTTGGCAAGAGAGGCGACCTTGCGTACCAGCTCGAGCTCCCGTCAAACTTTGCAAATGTGCATGACGTTTTCCATGTCTCTCAGCTCCGGAGATGCTTCAAGACTCCCGAGCGCACTCTTCATCTTCAAGACATCGACCTTCAACCCGACCTATCCTATCATGAGCATCCAGTTGCGGTTCTCGAGGCGACTGAGCGCAAGACCCGCAACAAGACTGTCAAATTTCTCAAAGTACAGTGGTCACACCATTCCGATAAAGAGGCTACTTGGGAACGCGAGGATCACCTCCGTTCTGAATTTCCGGAGTTCTTTCAGTCTTAGATCTCGGGGCGAGATCTTTTTGTAGTGTGTGAGAGTTTGTAATGCCCCAAGAGTGTATCTTTCCCTATTTGGAACCTTCTCTATGTGGGTCCAACCTGTCATTGATATGGTAGCCATATGTATGTGTTATTTCATGTGTGACACCTTGCCATGTCTTCCTTTGCATGCATGCATCACTGTCATTTCATGTCCTTGTGTTGTTAGTTTGTGATCATATGTGGTGTGTGATGATATGAGTTGTGATGTGATGTTGATATGTGTTGATAAGTGGAGGGAGGTGGATGTGGTTGGACAGTAGGAAGCTATGTGGTTGCAGTAGGTTTTATAAAACAATTCCCTTTCTCTATTTATCTCAAGGTCAAGTTCCACTTGTTCCTTTCCTGTTTTAAAAATGTCCATGGTTTAGGATATTTTGTGGTGGATATGAAGTTATCTATTTGTTGTTTTGAATATATATTTTAAAGGTGCAAATATTCCCAAAACAGATCCATTAATTTCTATTTTATTCAAATAGGTCATAATTTCTTCTGATCAGGGGTATTTTCATTTTATTTTTTGTTGCCATAGTTTTTTCCTGGGAGATTATTGTTGTTGGTGTTGTTTTCGAAATAGAAAAGCCCCAGGAAATTCTTTTCTCTCTTATTTGGCGCCACTGGTGGGCTTCCTCCCCCTGTGCGGCCCAAACCCCTCCTCACTTTTCCTTCGGCAACCCAGGCGCGCGTTCAATCTCTTTCTTTAGACAACGTCTCCCCGCGCGTCGCTTTCCGTCAGCAGCACAGAGAGAGCAAGCACGCCATGAGGGCTCACGGACGCCGAGGCCCTCTTATAACCCTCGGCGTGCGTGCCCCTTCCCCTTGGGTTCCGCGCTCCCCCTCTTTGCGCCGCCACCTCCCTCCATCTCTCCTTCCTCCCCAGGTAAGAGCTCCTATAGATCCACCTAGCAGAGAGAGAGAGAAGTGCACCGCCGACGTCCACCGTGCTTCCGTCGTCTCCGGCGCCCGCCACCATGTCCGGGAGCTCAAGGAAGGTGCCCGCGATCCATTCCCGCCGTAGTTGAGGTCGGGGCGCGACCACAGCGACGGGCAGGACCACGTCGCCGGCGTGTTCCCGGTGGACTTCCTCCCTGCTTCGGTTCGCCGACAGTACTTCTTCATCTCCTTCAGATCATCTATGTCGTCTCCACACGGCTCCTCTTCCCCGATCGGCGACTTCCCCTCCTTCCCCTCGGTGAGACCTAGCTCCTCCCTCCTTCCCCGTCGGTTGATGTGAAGTAGGGCTCGTCGCCGTGTCTCTGTTCCGAGAGGAGATCGGGAGATGTGTGCATGTGTGTTCTATGTAGCATGTGTGCTCGGGCTTGTGCAGGTAGCTGAGCAGTAGTGGCAGCGTAGGTGTCCCCCTTCTCTGGCACAGCAGTAGACAGCTCCGGCGAGCGTCTTTGTCGTCGGCATCTCGATGCAGGCAGAGCAGGGCGATCTTGATGATGTGGTAGATTACCTTGTAGTTTTCCCTTGCTCTGTCAAGTTTCCGTAGCGTAGCATAGTGGTGATGGTGTGGTGGTGTTGGATCGAGGGCGTGGGTTCGTGTCCCCGCAGTGCCTCCCCCTTTTTGGGTTTATTTTGGCACAGTAGGGCAGTAGGTTGACTTACCTTGCTTGGCTTCCCTTCTGTGTCGAGCATGTAGGCAGTAGTGGAGTGGTGTTGTTGTTGTGTGTGTAGCAGGGGGTTTGGGGTTCGATCCCCCCAGACCGTTTTTTTTGCCTTTTTCTTCCTGTTTTGCATTTGTTCACTTGCCTCTTGATGTGTGTGCTGGATCCACTCATGTGGCATTTATTTTTCCTCACCACATCCTCCAACACCTTGTTTATGTTATTAGATATGCATATGTAGTGTTATGTGAGAATGTATGTGTGTATCTACTGTGGGAATGGCACCAAGGTGGTGATGCTCATGTGCAAGTGTGTGGTGCAAGCACCAAGGTTGGTGTAGATGCATATATCTTGTGCATGTGAGATTAGCTCATGCACTAGTGAGTGCAAGTGTGGTGTATGTGTGTGTGTGTGTGGATTTTCCCCCCACATACCTTGTGTGTATGTATGTGGAGGTGCCCTTGTGTTATGTGTGTGATGGTGTGTGAGTGTCCACACACCTGCCCAAGGCTTGGTGTGCCTTGATGAGCACATGTGTTAGCTTGTGTGTGTAGGGGTAGAAAGCATGATGTGAGCACAAGATAGTTGTGTGTTCTATTTAGCATGTGTAGGTGCTTCTTATGTTTGTGTTTGATGTATGTGTGTGTGGTGGTGTGCTAAAGCACATGAACATGAGGTCCACCCATCATGTGCACCATTGGACTTGTGAGAGTGTGCATATGCTTGTGTAGGTGTTGTTCTAGCGAATAGCACATGTGATGATGCACTATTCACTCTATGTGATTCCATGTAGATTTTCTTTTCAAGTTTGTGCCCATTTGTTCTATGCAAGTGCATATGTATTATATATGTTTTTGGGGTAGAATCATCACAGGAATCCAATGGTGGGTTCAGATTCTACTTTGGAACACTTTCTGGGAATGTCATATTTCAGTTTTGTTCCATGTTTAGAGCTTGGTTCCATGTGATGTGATGAGCCCAAGAGGTTGATTCTTTGTTGTGGCAGTAGAGGGTGAACCCCTCTACCACATGTTGGTTTTGTTTCATGCTTAGGAGTTCATATCTGCAAGTTGTGCCTAGTCAAAGTAGGCATGTGGCTGAAATTCCAGTTTATTGAAAATCTGTGATTTTCACTAAGTGTGAGAATCTGCTTATATTTTCTTCTCCTGTTGTTGTGCTTGTAAAAGTCCATGTGTTGGGAATCAGCCTTTGCTATCAACTGGAAAGTTGTAGCTTTTGTGTTAGTCTATATCTTTGTCAATTTTCATTCCATTCGAAGTCTTGTAGATATTGTTTTGGGTGCTGTCAAAATGCTTGAGAGCATAAGCAGCTAGTGAGAATCTGGAATTTTCACCAAGTCCGTGAAAACTGATATTTTTGCCCAAGTTAGCAGTTATGTAACTTTCTGTGTGAAACTCCTTTGAATTAGCTTTTTTCTCATGCTTGTAGTACTTTTGAATAGCTTCTGCCACATATCCTATTTGGCATATTTGGGTGGTTGTAGGTGCTTTGCATGTAGCTCTCAAACTGCTATGATGCTGTTTATGGCAGATTGTATAGTTTTGATGCTTTCATGCTCGTGAGTGCATAGATGATGGTGTGGTGATATTCCTTGCACCACCCCATCCATACTTGTTGGTTTTGTGATTTGGCAACCTGGGAATACCAGAAGTATGCCATTGGAGAGTGTTGTGATGATTTTGATACGTAGTACTTCATTTCTTGTTTCGTTGTTTCCCGTTGATCTGTAGCTCCGATCGTTACGTTCTTTATATGTTTTTTCATCTTTTTCGCGTGACGCATCTGTTCATGTCATTCTCATGCATGTAAAGATAGCTTAGAATGCAGTTCTGTCCAGGAGCTTGTATTTTCATTTCATGCTTGATCTAGTGACTAGAATAGTGATGCATGTTCATTTTCATCTCATGCATCATGTGCTTGTTGCATCTTGAGGTGTTGTTGTTCATTGGATGTTATTATTATGTTGGGTAGCACCGGGATCGGAGAGCGAGTACGTGGATCCGGGAGAGTATGTGCAGGACGAACAAGAGCAGTTTCAAGCTGAGGACATCACAGGCAAGATGATATGACCTTGATTCCATCTCTAGACTTGTTATTCTAGATTACGTTTCCTTCGTCTTATGCTCGCTGCCTACCACTGAAATAATTGCCTTCTGAAATTGCCACGAAACCCCAAACACTTATCCCTTCGTAGCAAAGCTTGAATGGCTAAGTAGGCTTTGCTCAGCTCCTAATGTTAGCGTTGCTAGTTGCAGGTGCATTGTCTCATGTGATAACATGAGTTTGATATCATTATGTTAAATCTGTTATTTAATTAATGCACCTATATACTTGGTAAATAACGGAAGGCCTAGCCTTTTGCCGGGTGTTTTGTTCCGTTATTACCGACGTAGTTACCGGCTACCGGTGTTTGATTCCATAACTGATCGCTCCTAACGCGTTCGGGGTTGTTATGGGGACCCCTTGATAAATCGCGTGGTGTCAAGACTTGTCCGGCAGGACCCAACATTGGTGTTAATTTGCTAATCACTTAATAATAATCTACATAGGGAATAGCTACCCCGAGAAATTTAATCAACAACCCGGGCCAGTGCTCCTCATGAGTGTTGCTCCAAACTAGATCACCGTGTGGTGCCATCCCGGGGCAACTCGGGAGATTTCTCTGGCCACTATACGCTTCGCTTATCCGGCGTGTACTGAGACTGAGATACGCGGCTCTTATCAGGGTCGTCGACACGTCGGGAGGTCCTGCTAGTCTTGTCTTACCTTAGCGATATATCTTGCATATAGGAATCCCGGTGAACCTCTGGTTCTCCCCTGAGTTGAGGTTTTCCTCTAAGGAGTCCGACGAGATCACGAGATTCATGATAGAGGATTACTTTGCGGCCCGTGACCATTTGTGATGGACTAGTTGGAGCACCCCTGCAGGGTTTAATCTTTCGGAAAGCCGTGCTCGCGGTTATGTGGCAACTTGGAATATTTGTTAACATCCGATTATAGATAACTCAAACATAATCTAATAAATGTACCAACTGTGTGCGTAACCGTGACTGTCCCCTGTTGGAAATATGCCCTAGAGGCAATAATAAAATGGTTATTATCATATTTCCTTGTTCATGATAATCATATATTGTTCATGCTATAATTGTATTAACAGGAAACAGTAATACATGTGTGAGTAAATAGATCACAACGTGTCCCTAGCAAGCCTCTAGTTGGCTAGCTCGTTAGTCAATAGATGATCATGGTTTCCTGGTCATGGGCATTAGATGTCATTGATAGCGGGATCACATCATTGGGAGAATGATGTGATGGACAAGACCCAATCCTAAGCGTAGCACTAGATTGTATTGTTCGTATGCTAAAGCTTTTCTAATGTCAAGTGTCTTTTCCTTCGACCGTGAGATTGTGCAACTCCCGGATACCGTAGGAGTGCTTTGGGTGTATCAAACGTCACAACGTAACTGGGTGACTATAAAGGTGCACTACGGGTACCTCTGAAAGTGTATGTTGGGTTGGTACGAATTGAGATCGGGATTTGTCACTCCGCGTGACGGAGAGGTATCTATGAGCCCACTCGGTAGAACATCATCATGAGCTCAATGTGACTAAGGAGTTAGTCACACGATGACGTGCTACGGAACGAGTAAAGAGACTTACCGGTAACGAGATTGAACAAGGTATAGGTATACTGACGATCGAATCTCGGGCAAGTTCTATACCGACAGACAAAGGGAATTGTATACGGGATTGATTGAATCCTTGACATCGTGGTTCATCCGATGAGATCATCGTGGAGCAAGTGGGAGCCACCATGGGTATCCAGACCCCTCTGATGGTTATTGGCTGGAGAGGTGTCTCGGTCATGTCTGCCTGTCGCCCGAACCCGTAGGGTCTACACACTTAAGGTTCGATGACGCTAGGGTTATAGGGAATTGTTATACGAGGTTATCGAAAGTTGTTCGGAGTCCCGGATGAGATCCCAGACGTCACGAGGAGCTACGGAATGGTCCGGAGGTAAAGATTGATATATAGGACGGATCGTTTCGGACACCGGAAGTGTCTCGGGCGTCACTGGTAACGTATCGGGACCACCGGAGGTGGCCCCGGGGGTCCACCTGAAGGGGGCAACGACCCCGGGAGGCTAGATGGCCCAAGTGAGGGAGGGAAAAATCCCCTAGGTGGGCTGGTGCGCCCCCCACACTTAGCCCAAGGCGCAGGAGGTGGAGAGGGGGAAACCCTAGGCGCTGGTGGGCCTAAGGCCCACCTAGGGGTGCGCCACCCCTCCCCCTTGCCCTGGCCACCGCACCTCCCATCTGGGGGGCTGCCGCACCACCTAGGGTGGGAACCCTAGGGCTGGCACCCCCCTCCCCTCCTCCTATATATAGTGGGCACTTTTGGGCTTTTGGAGACACAGTTTTCCCTCTCCCTCGGCGCAGCCCTGCTCTTCTTTCTCCTCTTCTCTGCCGGTGCTTGGCGAAGCCCTGTCGGGAGACCTCGTCTCTCCATCGACACCACGCCGTCGTGCTGCCGGAGATCTTCCCCAACCTCTCCCTCCTCCTTCCTGGATCAAGGTGCGGGAGACGTCACCGGGCTGCACGTGTGTTGAACGCGGAGGTGTCGTGGTTCGACACTAGATCGGAATCACACCGCGATCTGAATAGCCGCGAGTACGACTTCATCAACCGCATTCTAGCAACGCTTCCGCTTAGCGATCTTCAAAGGTATGAAGATGCACTCACCCCTCTCTCGTTGCTGGTCTCTCCATAGAAATATCTGAATATGCGTAGGAAATTTTTTGAATTTATGCTACGTTACCCAACAGTGGTATCCGAGCCAGGTTTTCTATGCGTAGATTCTATGCACAAGTAGAACACAAAAGGTTGTGGGCGATGATTTGTCAATTGCTTGCCGCTACTAGTCTTATTCTTTTCCGGCGGTATTGTGGGATGAAGCGGCCCGGACCGAGCTTACACGTACGCTTACGTGAGACTGGTTCCACCGACAGACATCCACACCGTGCATAAAGGTGGCTAGCGGGTGTCTGTCTCTCCCACTCTAGTCGGATTGGATTTGATGAAAAGGGTCCTTACGAAGGGTAAATAGCTTTGGCATATCATTGTTGTGGCTGTTACGTAGGTAAGAAGGCGTTCTTGCTAGAAACCCAAATCAATCACGTAAAACTTGCAACAACAATTAGAGGGCCTCGTTCCCCTAAATCGGAAAGGACAGCATCTTAGTCGTTACAAGTTGGTAATCACAGCCTTACGACCATAGGAGCCTTTGTGTGATCGTACTTGGCCGAGTCGAGTCTAGTAAAATGTTTTGAGTCTTAGTTATATCGGAGAGTAGGATTCTTTTTTCTCCTCTTACATGCTCTGGTGAGGTTCCCGACTTAAAAAATCTTAATCCTACTCCTCTTCTCGCTCAAAAAAAATTTAGGATCACGCGGGTATTTTTGAAATCTATATGATTTCGATGTGACGGAGTTCTGTCTTGGTGCCTCGTGTCTACATTGATTTCTTCCGGGGAGTTGACCTCCAGGGGATTCTTGCGCACATCGCCATCATTCGGATTTCTGAGTATCTCAGAACGAAGGATGTTCGTAATTTCTTCAATACTAGTAGTGGCGAGATAACCCCGATGTCCTCAGTACTGGTGCAGATTGTTCGGGAGTACTGCCATACTTTGTATCGTTGTGATCATGAGGGTCTGTTGTAGATGAAGGTTCAAGATTCTGGTTATGTGTTGAAGGATGTGATAAAGTGGAGGGGTTAGTGAGTTGTGTGAATATTACTCCTTGTATCCGTGTACCAGATTGCATGACCAGATATTTCGGGAATTCATAGGTGGGATATCAAGTAGTAACTTATAGGACATTCTTCCTACAGATGCATGATGTGAGGTTGGGATTCGATATTCAAGGGGTATGTTTGTTCACGGTCGTCTTACAGCGGTTCTTGTTGTGTCTTAAAGAGTCCTTGTAGCTCGCTATGACTCGGGGATACTTCGTAAGTCGTGTGCACTACTTTGCACAGGATGGCTACTGTAAATTCGAGCCCGTGCGATCTTATCCACGAAGATATCAGATGAAATCTCGATCATATGTTTGTTCCGAGCAGTTCTAGCTCATACTTGTTTGCAAGTGGTCTTAATCAGAATTTTGTCTACCATCACTTGAGGAAGCATCCTTACTATTTTGTTCGAGTGCAATTGTTAATATTCCTGTTCAAATATTCCTGCCGTTTTTGATTCAGCAGTTCCTTCAATTTATTCTGTGGGCTAATGTGTTGTCCGTCTTCAGGATGGCTCCACCAACTCGTCAGAATCTAGGGCGTGAGGATGTGCCGCCACCACCTCCTCCTCCGGAGAATCCTCCTCCGCCGCCGCCTCCTCCTGCAGAGGCTTGGCAAGCGGTGATGGCTGCTACAAATGCAAACACTCAGATGCTGCTACAGTTGTTGCAAGAGATTGCTAATCAGCAGCAAGGCAATTTCCAGCATGGTGGCAATTAGTTTGCTAATCTGAGTCAGTTCTTGTCAAATGAGCCGAAGACTTTCACTTTGTGTGACTAGCCGTTTGATGCTGAGGATTGGATCCGCGACATCAACAAGCACTTTGAATGCAGCAATGGTCGTCCTGAGGATTTCTTCAAGTTTGCTACATTCCAGCTGAAGGGGCAAGCATCTATCTGGTGGCAACAGTTGAAGGATTCCAGGGGTGCTAGAGTGATCACTTGGGATGAGTTATGCCGTGACTTCAGATCCCACTACATTCCGTCCAGCTTCGTGGAGGAAATGCGTGAGAAGTTCAGGCGCTTGAAGCAAGGTGGTAACTCCGTGTACAAGTACAACGTCGAGTTCCACGAGCTAGCCCGATACGCCTTGCAGGATATCCCTAATCAGAAGAGCAAGATTTATCAGTTCAGAGGTGGCTTGAAAGAAGATTTGCAGTTAGCTCTTGCTTTGCACGATCCCGAGGTATTCGATAAGTTCTACAAGTTAGCTCTCAAGGCAGAGGCAGCCTTGCTCAGGGTGGATTATTCTAAGAAGCGCTTCAGAGATTCCAACTCGTCTTCTACTCACGTGTTCAGAAGCAACAAAAGTTTTGGGTGTCTCCTCCTCCTCGTCCTCGGCACACGCAGCAGTTCAAGCATTCTGGTGGTCGTGGTTCTTCCCACCCACCCAACCCAGCTTTCCAGCAGAGAGTCCAGCAGCAGAAGCAAGGGCCTCCTCAGACACAGTACCATCAGCCAGTAGATGTTACTTGTCACAAGTGTGGGAAGAAGGGTCACTACGCCAACAAGTGCACTTCTTAGCTCCATCTTCCACCTCCTCCTCCAGGCAAACCTCCAAGCAATGCTCTCGTGGAGTTCAACCCCAGGTCTGCTCGTGTCAACATGGTGAATGCAGCTGAGGCAGAAAACTCGTCAGATGTGATCATGGGTAACCTTTCAGTCAATGATTTTCCTGTTAAAGTGTTGTTCGATTCTAGTGCTTCGCATTGCTTTATGTCTAAGTAATTTTTCATCAAGCATGATTTTCCCACGACAAGTTTGCATAGACCTTTGGGTGTCGTTTCTCCGGGTGCTCAGATGAGATCAAATTCTAGAGTTCCTGATGTGAATGTCAAGATAGGAAGTTATTCTTTTCTGGCTTCTCCGTATGTCTTGGGCAATTCCGACATTGATTTGATCCTTGGTATGGACTGGTTGGCCATGAACAAGGCATCGATTGATTGTGAAGCTAAAGAAGTGAAGCTTACCCACTCTTCGGAGGACGTGATTATATTCGCGGCGCGTGATGATACAATCCGTCTGTTCTCTTTGAATGAATAGGGTGAGATTAATCCTATTTAGCAAGTCCCAGTGGTCTGTGAATATGAAGACGTGTTTCCAGAAGAGTTACCAGGAATGCCTCCGCACCGAGAAGTTGAATTTTTCATTGAGCTTGAGCCAGGTACTGAGCATGTGTGCAAACGGCCGTACAAATTGGGTCCAGAAGAGTTGAAGGAACTTAAGAGGCAACTCGATGAGAAGGAGCGTTTGGGTTTGATCAGACCGAGCTCGTCTCCGTGGGGCTGTGGAGTTCTATTTGTCAAGAAGAAGGATGGCATGGACCGGTTGTGTGTCGATTACCATCCATTGAACAAGAAGACAATCAGAAACAAATATCCACTTTCGAACATAAATGAGTTGTTTGAACAGTTGAAAGGGGCTAAGATCTTCTCCAAGCTCGATCTCAAACTGTGGGGACCCCGACTGGTAAGTCGAGATCGCCGTGCCCAGTGATCCCAAGGATCAATGCTCACTGAACAAAGATACTGAATAATAGAGTCTTACATCCATACATATCGTTTGATACAATAAATGACCACTTTGGTCAAGTCTTACATACATAGGGCCTTAAAGGCCAAAGCACCAAACTAGACCAGTAGCGGAATTATTGGTTGAAAGCGTGAACCCATGCCATCAGCCTTAACCTACAGGCATTCTGACTGGGAAGCGTCCTAGATCGCAAGAACGTCACCGAGTTAATCTTCACCATATCATGTCTTTCACACCTGGTCAATGAAATAACCAGTGGCAAGCCAATGAGTACTTTGAATGTACTCGCAAACAACCCATGATATGAACAATGAAAGTGAAGGATAACAGTATCATGCATCTTTAGTGGAACTCATCTGAGTGGAATGATCACGAACATGCATCAAGTTAAAGAGTTACTCTTGAAGTACAGGTTACAGATATCGACATATCTGACAAGGGTTGAACACACCGGGTTCACCCTATATGCCAAGTCACCGAACTTGGTCATATCAATTCCTCAAGTAACTCCGGTTATTAACACCATTCACCGAACTCTCACACACACACACACACTTGGTTTATGCGGAAACGCTGGACGTAGTTTAAGCAGCACCACCCAACTGTCCTTGGTCGTGGACACGGCTATTCGAATAGTTTGACACTCTGCAGAGGTAGTACGCTGGACCCACGAGAAACGGGAAACTTCCATGTCATCCACGACTCGCGGTATATCACATATACCCGAGGTAAGTACCCGATCATCATCTTTCCCCTAACGATACTAGACAAAGAGGTCCACTCGATTGGTACCCAGCCCACATGTTGTACGTCTTACGAGCACCGACTCTGGACAGTATCAACCATGTGGGGACCAACGGTGTGCCTGGAACTCATAATAATGGCATAGTCGTCCTACTTGGCATGACCCCATCACGAGAGTGACACCATTCACTCCCGCCACTAGTAATGTGGCTCTTTGCTAGTACCGACCAGAGTAATCAACAAAGCCCCGTCGCATAAAGGGGTAACGTGGTCGTACTGGTAGGGTTGGGACGGTCGACACATTTCCGAAACCACACACGCAAAATACCCGGTGCATCACTTCACCAAAAGTGATCACCAACTCATCATCGCCCTCGGGCATTAGTGGCACCCGACGGGGTTTTCATAAACTCTTTATTTAACTCATCATCATGCTCATGATAACATGCTCTATCTTTACTTGTCAACATGGTATTATCATGACCCTCAAGGTGTAGGGTCAAGCTCAATGCAGTGATCTTACTCTACTAGTCAACATGATAGTAGCATGATCCTCATAGATGGTAGGGTCAAGCTCATCATGCTTGTGCTCCGAGGAGCCATATGAATAACATCATCAACATGCAAGGGCTTTGAAGAAGACTCCAGTGCCATCACCACAATGATGAATCGGCATCGTGATCACATGCAACGGGAAAATACCAACTATACTAGCATGCAACAATGTTTGTGCTCAAGTCATGGTCAAAGGGCTGCTTGCCTTGATCACGTAAGTCCTCGGGGTCTTCGAAGTCTTCCGCTCCAACTCCAAGTACTCCGTCTACCGCCAACTATCGTCGGAAACAACTATAGTAAGCCATATAGCAAGCAGAATAAAAGTGTTCTATAAATAGAAGTTTTATTTTTCTTGGACCTCTCTGGTCATAAGAAAAATACCTGAAGCTTCTCACAGGAGATTTGAATCATCAAGGATTTTTGAATAGGTGAAAGGAGCAATAGGTGGCCATTGAAATAAGCCAACAGAAATCATTCTGTTAAAAATGAGTGGAGGCACCCATTTAACAGAGAATGATTTTAGAAATATTTAGGAAGTGGTTTCACTGGATTTGGAGATGGTATGAATATTCTAGAGATTTTACCATGAGGAATAAATAGCAATAGGAGCTATTTATTTATTGCAACAGAAGTAAGTCACACAAAAATGTTGACCAGGGTTCTAAAAATAGAGACTGATTTTAGAAGGCTCTGGGAGTTTGAATCACTCCATTTGGAGTTGATTTGCATCCTAGGGAAATTTCCAAAGTGGAGTCAAATATGGACAGATCTGGATTTTAAATGAAATGCCACAGAAAGTGGATAGGGAAAAATGTGCAAAGCACTTATTTGGATAGGCCTGATTTTTAGGATCCTGCAGAAATTTGAATCAATGAAATAGGAGCCAGAATGAATTTAATATAGATTTTTGAAGTTTAAGAAATATGGGAGAAGGATAAAAGGGCTGAGCTTCTCGGACTAACTAGCGCCCAGGGTGCTAGATAGGCAATGGGCCGGCCCAAATGCCCTGGCCACCGGCAGACCGACCACGCAGGAGGCGCATACCACGTAATACGCCTTCCACTTGGGAAAGGCGCAATGGTGCCGGGGTGCCTTCACTTACCTGCTGGCCCGGCCCATGGGTCGCCGACACCTGGGACCCGCCCGACGCCTTCTCTCTCCCCTGCCCTTCTTCTACCTCGCGACAGGGGTAGATGCGGGGGGCTGGCTGTCGCGGCTTCCGACGCCTGCCGGCTCAGCTGCCGAGCCGAGGGTGCGGGCGGTTGCCCGACTCCCTGCTGAGCGAGCGAGCGCCATGGGAGGCGGCTGACGGCTCTGGCCGCCGTGGTGCGGGCGGTCTTGGCGGCCGCGGGGATTGGCCGGAGCGAGCGCCCCGCCATGGGAGGCGGCTGACGGCTCTGGCCGCCGTGGAGGTCGAGGCACGACCTCGGGGAGGGGCCTTCGAGGTGTCTAGGAGGACGGGGACGCCGCGGGGACTTGCTGGAGGGAAGAGCTAGGGCCGGAGGGAAGCTAGTTGGCTCGGGTGCAAGGGGGGCCGAGGCGGCGCCATGGCCATGGAGGGAGGAAGAGGAGTCTCGGGAGGAAGAAGGGGGGCTCGAGAGGGGTTCCAGGGAGAGAGGAGGACGGTTTGAGAGGCTCAGGCGCTCGAGGAACGCTCTAAGTGGGGGAAGGGGAGCCGAGAAATCTCAAGAGCTCTCTGGAGCTCACGTGGGCATGGGCGCCACACGTCCCAGAGGGCATTGGATGCTAGCTAGCGTCGTGGAGGGAGTCAAGGAGGGATGGGGGAGAGCTCTGGCGCTCTGGGGCATGCTGCAGCTGCGGGACATGAACTAGGGAACAAGAAAATGGCGCAGAGCACCATTAGTGTAGGCTGACAGCGTGGGGCCACGCGTGTCCACGGTGTCCCTTCGACCTGAAAAAGATGTCTCCCATGCAAGGCATGCTTGCCAGAGGTCACTGGAGAAGTTTGGAGCCAAGTGAAGAAGGTTTGAATGGGGTTTGACTGCTGTGAACATTTCAGCAGGAAACTAGGGGCTGATGCAAATGGTTTTCATAGGCACAGAGGGGAGGTCAAACCATGTCCAGGAGCATCTGGTATGGAAGGACTACACGTCTACAAAAAATCAGCTCAAGAAAAGAAGTGTAGCTATCACTTGTTGTACAAAGCTACTTTTCGGCCAGAAATGAACTTGAGGAGGTGCTGCTGATTTTCTCCACATGAGCATGCCATATCTTGGTTCTAAATGAAGCCTTGGCATATATTAGATGCTCTGGAAAGAGTTGGGGTGATAGCTTAAGCAGAATAATGGAAAGAAGGGAAAAACAGTGTTGCCAAGGGTGAAAATGAGAGAAACTTACAAAGGGTCCTTCCCCAATAATTGACCAGTGGCCATGGGAAGGTTACTGGAGGTAAAATATGACTATGTGAGGTTGTGGTAGAAAGTTGAGCTCAAGGGTAAAAGTGGAAGGGGCAAAAGAAGCCAAATTAGTGAGTGCACACAAGGTGTTTGATCTGTGGTAGCGCTACCAGATGGATTCCAATGGCTATGAAACTTCATAGGATCAAATAATAGATGAAAATAGGCTGGCACACCAAATTTGGGATTTGCTGGAGAATTTTTCCAATGTAGACTTGAAAAAACCTAGAAATGGGTTTCTGCTTAGAACCCTATTCAAATGAATTCCCACAAATCCAATATTTGGTGTAGGGGCATTATTTGAGCATTAAGGCTTGCACAAAAAGTTTGAGGATATTTGGAGAAACTTTATAATGTACAGTTTACCAAAGTCAAAAATCAACACAGAGGGTTTTGAGGGTCTTAGGACAAGTTCCTCTATTCTCCTTGGTGTACCACTTGGTGTGGATGCCTCATTGGAGTACTGGAACATTGCCACCAAATTTGAGCACAATTGGAGACACTTCACAATGTAGAGTTGCTCAAATTTGATTCTGGACAGATAGGGTTTTAGAGTGATTAGGGGAGTTAAATCAACTTGGATTGAAATGAAACTTGGCAAGATCATCAAGAATATCATATATGACATGCTAGAATTTTACTGGAATTTATTGAGAATATTTCTTATAGAAATATTCCAAAAGCTTGAAATAGGGAGGAATGGTTTTGGAGGGGTTTGCCCAATATTTTGAACATGACCATGTGTTGAAACTCATAAATATGGAATAAATATATCCACTCAGTTTCCCTAAATTTTCTTAAATATTTTGAAAGCAATAAAAATAACTTTCCTTCATAGGAGACCATTTCTGGCCTCACAGAAAGGCTTTTAAATAAAATAATAAAATAACTTTTAAAATAATATGATGATTTTTGGAAGACATTTTGATAATAGGTTTTAAATAAAAGTATTGGTGCAAAAGAAATTCCCTAATCTGAGGACTTGTAGTACAAACCTCATCTCAGGGGTTTGAAAGTTTAATTCAAAGAAAAGCTTTTTGGTGAAAATAATATTTGGTGAAAATAGATATTTGTCCTAAACACATGGTATGATCATTAGGCAGGAGATCATGGAGTAAGGAGGTGATTAGGAGGATGGCAAGAATTAATGGGGATCAATCACATGCAATTAAACAAACAGGCAGACAATAGTCACTCCAAGCATCACAAGCATTCACAAAAAATTTAATTGGTCCCAAATTTTGAAGTAAGTTAGTTAGTCAGGAAAGCCAAAACTAGGGTGTTACAGACCTTACCCTCTCAAGAAAATCTCATCCCCGAGATTTCTGGGCTAGGGGTTGGTGAGATACAGAATCTTGAGTTGGAGGTAGTCTTCATGTCCCCATGTTGTTGTCGTGGTCTTGAGGTGCTTGATGATACAACTTCGATTGTCCGCACGTCCATGACTGATCGTGAGCGGTATCTGGCAATAAGTTAGGCTTGACCGAGGTCAAGGGCTTGGTAAGCTAAGTCCGTGCAAGGTTCTGGCATGCGAGTGTATTCCAAAGTCAGAATACGTGGCAAGATGGTGTGTCTGGGATCTGGTCCTGGGGTTTCGCATGCCGGTTAGTGACATCAAGATGTCTCGTGTTAGAACGCACTGTCAAGTCTTTGCATGGCTTCCTGCTTACGGGGAAGTCCTTGACTTCCTTTCAGCAGTTAAGCTATGGTCGCAAATAGTCTTCGTAGGCTTCTCTAGAGAGGGTCCGGGCTGGGTCTCACCTATGAGTCTAAGCTCAGAGGCTCAGAGTCCAGAACACGTCCTGCCATCTTGGGAGTTTGCGAGGGTTTCTGGATAAGCTGGCTACCCAAGAGTATAGACCAGTCATCCATTCCCAAGGTCTGTGACTCGGCAAGCGGGAATCACCTTTAGCAGGTTTCCACCACGACTCACTAGTACTCGCGTCCTTGATTTGGACCAAGGAGAGGTCGTTTGATTCTTTCGCTTGTCCAAGGGCTTCGTCATCTTGAATCGTCGAGGCTTCTTAACGTCGTTAATGTAGTCGGTGCGCGGTTGGTGGTTGACTTCTTGTTGCTTCATTGTCGTCGTCGGGGCTTCCTCGTCACGGCGGTTCTTCGTCTTGACTTGAGTAGGATAGACTTCCGTCGTCTGGGGATTGCTTCGAGAAGCCCACCTTCTCGAGATAACACTGTACCCTCAAGAGGTATAACAACCGGTGTTCCTGGGCTCGTCCAAACAGGACTAAGGTGTTCTTCCTCTTACTGGGTGAGTAAGTATGTCATCAGTGAGGATGACAACATACCTTCCCCAAGCATGACATAAGCACAGTGCTCAAGAGTCATGTGAGGAGAACGGGGACTTGCTATGGGCGGGTACTGGTCATATTTCAACGACTTAGAGTCGTCTTCTATGGTCGTAATCCGTCCATCTTGTGGCTCGACGAAGCTTTAGGGTCTCAAGGAACTTAGGATGTGGCGAACAGTTATCATCTTATCTCTAAGCACATTCCTTAGATGCCAATAGTTCGACCGCTAACTTGAGACAACATCACCTCATCTCATCAAGGATATCATCCTACGTGGGTCAACTCCACACCGCTCAAGCTAGTCAACTCCGGGCTGAGGGAAGAACTAAACCCAAACACTTACAAGTATGGCGTAGCCCCAACTGTACATGCATTACTATGCAAGGACCTTGGGGAGACATACAGCTACCACGATTGAATCTGAGGCACAACAAATCCAATTGTCCACCTAAGTCATCCAATGGACAGGGTACTACACTACTATATTAAGGAAGCACGTAGTAGACCAATCCAATATTTTGTTTCCTTCCTATGAATCCGATCAAGTGATCCATCAATCTGATCAATCATTACTAGACCTATCACTCTTACAAATCCAACACGGATGGGGTTCTACATAATCTCTTAGAGTCCTCATAACTCACATATTACTGCATGAATTACGTCGTAGTATATCCACCAACTTCAATAATCATGGCCATCTAATCTCCAAGGCCAAACTACATAGGTTGTAAATCTATTTGACAACTCCAAGTATACATACTCTATATCCACCAAGAAACATGGTATCATGATCGAGATTAAGGAGCTAAATCCAATTTACTCTGAACCATGTGGTCTTTGTCATCCTCAATACTCTATTTAGATTACCTATTTAAATCCAAGACTCAATCCAATAAGAAGTCTACTTGATACCCCTAGTCATCATGGTAAAGGCATCAAATCATGTCAACTACTAGCTATAGTCATGTATACCACCAAGAATAAAGTTCACGATCATAATCGTCCTACTAAATCCAATCTTACTCCAGATTATGTAGGTTATGCTACTATATCTATTTGTTCCACCAAGTTCACCTACCTTATAAGCGTCTCATGATCCACCAAAATAGTCGAGCTATATCCTCAAGACACATATCATCATCACCATGACAGTCTTTAGTCAATACTCTATACCCGAGAACGATCCTCTATGGCATCAGGGTTACAGTGCTAGCTTAAGATTGAAGGATACTTGTTTGCTGTGATCACTCGTTCCATTAAGAATCCAGTGCTCAGCGGGGTTTATCGGGGACCTACACGTGTTCTGGCGAGTCCGTGCACTAGACAGGTGACCAGAATATTTGAGCCGGAAAGGCTTGTGGAGGTTAGTCTGGTCTAGTGTGGTTTTCCAATCTTGAGGGAAAACACACTCCTACGGGTTGCGTGTGGTTAAGCATAGCACAGTCAGTGTCTTCAGTGTCAGTCGTCCTTCGAAGCGGATCCTTGGCACATCTTGCCTTGCTGTCTTCAGTTGTCGAGAGGGGTGAGAGAGAGAGAGAGCACCAAGGGGAAGGTCTAAGGGTCTTAGTGCAATCAAACAAGCGTTGAAAAATCAACTCAAACAAGTGCTAAAATTATTTTGAACATCAAAATAAGACAAGTGATATAACCGCATGCTTGTTGCCTAAGCAAAAGTGCGACTTATATCAAAGCACAAACAACAAAAGCAAACAACACATAACATGGTCCATCCGAACCATTCCACGGACTCGACTTCGCATAGGGGATTCACGACTCATCCTATCCTAGGTTCAGGGACTCGACAGTCGTGCTTGCTTATTGCTCCGGAGAGGAGTCCGCTACGTCTTATGGACCTTCTCATGGTGTTGTCACGCCTCTGGTTGTTGCTTGCCGAAGCGATTCACTTGAGTTTGCAAGGAACTCTTGTTGTCTTCTCGTCTGGGAAGTTGCTGACAAAGGTGGTTCTTCATAGTTGTCACTGACAGGGTCTTCTGTTGTCTTCATGATCTTGTCAGTGTCTTCTTGTCTTCCGAAGCTTCGAGAGTCTCAAGTGGACATCTTCATAAACCGATATTCGCATGACATGATAGAGTTATGATCTGTCAATCATACTAATCGCGATATCGACACCTAGAGCGGGAGATGAAGAGAACCGTTTTCCTGCTCAAGAAGGTGAGGCGGACCAAATGGCAAGGTTCTCATCCACCGGTGGTGGTCGACACAATTCTTATAACTGACAGGGTCGCTCTATTAGTGATGCAGATCAAGGTTTGCATATATTATGTCTAGATTATCGTAGGCGAAAGTGGCATCACTCTGGAACAGTGTCCAGGGTTTCACCATCTTCTAAACCTCGATAGCCTTGTTCCTCATGGAGGTACTACTGTTGGTGTCGTTTGGTCGCAGAGTTGTCTTCTCTGTCCTTCAGCACAGGTGTTTGCCTGGAAAGGTTACTTCCTTCCGGGCTGCCCACGAGGATTTCAATTTATCCCGTGGTCAAAAGGGCATAAGGTTCTAGCGACCATTAGCAAGTTTTGAAAAAGTAGACGAGGAGTGTCAAGAAAATAAGAGTGTAAGGCTAGAGCATAACCTTCTCTTTCTTTGAAGTTTTAGGAGAGTTGAGAAAATATATAAGTTTGGTAAGTATTTTGAAGGGTCCGGAAAGCAGTTTTATCCTAACTAACATCCATGCTAACTAAGGGCTTCCTACAATCAGGATGGCTCTGATACCAGCTCTCTGGGGACCCCGACTGGTAAGTCGAGATCGCCGTGCCCAGTGATCCCAAGGATCATTGCTCACTGAACACAGATACTGAATAATAGAGTCTTACATCCATACATACCGTTTGATACAATAAATGACCACTTCGGTCGAGTCTTAGATACATAGGGCCTTAAAGGCCCAAGCACCAAACTAGACCAATAGCGGAATTATTGGTTGAAAGCGTGAACCCATGCCATTAGCCTTAACCTACAGGCATTCTGACTGGGAAGCGTCCTAGATCGCAAGAACATCACCGAGTTAATCTTCACCATATCATGTCTTTCACACCTGGTCAATGAAATAACCAGTGGCAAGCCAATGAGTACTTTGAATGTACTCGCAAACAACCCATGATATGAACAATGAAAGTGAAGGATAACAGTATCATGCATCTTTAGTGGAACTCATCTGAGTGGAATGATCACGAACATGCATCAAGTTAAAGAGTTACTCTTGAAGTACAGGTTACAGATATCGACATATCTGACAAGGGTTGAACACACCGGGTTCACCCTATATGCCAAGTCACCAAACTTGGTCATATCAATTCCTCAAGTAACTCCGGTTATTAACACCATTCACCGAACTCACACACACACACTTGGTTTATGCGGAAATGCTGGACGTAGTTTAAGCAGCACCACCCAACTGTCCTTGACCGTGGACACGGCTATTCAAATAGTTTGACACTCTGCAGAGGTAGTACGCTGGACCCACGAGAAACGGGAAACTTCTGTGTCATCCACGACCCGTGGTATATCACATATACCCGAGGTAAGTACCCGATCATCATGTTTCCCCTGACGATACTAGACAAAGAGGTCCACTCGATTGGTACCCAGCCCACATGTTGTACGTCTTACGAGCACCGACTCTGGATAGTATCAACCATGCGGGGACCAACGGTGTGCCTGGAACTCATAATAATGGCATAGTCGTCCTACCTGGCACGACCCCATCACGAGAGTGACACCGATCACTCCCGCCACTAGTAATGTGGCTCTTTGCTAGTACGGACCAGAGTAATCAACAAAGCCTCGTCCCATAAAGGGGTAACGTGGTCGTACTGGTAGGGTTGGGACGGTCGACACATCATAAATCTAATCCCATTTCCGAAACCACACACGCAAAATACCCGGTGCATCACTTCACCAAAAGTGATCACCAACTCATCATCGCCCTCGGGCATTAGTGGCACCCGACGGGGTTTTCATAAACTCTTTATTTAACTCATCATCATGCTCATGATAACATGCTCTATCTTTACTTGTCAACATGGTATTATCATGACCCTCAAGGTGTAGGGTCAAGCTCAATGCAGTGATCTTACTCTACTAGTCAACATGATAGTAGCATGATCCTCATAGATGGTAGGGTCAAGATCATCATGCTTGTGCTCCGAGGAGCCATATGAATAACATCATAAACATGCAAGGGCTTTGAAGAAGCCTCCGGTGCCATCACCACAATGATGAACCGGCATCGTGATCACATGCAACGGGAAAATACCAACTATACTAGCATGCAACAATGTTTGTGCTCAAGTCGTGGTCAAAGGGCTGCTTGCCTTGATCACGTAAGTCCTCGGGGTCTTCGAAGTCTTCTGCTCCAACTCCAAGTACTCCGTCTACCGTCAACTATCGTCGAAAACAACTATAGTAATCCATATAGCAAGAAGAATAAAAGTGTTCTATAAATAGAAGTTTTATTTTTCTTGGACCTCTCTGGTCATAAGAAAAATACCTGAAGCTTCTCACAGGAGATTTGAATCATCAAGGATTTTTGAATAGGTGAAAGGAGCAATAGGTGGCCATTGAATAAGCCAACAGAAATCATTCTGATAAAAATGAGTGGAGGCACCCATTTAACAGAGAATGATTTTAGAAATATTTAGGAAGTGGTTTCACTGGATTTGGAGATGGTATGAATATTCTAGAGATTTTACCATGAGGAATAAATAGCAATAGGAGCTATTTATTTATTGCAACAGAAGTAAGTCACACAAAAATGTTGATCAGGGTTCTAAAAATAGAGACTGATTTTAGATGGCCCTGGGAGTTTGAATCACTCCATTTGGAGTTGATTTGCATCCTAGGGAAATTTCCAAAGTGGAGTCAAATATGGACAGATCTGGATTTTAAATGAAATGCCACAGAAAGTGGGTAGGGAAAAATGTGCAAAGCACTTATCTGGATAGGCCTGATTTTTAGGATCCTGTAGAAATTTGAATCAATGAAATAGGAGTCAGAATGAATTTAATATGGATTTTTGAAGTTTAAGAAATATGGGAAAAGGATAGAAGGGCTCAGCTTCTCGGACTAACTAGCGCCCAGGGCGCTGGATAGGCAATGGGCCGGCCCAAATGCCCTGGCCACCGGCAGACCGACCACGTAGGAGGCGCATACCACGGAATACACCTTCCACTTGGGAAAGGCGCAATGGTGCCGGGGCGCCTTCACTTACCTGCTGGCCCGGCCCATGGGTCGCCGACACCTGGGACCCGCCCGACGCCTTCTCTCCCCTGCCCTTCTTCTACCTCGTGACAGGGGTAGATGGGGGGCTGGCTGTCGCGGCTTCCGACGCCTGCCGGCTCAGCTGCCGAGCCGAGGGTGCGGGCGGTTGCCCGGCTCCCTGCTGAGCCCGGGGGATGTCTTGGCGGCCGCGGGGAGTGGCCGGAGAGAGCGCCCCACCATGGGAGGCGGTTGACGGCTCTGGCCGCCGTGGAGGGCGAGGCACGACCTCGGGGAGGGGCCTTCGAGGTGTCTAGGAGGACGGGGAGGCCGCGGGGACTCGCTGGATGGAAGAGCTAGGGCCGGAGGGAAGCTGGTTGGCTCGATTGCAAGGGGGGCCGAGGCGACGCCATGGCCATGGAGGGAGGAAGAGGAGGCTCGGGAGGAAGAAGGGGGCTCGAGAGGGGTTCCAGGGAGAGAGGAGGACGGGTTCAGAGGCTCAGGCGCTCGAGGAACGCTCTAACTGGGGGAAGGGGAGACGAGAAAGCTCGAGAGCTCTCTGGAGCTCACGTGGGCATGGGCTCCACACGTCCCAGAGGGCATGGGATGCTAGCTAACGTCGTGGAGGGAGTCAAGGAGGGATGAGGGAGAGCTCTGGCGCTCTGGGGCATGCTGCAGCTGCAGGACATGAACTAGGGAACAAGAAAATGGCGCAGAGCACCATTAGTGCAGGCTGACAGCGTGGTCACCATGGCCACGCGTGTCCACGGTGTCCCTTAGACCTGAAAAAGATGTCTCCCATGCAAGGCATGCTTGCCAGAGGTCACTAGAGAAGTTTGGAGCCAAGTGAAGAAGGTTTGAATGGGGTTTGACTGCTGTGAACATTTCAGCAGGAAACTAGGGGCTGATGCAAATGGTTTTCACAGGCAGAGAGGGGAGGTGAAACCATGTCCGGGAGCATCTGGTATGGAAGGACTACACGTCTGCAAAAATTCAGCTCAAGAAAAGAAGTGTAGCTAGCACTTGCTGTACAAAGCTACTTTTCAGCCAGAAATGAACTTGAGGAGGTGCTGCTCATTTTCTCCACATGAGCATGCCATATCTTGGTTCTAAATGAAGCCTTGGCATATATTAGATGCTCTGGAAATATTTGGGGTGATAGCTTAAGCAGAATAATGGAAGAAGGGTAAAACAGTGCTGCCAAGGGTGAAAATGAGAGAAACTTACAAAGGGTCCTTCCCCAATAATTGACCAGTGGCCATGGGAAGGTTACTGGTGGTAAAATATGACTATGTGAGGCTGTGGTAGAAAGTTGAGCTCAAGGGTAAAAGTGGAAGGGGCAAAAGAAGCCAAATTAGTGAGTGCACACAAGGTGTTTGATCTATGGTAGCGCTACCAGATGGATTCCAATGGCTATGAAACTTAAGAGGATCAAATAATAGATGAAATAGGCTTGCACACCAAATTTGGGATTTGCTGGAGAAGTTTTCCAATGTAGACTTGAAAAACCCTAGAAATGGGCAGAAATGGGTTTCTGCTTAGAACCCTATTCAAATGAATTCCCACAAATCCAATATTTGGTGTAGGGGCATTATTTGAGCATTAAGGCATGCACAAAAAGTTTGAGGATAATTGGAGAAACTTTATAATGTAAAGTTTACCAAAGTCAAAAATCAACACAGAGGGTTTTGAGGGTCTTAGGACAAGTTCCTCTATTCTCCTTGGTGTACCACTTGGTGTGGATGCCTCATTGGAGTACTGGAACATTTCCACCAAATTTGAGCACAATTGGAGACACTTCACAATGTAGAGTTGCTCAAATTTGATTATGTACAGATATAGTTTTAGAGTGATTAGGGGAGTCAAATCAACTTGGATTGAAATGAAACTTGGCAAGATCATCAAGAATATCATATATGACATGCTAGAATTTTACTGGAATTTATTGAGAATATTTCTTATAGAAATATTCCAAAAGCTTGAAATAGGAAGGAATGGTTTTGGAGGGGTTTGCCCAATATTTTGAACATGACCATGTGTTGAAACTCATAAATATGGAATAAATATATCCATTGAGTTTCCCTAAATTTTCTTAAATATTTTGAAAGCAATAAAAATAACTTTCCTTCATAGGAGACCATTTCTGGCCTCACAGAAAGGCTTTTAAATAAAATAATAAAATAAATTTTAAAATAATAATATGATGATTTTTGGAAGACATTTTGATAATAGGTTTTAAACAAAAGTATTGGTGCAAAAGAAATTCCCTAATCTGAGGACTTGTAGTACAAACCTCATCTCAGGGGTTTGAAAGTTTAATTCAACGAAAAGCTTTTTGGTGAAAATAATATTTGGTGAAAATAGATATTTGTCCTAAACACATGGTATGATCATTAGGCAGGAAATCATGGAGTAAGGAGGTGATTAGGAGGATGGCAAGAATTAATGGGGATCAATCACATGCAATTAAACAAACACGCAGACAATAGTCACTCCAAGCATCACAAGCATTCACAAAAAATTTAATTGGTCCCAAATTTTGAAATAAGTTAGTTAGTCAGGAAAGCCAAAAACTAGGGTGTTACACAGAATGGGCTATCATCAAATTCGCATTCGCGAAGAGGATATTCCGAAGACTGTTTTAGGACTAGTTTTGGCTCGTATGAGTATACGGTCATGTCTTTTGGTCTAGCAAATGCTCCTCCCACATTTTGTTGATTGATGAACTACATATTCTCTCCGTTCAAGAATGACTTCGTCTTGCTTTATCTCGACGATATTCTGGTCTTTTCTAAAACTGAGGAAGAACATGAAGAACATCTCAGATTGGTGCTTGATAAGCTGAGGGAGTTCAAATTGTATGCCAAGTTTTCCAAGTGTGAGTTCTGGCTGAAAGAAGTCGTCTATCTTGGGCACATCATCTCTGGCGAGGGCATGAAAGTTGATCCGTTCAAGGTGCAGGCCGTTATTGAATGGGAGCCTCCGCAGAATATGAATCAGCTTCAAAGCTTTCTCGGGCTTGCAAGCTATTGCTGAAGGTTCGTTGAGAACTTCTCCATGATTGCTAAGCCGCTCTCAAATCTTCTTCAGAAAGGTGTGAAGTATGCTTGGTCTCTATAGTGTCAGTTGGCCTTCGACACACTCAAAGAGAAGCTCACCTCTACTCCAGTCTTGGTTCCTCCGGATGATTCCAAACCCTACCAGGTGTTCTGCGACACCTCTCTTCAAGGTCTTGGTGTAGTTCTGATGCAAGAGAAGAAAGTGGTTGCTTATACCTCCAGGCAGTTGAAGCCAGCGGAGAAGAATTATCCTCTGCATGATCTTGAGCTAGCAGCTATGGTACATGCTCTGATGACTTGGAGACACCTCTTGTTGGAATGAAAGGTTGAAGTGTTCACCAATCACAAGAGTCTCAAGTACATCTTCACTCAGCCTAACCTGAATCTCCGGCAAACTCGTTGGGTGGAAATGCTCCAAGATTTTAATCCGAGTGTTGAGTACACGCCAGGCAAAGCTAATGTCGTGGCAGATGCTTTGAGAAGGAAGGCTTACTGCAACAGTCTCATTCTGAAGCCTCTCCAGCCTAACCTTTGTGAGTCTTTCAGAAAGCTCAACCTTTAGTTAGTACCTCAGGGATTTCTTGCAAACCTTCAGATATCTCCTACCTTGGAAGATCATGTCCGAGCAGCACAGCTTCTTGATGCAATGGTGAAGAATGTCAAGATTGGCGTGGAAAAGAGTCTTCCCAAATATAAGTGCTTCAGTGTTGATGCCAGAGACACGTTGTTCTTTGAGGATCGTCTTGTCGTTCCGAAAGGTGATCTCAGAAAAGTAATCATGGAAGAAGCTCATAACTGTCTGCTCTCTATACATCCTGGAAGCTCCAAGATGTATTAGGACTTGAAACAAACCTTTTGGTGGACTCACATGAAACGTGAGATTGCTCAGTTCGTAAATGAATGTGATATATGTCGAAGGGTGAAAGCAGAGCATCAACGTCCAGCAGGTCTTTTTCATCCTTTGCCCATTCCCGAGTGGAAGTTCGACCACATTGAGATGGATTTCGTCACCGGGTTTCCGAAGTCTAAGAAGGGTAATGATGCCATCTTCGTCATCCTCGACAAGTTGAGTAAAGTGGCTCATTTTCTTCCAATCAAGGAATCCATCTCGGCAGCTCAGCTTGCAGAGTTGTACACTTCCAGGATAGTGTCTTTGCACGGCGTGGCTATGATGATTTCTTCGCATCGCGGAAGTATCTTCACTTCCAAGTTCTGGGACTCTTTTCAATCTACGATGGGCACGAAGATACGCTTCAGCACAACTTTTCATCCTCAGACTAGTGGTTAGGTGGAGCGAGTCAATCAATTTCTTGAGGATATGCTGAGAGCCTGTGTTATCTCTTTTGGCATGAAGTGGGCAGATTGCCTGCCTTTCGCTGAGTTCTCGTATAACAACAGTTATCAAGCTAGTTCAGGCAAAGCTTCGTTTGAGATTCTCTATGGCAGGAAGTGTCGTACCCCGCTCAACTGGTCCGAGACCGGCGAGCGTCAGATTCTTGGGAATGACTTGATAGAAGAAGCTGAAGAGATGTGTCGGGTCATTCGAGATAATATCAGAGCAGCTAAGTCCCGTCAGAAGAGCTATTATGATAGCAAGCATCGTGACAGGTCTTATGAGCTTGATGACTTCGTCTATCTCAAGGTGTCCCATATGAAGGGTACGCAGCGCTTTGGCATCAAAGGCAAGCCTGCGCCTCATTTCGTTGGGTTCAGAGTTGTTGGCAAGAGAGGCGACCTTGCGTACCAGCTCGAGCTCCCGTCAAACTTTGCAAATGTTCATGACGTGTTCCATGTCTCTCAGCTCCGGAGATGCTTCAAGACTCCCGAGCGCACTGTTCATCTTCAAGACATCAACCTTCAACCCGACCTATCCTATCGTGAGCATCCAGTTGCGGTTCTCGAGGCGACTGAGCGCAAGACCCACAACAAGACTGTCAAACTTCTCAAAATGCAGTGGTCACACCATTCCGATAAAGAGGCTACTTGGGAACGCGAGGATCACCTCCGTTCTGAATTTTCGGAGTTCTTTCAGTCTTAGATCTCGGGGCGAGATCTTTTTGTAGTGTGGGAGAGTTTGTAATGCCCCAAGAGTGTATCTTTCCCTATTTGGAACCTTCTCTATGTGGGTCCAACCTGTCATTGATATGGTAGCCATATGTATGTGTTATTTCATGTGTGACACCTTGTCATGTCTTCCTTTGCATGCATGCATCACTATCATTTCATGTCCTTGTGTTGTTGCTTTGTGATCATATGTGGTGTGTGATGATATGAGTTGTGATGTGATGTTGATATGTGTTGATAAGTGAAGTGATGTGGATGTGGTTGGATAGTAGGAAGCTATGTGGTTGCAATAGGTTTTATAAAACAATTCCCTTTCTCTATTTATCTCAAGGTCAAGTTCCACTTGTTCCTTTCCTGTTTTAAAAATGTCCATGGTTTAGGATATTTTGTGGTGGATATGAAGTTATGTATTTTTTGTTTTGAATATATATTTTAAAGGTGCAAATATTCCCAAAACAGATCCATTAATTTCTATTATATTCAAATAGGTCATAATTTCTTATGATCAGGTATTTTCATTTTATTTTTTGTTGCCATAGTTTTTTCCCTGGGAGATTATTGTTGCTGGTGTTGTTTTCTAAATAGAAAAGCCCCAGGAAATTATTTTCTCTCTTATTTGGTGCCACTGGTGGGCTTCCTCCCCCTGCGCGGCCCAAACCCCTCCTCTCTTTTCCTTCGGCAGCCCAGGCGCGCGTTCCTTCTCCTTCTTCAGACGGCGTCTCCCCGTGCGTCGCTTTCCGTCAGTAGTAGAGAGAGAGAGAGCACGCCGTGAGGGCTCACGGACGTCGAGGCCCTCTTATAACCCTCGGCGTGCGTGCCCCTTCCCCTAGGGTGCCGTGCTCCCCCTCTTTGCGCCGCCACCTCCCTCCATCTCTCCTTCCTCCCTAGGTAAGAGCTCCTGTAGATCCACCTAGCAGAGAGAGAGAGAAGTGCACCGCCGACATCCACCGTGCTTCCGTCGTCTCCAGCGCCGGCCACCATGTCCGGGGGCTCGGGGAAGGTGCCCGCGATCCATTCCCGCCGTAGTTGAGGTTGGGGCGCGACCACAGCGACGGGCAGGACCACGTCGCCGGCGTGTTCCCGGTGGACTTCCTCCCTGCTTCGGTTCGGCGACAGTACTTCTTCATCTCCTTCAGATCATCTACGTCGTCTCCACGCGGCTCCTCTTCCCCGATCGGCGACTTCCCCTCCTTCCCCTCAGTGAGACCTAGCTCGTCCCTCCTTCCCCGTCGGTAGATGCGAAGTAGGGCTCATCGTCGTGTCTCTGTTTCGAGAGGAGATCGGCAGATTTGTGCATGTGTGTTCTGTGTAGCATGTGTGCTCGGGCTTGTGCAGGTAGCTGAGTAGTAGTGGTAGCGTAGGTGTCCCCCCTTCTTTGGCGCAGCAGTAGAGTAGTAGACAGCTCCGATGACCGTCTTTGTCGTCGGCATCTTGGTGCAGGCAGAGCAGGGCGATCTTGATGATGTGGTAGATTACCTTGTAGTTTTCCCTTGTTTTGTCAAGTTTCCGAAGCGTAGCATAGTGGTGATGGTGTGGTGGTGTTGGATCGAGGGCGTGGGTTCGAGTCCCCGCGGTGCCACCCCCTTTTTGGGTTAATTTTGGCAGAGTAGCGCAGTAGGTTGACTTACCTTGCTTGGCTTCCCTTCTCTGTCGAGCATGTAGGCAGTAGTGGAGTGGTGTTGTTGTGTGTGTAGCACGGGGTCTCGGGTTCGATTCCCCCCAGACCTTTTATTTTTTTTGCCTTTTTCTTCCTGTTTTGCATTTCCTCACTTGCCTCTTGTTGTGTGTGCTCGATCCACTCATGTGGCATTTATTTTTCCTCACCACATCCTCCAACACCTTGTTTATGTTATTAGATATGCATATGTAGTGTTATGTGAGAATGTATGTGTGTATCTACTGTGGGAATGGCACCAAGGTGGTGATGCTCATGTGCAAGTGTGTGGTGCAAGCACCAAGGTTGGTGTAGATGCATATATCTTGTGCATGTGAGATTAGCTCATGCACTAGTGAGTGCAAGTGTGGTGTATGTGTGTGTGTGTGTGTGGATTTTCCCCCCACATACCTTGTGTGTATGTATGTGGAGGTGCCCTTGTGTTATGTGTGTGATGGTGTGTGAGTGTCCACACACCTGCCCAAGGCTTGGTGTGCCTTGATGAGCACATGTGTTAGCTTGTGTGTGTAGGGGTAGAAAGCATGATGTGAGCACAAGATAGTTGTGTGTTCTATTTAGCATGTGTAGGTGCTTCTTATGTTTGTGTTTGATGTATGTGTGTGTGGTGGTGTGCTAAAGCAAATGAACATGAGGTCCACCCATCATGTGCACCATTGGACTTGTGAGAGTGTGCATATGCTTGTGTAGGTGTTGTTCTAGCGAATAGCACATGTGATGATGCACTATTCACTCTATGTGATTCCATGTAGATTTTATTTTCAAGTTTGTGCCCATTTGTTCTATGCAAGTGCATATGTATTATATCTATTTTTGGGGTAGAATCATCTGAGGAATCCAATGGTGGGTTCCGATTCTACTTTGGAACACTTTCTGGGAATGTCATATTTCAGTTATGTTCCATGTTTAGAGCTTGGTTCCATGTGATGTGATGAGCCCAAGAGGTTGATTCTTTGTTGTGGCAGTAGAGGGTGAACCCCTCTACCACATGTTGGTTTTGTTTCATGCTTAGGAGTTCATATGTGCAAGTTGTGCCTAGTCAAAGTAGGCATGTGGCTGAAATTCCAGTTTATTGAAAATCTGTGATTTTCACTAAGTGTGAGAATCTGCTTATATTTTCTTCTCATGTTGTTGTGCTTGTAGAAGTCCAAGTGTTGGGAATCAGCCTTTGCTATCAACTGGAAAGTTGTAGATTTTGTGTTTGTCTAGCTCTCTGTCAATTTTCATTCCATTTGGAGTCCTGTAGATATAGTTTTGGGTGCTGTCAAAATGCTTCAGAGCATAAACAGCTAGTGAGAATCTGGAATTTTCACCAAGTCCCTAAAAACTGATATTTTTGCCCAAGTTAGCAGATGTGTAACTTTCTGTGTGAAACTCCTTTGAATTAGCTTTTTGCTCATGCTTGTAGTAATTTTGAATAGCTTCTGCCACATATCCTATTTGGCAGATTTGGGTGGTTGTAGGTGCTTTGCATGTAGCTCTCAAACTGCTATGATGCTGTTTATGGCAGATTGTATAGTTTTGATGTTTTGACGCTCGTGAGTGCATAGATGATGGTGTGGTGATATTCCTTGGAGATTTGGCAACCTGGGAATACCAGAAGTATGCCATTGGAGAGTGTTGTGATGATTTTGATACGTAGTACTTTATTTCTTGTTTCGTTGTTTCCCGTTGATCCGTAGCTCTGATCGTTACGTTCTTTATATGTTTTTGCATCATTTTTGCGTGACGCATCTGTTCATGTCATTCTCATGCATGTCAAGATAGCCTAGAGTGCAGTTCTGTCCATGAGCTTGTATTTTCATCTCATGCTTGATCGAATGACTAGAATAGTGATGCATCTTCATTTTCATCTCATGCATCATGTGCTTGTTGCATCTTGAGGTGCTGTTGTTCATTGGATGTTATTCTTATGTTGGGTAGCACCGGGATCGGAGAGCGAGTACGTGGAACCGTGAGAGTACGTGTCAGGCGAACAAGAGCAGTTTCAAGCTGAGGACATAACATGCAAGATGATATGACCTTGATTCCATCTCTAGACTTGTTATGCTAGATTACGTTTCCTTCGTCTTATGCTCGCTGCCTACCACTGAAATAATTGCCTTCTGAAATTGCCATGAAACCCCAAACACTTATCCCTTCCTAGCAAAGCTTGAATGGCTAAGTAGGCTTTGCTCAGCTACTAATGTTAGTGTTGCTAGTTGCAGGTGCATTGTCTCATGTGATAACATGAGTTTGATATCATTATGTTAAATCTGTTATTTAATTAATGCACCTATATACTTGGCAAATAACGGAAGGCCTAGCCTTTTGCGGGTGTTTTGTTCCGTTATTACCGCCGTAGTTACCGGCTACCGGTGTTTGATTCCATAACTGATCGCTCCTAACACGTTCGGGGTTGTTATGGGGACCCCTTGATAAATCGCGTAGTGTTAAGACTTGTCCGGCAGGACCCAACATTGGTGTTAATTTGCTAATCACTTAATAATAATCTGCATAGGGAATAGCTACCCTGAGGTATTTAATCAACAACCCGGGCCAGTGCTCCTCATGAGTGTTGGTCCAAACTAGAGCACCGTGCGGGGCCATCCCGGGGCAACTCGGGAGATTTCTCTGGCCACTATACGCTTCGCTTATCCGGCGTGTCCTGAGACTGAGATACGCGGCTCTTATCAGGGTCGTCGACACGTCGGGAGGTCCTGCTAGTCTTGTCTTACGATAGCGATATATCTTGCGTATAGGAATCCCGGTGAAGCTCTGGTTCTCCCCAGAGTTGAGGTTTTCCTCTAAGGAGTCCGACAAGATCACGAGATTCGTGATACAGGATTACTTTGCGGCCCGTGACCGCTTGTGATGGACTAGTTGGAGCACCCCTGCAGGGTTTAATCTTTCGGAAAGCCGTGCCCGCGGTTATGTGGCAACTTGGAATATTTTTTAACATCCGGTTATAGATAACTCAAACATAATCTAATAAAATTGCCAACTGTGTGCGTAACCGTGATTGTCCCCTTCGAAGACCTCTCTTCGATCGGGAACACGGTGGGGTTATGATTGACGTAAGTAGGTGTTCAGGATCACTTAGTGATCAGCTAATCATCGATCGCTAGTATAGACCACCTTCAATACATGTTCTACGTAAGTTAGCCACCATATATGCTTAGGATGCTGCAACCTAAACACCGAACCTTCCCTACCTAATAACTTCACTAGTTCTGGCACCGAGGTCATAGATTGCTGAGTGCCCGTGGCTCACAGATTACTTCAACACACCAACAGGTTCAGGTACCCCCTAGACATTTGATCCCGACGGCATGCAGCTGGCGTGGCAGTATGATGAGGAGAACGACCGCCTGTACGTGAACTATCCAGAAGACTAAGGCGTTGTCGTGATCGTGGGCAAGCATGCAGGGTAGCATAGTGATTTCTCATGTTTTGTAGTCCATAGCGGAACTACCTTGTTTGAATGCATGATGTAACTCTGATATTAATTATGAGATGGCAGTTGAATCCCTTATTGTCATTCTATTATTATGTATGTGCTATGTTACCGTGCTTGCGAAACGCTTAGATGCGCTTCTTTCCTCTTTGGGGCCTCGTTCCCCTAAATCGGAAAGGACCGCATCTTAGTCGTTACAATCCTTGACGTTGACTTTTGTTCTGTCCAGGACCATTGCACGCACACTCTGGTTGGGGCTGGCCCTCGCCGCCGTGATTCTCAGGGTCTTTGGGAGTTAGACTAGCTTCATGTTCCTTCCGCTGTCACCACTATCGCCAGTTCCTCCGCTTCGGTCGTCTCTGCTACCGGTTCCTTCCAGCAGTGGCATCATCGACTTGGTCATCTTTGTGGTTCTTGTTTGTCGTCTTTAGTTTGTCGAGGTCTTCTCGGGTCTGTCTCAGGAGATGTCTCTTTAGAATGGCAGGGTTGTCGTCTTAGCAAGCAGATTCAATTACCATATTCACATAGTGAGTCAGTGTCTAAGTGTCCTTTTGATTTCTCTCGTTACACATGGGGTCCAGCTCCCTTCGCTTCGAAAGGGGGTCATAAATACTATATTATTTTCATAGATAATTTCTCACGTTACACATGGCTTTATTTCATGACTTCTTGTAGTGAGATGTTGTCTATTTATAAGCGTTTTGCTGCCATTGTTCACACTCAGTTCTCTTTGCCCATTCGTGTGTTTCGTGCTGACTCCACTAGTGAGTATATTTCTAAGATGTTGAGTGGTGTTCTTGCTGATCAAGGGACTCTTCCTTAATTCTCTTGTCCTAGTGCTCACGCTCAGAATGGTGTGGCTCAGCGAAAGCATCGTCATCTTCTTGAGACGGCTCATGCATTGATGATTGCTGCCTCTCTCCTGCCTCATTTTTGCTCTGAGGCCATCTCCACCTCCACCTATCTCATCAATCTACAACCTTCCGCTGCTCTACAGGGTGGTGTTCCTTTCGAGCGTCTTTTTGATCGTTCTCCCGATTATTCGATGCTTCACTTGTTTGGTTGTGTTTGCTATGTTCTTCTTGCCCCTCGCGGACACACCAAACTGACCGCTCAGTATGTTGAGTGTGTCTTCTTAGGCTATAGTGATGAGCATAAGGGCTATCGTTGTTGGGATCCTATTGGTCCTCGGATGCTTATCTCTCGGGATGTGACTTTTGATGAGTCTCGTCCCTTCTACCCATGCCCATCTTCCTTGACTTTTTCAGTGGAGGATATCTCTTTCCTCACTTTTCCTCACTTTTCCTGACACACCCCTCACCCCCATCGAGCCTTTGTCTATTCGTTCTGCCACCTCTACTTCTCCAACTCTTGCCGATTTTCCACCACCATCTCCCACGGTTTCCTTAGCATGTCGTTGGATTCGGCACCTTCATCTCCGGTGACTTCTTCGTCTTCACCGGATTCTACCTTGGTGATCCCTGAAAGGATCGATATGGTTGACTAGAGGGGGGGGGGTGAATAGGCAACGACCACTTTTTAATTAATCTTAGCAAGTTAGCGTTAGCAACATAAGGGTTCTCTAAAATGTCAACAAAGAGGTGAACCTATAGGATGCTACCAACGAAGATAACTAAGACAAGTAAGAGATAAACAACAACAAAAGCATACACAATGTAAAGGTTAGAGATAACCGCAAGTGGAACCAATGAAGACGAGGATGTGTTACCGAAGTTCCTTCCCTTTGACAGGAAGTACGTCTCCGTTGGAGCGGTGTGGAGGCACAATGCTCCCCAATAAGCCACTAGGGCCACCGTATTCTCCTCACGCCCTCACACAATGCAAGGTACCATGATTCCACTATAGGTGCCCTTGAAGGCGGCGACCGAACCTTTACAAACAAGGTTGGGGCAAACTCCACATAAAGCTTGGAGGCTCCCAACAAGATCAGGGAGCTTCACCACAATGGAATGTGGCTCCGAGATGACCTCAACCGTCTAGGGTGCTCAAACACCCGAGAGTAACAAGATCCGCAAGGGATTGGTGGGGGGGAATCAATTTTCTCTTGGTGGAAGTGTAGATCTAGGCCTTCTCAACCAATCCCTAGGAAATCAACAAGTTTGATTGGCTAGGGAGAGAGATCGGGCACTTTTGAGCTTAGGGAGCAACAATGGAGATTCGGAGGGTCAAAGGTAGGGTTCTAGAGCAAGAAGAACCCTTTATATAGTGGGGGGGGAATACAACCGTTTTCCCACTCACAGCCCGAGCCTAGCGGTACTACCGCTGGCTACAGCGGTACTACCGCTAGCCCTCTAGTGGTACTACCGCTGAGCCCATGGTAGTGCAGATGCACTACTGGGCCAACCACCGCCAAGAAACTCTTCGCAAAAAGTCCGACGAAGTATAGCCGCTAGGAAGGCGGTACTAAGTTCCTGGAGCGGTACTACCGCTGACCAGGGGCGGTACTACCGCCAGCACAACGGTACTACCGCCAGCTCTAGCGGTACTACTGTCAGGGCTAGCGGTACTACCGCCAGCTCTAGCGGTACTACCGCTAGGCCGAGCCCTACTACCGCTAGGGACAGCGGTACTACCACTGGGAGACCTTTTTGCAAGAGGAGATAAACCAGAGGCGGGAACCACTCCAAAGTTGCAGGGAAAGGGAAAGGAGATAAAGTGTGTGCGTGAAAAATTGATTCCACCCAAACCTTTCCACTATGGGTCCCCTCTTAATAGTACGGCGTTCCTATGACTCAAAGAAGGAGAATCGTAGAGGACACCGTGCTTCTATTCCATGGAGGGAGCCGGGTCGTCTTGTGCCGTTGACATGTGTTATCTGAAATCTTAATGCACACGATTAGTCCTTTACGGTAGTGTCATCAATCACCAAAATTACTTTGGCAGAAATATGCCTTAACAATCTCCCCCTTTTTGGTGGATTGATGACAATACCGGATTTGCACAGTAGATAGCATGTGAACATCAAGATAATGATAGAGATAATTGAAGAGCATATGACTCACAACATATGATAAAAATAAGTCTTACACTAGACCAAGTCTCACATGACACAAAGCAAAGATAGCAAATAAGATCAAACCAAGTTCAGAGCAAACACGATAAAGATATGCAAAGCTAAAGCAAAGCGCAAATCCAGCTCCTAGACTCTCTCCCCCTTTGGCACAAGACACCAAAAAGGGGCACACCTAACGACACAGGTGGTCACTCCGCATCCTCATCATCCCCAGACGCGTCCGTGGCATCCGGATCGTCCTGCTCCTCCTCAATGTCCTCCTCAGACGCATCCTCCTCTGCATCAGACCCAGTCCACTGATAACCTTGAGCCCGCATCCAATCAGACTCTGAAGTGATGTCGTCCTCTGAGCCGCTTGAGATATCTACATCAAGGGTCCTCAAGACACGCTTGTGCCTCTGACGGTTCTCCTTCTGGGCCACATGAGACTGATATTATCCCTTGGCCTGCATACAGAAGAGAGTCTTCATTTGATCCTTCAGTTTCACTGCCCAAGATGGCATAGCAGAAGAGCGGGACTGTGAAGTAGGTCCTCCTCCAACAACAGTCTATGTGTCTGTGTCCATGTGCTGAGAAGAAGTTGATGGGTTGGCCCATTTGTCTTTGATACGGAGCTTGATAGGATCATGCACAAAATAGTCAGCCTGAATAGGGAAGGGATCTATCAGATAGACCTCGTGCCACTTCTTCTGAATATAGGCAAACAAGTAGGGCCCGTAGATGGGAACCTTGCGGTTCATGATACAGTTCCAGAGCTCACTGAACATCACATGGGAAATATCGAGAGGCGCATTATCCTTAGTCCTAGCCTCCTCACATAGCAGAAGCATCTCAGTTAGATGCCCATGCACCTCATCAAAGTTGCCAATACGGGGAAAAGAGTGTTGAGGAAGACCCGATGCATGATATCCAGATGCGTGCGGAGCACACCTTTCTTGACGTAATGGTGTTGCAGTCTGTCCTTGGGGGTGGCAGTAGATGGAGCAGGAGCATGAGGACGCATCCCAAGAGCATTTTTGTCCCCCTGAAAGTCAACTTTGAGAAGCTGCATGAACTCTACCCAAGAACCAGTCATCTTCTGAGTACCGGTCATCCAGGTCATGGTGCGCACTTGTCAGGTGCATAGTGAACAGTGACATAGAATTGGGCCACAACATCTAGATCAAAGTCTTGCCTGAAGGTGATGATCTCTGTAAGTCCAAGCTTTTGAATCAAGAAGAGAGCCTCACCAAAGTAGTCCGGATTCCGCTGAAGGTGAGCAAGGTCAATCCACTGAACTGGGACAAACATCTTCTTGAAGGGCTTGATGATGTCACGATAGATCATGCAGTGATCCCCTGTCCAAACATCCTCGATGTCCTTGATCTGTGCCTTGTCTTCAAGATAGGGATTGCGGGTGCGAAATGCCAAAAAATCCCGAGGGGGCATAGTGTGAACGTTGATCCCTTTGTTCTTGGTAGCAGGCTTCTTGAAGGACCTCTTCTTGGGATTCAGACTGGAGGTGGCGGAACCCTCTGGAGCCTCTGAAGAGCGATACTGCTTGGGTTGGGTGTTACGTGCGGTATTGGAGCGGCGAGCACCACCTGTGACACACAAGACACACACCCAAAAAGAGCGACAAGAGGATTCAAGGCAATGGTCAAAAGAATCAAGATAATAAACACATATTGCCAAACACACAGAAAAATATCCTCATGGCGGTAGTACCGCTACCCCTGGCGGGAGTACCGCTGGGTCATGGCGGTAGTACCGCTACCCCTGGCGGTAGTACCGTTGGGGGTCCTACGGTAGTACCGCCAGGCTGGCGGTAGTACCGCTAGGGGGGTGACTTTCAGATCTGAATATAAAGAAACCCATAAGAACGGCTAGATTTGATTCAAGAGGTCCACGGCTACTGCATAAATCCACTACAAGAAACACTATAGCCCTAACACATGGGAACCTCAAGAACATCTAGATGGAGACACGCCTAGTCAAGGGGATTCAAGTTTTAGATCTAATCCAAGAGAAGTATGAGAAGAAGTTCTTGATCTAAAACATGAAGAACTAGGGCATGTCAAAATAAATGCAATGAATCATAGAACCTAAACTCCCCTAGGATATCTCCTTCGTTCCATCCAAAGACTAAGCACAAACCATAGCCATGGATTCAAATCACCAAGCTCCTAACCCTAGAACAAGAAAACACCAACCAAGAGAATAAAGTGAGGAGCTTTACCGGCGTCAATGGCACTTGACGGAGGAAGGAGGAGAGGAGCAAACCCTCCAACTCAAGGGAGAGAGGGGGCTCCGCAAATAGAGATCCAAATGGGGGGAGTTCGGAGTAGAGGAAGGGAGATCGACGAGGAAGAAGAAAGAGGGCAAGAAAAATGGGCTCCCCCTCCTTTATATAGCCCAAGGGGTACGAGCCAGCGGTAGTACCGCCGGGGTCCTAGCGGTAGTACCGCTGACCTAGCGGCGTCCTGGCGGTAGTACCGCTCCCCCTGACGGTAGTACCGCTTCCCCGTGAGACAGCCCTAAAAAGCCCTAGTCAAGTCGTGATAGGCTGGGGTCCTGGCGGTAGTACCGCTACCCCTGGCGGTAGTACCGCTCAAAATAGCATGACTAGACATAGGATTTCGTGAAAAGAACATGGGCAGCGACTAGTCAATGTAATAAAAAGATAGAACCAGCAAGGTATACTGACTAGTCATTTTGTATCCGTTCTTCCATATGAGAGAAAGGTGGGGTCGGTGGCCGAGGCCACCTATGTTTGAGGCAAAGGTATGATACCGCGAAGAATTATCCTTGGGTTCATGACCAACGCTCGTCTTTCAAGCACAAGTGCCATTTAGTAATGGCCAAAGTGAAAGACTTGATCGATTTATGCATAATGGGGGGAGGGAAAGTTCATTGAGAGGACAACACTCCCCCTATGTCCATGCCTACACCTAGAACAAGATGTAATGCATAGTGAGGTGCAAAGTGCCTAGTTTCAATCCACATTACTTGAATCAATGATATTTAGCCCATGCCTTAACTCCCGGAACCTTGCTTCATCTAGGGGCTTAGTGAAAATATCTGCAAGTTGCTCTTCAGTGTTGATGAAGTGAACCTAAATATCACCTTGCTTGATATGTTCACGAATGAAGTGATGGGAATATCAATATGCCTGGTCTTGCTATGTTGCACCGGGTTGAGGGAAATCTTGATAGCACTTTGATTGTCACATAGAAGAGGCACTTTGTCACAAGTGACATCATAATCCTTTAAAGTTTACCTCATCCATAGCAATTGTGCACAACAACTTGCAGCTGCCACATACTCAGCTTCGGTGGATGATAGTGAGACACAATTCTGCTTCTTTGAAGACCAACTTACTAGTGAGCGACCAAGGAATTGGCATCCTCCAGAAGTTGACTTCCTCTCCACACAATCTCTTGCCCAATCTGAGTTAGAATAGCCCACTAGGTTGAAGTTTGCTCCTTTGGGATACCATAGACCAAAGTTTGGGGTATGAGCCAAATATCGAAAGATTCGCTTAACAGCCATATAATGACTTTCTTTTGGTGCGGATTGAAACCTTGCACAGATCCCTACACTCAACATAATATCTGGTCTAGATGCACAAAGGTAAAGGAGGGATCCAATCATGGAGCGATATACCTTTTGATCCACTGCTTTACCATTGGGATCACTGTCAAGCTTGCATCTTGTTGGCATGGGGAACTTGACCGGCTTGACATCCACGAGCTCGAACTTCATGAGCATTTCTTGAGTGTACTTGGCTTGTTTGATGAAGGTCCCTTCTAAGCCTTGTTTAATCTTGAATCCGAGGAAGAACTTCAACTCACCCATCATAGACATCTCAAATTTCTCGGTCATTAGTGCACAAATTCTTCATTGAAAGAAATGTTAGGAGAACCAAAAATGATATCATCAACATATAGTTGGCATATGAACAAATCCCCTTTAACCCTCTTGGTAAAAAGAGTGGGATCTATCTTTCCAATTTGAAACCCACGATCTTGTAACAACTCAGTAAGATACTCATACCATGCACGTGGGGCTTGTTTAAGGCCATAGAGTGTCGTATTAAGTTTGTACACATGATTGGGGAGCTTGGGATGTTCGAATCTCGGGGGTTGTTTGACTAGACCAACTCATTTAAAGGACCATTAAGAAAAGCACTTTTCACATCCATTTGCTGTAATTTGAAATTATGATGAGAAGCAAATGCAAGCAGCATGTGAATAGATTCTAGACGAGCAACAGGGGAAAAGGTTTCACCGTAGTCGATACCCTCGACTTGGGAGTAGCCTTGAGCCACCAATCTTGCCTTCTTTCAAATCACGATCCCATTGGCATCTTGCTTGTTTTTGAAAATCCATTTGGTCCCGATGACATTATGTTCCTCCTTGGTCTTGGCACTAAATCCCAGACTTGATTACGCTCGAAGTTGTTGAGTTCTTCATGCATGGCCATAAGCCAATCCTCATCATCGAGCGCTTCCTGTACCCGTTGAGGTTCACAATACGAAACAAACGCGTGATGCTCACAATAATTCCAAATCTGTTGACGAGTGGATACTCCCCTTTTCAAACTGCCGAGCACACTCTTCATAAGATGTGACTTGACTCTTAGCTTGTTGGCAATCTTGGATACTCGACGCTCCAAGAGATCTGCATTGGATAACTGGGGAGCATCGACTTGATTACTTTGCTTGCCCTTGTGTTTTGAACCTCCCTTGGCACCAGTAGTCCTTTTTGGCGCTGCAGAAGGGAATTGTGAGACAGTATCCTGATCAACTTGATTTTCGACTTGAGCAGGTTCACTGGTTTGTCCTTGTTCTTGTGATTGCTCTTGATCTTGATCTTGTGCTTCTATTTGGTCTGGATCTTGTAGTTGCACTTGATCTTGATCTTGAGCAGGTTCGGAACCTTGGGTAAGTGCTTGTACATCATGGGACACATCACCATCTTTGGGCAATTGATCTTGTCCTTCAGCTTGTTCCACTTGTTGAGGGTCTTCTCTTTGTTCATCGGAAGCGTGTAGGGCTTGTGAGGGTGATGGCTCCACTTGAGTAGAGCATTGTCCTTCTCCTTCAACCACAAGGGGTTCCTCAATGGGGAGTCTTTGACCAATCCCATTCTTCTTATGGCTTGGGGAGGAATTTCATCACCTACATCACAAAGACCACTTTGCTCCACTTGGGAGCCATTATTTTCATCAAACTCCACGTTACATGTCTCCTCAATGAGTCCAGTGGACTTGTTGAGGACACGGTAAGCATGAGAGTTTGTAGCATAACCAACAAAGATGCCCTCTTGTGCTCTAGAATCAAATTGAGCTAAACGTGCACCTTTCTTGAGAATGAAACACTTACAACCGAATACCCGGAAGTACTTGAGATTGGGTTTGTTTCCGGTGAGAATCTCATATGGAGTCTTGTTCAAGCCTTTGTGGATATAGAGCCGATTGGACGCATGACATGCTGTATTGATAGCCTCAGCCCAAAGGTTATATGGAGATTTGAGTTCCGCCATCATTGTTCTTGCAGCATCCATCAATGTCCGGTTCTTCCTTTCCACCACACCATTTTGTTGAGGGGTATATGGTGCTGAATATTGATGTTTTATTCTCTCATCACCTAGAAACTCATCCAAGGTGTAGTTCTTGAACTCGGTGTAGTTGTCACTTCTAATCATCAAAATCTTTGCTTCATGTTGACGTTGAGCTTCATTAGCAAAGTTGATGATAGTTTATTGAGTCTCACTCTTCCTCTTGAAGAAATATACCCAGGTGTATGTTGAGTAGTCATCAACAATCACCAAGTAGTACTTTCTGCCTCCAAGACTATCAAATGATGGAGGACCGAAAAGATCCATATGGAGGAGCTCCAATGGCCTCTTAGTGTAAATGAGAGTCATTGGACGATGAGCACTCTCATGAATCTTTCCTTCAATGCAGGCACTGCAAGCACGATCTCTGGCAAAACTCACATTTGTTAGTCCACGAATATGGTCCCCTTTGAGAAGACTTTGCAAAGATCTCATATTGACATGAGCTAGTCGGCGATGCCAAAGCCAGCCCACATCAACTTTAGCCATTAGACAAGCCGCAGTCTTAGTGGGTCGCTTCGAAAAGTTCACCACATAGAGACCATTTTTGACATATCCAACATAGGCTACTATAAGAGTCTTGCTCCACAAGAGGATCACAGTATCAAGATTAAAGAATGTGGAAAAACCCATAATTGCAAGTTGACGAACCGAAAGTAAATTGTAGGCAAGAGACTCAACAAGCATGACCTTCTCAATAGATAACTCTTGAGAGATGACCAACTTACCAAATCTCAATACCTTTGACGAGGATGCATCGGCAAATTGGACATGGGTTGGCATAGATGGAGAAGGATGCATATCCACCACTAAGTCCTTGCTTCCGGTCATATGATTTGTTGCTCCACTATCGAGCAACCATGACACCCCACCGGAAGCAAACTCCTGCAATAGATCAAGGCTTGGTTTTAGGTACCCATTTTTGAATGGGTCCTTTAATGTTAGAGACAAGGGTCTTAGGAACCCAAATAGCTCATTCAATGGACTCATAGTAAGAACCAACAAATCTGTCATAAACATGCCCATCACCAGCACGACATAAAACATAGGAAGGATTGAGTTTGCCGGATGTGTTGGTAGGAATGGTTTTGCCCTTCTTGACGCTACCATCGTCCACCTTGTTCTTGTTCACTTCTTGAGTCCCTTCGCCCTCTTTGACAAAGATGTCCATGAGGGTAGGGGATCGTTTGTTCCTGTTCCTCCTTTTTCTTTTTGACTTGGATGTAAGTCCAAGTCCCTCCTTTCCTACCACACCCTTTTGATTATTCAAGAGGTCGTTCAGGCTCTTCTCGCCTTGGATGCATGACACAAGGCCCTTCTCAAGTCTCTCCTTTAACTTGGCATTTTCCTCCACAAGATTTACATGCTCACAACAAGGGTTAGTTGTACAAGCATTATCAATTAAAACAAAGGGAGGACAAGTAGAGATTTCCTTGGTAAGCTTTGCTTGGAGTTTATCATGAGACTCTTTCAGAGAGAAATGAACACCTTTCAAGACCTTGTGAGCCTTGTCAAGTGTGTCAAACTCCACTTTGAGTCTATCATGGCCAACCCCAAGAGCATCCTTTTCATACTTAAGCATACGAGTAAGAACAGTAGCATGATCTAGTTTCTTTTGCATTTTAGCGCAGTCATCGTTGTATGACTCCTCAAGAGCCAAACGAAGAGTGTGCTCCTTTTCTAGTGCAATAAATAGTTCAGCAATCTCATCGGCATAGTCACAACTATGTCCCTGAAGTTCGGAGATGGTATCCTCATGAGACTCGATGAGGTCATTAGCCTCACCTAGTTGTTCTAAGAGAGCAACAAAGTGCTTCTTGGGTTCTCCCTTGATTGTGCACAGAAATTTATCAAGATCATGATCATTAAGTTCCCCAACATCACTATCATCAACACAATTCAACAATGAAGGAGCAGTAGCAATGTTGGTCTTAATGATGGGGGTTACCTGATCGATACCTTTGGCCATGAGGCACTTGGCGTTGTGGTTCTCGTTGGGGGCGTTGAAGAGAGACACCTTCTTGGGAGAAGGGGTGGCAATGGCGACAGTTGCAGTTGCCACCATATCGTCATCGTCATCATCATCGGAGGGGTACTCTTCAAGAGCCACCATACCCTTTGGGTGGGGTTTCTTCACAAAGTTGTTCTTGTTTGGGAATGACTTGGTTTTGTCTTTGCGTATGAGCTTGCCCCCGTTGTCTTCCCTCTTCTCATAGGGACATTCGGCCACGAAGTGACTCACATTACCACAGTTATAGCATGTCCTCACTTGTTGCTTGGATTTGAACCCACTTGAGTTGTTCTTGGTGAAGTTGGGTCTTGAGTTCCTCTTGTTGCTCCAGAATTGCCTTGAGCAAGAGCCATGTGCTCGTGATAAGCATACTTCGTGTCTTCAGGGCAGCTCTCCTCTTCCTCATCCTCTTCTTCTTCTTCAGAAGCAGCTTTTGCCTTTAATGCAAGGTTGGGTGAAGTTGTCTTTGAACGAACTCGAGCAAGTGCATTGTCAGTTGTCTCGTTCATGACTGTCATTGCAATGAATTCATCCAACACCTCACTGGAAGACAAGGAGTGGAAATCAGGTCGTTGGCGAATGACAGATGACATGGCTTTATTGAAAGGCATGATGGCCTTGGGAAACTTGCGCTTTACCCATGTATCATCCACATCCTTGCTCCCATGGTCCTTGAGATCCACAGAAATAGCAGTCACCCTTCGATAGAGATCACGAGGGTCCTCATCTTCCTTCATCACAAACGCATCGGCCTTATCAAGTACCACTTCATAGTTGGACCGTTGAATGCTTGAGCTTCCCTTGTACAACACCATAATGTGCTCCCAACAGTCCTTAGCCAGAGTGAAGGGGCGCAAGTGAGGAAGATCTTCAGGTGGTACTGCGGACTGGAGAATAAACAATGCAGAGTGATTATATTGATTGTCCGCTTCTTCTCTTGGAGTGAGGTTGCTTGGGTCATGGGGATAGTAGCCTTGCTCGACGATTCTCCACAAATTTGTTGAGTTGTGATTCAAATGAGACTTAATAGAAAATACCCAGTTAGGAAAATCACCCTTTACAAGATTAGGAGGAGGACCAACAGGATTAAGACGCGGTGTGGGAACCGGTCCTCCATAGACCATGGGTGGTGGAACTGATGCATAGGTTCCATTCCCATCGTTTTTGAGAGGAGGGGAAGGTTGCATACCTTTAGCCGTTTCCTTAGAGGAATTGGCCTCCGAATCTGTGTTGGTGGGTTTAACCACCAACGCCGGTTCGGGAGAACTTTTAATTCCCTCAATTAACTCTTTAAGCATGGTCTTGACCTCGTTCGTCAAGGACGTCTTGAGTGCGGCCATAGCCGTATTCAAGTCGTCCCTTGTGATCGAAGTCAAGTCCATGGCCTCGGTTTGCGCATGGGGAACTCCCTCATCATCTTCCATACTCTTCGGGTGGTGAAACCCTTAATAAAGAGACGTGGCTGTGATACCAATTGAATGGATCGATATGGTTGACTAGAGGGGGGTGAATAGGCAACGACCACTTTTTAATTAATCTTAGCAAGTTAGTGTTAGCAACATAAGGGTTCTCTAAAATGTCAACAAAGAGGTGAACCTATATGATGCTACCAACGAAGATAACTAAGACAAGTAAGAGATAAACAACAACAAAAGCATACACAATGTAAAGGTTAGAGATAACCGCAAGTGGAACCAATGAAGACGAGGATGTGTTACCGAAGTTCCTTCCCTTTGACTGGAAGTACGTCTCCGTTGGAGCGGTGTGGAGGCACAATGCTCCCCAATAAGCCACTAGGGCCACCGTATTCTCCTCACGCCCTCACACAATGCAAGGTACCATGATTCCACTATAGGTGCCCTTGAAGGCGGCGACCGAACCTTTACAAACAAGGTTGGGGCAAACTCCACACAAAGCTTGGAGGCTCCCAACAAGACCACGGAGCTTCACCACAATGGAATGTGGCTCCCAGGTGACCTCAACCGTCTAGGGTGCTCAAACACCCAAGAGTAACAAGATCCGCAAGGGATTGGTGGGGGGAATCAATTTTCTCTTGGTGGAAGTGTAGATCTAGGCCTTCTCAACCAATCCCTAGGAAATCAACAAGTTTGATTGGCTAGGGAGAGAGATCGGGCACTTTTGAGCCTAGGGAGCAACAATGGAGCTTGGGAGGGTCAAAGGTATGGTTCTAGAGCAAGAAGAACCCTTTATATAGTGGGGGGGAATCCAACCGTTTTCCCACTCACAGCCCCAGCGGTATTACCGCTGGCTGCAGCGGTACTACCAATGGCTGCAACGGTACTACCGCTGAGCCCATGGTAGTGCAGATGCACTACCGGGCCAACCACCGCCAAGAAAGTCTTCGCAAAAAGTCCGATGAAGTACAACTGCTAGGAAGGCAGTACTAAGTTCCTCGAGCGGTACTACCGCTGACCAGGGGCGGTACTACCGCCAGCATAGCGGTACTACCGCTAGGGACAGTGGTACTACCGCTGGGAGACCTTTTTGCAAGAGGAGATAAACCAGAGGCGGGAACCACTCCAAAGTTGCAAGGAAAGGAAAAGGAGATAAAGTGTGTGCGTGCAAAATTGATTCCATCCAAACCTTTCCACTACGGGTCCCCTCTTAATAGTACAGCGTTCCTATGACTCAAAGAAGGAGAATCGTAGAGGACACCGTGCTTCTGTTCCACGGAGGGAGCCATGTCGTCTTGTGCCATTGACATGTGTTATCTGAAATCTTAATGCACACGATTAGTCCTTTACGGTACTGTCATCAATCACCAAAATTACTTAGGCATAAATATGCTCTAACAATCCCTCCTTGCATTGTTCCATTTTTTCCTCAGTGTTACACTCGTCGTTCGCGTCCTATGGATGCCTCTGCGGATGTGTCATCATCCTCGTCTCAGCCTCCCTATGGCCTGCGTTCTCGTCCTCGTCCGCCTGTTGATCACCTTGGATTTCCCACCGCTCGTGCTGCTGTTCTTGAGCCGACTTCCTATCGTCAGGCTGTTGTTCATCCTGAACGGCAGTTTGAGATGGCAGAGGAGATTGCTGCTCTTGAACGCACTGGTACATGGGATATTGTTTTCCTTCCCCTCGGTGTCCGACCCATCACTTGTAAGTGGGTCTACAAGGTTAAGACTCGCTCTGATGGTTCTCTTGAGCGTTATAAAGCTCGTCTTGTGGCTCGTGGTTTTCAGCAGGAGCATGGTCGTGATTACGACGAGACTTTTTCTCCTATGGCCCATATGCTCACTATTCGTACACTTCTTGTCGTGGCCTCTTCACGCCACTGGTCTGTATCTCAGCTTGATGTTAAGAATGCCTTTCTTAATGGTGAGCTGTGTGAGGAGGTGTACATGCAACCACCATCTGGGTATTCTGTTCCTGATGGCATGGTATGTCGTCTTCGTCGCTCTCTCTATGGACTTAAGGAAGGCCCCCCCCCCCCCCCCCCCCCGCGCGCGCGCGCCTGGTTTGAGCGATTTGCCTCTGTGGTTTTTCAGCCAGTGCTCATGATCCAGCATTGTTTGTCCACCTTTCTCCTCGTGGTCGGACTCTTCTTCTCTATGTTGATGACATGATCATCACTGGTGATGACCCTGAGTATATTGCCTTTGTAAAGGCCCGTCTTAGTGAGCAGTTTCTTATGTCGGATCTTGGACCTCTTCGTTAATTTCTTGGGATTGAAGTCTCTTCTACTTTTGATGGCTTTTTTATATCCCAGGAAAAGTATATCCAGGATCTTCTTGCTCGTGCTGCTCTTACTGACGAGCGCATTGTTGAGACTCCCATGGAGCTCAATATTCACCTTCGTGATACTGATGGTGACCCCCTGCCTGACCCGACTTGTTATCGTCATCTTGTTGGCAATCTTGTCTTTCTAGCTGTCACTCGTCCGGATATCTCTTATCCGGTTCATATTCTGAGTCAGTTTGTCTCCGCTTCCACCTTGGTTCACTATAGTCATCTCCTTCGTGTTCTCCGATATCTTCGGGGCACGATCTCACCCCGTCTATTCTTTCCTCGCTCCAGTCCTATTCGGATGCTACGTGGGCTAGTGATCCTTCTAATCGCCATTCACTTTCTGTTTATTATGTTTTTCTTGGTGGTTCTCTTTGCTTGGAAGACGAAGAAACAGACCACGGTTTCACGTTCGAGTGCAGAGGCTGAGTTGCGAGCAATGGCTCTTTTGACGGCAGAGGTGACTTGGTTACGATGGTTACTTCAGGGTTTTGGTGTTTCTGTCACTACACCTACTCTGCTCTTATCTCACAGTACATGTGCTATCAGCATTGCGCGCGATCCTGTGAAGCATGAGCTCACCAAGCACATTGGTGTTGATGCTTTCTATGTGCGTGCTAGTGTGCAGGATCAGGTTATTGCTCTTCAGTATGTGTCTTCCAAGTTACACTTGGCGGATTTCCTGACGAAGGCCCAGACTAGAGCGCAACATGGCTTCTATCTCTCCAAACTTAGTGTTGTTCATCCACCATGAGTTTGAGAGGAGGGGGGGTGTTAGAGTATATATAATATAGCCATGTACTCCTTCATATTTATCCCATTGTATAAGGGGTTTTCTGCATATAGTCCACACATGTACATGTATATATATCGGCCTGTGGCCTCATGGGAATACAAGTTGCATATTCCTAACAGCCGCGAGATTGTAACATTTGTACCCCTTTTTCCTGCTCTTCTTGCTCCCCCAACACCTCAACTCCCATTGTAACTAAGTGCTACTCTTTGTCTAGTGATGTGGTGATATATGTTCAGGCCGGCGTAAGCCCATCACTGACGCGTCAAAATAAAACCTTCTTAATGTGAAGGGCATGCATGATTTCATACAATAAAACTATCAACCCCCTCAGGGATGTGTCTGATCGGCATGAAAGCTCATTCAGTTGGACAGATAACGTCGTGGATGATTTCTGCAATACGATTTATGCTGACCTTAGTGATAAATTTAAAGCTCACATTTAGGAGGCAAATAGGATGATACTGCTGAAATTGCACCGGACGCCCTTTCTTGAGCAGTAGTCTGATCAGCCCAAATTTAGCTGAAATAAGGGTGTTTCCGCTTGGTGTAGATGAGTGTTGCAACAAGTCCCCTTTAATGCCTCCCAAAACTTTTGATAAAACTCGGTAGGAAATCCTTTTGGCCCCAAAGATTTGTTGTGTTCCATCTAAGACATGGCCTCCCGTACTTTCTTCTCTGGGAAGGGAGACGTGAGGACCTCGTTCTCCTCCGGTGTGAGCTGCAAGATATACTCAATGTCATTCCCTATTGACGGAGCATTGGGGTCAACTGACCCCAAATAAAATTTGGCAAACCAATGTAAATTACTGTTTTTCGTGTGTAAGAAGGTTTGGCCCTTACTGCAATGAAATTGAACCCTTGCCTTGGGACACACATGGTCTAACTGGGAACTCTGACTTGCAGGGTCTTCGATGTATCTCTGCACGACAAGTTAAAGTATATCAGGAGATCGTACTTCGGTTTCCTGCGTGCTATATATGCCACGGTGATCAGAAAAAACACTGATGTCGACAGGCGATGGCGCATCTGGAGAAGGAAAAAGTCTGATAACAATGATCCCTCCATGGCACGCCTATTGGTAGCCATTACCATATTGTTCATTCAGCAGATGGTGTTCGCAGTTATACTGTGTCCTTTAGCGGCACTTTACTTGTGTGGATTGATGATCACCGGCGGGATATCGCTGTGGCGCCTAATACTGCGCGATTACGGCGAGGTGGATGGAGGTGCAAACCTGCAGCCTGCTCTGAATGTCTTGTACTCACTGGCTCTGTTCCAGGGTGTGCTCTTCTGCTACAGATTCTTCTCATATTCTGCAGGCGATGGGTTAGTCAGTAAAGTGGTCGAAGAATACAAGCTGGACAAAAAAGGACCTGCACGGAAATCGGTGAAGGAGTACCTGCGTCAGACCAGAAATGGGTGCGCCAAGGACCCATCATTCGTAAAGGAAAGGAACCTGGTCACGTACGCTGTGGGTTTGATGAAGTCTGAATCATCTGGCAGCTACCTCTCCGGGGCAAGGATTTTGGACACACTCTTGGCACAGTCAGAGCTCACGGAGCAGCACTCGATGATTGCACAGCTCATTGGGTCGGCATCCTGCAGCCAGATAGTTGAGAAACTGCTGCAGGCGCTCGATTCGAGAAGCCGGCAAGACAAGGAGATTATGGAGCTTGCCGCAAGGATACTGGTGAAGCTTGCTGGAGAGATCCATTTGAAGAAGTTTCCACAAGTCATACCGTGTATATCTTCACTGCTCGAAACCTCTCAGCGACAGCCTGACGATGACAGTGCCCCTTCCGGTGAATTCAAGTTGCTCATGAAGCAAGGCCTTCTTATCCTCGACAGCCTCGCTGCTGATAAACATAACTGCGGTCTCATGGGCCAATAGCTCCTGTGCAACGTCTTTCCTGAGAATTTAATGAAATGAGACGTTGTTCGACAGAATGGCTCGACAGCGACACTTTTGAACGAGTAAATAGCTTCTGTGCGACATGGCCCTTAAGCTGAACTGATATCCTCATTAGCTGTTATGGGTTGGACCCACAACGTATCCACGTAAGCGCGGGACCTACCTCGTCGCGGCTAGAAGCGATTCCGTCCGTGTCCGTCCGTCCGCCGCCGCCCATTGCTTTCCCCTTTCCCCATTTTTCTTCTTCCTCGGGTCTCCGGCGACCTAGTGCAGATGTCCACCTCCTCCGCCAAGCAATCAAACTGGCGTCAGTATGGTCCAGTGATGCTCACAAGGTGCCCTAACTGCCCATGCCCAGAGCCTCTCAAACGGTTGGTGACTAAGACGGATGAGAATGGCAATCTTGGGCGGGAGTTTGTGAAATGCTTGAGCAAACCAATGGCAGGAAGGGATGGCAAGGTTAGATCTCGGTTCTAAGCCCGTTCTTTCGCTGTTGTTTGCTTTGATTTCTCCATATTTTGTTTTTTCTCCTCGAATTTAAGATTTAGGGTTCATTTTGTGGTTTGCAGATCCTGAAGAAATGCACACATTTCGAGTGGATTGATGAATATGTTCAGAGGATTAAATCTGAGGGCTACATTGATTCTAGCGTGGCCGCAACCTGGGAGCTCAATTTGAACGAGGTGCCGCAGATGGAGAATTGGGGGAGCTCGGATAGAGGGGCGAGCAGAGTTGTGCCGATGGCGAGGTACTTGGAGTCTGAACTGACCGATGAACTGAAGAAGATAAAGAAAAATCAAAGGGAGATGATCGATTTGCAGAAGCAAGCAAATATCATGGCAGTGTTTTTTTATTGCCGTGTCATTGCTCTCTTTATGTTTTACTTGCTATTCATCGTCATTAGAGGGGGCATTTAGGTATGTCCAGTGTAGATGATGTGATCTGTGTGCCATGACAAGTTCATGTATCTTAAATGAATCAGCTGTTCGGAACACAAATTATTCAGTTTTCATGTCGTGTTTCCTCTGTTTTTGTTCTTCAATTAACAGAGTACACACCCAAATTCAGTTTGCAGTAAAAAAAATAAAATTGGGCTGCCGAGTGCGAGACCAAACAAAGTTCAGTTTCAGTACAAAAAAATTATTCGTGGGCTGGCGAATAGATGTTGGGCCCAAAATAAAAACGACATATATTACAAAAGGTACTACTGATTTCAATAGGAATAACCAGGCCCAAAATTATTTGACTGGTCATGTATGATTTTTAATAGGAAATAAAAACGACGGATTATATACAACAATCCAAGTTCATTTATCTTAACAGGGTTGAACATCTAATCTGATCTGTATTATTACAAACATGGCCTAAGCGGCCTGCAGAGCTAGTACTACACGGGGCAACTACACGTGAGGAACGTCGGGCACGTCTTCTAACTGCTCCTTTTCTGCCCCTTACTCGCTGCAGAATCGCGTGTGATGCGTGGAACAGTGGCTGGAACGGGCCCGGCTGGAACAGGTTCTGGCTGCTTCTTTTCTAACCCGCCCCTTGGTCGCTGCGGCTGCGCTCCATTGCCCCCCCCCTCCATTGCTGCCTTGCTGCTCCTGGGTCAACCAAACGAGAGATTAGTTCCTGGTGAATGGTGACAAGATAAACACAGAACCATGAATGGTGACAAGAAAGGATTAGCCCAATACCCGGTGCACTGCGTCACTGATAAATATATAAACTGACAGATAAACACATAGATGTGCACAACATAGATAAGATATAAATACGGGCATCACATAAACTGGCACAACAGTACGTAAGGCACAACAGTACGGGCGATTACAATAAACTTACAGATACGATAGTGTTTAACATTACAAATACGATAGATAAGAAAGAAACTACGATAAACCCGGCATGGAGGGGCGACGGGCGCGCATATTCACTCCTCGGGCGCCCTCACTCGTCATCGTCGTCGGCCGGCAGGTTGTAGGGGAGGGTGTGCATGGCGTGCTCGTTGGGCCAGATGCTGTCGAGGTTGGTGAAGATGTTGTAGGTGGTGAAGCAGATGAACTCGCACCCCCCCCCAAACCAGACACGGCCGAGGAGGTGATACGCGTCGTAGGGGTTGCGGAAGCGCACGATCATGCCAGTTCCTCCCATGCGAGACTCGTCGATGGTGAACATCTGGGGAGTTCCCACAGGGAGGCGGCGAAAGAGGGCGCGAAGGAAGAGCCCCACGAACTCCCGTCCACCCCGCCAGCGCGACATGGCCCAGACCCGGAGCTGGTTCTCCACGACGACCCCAGCGGGGTACATCCTTTCCGGCCTGGTGCCGGGCGCTTGGAACGTCGGGTCGTGGAACTCCATGCCGGGGCTTGCGGTTGCTTGGATGTGATGCGAGGGGGGCTGGGGAGAAGGAGGGCAAGGAGGAAGATGAAGATGTGCACGGGGCAGAGGAGGGTTAAATAGCAGGTTTTGGGCTGCGTCGGTTCGTCGATTCAGTTGCAGCAATTAATGGATGCCGCCCATTTGCGTATGCCTATTGGATCAAAGGGTGCGTCGCCGATTCACACACTGCGTCGAGGACTGCGTCGAGCACGCCCGCCGTTCAGACTTTCGTCGGTGCACCGCGTCGAGCACGCCCCTCATATTCAGAGCTCATTCAGACTGCGGTCCTCGATGCGCTGCTAATGGCTCTGATGTGACGCATGCATGCATGCAGAAAAACCGACGCGTGTCATGCAACAAAGAAGCACACGAAGTCAGAGGCGCGTACGCCACATCCATGCACCGATTCATTTCCAATCGTCGAATCTTCACCGAACTGACTAGATCCAACGGACAGGCCCTCACTCGGGCCCTCGATCCAAACCCCCGCTCGCCAGCCAATCAGCACACGCGGATCACGGGCGGATCACAAACACGGATCGACGTCAGATCCAACCGCTCACTCAGCAATAATCGACGGCTATAAACATGGCGGGGTTTCGGATGGGGTTTCCGGGGTTATGGGGTTTAGGGTTGCAGTGAGCTAGGGTTGAGCACAAAAAATTCAAAAAAAATCAAAAAAATATGAAACTTTCTCCCACTATCTACTGATGCAACTACGTTGCTATAAAAAAATTGATTCATGTTATATCCATGTTTAAATGAAAAAGATTCACACAATTCATGTTATTGATGGAATGATCTAGGGTAGAGTATAAGTAATTCAAAAAAAATACAAAAAATACAAAACCAGCGCACATTGTGTACTTATTCAATTGAGTTGCTATAAAAATGGAAACTTGTTATATGCAAAGTTTAAAACCAAAATTCACACGTTCACGATATCGACGAAATGAGCTAGGGTTGAACATAATTAATTTAAAAAAATCAAAAAAATGTAAAACTAGCACACATTGTCATTTTACATCACATACTTAGCAAACAAAAATATAAACTTTGATTTTGAGTCGGTCAACGTTTTTGTGAAAAAGTTGACTATTTTTCAAATGAGCACAAATAATTAAAAAAATCAAAAAAAAAATCAAAACTTGTGCCCATAGTCCTATTATGTTGCATAGCAATCAAAAAAAATATAAATATGGTTTATATACAATTGCAGGAAAATGCCTTCAAGAAGATGGGATTTTGTTACAATGTACAATGTACTATGGAGGGGTTTAGGATGGGTTTTTCGGGGTTTAGGGTTGGAGTGAGCTAGGGTTGAGCACAAAAAAATCAAAAAAATTCAAAAAAATATGAAACTTTCTCCCACTGTCTACTGATGCAACTACGTTTGAATTTAAACCAAAAATTTAAACCAAAGTTCAACTTACTCCAAATTTGAATTTAAACCAAAAATTTTATTTTTCATCAAATTTGAAATTCAGTTTGAAAACAATAATAATCAAACAAGTTTTGATGGAAACATGTGGGTACATAGTGCCCAACAAACTTTATTACATGCCATAAATTTCAAATGATCAACAGTTCTATCTCTTCCGACCACGCCGTGTACCCTTCCTCGCCTTGACATTTCTTGTTTTTGGTTGTACTGCACACACAAGTTCACTGATCATCTTGGTTTTCTTCACTGGACTCGATGCTATCGCCTCATGAAACTCGATAGCAGCTTCAGTTTCGACAGTTTCGACAGTGTGCACAGCTTCAGTTTCAGTTTCGACAGTGTGCACAACTTTAGTTTCGACAGTGTGCACAGCTTCAGTTTCAGTTTCGACAGTGTGCACAACTTCAGTTTCGACAGTGTGCACAGCTTCAGTTTCGACAGTTTCGACAGTGTGCACAGCTTCAATTTCGTCACTTGCAGCACCAAATTGTTCCATCCACTGACTTGTTTGCCTTCTGCTGCCACTCACTCTTGCTCTTTTTGTTGGCCAACACTGTTCAACAACAATAGGCTGACTTGGAAGTTTCCTCCTGAAAACAACAAAGCATGCCACATATTTATAATTTAAACAAAATCAGAATATGAACAAACACAAATAAACAAGCACATACTTTCTCGCATTAGGAGGAGAGAAAATGCATAGTCTGGATCCCTCTCTGTGCCCAAGTATTTGGCACCTTTTGCATCTGTTTTTGTTACCCTTTTGAGCCCTTTTTGGCTTTGCATCTTTCTTGTCCTTCTTGCCCTTCTTACTACTCCCACCTTTTTCAAACCATGCTTTGAATCTACTCTGTTTAGGTCTGCCTGCCTTTCTTTTTGTTAGAGGAGGACACATGGAATATTCAAGCAGCACTTCTGGCCACTGTTCCTGATCTGTAAGAGGTGGAATTGGAGTTGCATATGCATCTCTGAATTTTGCTACCGAATAATACTCATGCAGATATGGATGCATATTTATCTTTGGTTGGCCGGCTAAGAATAGAATGGCATGATCACATGGTTTACCAGTGGCCTGCCATTCGAGGCAACTGCAATCATGCAATTCAGTGTTAACAACATGCCTCCTTCCAGTCTTGTTATCTCTAACTTCAGCACCCCACAGTGATGATTTTTCAACAGACAAATGTGTAAGACCTCTGCTTCTATTGACCACCTGTTGCACCACTGCTGGAAGTTTATCACCTTGCAGACAATCATCAATCTTTTTCCTCAATTCCCACAGCCGCATGAGCATGATCCTGATTTGATCAACCATGTCATGCACAGGCAAATCTGTTAGCTGCTTCACCTTGTTGTTGAAACTTTCTGCCAAATTGTTGTTGATATGGTCACACTTGATGGCAGTGTTGAATCCTGACCTGTACCATAATAAAGAATGGTAGGTGTTCAACCATGTACCAAACTCCTCACATGTTGCGATTACCTTACTAAGATGATATGAATGTGTCTGTTTAGTGTAAGATCTTGCTGCTGGCCACATTCTCCCAAATTCATCTCCTCTGAATTTTTTGATCAAATTCATCCACAAATGGCCGAAGCACTCCCTTTGCTCAACATGTGGGAACACATTTTTAACTGCATTTTCCAGACCTTTGCATGCATCTGTGTGTATTGCCAAAGGTGACACTGGCCCTAAGCATCTTTTCAACTGCATGATGAACCATGTCCATGAAGCCTCTGTCTCTGACTGAAACAAGCCAATAGCAACTGGAAACATCCAGTTATGTCCATCTAGAGCATTACATGCTGCCAATTGACCATTCCACTTGCCTGTCAAAAATGATGAGTCTATGCTCAAATATGGACGACATCCTGCTTTGAAGCCATCGATGCAAGGCTTTAAAGCCATAAAAAATTTGGAGAAATAAACCTTGCCATCCTCTAATACCTTAGTATCTATCTCGACAACACTGCCAGGTGACCTTTTCTCCACCTCTGCTTTGAAATTGAAAAGCAGCCTAAATGTGTTTGCCCAATCACCATACAAATTCTTCATTGCCCTTTGTTTAGCCTTCCACACTGTGGTATAATGCAGTTTAATGGGGTACAACTTTTCCAAGTCTACTTGGAGTCTTTTTGCAGTAGTGTTGGGTGTTTTGGCCAAAATTGGAGTTATCTTTTCTGCAACCCAAATCTGTGATGTCATACTTGATTTTTTCTGTGAACTTGTGAGACAAGTATGTTTATTAGGGATTTGGTTAACCCTGACAGTACTTCCATCAGGCTGCAGTCTAGCAGATATGTACCACTTGCAAGCCCTCCTACCACTACCATCAAAACCTCTGCACTTAGCATAAAACTTCTTTCTATCAGTCCAAACTGTCTTGGCATCAAACTGATGTCTGACTGCATAAGTCTTGAAAGACAACCTGAACTCCTCCATGTTTGGCCACAACTTCCCCACTCGAATGACAGGGTTTTCCTTGTCATACACATGCACTAGCTCTTCATCATGTGCATCATCTACATCATCTGTAGCATCTTTCATCAACTGTTCATCTACATCACCCAATTCTCTGTCATCATTATCACTTGTATTAGCTTCATCCCTCTCCTCCTCATCTCTGTCATCGACTGGAATGCCAAATAGTTTGGCCATCTCAGTGTCAACAATTGGTGCAATGACCAAATCAGTAGGCTCCTCCAACTCAACTGCATTCCAATCAACAACATTAACATTTCCCTCTTCTGCATGTGCATTAGCCCCATCGGCTATTACTGTTAGATCTGTAATAATGGGAACGATATGCCTCTGCGAAGCCCAATCATCATCTTCCTTCTGCATAGCCAAGTGTGACGGCACATAACCTACCTTCGAGTCAATATTCAGATCAACGAGCTCAGCAAAAAATTCAGCCCTGAGGCTTGCCCAGCCCTCTTGCCTATCGATTTCAACAACAATATCTTCACCATCTTTAATTCTGACATACTCTCCTTTGAAATCATCATACCGCAATAGTGAAACCTCTTGCTCTGGACCCCAAAGCACAGTTTCCCCAATTTTCTCCACCAATTTCCTCACTGCCTTCTCTTCCATCGACTGTATCTCATTGGGATCAATTTCTGCACAATCAACCTCCCATTTCACAATGGTGTCTCTCTGGATGTACTCAATGCTACCATCAACTAATTTTGCCGTCTATAGAAAGAAATTGATTGCAAATTCAAATGTTTCAGCAGCATTCCCTCTGTTATAGGCGAGCGGGCAGCGTGAGACAGAGCAAAGATTGCCTTCAATCACACTCACAAAATGGGCGGAAGGGAGGCGCATTACCTGTTCGAAGCTGAATCTGGCGGCTCCTTCTCGACCTGACCACGGGCTCCTCTCACCGCGCCACCCCCTCTCACCTTCTATCGATTTCACCAAGCAAAACAGAGAGCTCAGATCTACAAGGCGGAGGGGATTGGGACTAGAGTATCGAATTCACTCACCACCATGGCCACCGCCACCGCTGAGAAACAGGGCTCCTCCGCCGGAGCTGAAGATGTCGGGCAGTTTCGGACAGTTCTAGTCGGGCAGTTTCACGAGATGCGGTGCTAATTAATTTGGGCCCAAATTAGGTAAGACATGACTTAACGCAAATTGGACTAGTTGACTAAGGTTTTATCGCATGTGTGGCCGTGAGCTATTTTCTCCCTCCAAACCATCGCACGAGAGCTATTTCATCGAAAGATGTCGCACTGCTTCCAATTCCTAGGAAAGACGTCGCACAGGAGCTATTGGCCCACGGTCTCATATGTGAAGATCAGAGCCTTCTCTTCAAGGTCATGGCCCCCATATGCTCTGATATGCTCCACCTCATCGATCATGAAGAATGGTCTGGTGTAGTTGAAGCATCACTGCAGGTCATGTGCCACATCGTGACTTCTCCTGGAAGCACCGGCGAGAATCTTTGTAACCAAATCCATGGAAACAAGGAAGTTATCGGTGTTAAAGCCGTAGATCGACTAGGCATAGATAGATCCCGTGTTACTCTTGTACTCACCTAATCCCGAGCCTGATAAACTCCCAGCGCTGGCCATCGGTGCGGTGGAGTCATCGGTGACACGAGAGAAGGGTGTACACGAAGGTGGTGTTTCCCGTGAGCACTGCGCTAAACCCTAGATCGGAAGGGGATTTCGGTGGGGAGTCTGACGGCGCGGTGAACCTCGTACTGTGCGCCCCGGCCCCCACCACTTTATTTATAGCGTAGGTCACAGGGGCCCACCAACCATAACGGGTTGGGCGCCCCGATCAGGGCGCATAGATCAAGGGCCCGGTGGACCGTTGGGCCCACGCAGAAGAGATCAACCTAACATTCTCCCCTTTGATCTCAACTTTCACTTTGACTTTATACTTTTATTTGTTCCATCGCATATAGGCGTGTAGAGCATGTCTCATCGTCACAGCTTAATTGCCGATAGAATCATACAGCTACAACACACCTTTTGTTTTGAAACAAATTCATTTACTTCTGGGCCTCTTATTATCCAGGAATCATAGGCTTTCCATCAAACCCATGCCGGCTAAGTGTTCCTTGAACACACTGGGTGGTAAGCCTTTCGTTAGCGGATCCGCAAGCATATACTTCGTACTTATATGCTCGAGACTTATAGTTTGATCCTGGATTTTATCTTTCACAACATAATACTTTATATCTATTGTCTTGGCAGCATTGCTGGACTTGTTGTTGTGAGCATAGAATACTGCGGGCTGGTTGTCGCAGTATATGTTTAGTGGCTTGTGGATACAATCTACCACTTTCAAGTCAGGTATAAATTTCTTTAGCCATATCACCTGCCCGGTGGCTTTAAAACATGCTATGAACTCTGCTTGCATCGTAGACGATGCAGCTATGGTCTGTTTGGAGCTTTTCCATGAAATAGCTCCCCGTGCGAGAGTGAACACGTGCCCAGACGTGGATTTTCTATCATCTCTATCTCCCGCAAAATCGGCGTCTCAGTACCCTTTTATCTCTAGGGAATCAGATCGCCTGTATGTCAGCATGATTTCCTTTGTGCCTTGCACATAACGCAAAGCTTTCTTTGCCATCTTCCAATGCTCTTGGCCTGGATTTTCTTGATATCTACCGAGTACCCCGGTGATAAAAGCTAAGTCAGGGTGTGTGCACACTTGTGCATACTGTAAACTTCCAACAGCCGAAGTATACGGTACTGTTTTCATTTCATTGAGCTCGTACTGATTCTTGGGACATTGGTATTTCCCAAAACTATCGCCCTTGACTATGGGAGCAGGTGTGGCTTTGCTCTTATGCATATTATACTTTTGGAGAACTTTCTCTAAATATGCTTTCTGTGAGAGTCCTAAGACTCCATTTTTCCTGTCTCGGTGAATTTCAATGCCCAAAACATATGAAGCTTCACCAAGGTCTTTCATGTCGAAGTGTGAGGATAAAAACTTCTTTGTTTCTTGTAGTAGACCGATACCATTGCTTGCAAGCAAGATATCATCCACATACAAGATTAGGAAAATATATTTCCCATGTTTAAACTTAGCATAAATGCAATTATCCTCAACATTTTCTTGGAATCCAAATCTTTTAATGGTATCATTGAACTTGATGTACCACTGTCTAGAGGCTTGCCTTAGCCCATAAATGGATTTATTTAGACGGCAACCTAGATCTTCCTTTCCTTCCATGATAAAACCCTTGGGTTGTTTCATGTAGACATCTTCTTCTAAATCACCGTTTAGAAACGTCGTCTTTACATCCATTTGATGCAGCTCTAAATCAAAATGAGCAACTAGTGCCATTATGATTCTGAAGGAATCCTTACAAGAGACCGGAGAAAAGGTCTCATTGTAATCTATCCCTTCTCTTTGTGTAAATCCTTTTGCCACAAGTCGGGCTTTATACTTGTCTACATTCCCATTAGAGTCATACTTTGTTTTGTAGACCCATTTGCAGCCTACTGTCTTTGCTCCTTTAGGAATAATCTCTAAGTCCCAAACATGATTGGAACTCATCGATTTCATCTCATCTTCCATTGCCTCTATCCATTTTGATGAGTGAGGGCTTTTAATGGCCGCCTCATATGTGGTGGGATCACCTTCCATATGGGCCATTTCCGTGTTGTATACTTTATAATCAGTAGAAATAGCAGGTCTTCTTGTTCTATTAGACCTTCTAAGTGCCTCATTGTCGGGCACACTTTCTACTATTTCTTGGTGTACTTCCAATTCATGATCAACAACGGGTTCAGTCGGCTCCTGAAGGACAGGTTCCGGGTCTTCTCCCGCAGTTGTCATGGTTGGAGTTACAGCGGGTAGTGAGAAAAATGGCTCTTGAATCATCGGAATGGGTGCATGCACCCTTTTCTCCTCAAGATCAATTTTCCGAGCTACCCGGCTCCCCCTCATCATCTCGTCCTCTAAGAAGACAACATGTCTCGTTTCCACAAACTTTGTGTATCTGTCTGGACAGTAGAAACGAAAACCTTTTGACCTATCAGGGTAGCCAATGAAATGGCAACTCACTCTCTTCGTGTCTAACTTTCCAAGATTTGGATTAAACATTTTGGCCTCAGCAGGGCATCCCCACACTCTTAAGTGTTGTAGGGATGGCACTCTTCCTGTCCAGAGCTCGTGCGGTGTTTTGGGCACTGACTTGCTTGGAACTCTGTTGAGAATGTGAATGGCGGTTTTAAGCGCCTCCATCCACAATCCCAACGGCAAGTCTGAGTAGCTCATCATGTTGCGTACCATATCCATGAGAGTACGGTTACGCCTTTCAGCTACTCCATTTTGCTGAGGCGCGCCCGGCATCGAATACTGGGCAACAATGCCAGTCTCCTGCAAGAATTTTGCAAAAGGTCCAGGGACTTGGCCATATGGAGTGTGTCGACCGTAGTACTCCCCCCCCCCACGGTCAGACCTCGCTATCTTAATCTTTTTATCAAGCTGATTTTCAACTTCAGCTTTGAATATTTTGAATTTATCCAATGCTTCATGTCGGTCTTTGATTGGATAAATGTAACCGAAGCGGGAGTAATCGTATGTGAACGTTATGAATGAATCATAACCATCCACACTTTTCACCGGAAACGGTCCACAAATATCAGTGTGGACAATTTCCAGTGTTCCTGTGCTTCGGTTTGCTCCTTTCTTTATCTGTTTTACATATTTTCCTTTAATGCAATCCACGCATTGTTCTAAGTCAAAGAACTCCAACTTTGGAAGAATTTCATTTTTGAATAATCTTTCTATTCTCCCCGTGGAAATATGGCCCAATCGACAGTGCCATAGTTTCGAGGAGTCGTGAGTTCTCTTTCTTTTCTTTTGATCATTGTTCGCCGAAGTACTTTGTTCATTCACATTCAACACATAGGGCGCTTTTTCACATAGCGATAATAAATAAAGCTCGTCATGTATAAATGCATTCCCAACATAATCATTATGAGACCAAATGGCACATTTGCCATGTCCAAAGAAACATTGATAATCGTCTTTGTCTAAACACGAAACACTTATTAAGTTCCTATTACATGAAGGTACGAAAAGCACAACCCTAAGCATAAGTTTGAAACCACCGGCTAGCTCCAAGGAGACGTCACCTACAGCTTCAACTTCGGCTTGGACACCGTTCGCGACTTCAATTCTTCTTGAATTTCTTGGCATAGTTATCATTGAACTGAATCCCTGTAAAGAATTTGCAACATGAACAGTTGCTCCTGAGTCAATCCACCAAGTAGATTTCGTAAACTTTGTATACAAGGATTCATTAACAAAACAAACTATATCTTTACCTCTCTTAGCCATGAAGGTCTTTAGAAAAACAGGGCAATCCTTCTTGTAGTGCCCCTTCTCCTTACAGTGGACGCAAGTTTCCCTGTCTACTGGAATGGGCCTATGCTGATAATGGATAGGAGCTTTGCCATTGCCATTGCCATTTCCCTATGGCTTGGAGGGAGAACCTTTGTTAGGCGGAAAGCCCTTCTTGTTTTCCTTCACATAGTTAAGAGAGCCACCATGTGAAGCCTTAATCCTCTCCTCCTCTTGTGAGCACATTGCGATGACCTTTTCAATATCCCAAGTCTCGGGCTGCATGTTGTAGTTGACTACAAAGGTGTGACAGCCCGAGACCGACGCCCTAGAAGATTCCCCTTTATTTCCGTTTCCGTCGTGTGTTATTTTTATTGGTTGCATCATCATGTAGTTTGCATCATCGCATCATGCATGGTATCTTGCATCGTCTGTCACGTGTCGTGTTTTGAGTGTTGTGCTTCGAGTGATCACCGAGTCGTAGAGCGATAGTAGTTCCCCCTCTCTCTCCTCTTATTTCATTTTGTGGTTTTGCTACAGTTCCGTTTTAACCCCTTTTAAAAATCGTCTTCTTTTAAAACCCTTTTATTAAATGTGGGGGCAACCCCTTGGGTTTGCTTTATTTTTTCCTTTTGTTATTTTTTTAAAACTAGAGACTCTTTTATTTAAAAAAAGGGTTTTGTTTATTATTTAAAAAGAAATGGTATTATTTTAATTCTTAAAAAAGGTTTCATTTTATTTGTTTTAAAAAAAATGCCCAAGCTAATTTTCTAGTTGGGGTGTTTTTTTTTGCAAAGGAGCCAAAATCATCTTTTTTTATTTCTGTTAAAAGTTTTTCTTTTGTTTAGAATTCTGTTTTAAAAGCATAAAAAAACCAAGAGAGGGGAGAGGAGCCAGCCGGCCCAAGGCCTCCCCTCCCCTCGTGACCTAGCGACAGGAGCCCAGCTCCCTCTTCTCTCGTTCTCCCTCGCAAGCGCCGTCATCCCCTCCTCTCGCAACCCTCCATCCTGATGCCCCTCCCCCTCGTCACCAGGGAGGAGCTCCCCTGCGCGCCGCCAGCCACGACCTCGCCTCCAGGCCTCCCTGTCGAGGATCCCCTGTCGTCGCCCTTCCCTTCGCGCTCGACCTCGCCGTGCCCGAGCCGCCTGCGCCCCGTCACCGCATGGTTTGCCGGCAGCGCGCCCCCGCCATGGAAGCCGCCCCTCGCGCTGGCCTCGACCTCGCCGGCCTCCCATCTAAGCCGCCCCGCTACCGTGCTTCCCTTGGCCGCGCTGCGTCCCCGTGCCCCGCCGCCGTTTGCCCTCGCCCCGACCTCCTCCTTCCCCTACCGTTGCTGTTGCCGGCGTGCTGTTGTGCTGTTGGCCGCTGTTGCTTGCACGCTGCGCTGCTTCTTGCTGCCCGTGCCGCTGCTAGCTAGCTTGCTTGCTTGCCTGTAGCTGCCCTGCTAGCTAGTTTGTGCCACTGTTGCCGATGCAGTTGCTGGCCTGCTTGTTGTGCGTAGGTTGCTTGCTTTGCTTGCTTTTGCTGCCGGCTGCTGCTTTGCTAGCTGCTGCTATTGTTTGTTGCTTGCTTGTTGCCTGTCTCGATGTGCTGTTGCAGCGTGCCTTTGCTGCTAGGCCGATGATGTTGCTATCGCTAGCATGTTGCTGCTGTAGCTGCTTGCCCTGCTTGCTTGCCCTGCTGATGCATGATGCTGCTGTGTTGGTTGCGCTAGTCGATGCTTGCTAGGTAGTTGCTAGTTGCTATAGCTGATGGTTGTTGTCGCCTTCTGCTGCCGCTGATGCTTGTTGTCGCGTTGCTTGTTGTTGTTAGTTGCTGTGTAGGTTGAGGCATGCTAGGTTGCTGGCTGAGCGATGCTAGTTGCTAGATATTAGTTGCTGCCGCTTGTAGCCGTGGCCTCCGCTCGGTTTTGCTTGTGTTGCAGCTTGCCGTCGCCGCTTGCTGTTGCCTTGCCCGGTCGCCTGTTGGAACGTCGCCGAAGACCGGTGCACCATCCCCGCCACCGTGGCCCGTCGACAAGTTCGCCGAGCACACGTCGTCCTCGACGACCCCCGGAACGTGATCGACTACCGGCGCCGAAGACCGTGAACCACGACGCCGAGCGAACAACTACCGTCGACGAGACCGAGTACCTCGACTTCCATGACGACCACGACTTCCACGACGTCCGCTTCGACTAAACCCCTCCGATTCGCACGCGTCGAAGGTATACCGATGAGACGTGTCGTGTAACGAATGCATGTGTTGTATGAGATGAATGTATGTTTGCACCGTATGTTTGACCGTTGCACGTTGTCCCTCTATGTTGTGCCCGACACATGGGAACCCGGTAGCGGGATCACCCCACCTTTATTTAACGTTCTCGCACACGCTTTCTATACGTTGGCACAATATCTCGATGAGTTATCAGGATAGGAACATTGACGTGGCATCGTTTCCGTCTTGCCGCCATAGTTCCCCCTTTCGCTCGCCGTGGCGACACCTGCTTCTTTCCCTTCTTGTCGTGGTTGAACTCGCATGCATGACGCATTCATGGCATAATATATTGTGTTGCATGTATCTTGTGCCGTAGCTCCGTACTAAGTCCCGTGTGTTAGCCGTCTAGGATGCCACGTAGAACCGTCGCTTCACCCCTTGCCATGTTAACAACATTTAATATTGTCGTGTAAATAGTCGGGAGTGAACTAAATAATCAACCGTGGAGTTTCGTCGATATGTAACCCGTTGCATATCGAGCTTCACTTAATGTGTACTGTTTGCGTGAGGTGAATTGCCATGCCATCCCTTGCATCATTGAACTGATCATGCATCATATTAGGGTATGCATCATGTCTTGCTTTTGCTGTGGTGAATAATTGTGTTGATGTTTGTTTCCGGCTTGCTCCGTCTCGATAGAGTTCCGCAAGCGTGTCGGAATGTCAGGACCCGTTCGACTACGTTGGTTCGCCGACTTCACCGAGTTGTTCTTCTTCCAAGCGGGATCTCAGGCAAGATGATCATTTCCCCAGATACCATTACTATCATTGCCATGCTAGTTTTATCGCTTCTATCGATTATGTCTCGTTGCCTACCACATGTTAAATATCAGCCTCTCAACCATGCCATGAAAACCTTCAACCTGTTTGACCTAGCAAACAACTGATTGGCTATGTTACTGCTTGCTTAACCCTGTTGTTAGCGTTGCTAGTTGCAGGTATAGTTGCTCCCATGTGATAACATGGGTTCCTTGTCATATCGCCATATTAATGCTATTTAATTTAATGGACCTATATACTTGGTAAAAGGTGGAAGGCTCGGCCTTTTCTAGCCTGGTGTTTTGTTCCACCTTTGCCCCTTAGTTTCGGCTACCGGTGTTATGTTCCATAAATGAGCACTCCTAACATGATCGGGGTTGTTATGGGGACCCCCTTGATAATTCGTTTTAGATTAAAGCTGGTCTGGCAAGGCCCAACATTGGTACTACATTTGCCCAACATAATAATTTTGTTAATACTGAAAGCATAGGGCGTCATGAACCCGAGGAGTAATTTTACATAATACAGGGAGGGCCAGTGCTGATGGTGCTGGTCCAAAACAGAGCACTGTGCGGGGCCACCGCGAGGAAACTCGAGGTTTGGCACTCGTACACTTCGCTTATCCGTCGTGTCCTGAGAACGAGATATGCGGCTCCTATCGGGATCGTCGACACGCCGGGCGGCCTTGCTGGATTAGTTTTACCTTTGACGGAATATCTTGTGCATCAGGATTCCGGTGATGCTTTGGGTAATCTCAGAGTTGAGGTTTTCCACTAGGGAATCCAACGAGATCGCGAGCTTCGTGATTGAGGATTTCTATGCGGCTTGTGGTAATTTGTGATGGACTATTTGGAGCACCCTTGCAGGATTAAATCTTTTCGGAAAGCCGTGCCCGCGGTTATGTGGCAACGTGGAAACTTTGTTTAACACTGGTTCTAGATAACTTGAAGTTAATTAATTAAAATAGAGATTATTCCATATGTGCCCCCAATTCCTTAGTTGTGCTCAGTTTTCCCCACGCTTCAAACTTTTGCTCACTTTTCCCCTCTCCCTTAGCTGAAACTCTCACAAATGTTGATAATAGGCGTTTGCCGTCTTGGCCGTTAACTGACTTGTGGGGCCATGTTGGACTCTGTTGACTGTGGTTGTGGCTTCGCTGGTTGGGCCGTATTTGTGTTCATAGGACGGGCCCGTTAGTTTGTTGGTACTAAATTTAAAAAGCCTACTATCGATGGATGCAGCCTGCTATGCATGCCCGGCTTTGGCATCGATGTAGCCTGCTATGCATGCGAACACCGCCACGCACGCATCTAGTGACCTAGACCTAAACGCATGCATGCACGCCGACACGCACGCATCGATCCGTGCCGCACGGTTGCCAGTGGATTCAGTCGCTCCGCAACGTCATTTCACGCGTCGCAGGCATACGTGCCGGTGGCAGAAGGGGCAGGCTGCACGCACTCTCGCATGCTCGCGTCCATATGTCGAGGCATCAGTTCACGCCGCACGGCTGCCACTCGATTCAGTTGTGCCGGTGGCAGAAGGGGCAGGCAGAAGGGGCGGCCGCTAACGCAGAGCACGCAGAAGGGGGAGGCAGGCAGCCGCCAACGCAGCAGGGGGAGGCAGCCGCCAACGCAGAGCACACAGAGCCGCCAAAGCAGAGCACGCTCGCTTCGATTCACGTTCACACGTTGATGATCACATCGGTTCACACAACAGCACTGAGTCACGATCTACACCGTTTGCGCGTGTACCCACTTCGTCTCCCCGGGCTATTTAAACTGCCCTTCATTGCCTCTTCTTCTATAGATCCATCTGTGCCTCCCACTTCTCTTCTTCCCCCAAAAGCCAGAGTGGTTCGACTCAGCGAAGCGTTCAAGATGCAGTTCTATGGGCCGACGTTCCAAGAGCCTCCCATCGTGCCGGAACGGCGGTACCCCGCCAATGTCGTCGTCGAGGAATCGCTCCGCGTGTGGGTGTTCTCACGCTGGAGGGGTAGCACTGAGCTTGCACGGGGGTTCCTCCGTGCATGCTTCCACCATCTCCCGGCGGTCTCGCCGCCCATGTTCAACCTCGTGGATCAGCGTCCCCACGCCAACGCTCCACCGGTAGGGCTCGTCGTCCACTTCACCAACAGGTTCGATGCCTACCACCTGCTCGGCAAGGTGTATTGGTGTGGGTGCGAGTTCATCGCATTCACCACCTATAACATCTTCACCGACTTCGAGAGCATCTTCCCCGCTCGTGACCGCATGCACAGCCTCCCGTACTACCTCGGCGACAACGGCCTTGAGGAGGAGGAGTACTGAAGCCGACGGCGAAGAAGACGGTGAAGCCGGCGGTTAAGGTGAAGACGACGGTGAAGACGTGGCGGTGTTGCCCTAGCTACCCTATCTACTATGTAGTATTAGTTTGGTGTGTGTGTTGCCCGACCTAGCTACCCTAATTATTATTATCTATGTAAGAAATTGGTGTCGTGTTATATGTAAGAACTTATGTTGCCCTAGCAACCCTATCTAAGTTAAGTTATGTATGTTATATTAATGCTTTGTTATGTTTGTATTTTGTTTGTCCCAAGTTTAGACACGGCTAATTGGCGTGGGAAAAATTAACCAAACTAACTAAAAATGATGTGTTTATAGATGCCTTCTAAAAATAAGAACATATTGTACATTTGTACACGGCTATGGTTTGCTGAGCTCTGTATTTTTTAGGTATTCCAAGAATACTTTGGTTTTCAGAAATATTGAAGTATCAAATAATTTGAGATGTTTGGCTTTAGTCAAAAGTGTAGTTTTATATACTTTAATCCCTACTTTAATATGTAGAAAACTACACTATGTTTGAAGTATGGTTGGACCTCTTTTTCCAATCATGAAGTATAAATTACACTATGTAGGAAACTACACTATGTAGAAAACTACACTTTGAGATGTTTGGCTTTAGTCAAAAGGATAAATGAAGGGACCCATAAAGGAAAGCCAAAAAAATTCCTCAATGAGATAGAAGAGATTGGGCAATCAAATTAATGAAAAAAGCAATCAGAAACAAAAAAGAACAAAGCAATCATTCCTAAATAAAAAAAAAGAAACATCACTTGTTTCTGGGCCTCATTTATCCTTTGTGGGCCTATTGCACCTTGATTCTCTTTGGGCCTGCAAACTAGGGTTTTTTTCTAACAGAACTGACGAACTCGAGGACAAAAGTTTGGCAAGTGCGAGAGAGAAGAGATGAACTTGATGTATATCCCTTGTGCTGCTCAAGTATTGCTTACTGTCATCTGACGAGCTAGGGTATGATCCAATACTCGAGGTTATTAGCTAACAAAATAATCCTATCACTGAACTGGTAGCTGTCTTCTGTCAAAACTGAAAGTGTCGAAACTTAATAGTAAACTACATACATTCAGAGCTCGACAGTTGCAGTAAACGGAGTTGCATTTGAGATAAACAGACGAGGATTGCTAAATAGTGGCACCAGCAGTAGACAAACATCTCTAACGAGAGATGGCCATCAAGTAAAAAATTCCTAGAGCAAGTATTCCTAAAGCTATCAGATTGGATTGCTTCTTCAACTCAATCAGCTGCTTGAAGTTCTTGTTCATCTTCTTCAATTCCGTCTTCAGTTCGACATCTACCATCGTCGGGTATTCCGGACGCGCTGCTGCTGCCGGAGCGGCACTGTCATGGGGCAGATTGAACTCGCAGATTGCATCCCCCTCGAATCCAGCAAGCCCAACCCTTGAAGCCTCTGGATGTAATCATCCATCCACTCTTAAGGTGGCATTTCTTCACGATCTGAAAACGAAATCATGTAACCTAAATCCAAATCTGACAGAGATAAAGGATGCGAGGAAAACTCAGATCTAACCTGCCCCTCCGGCTTGCTCTCGCATTTGACGAACTCGCGCCCAAAGTTCCCATTCTTCTCCTCCTTCGAAGTCAACCGCTTTAGTAGCGCAATTCGTGGGTAGTCAGTGCATCGAGTCATCGGCACTGGACCATACACCGGCCACGTGGAACGGGGGGCTGACGAGGAGGTCGACATATCGCCCGAGAGGAAAAAACAGAGGAATTGGTCGAGAGTAAGAAGAACGAGAAGATGGGGAAAGAAACAGAGGAATTGCTCGATCTGCTCGATGCCTTTGTCTGTCAGATGGAGAAGAGGAGAAGGGGAAGCTATATTGACGATTTGCCACGTTGTATTTTGCAGTTTGAATATTTGAACCAACTCTTAACACTGACATGTGGTGGTCATGTGCAAAAAATACAATTTCATATGTAAAGTGGGGTAGATCGTGAAAACCCGAGAAGGACAGTGCAGTAGCCAATCAGGATGCATCACGCGGATCGAGCATGCCTGCCCACATCTAACGGGTGGTGTTTGGCGCTAGGGTAGGATCCGACGGCGGACGTTCGACGCTAGGGTTTGGAGCATTTCTGCGGGGTTATGAGCGAGTCAACGGGGTTATTAGGGTTTGACCAGATTTCGAATGGCCATAACTAAATTAGAAAAAATCGCAAAAATATAAAACAAACGTAGTTCGTCTGTTTATGAGACCTAGTTACCATAAAAAATATAAACTCGGTATAGGGGTGTTTTTTTGAAAAGTCATTTTTTGAAGTGACCTGTCAAAATCAAGTTCAAATGTTTTTAAAAAATTCAAAAAAAATCAAAATGTTGTAATTCTTGCGCACATAGGCGTCATATGTGACAAGGTTATGAGAAAAAATATAAACTTGGTGTAGGTCATTTTCATGAAAAAAGCCTTCACACAAATGAGCTATCACCTATGAACATTTTCAAAGTTCGTAGAATAGGGAGAGAGGGTTTAGGGTTTGAAAAAAAAATTCAAAAAAAATTAGAAAAATCTCCATAGCTTCATTTTGGAGTGAATAAGAAGGATCTGAACTTACTTTTTCATTTTCATATCTAAAACGTGTTATTTGACGGTTTTGAATTAAAAGCATATTTTTTCAAAAAAAATGTAGCAATATGAATATTAATCAATAAATAGTGAGACTCCGTTTTTACCCTATATATATGGAACAAGTGTCAATAAAAATATATATGTCTCATTTAGGGAAGGTAAAAAAAAACTTGATTTCAAATAGGGCTGTTTACCCTAGCTTTCGAGCCCGTTTCTAGCACATTTCTCATTGAGACTGTTCACCTAAGAATATTGGACTTGAAATGCTCGATCAAATACACCGCACAGAGCAATGAACCTCCAATGTTCAACTTCAACTTTGGCTCGAATCCAAATTTTGGCCCAAATTGAAATATTGATTTAAATTCAAATTTTGATGGAAATTTGAATTTTGACTCAAATAAGGAACCAAAGTAGAAGCAACATTATTACAACTGATGCCAACATTATTACAACTGATGCCAACATTATTACAGTAGCTCAAAGCTACCAAGTTTTAAGATGCCAACATCTTAATACAAATCTACCAAGTTTTAAGCGATCGACTCGCCCTCAAATTGACAACACAAACATTTTCCAGCAACTTAATTCAAATTTTTGACTTGCTCCTTGTGTTTGCAGCTGGCTTCACCTTCTTGCTCCTCGTTTCCCTAGTTGAGATGCTCTTTTCTTTGAGACTCTTGTTCCTTTTGATCTTGGGCTTTACTTGGTGTTTTCCCCGTGGAGGTGCTGATGGAGTAGTTCCACTCGCCGAGCACTTGACGACCATTTGACGGTCATCTATGGGTTCAGTAATCTTTAAAGGCACAATTGGAACAATTACCCCCTCCTCTTCCTCTCTTATAGCTTCAAAACCATCAAAGGCCATGGTTTCAAAATCTTCTGCTTCATTTGCTGCTGCATTCTCCACTGCATCTTCAATCTCCATTGTTGCTGCATTCTCCACTGCATCTTCAATCTCCATTGCTGCTGCATTCTCCACTACATCTTCAATCTGCATTGCTGTTGCATTCTCCTCAGCATTGGTTGCTGTCCATCTTTCCTCCTCTCCAAATGATGCATCCACTGCATTGGTACAAAGCCTAGCAATATGCCCCAGAACTCCACAATTTTTGCAAGCACGCTTCTTTGGTAGACGACCCTCCTCACCTGCTCTAATCCTCTGGTTCCTTGGTCTTCCTCGTGGTCTAGTAATGACAGGAGCGTGGAGTTTGAACCCTGGATCTACTATGTTCCATTGATCTTTCCCCAATAGTGCAGGCACATTGTCAGCATAAGCAGCCATAAATTTGGCAACAGAGAAATACTCAGAGCAATATTGATCAACTTCACCATCTGCACCCCCGATAACGGTCATCAGATGTAGGGCATGTATGCATGGCTTTCCACGGATCTGCCATTGCCTACAAGTACATTCTCTAGTACTTAGGTTCACAGGATACCTCCATACCCTATTTTTAGTGTCAGTATAGGTAACCTCTCCCTCATATGTACCAGATCGAATACATTTCATCTTCAGGCCTCTTGCCTTCAAGTGCAATGCCTTAATCAGTGATGGGAGCATTTGATGACCAACATATTGTGTTTCTGCAATTCTTTTGCGAAGAGCCATCTTTATCATGACCATTTGCCTCATCTTGTCAAATGCTTGCCACAACAAGAGCCCTTTCACTGACTTGAACTTTGAATTGAAGCATTCTGCAAGGTTACTGGTCACATAATCTACTTTGCATATTTCGTTGAATTTGCTTCTTGACCACACCTTACCATGATGTGCATCCATGTACTCCTTCACAAGAGGATTTTGAGCATACAACACTCTCAAATGGTGTTCATGCTTTCTTTTGCTGCATGTGTATGATGCTGGCCATAAGTTCTCATCATAAACTTTACCTTTGAACTTCTTTTTGAAATTATGCGCTAGGTGTCGCATACATTCCCTATGCTCCACTCCAGGGAATACAATTTCCACTGCACTCTCTAAACCCTTGCAAGCATCTGTGTGTATAGCTAAACCTGGGGGTGTGCCTATAATGTTGCGCAACTGCTGCAGAAACCAGACCCAACTTTCCTCAGACTCTGCCTCCACCACACCAAATGCAACTGGGAATAGCGAGTTGTGTCCATCAACTTCAGAAGCTGCTACTAGTTGTCCTCTCCATCTTCCAGTCAAATGTGTAGCATCTACAGCCAAATAGGGCATGCAACCATCTAGAAACCCCTGTCAGCAAGCCTTGAAACAAACAAAAGCCCTTCTGAAGCACTCCTTCTGAAATGACTTCCCTTTTATTTTGAATTGAACTGTATGCTTGTCAATCTCTACAACACTCCCTGGACTTGTCATCTCCACTTCATCTTTGAAAGTGTAAAGCAGCTGAAAACTGTCATTCCATTGACCATTAATTCTGTCAAGAGCCTTTTCCCTAGCATTGAAAATTCTCATGTAAGGAATTTCTATCTTGTACTTCTCGAAAAGCTTCCCATGGAGTGCTGTTGGACCAAGTCCAGGTTCTTCTCTCAGCCAATCCAATATAGCATCTGCCACCCACCTAGTTTTTGCTAGCTTGGTTTTGGCCTTCCCCCCTCCCCCTCCAGGTGGACAGGTGTGCTTGTGTGGGTTTTTCTTTATCTGAAACAAAATAAAAGGGTAAAAAACAGTTAAGAAACCTTACTCAACAATCTGAAACTAAATTACTAACTGAACTTGGATTACCTGAATATATTTGCTCTTTCTCATACGAGATGCATGCAACTTCCACCTACACCTAGGATATGGACAAAAAACTGTGAACCTTGCTGGCTCACTCCTTTTAATCTTATAGGTGTTTTCAGATATAATGCACCATGTTGTCACTGCATTCCGACAGTCCACCATTGATTGGAAAATGGTACCTACACTAAGCTCAGGTTTTTCCCTGTTCCACTCAATTGTTGGCATGTCATCACCATCATATTCATCCTCGATTAAGCTGTCCATGTTCTCCACCTTCTCTTCATCGTCAGTGTCATCAAACCTAGCTTGGCTGATGGGCTCCTCCATATATTCGTCATCCACTGCTTGCTGACTGGCTACATCGACCAGTTCAGGGAACATCATCTCGTCTTCATCATCATTTGTAGGCACTGCCTCGTCAGGTTCTGCATCATCTTCTACACCAACTGCAGAAGGTACACGAGAAGCAGCAGCTGAATCGGAACCACAATTGGCAGCAGGCATGTTGTGGCTCCATGAACCACTTGCTTTACTTGGTGTCGACCTACAAGGAGTGCCGGGGTGCTGGCTATTAGCACAGACAGATGATGTCTGAACTCCCTTCCCCTTCACCCGTTCTGCGCGTGGCTGAAGCACATCGATTTGGAGTTTACCGAATCGGCAGCCAGCAATCCCAGCAAAAAGCAACGGCATATGATCGTCGCAAGTTAGTGGGAGAAATCTTTGCTCGTCACTGCTGAAGTAATTCAGTTCAACAGCATCGGCATCACTCCAGGGATAGGTGTTTCTTAGCTCAGCTTGCAAATCTTTGAAAGATATGCTAGTTTCTACCACTTTGGGATAGAAAAATGATGAAATCAAATGCGGATTAGTACCACGCAGCACACTAGTTTCCATTCTAATCGCCAGCCGGAAAGCCAGCGCGGGATCAATCCTATTTTGTTGAAGGAAATAAAGGCTTCAGTTAGCCGGGTAAAATCGAGCACAAATTCGAACGATTCAAGCAAACAGAAGTCAAATACGGCCTACAATACGACTTAGAACGTCAAGTCGAGAGGAAACAATGCTTACCCAGGTTTAATCCATGAATTATCTGCCGCGGATTCGACCCAAACCTCTCCACGGTCGACTGCATTCCGGGCGTCCTCACTCAACATCGCCATGTAATCCTAGATGGGGAGGTGGGCTATATCTGGCGGAGACACGGCGTCTCCGACGAACGGAATAGGGGCATAGGGTGGAGGAAACAACTGCGGTGGACGCGGCACGACGCCGGCGGAGGAGGCGGGGCGGCGCGGTGCAGTGTGGCCTGTCTAGATATGTTTCAGATTCAAACAAGCTGCCCAATACGTGTCTCCTTGCGGTCCCACCCGTCAGCAAGCAACAGTCAGACGAAGACTCGGCCCCACTCGTCAGCAATTAACGGTCAATGGACGGTCAAGACGACAAAAGGCCGCTATGAGCATTTGTGAGAGTTTCAGCTAAGGAAGAGGGGAAAAGTGAGCAAATGTTTGGAGCGTGGGGAAAAGTGAGCACAACCAAGGAACCAGGGGCACTAATTTAAATATCCCATTAAAATATGCCAACTGTGTGCGTAACCGTGACTGTCTCTTTCGTGAGTTCCTTCTCCGATCGAGGACACGGTGGGGTTATGCCTGACGTAGGTAGGTGTTCAGGATCATTAATTTGATCATCAGTAGTTTACGTCCGCCATGCGTAGATCTTCCCCCCTCTTATTTCTTGTACTCGTAAGTTTAGCCACCAAATATATGCTTAGCCGCTGCTGCAACCTCGCCACTTAACCATACCTCACCCATTAAGCTTTGCTAGTCTTGATACCTTTGGAAATGAGATTGTTGAGTCCCCCGTGGCTCACAGATTACTACAACACCAGTTGCAGGTACAAGTAAAGGTTACTTGACGCGAGCGCGTTGATTGTTCATTTGGAGTTGCTTCTTCTTCTTCTTCATCATCGATCTAGGATGGGTTCCAGGCCGGCAACCAGGGATAGCAAGGATGGACGTCGTTCTTCTTTTCACGTTTGTTTTCGTCCGTAGTCGGACCCTGCTCTTACTCTTGATGAATATGTATGTACTGATGTGACTCTGATGTAGCTTGTGGCGAGTGTAAGCCAATTCTATTATATATCTCTTCTTTTCAGTACATGTACTTTTAACGATATCCATTCTTGCGACACGACGAGATGCGTTTCTATCCCTGACGAGGCCTTCATGCCAAATTGAGGATAGGGTCGCATCTTGGGCGTGACAAAAGGTCTCGAACTCCTTAGGCAACGAAGCCATAACCAGGTGGACAAGGAGAGCTGGTTTGATCTCCAGATCTGCATCCATAGGTTTTAGCTTAGCTGCCGTGTGGCTCATCCTAAGGATGTGCTCCCTTATGCCATGGCCACCACCATGGTAGCTCTCTGTCACCAGTTGTTTGATCAACTAGGTGGCATACGTCTTAGAAGAGCCAGTAAACTGACTCTTTATCTTGTTAAGCATTTCTTGTGTCGTAGGGCATTCAACAATTGATCCCACGATGGTGGTCTCAATGGTGTTCTTTATAAACGCCAAACATTTCTTGTTGGCATTTAACCATAGCCTGTTGCGGATGGAGTGGGACATAACCTCTTTTTCATAACTTGATTGCTTTTTGTCTCGGCTCTCATCATCCTCATCAGCCTCTCTGACTGGTTCTGCAGGTGCAGCTGGTTGTGGTTCCTCCAGAACCCAGTCCACCTCTGCAATGCAGAGAGCCATGTCCACCTTCTTCCTCCACTTGGAGTAGTTGTCCCCCTGATTGTCGGAATTTCCTTGAGGCAGCTCATCAGATGGAAACCTCCTGATCCCGAATAAGCAAAGTCAGTACGACAATCATATGCATTAAATAATGTTGGTTAAAATAATCATATAATTTCCTATGCATATTAATCTACATTACCTTTGGGCAAATGATAGAAATAAATGCATCATTTTGCAATCTGCAACATGACCGTGTGATTAAACAACGTCGGTCAGAATAACAACATGATCATATTCCATATTGCTTTTAGCAGCGGAAAACGTGAAATAAAATTTCATGTGCCTCTTAACTTTACAGAAAATAATTCTGTCATTTAATAAAAATTCGAGAACTTTATTTATGCTTTTATAAAATTCATGAACTTTTCCTTTTCTGAGAAAACTATTTTGTTCTCGGAAATCATTTTACTTTTCTTTACAGAAAAATAATATAACAATTCTGTCAAAATTAACAGAGACTTTGAACATTTTATTTCCTCTTTTCTAAACATATTTTCGAAAAAAAATGCCTAGGAAAAACATTTTAAATCTGTCTATTTTTAGACAGAAAACTTGGAAATCATTTAATATAAAAATTGGCCGGCTGGGCCGGCCTGTGGCCTCGGCCCGCCACCAGCAACCCTGCCAGGCAGGCACCAGCGCCTCCCTGCAGCGCCCTAGCCTGGCTGCGGCCTCGAGTGGGCCGGCCTGGCGCAGCGGGCTACGGCCCGAAGGCCCGCCGTGGCCTAGGGTTCTAGATCCGGGCGAATCTCGGCCGTACGTCGGATCCGACGGTGCGCCGCAGCCCTCGGGGCAACAAAAAGCCCAACCGGCTAGCCGAAACCCTAAGTCGATTCATTCTTCCCTTTCCAGCGCGCCGCTCCTCTCCTATCTCTCTCGGGTCTACCGCGACTCTAGCGGTCGTGCCCGACGGCTCCTCCTGAGCGGAGGCATGTAGCCCCGCCGGAGCGTGCTGGTGTGGCCGCCGGCCGTGGCGGCCGAAAGCCCCACGTCGGCGCTCGCCGGTTTCGTTGAGGAGGAGCCCGACGGCCTCTTCTCCCTTTCCCTCGCCAGATCTGAGCCGAGGGGATCCCTGCTTCCTTTCCCTCGCCAGATCCGAGCCGGGGAAATCCCTGGGGCCCCGCGTTCTTTCTCTCTGACCATGGGGTTTGCGATGTGGAAGTGGCCGCCGGCCGCGGCGACCAGGGGTCCCGTGCCTTGCTCTCCACCCCCTTCCCGTGGCGGTTCCATGCCGGGGTCGTGGCCTTCCCCTCGCCGGCTGCGCACACACCTTGCGGTGGGTGCGCCGCCGTCGAGCGATCGGCTGCGGCCCCTTCGATGTTCTTTTCTTGTCTCAAGAGAGTGCTATTATGACCGGTGTGGAAATCGTCTTTGTTGCCATCCCCCTCGCCGATGGCGCGTCCGCCTTGCGGTGGGCGCGCCGCCGTCGAGGGATTTGGTGATGAAGTCCTATGCCCCCGTGGGTGCCTTTGATTTTCTTTGCATGTTCCCCTCCTCCCATTTCTTTTTGCCTTTTCGGATCCGATCCGATTTATTTCTTTGTTTTTCTTTTGGATCTAGATCCATGCTTTGCCCCCGAAGGGGTGTGTTCTTCTTCCCCACACTTCGGCTTGCCGATGCGTGTGGGGATCGAGTGGAACAGGCGCGGCCTTGCGGCGGCGCTACTTTGCCGATGAGGCCGTAGGCCATTTTCGGTACCTTGCCCATCTAGGGGTCATATTGGGATGGGGAAAAAAAACTTGCTTTCGTTTTCATTCAACCGAATAAATCTATTGCCTAGTGGCTCATGATACCAATGTTAAAGCCATAGATCGACTAGGCATAGATAGATCCGGTGTTACCCTTGTACTCACCTAATCCCGAACCTGATGAACTCCCAGCGCTGGCCATCGGTGCGGTGGAGTCGTCGGTGACGCGAGAGAAGGATGTAGACGAAGGTGGTGCTTCCCGTGAGCACTGCGCTAAACCCTAGATCGGAAGGGGATTTCGGTGGGAAGTCTGGTGGCGCGGTGAACCTCGTACCGTGCGCCCCGGCCCCACCACTTTATTTATAACGCAGGTCACATGGGCCCACCAACCATAACGGGTTGGACGCCCCCGATCAGGGCGCATAGATCAAGGGCCCGGTGGGCCGTTGGGCCCACGCGGAAGAGATCAACCTAACAATCGGTAGCATGGAGCGGATTCTGGAGTGTAAAACTTGTCGTAAACACAAGTTATACATACTAGTCATCAAAATTCTCACAAAACTACCCATGGATGCAGCTCCGGGAGTAGGTACCAAAAGCCCAGGAAAATTCATCAAGACAATGGCTCGCATCTTCACTTCTGATTCTGAAACCCAAGGTAGCTCCATCAGAAAATTGGCAGGCGAAGCACTGGCGATGCTAAGCGAAGAATATGTTACCATCTTCTTGAAGGAAAATGGTGGTGTTGTCAATGATCTCATTGGGATGCTCTGTAATGCTGGCCACAACGCATACAGAATAACTGCAGCTGAAACCCTGAAGCATCTTTGTATGCACTAGTGGTTGGGGCGCACCCTGGGCGCGCCTCTTGAGGCGTTCTGGTGCGCATTAATCATGTTGGTGTACTTGTTTACATTTTGAAAGTGCATATAAACACTACTGATTAAAAGTATGATGCATGGAACAAATGCTTCAGAATAGTCTTCATTCATACAACAAAGCAAGCATAGTAATATCATAAAAGCTAACATGTTCACATTAACATAAAAGGGTCGGTATGAGAAGGCGTTTGATCGATCACAACGACCTAAGCACTGATTGAAATCAAAGTCTAACAGGATGCAAAAGCAAGGCTGCGTCCAAAAGCAGAGGCAGAGTTCCTCAGATCATCATAAAGTAGGCGTCACCTTGCCTTGCACTTGATATGGAACGACCTTCTTGGATGTTTGTGTGATAGCGAAACTTCGACCCGTTGGTCGTGATTGTAGCCCTCTTGACGGCTCCAAGAATAAATTGACAATCCCCGCCCAATGTAGCCCGCAAGGTTGACTATCATCCTGGTGGATACATTTCTTGGGGTATAGAATCTATCATTTCCAAGAGGATTGGTTTGTACTGATTGGTCCTGTAGTTGTGTTTCAATATGCCTCCCCTATAAGCAGAGAAAAAGCACTGTCATGAAGAGTTTTAGCATAGGCATGCATGTACATATGTAAGAATAACATGCGTCATATGTGCGACATATGTGTTGAATTTTCTGAGTAAAGCAGTCATCATTGCAAAAATGTTGAAACACACATACCTGGATGTTTCATGGGTAAGTTTTTAATACTGAGCTTGCCAATAATATAGCTCATGTAAGCAATCAACATTGGAAATAAACGGTGCATAGTAGCACCGGACATTCTGGATATGATTCAGTTTGCGCTAAATTGATGTATATGCCTGTAAACATGTGTTGAATGTAGATGCATCCTTGTCATGCACAAAGTACTAAAGGATGATATATCAATTCCTTTCTTTTCTTATCAGGTTCAGGATATGTATTGTGCTCAGGACTACGCTTTGATCTTGGTCCTACAATAAACCTGGGCATCCAACTAAATTTGATTCACTCGTCATGTAACCACAAGAGATGACATATTTTACCTCACCATTTTCATGAGGGGATGTAGTCAGAATCTTGAAGAAACTTGATAATGCACCATTCTCTCACAATCTCTTTGGATATATACCATACTTCGACCAGTTAAGAAAATATACCATGTTAGAGAAAATAAGTACATAAAGAGATAGTTGTTCTGCAATCTCCATAAAAAAATGTTGTTTTAAATTTTAAATGGGCATTCATGATTTGGTTGAACTAAGATATCCTCATGTCAATGTTAATGTCGAGTGAAGGTCGAAGATAAAATGTGATAAGAGTATCCAGAAATTTTCTTCTAATACAAAACAACACGCATCAAATGTGTGTTCCAAGGATAAAAAGAGCACCCAGGGTTCTACTTGTTTTGTGATTTTGCATGACAAGACAACTGGTGCTGAGTTTCTTGATGAGATCAGGATGGAATCTGGGAATTTGGATCACTCTTTATTAGATAGGTATACAAGGGGTATTAGAAGCCAAACCACAAAGAGTAAACAGAAGACGGTATTTATGTCATAAAAAGTAGGGAGCGGCAACGTTATATCATAGACAATTGGAACATGATGTCTTTTTTTACTATACCACTACGGATAACCTCAAGAGTAGTGCCTGTGTGGTTCGGGGGCATTCTAGATATAATATTTACATCTGAGATCTAACCAACTGCATAGTTGACATCAATTTAATTCATTTTTTCTATTTCAAGTTTGATGAAGCTGCCGTCTAAACCTGGAATTTTATTTGCAATGGAGTGTATTGTAAACTATAAATTTAATTGCATTTTCCTTGTAAAGAAATCCTAACATGCATAATCTTTTAGTATAGGACGGAACAAGAAACATGGCCGTTGCAAGTGCCAATGCAGACTTTCAGTTGATAGAGGAAAATGAGAAAGCTGCACAAGTTTAGCACCAATACAAAGCCTGGTGCACCAGCTGGTGGAGGTAGAGGTGGTGGAGGAGGCGACCCTTTCGACAGAGTGCCAATAGTTGTAGATGTTTTGTCAGAAGAGGGAGGCGCGGGGTGGGGGTGGAGGCGGCGGATGGCATTTCTTAGCTATTCCTTGAGCTTCGGGAGGAGGTGGTGGGACTGGATGACATTGAACATTTTTCCGAGGCTGCAGGGTCAATGTAGATAGAGGTGCTTCTGTCCGAGAATTTGCCAAGGATGGCGGTGGTGGAGGCGGTGGAGAAGATACGTTACTAATATGAGGTGGTGGTGGTGGTGGTGGCGGCGGCGGCGGTGAGAAAAAAGGTTTGCTGCCAGTTGGCGGTGGCAGCACCGTTGCCGAGGAAACATATTGCTGCCAGGTGGTGATTGTGGTGGTGGCGGCGGCGGTGGTAGCGCCGCCGCTGCCGAGGAAACATGCTTGCTGCTACTTGGTGGTGGTGGTGGCGGTGACGGTGACGGTGGCGGGGGCGGGGGCGACGCTGAGAAAGTAGGCTTGCCTCCATTTGCTGCTGCTGGTGGTGACACCTGTGCCGAGATAACATGTTTATCTCCATATTCTGCTGATAGTGCTGGCGGCTGGCAGCTACTTGGTAACTCCTGCTGTAATTCTGCTGGCAGCAAACTTTGTTCGGTTGAAAGGCCACAAGATCTACCATGTGGAGGAGAGGGAGATGAAGTATTCCCTAAGGAAGTAGCTGCACAAGTTGTGATAGTTATGAAACAGACTTTAATGAAGATGGTGGAGAAAATAGAGAAGAGCATGAAAACACAAGGTCCAGCAATAGAAGTTTTTTTCAAAGGGTGTATTCCCTAAATAATTGAACATGGTAATAAAGTTTAACAAGAAATATGACTTGTGTAAATAGATTACCAATAGATTCAGAATCTTCAATGGTAAGAGGATGATCAATGTTCTCCGAGTCAGATGAGTTCCCACCATTTTGAACCTTATCATAATCTGCTGAATAACCGGAATCGGAAGCCACAGAATATTGTTCATCCAGTGGAGAGATAGTGGCATTGGAGGCCAACTTTAGGTTAGAACTTCGAAAGCTCTTTCATGTCGCTGAGTATTAGCATTTGAAATTTATCTCGCGGCGAGTTTGCTGAGAATTCTTTGAGCAACCAAAAAGCAGCATTGTCACCGCTTTCCATCCATTCAACATCATTGAAGAGTTCTTGAACAACTGAAAAGGGTTCAATTGGTATCACCATTCAATGTTGTTGTTGGAGCCCTTGGAAGAGAAATGCCCCCAATTTCACAAAATAGTACCTGCACTTCCAAATTTGCATTATTAATTGTTTTACTGCCTGAAAATTACAAATCAGTAGGTGCATTGCTCTTACCTCTGCTCTAAAATTCCTTGGGTGCCGATCTTTTGAACCCCAGAGTATATCAACATCATCACTATTCAGCATCAGTACATTTGAACGAATAAAAGCAGTATTAAACATTATCCGGAACATCATATCTTCATTTTCTGGATCAAGATCAAGATGCACACACTCCAGAACAACATCTCCCTGGACTGGACACTATATATCATTTTTTATCACGTCATAGTCCTCCTGCACGAAAACAATACAGATCGATGCAAGATAAAAATAAATTAAGAAATCAAACAAAAACTTCATCTGATTCTAATTATCACCTACCTGTCGATAGTGGCGCAAGGACTTCTTAGGCATTGAAAAAATCATGTCGGTCATGCTAGCATTCTTGCCAAGAAGATTTCGACCAAAAATTCGGATCAATGACCTACATCCATTATCAGAATCGAAATTTGGAATAGCTCGAAGGATCAGACAATCCAAAGAGAGTGCCTGCTCCATAGGAGGGCCACTCTGGAGAGATATTTCTTCTGGCTACATACTGCATATATCGGAGCTGAGAGGGCATTGGATTGAGTGTATAAAATCGTTGTAGGAACCATTTAGGGGCCTCACCATGAACAATGTCCAGAGTTTTATGTTCTGCACTGTGCAATTTCTTGAAAATAAGAAAACAAGGTAGCAGAAATTCCAATGATGGCCAGCCCCCTCTCTCACAACGTAGAACTATAATATTTTGGATGTTCCCAGTAGATAGCCAGTGTTCACGGACACGAAGAAAATGGTGAATAAGAGATAGAGGAAGCACTGGGCAGCCAACATTCTCCCTAGTCTTCTCCAAGATATGGCGCCTCTTCTCTTCTAACTTGTGAGCGTTGTCGCGCATCCTCCTCTTGAAAGCAATCACCCTAATTCGCCTTTTATATTTCCTCTTCGCGTCATAAATACTCCCTCCGACTAAGAGACACAGAGGACGGCAATGACATCACTGGCCCTTGCAGGGAGGTAATAGGAAGCGAGAACACACATTAGTTACTTAATCAAACTACGAGTAAACAACAAAGCACAAAAATTACATACATTAATCTTCCCTCATAGCCAATTGGATCAGAGGAGTTGGGTTAATCTTCCCTTACGCCCAGTGAGATATGAGGATTTGGGTTAAATCGATGGACATCGATGTCGATAGGAAGAGGGAGGGGGATATTGGCAATAAGTACCTGGGCAGGAGGAGTCAAGCCGACTGGTTCCTCACGGATCCCATCGATGCCTCGAGGAATGTGGCATCCTCCTTCACCACCACGAGGAGTTCGCCGTTGCCCGCGTCGTCGTCGTCCTTCATGAGACACGAGAAGAGGCGAGGGATTAGGCTGACCTCAAATCATATCATCCGTCCCTGTTGCGGCGCCGGTGGCAGATCACAGATCGAAACCATCGCCGCCGCCTTCTCCTCCCACCCAATCGTCCCTCGAGGCGCACGGCCGGCGGCGTGCTCGCAGCTCCCCTCCTCCGCCCCACCTTCTCCTTCTCCTTCGTCCCACCTTCCCAGTCGCCGGCGGCTACCCTGCTGCCTCCACCCGGTTGCGTGTTTTGGGAGAGGAAAGAAAAAAAGATGGGGCTCAATTGCGTCTCTCTCTATCCAAAGCGAACAACGTGATAGCCTGACCCTGACTACTCCTTTTTGTCTCGTAGCGTTGCTGACGTGGACAACGTGAGACAACGTCCCTGATGCGTAGCTTATTGTATTTGATTACGAAGAGAATGATGATCCCACCCATGATGATTGTTTCAAGGAACTCATGAAAGCCATGATAGATGTCACGCCAAAGGTGAACTTTATTTTGTTTTGTTGTTCCCTCACTTGAATTATTACCGTTTCTTCTCGTCTGAATAGCTGTGTCGGCCTGATCAAATTAAACATGCTCTTGCCATTGCAGGTTCTCGTTCAAATACTTCTCATGGGCCAACAAGGAAGGAAGTAAAAGCAGGAATAGAAACAGATAAATACAAGTATCAGGCACCAGGAGCTGACTTAGAAGATGGCCATGACAATTGTGGTGTTTCATCACAAGATAATGGTCCGGACGAAATCATTTCCACTCTTCAGGAAAAGGATGAGGAATCTATGGACAGGAAATTGCACGTAACTTTATTATCTCTTTGCGCGACAATATTTGATAAATTGATCAGTGACAAAGGTCATGATTAACTCCGCTGATCAAAGCAATTGTCTCAGAATATGCTGCATTTAGCTTTGTTGGGAAGCTCAGGGAGATGGTTAAAATAAACAGTAAGCCCACAGCTAATTGCCTGATGATAATGAAGATTATCAGCAAGATGGTAATATCAATGATGCAGCATGGAGGCTGGTACTTCAAAGAAAAACTGGACAGGTTTGACAGCTTGATAGAGTCTCTGTCTAGTGCTTCAGATGATATGTTAGCACTTGAGGGCTTCATGATTTTCGCTAGTGCTGATCGTCTTGCAATGAAGGAATTTGGCACTCTCGCTTCCCTAGTGAATGAAGCACGAGAACTTCTGGACAAAAATAAGAGGGAACATCAATCGGGAATTATACCAGCACCTTCCGTGTCAATGGAAGTCAGCTCATCGAGTAGTACCATGCACATTTAAGCATTTATACTCTGCTAGCTACCTGCCACCTGTGTTGTTCTTAGTACCTATTGTGGATTAGTTGATCCTGAGAAAAAAAGGGCAGAGATTATATGTATCATTCCCTGCCTGCTGTGGGCAGAATCATATTCGTAGTTTGTTTTCTATAAATGTGCATGTGTCATAGCTGAAGTTGCAAAGTGAAAATGTGGCTTCAATGGAGAGTACTTTTCTGAAGAAATCTGTGGTAGCAGCTAGCAGGTCAAGTGTATAGGCTATGGTTCATCTTCTAGGAGGTACTCGGCTCAAAAATTGTCTTCACTTGTTATGTTACTGGAGATTTCTTGATAAGGAACTCACAAATGTTTTTGTATGGACATTCACCTTACTGGCCATTCTATCAGCACATCATTCTTAATATGTGTTCTTGGTTTACACAATCTTCTTGTGTGTGACCTTGAAATTCTTTCAGAATTTTGTTCAAAGTTACCAGCTCCAGATTTAAGCTGCATCTGCCACTCCTATTCATCCATAGTATCATGGATTCATCCATGATACTTTGTTTTAGTACCGACAAGCAGCATGCTTCATATTTTAAACAAGATATGCACAATTCACACAGGAAATTGACTTCATGGTCAAATGGAAAAGTAGCTAACCCAGTCTTCTTCAAATGGCGAGTTAAGAACAAAGGCCCCGTTCGGAACTCACCTGACTACCTCAACTTCTAGATGCCAGCTTCTCCCCATCAATGCCAGTTGCCAGCTTCTCCGGTGGAGCCAGGAGAGTTCGGCCGGACGGGCTGGCAGCCCGGCGAGGAGGCTTGAGGCCCAATTCGGCTAGTGTTTGGGGCTTTGGGCCAGTCAGACTCGTCGACGCGGCGGGGAACGAACTGGTCTGGCGTAGATGCGGTGGGAGGCTTGTCGGAGTAGCTCATTCGGCCGCCACCGGCGAACACAAGGAGAAAGAGATGAAGCTCTTCTGGGGTGCGGCGGGAGAAACCTGCGGGTATGAGTTGAAAGAGTATTTTCAGTACGAAAGATTATTAAGATAGGGCTGTGCTCAGTCAGTAGTTTTAGAAGCCTCTCCGTCACTTGGTCACCTTCTATAGGACGTATGGCGCCGGCTTGGCTTCCACCTGCTGCAGGCACTCTGCATTCGCTGTGGCTGGGCCGAGTCCCGCAACTGAAACAGCTGCTACTGCGATGGCGGCGCCGTGGTTGTCCTCAGTTATATATGTTGCATTTCAATCGCAGCAGTTAATAGGGGCGTCATCGTGGATAAAGTCAGGAATTAGATCAATCTAGGGAAAACAAGCGCAGCGCCGGGGACATTGACGGATTTGGGGAGGACGAGAACGTGAAAGGCAGCATCATCGGCTGGTAGCATATGGACCTCAAGGAGAAGACCCATCAGTTTTTGACAGAAAATGTAAATAGTGCATATTGCCCTGGGAAATCGAAGGTGAGATGGGACTTGTACTGTTGCTTCCCGCACAAACCAAGTGGAGCCTTAAAGGTAAAACAACCGGTTTTAGAGTTCAGAGTTGAAATATGAACTTTTGCAATAGTTCAGGGTTGAAAAATGGACCTTTTTCAAAAAAAGATAATAGATGGTTACATAGATCCCTGAAACGGCATGGCGGCCACAAAGGTGAAAAAAGAGCATGTTATTGACACGAATACCTGTACTGTTTTGTGATGCTGATCGTGCCTGCTTCGAAATTTAGATATCTGCATGACAGGCCAACACCTTGATGATCACAAATGGAAACATAGGGGACTTCAGGAGGAGCACTTCAAGAACTTAACTTCAACACACTTCACCAGAAGTCTCCACATGAACAATTGCCATTGTTAAAATGGTGAAATCTGTACACATCTCGCAATACAATTTCTCTTCCCATGACTTCAGAGGTAAACTTCATCCAAGTGTGGCAATCATTGCAGACACGGAGATTCTTAATGACTCTAAGGGGCATAGAAGGAGGCAAACTCATCAATCCAAAGGCCACAGCTAACTTCTCGCTATGGACAAAAGCTGTGGGGTCCTTTTGTTCTTTCTCTTTTTCATGGAAAAGAAAATAGTTCCCTTGTATGTACCCTATTTTGGCTAACCTGTCGTCTAGGTCAGCCAAATACTTGTAAATCTGATGAGCCAATGGGTGCAACCGATCACCAACAAAGAAAGCATGAACCACATTCTTTACTTCAATCCAGCTACGGCCGGGTTCTTTTCTGACTCCTCTGTCTTTCATCATCTTTCTGACGTGATCCCTGCAAGCCCATTTCCCAGTAACAGCATATGCATTTGAAAGAAGGACATATGATGCTGAATCATGAGGCTCTAACTCCAGTAGATATTTGGCTGCAAGCTCTCCAATTTCGATGTTTTTGTGTACTCTACAAGCACTGAGAAGGGTTCTCCAAACCATTGCATTAGCAGATACGGGCATTTCCTCGACGAATTTCCTAGCCCGGTCAAGTTGCCCAGCTCGTCCAAGAATATCTACAACACAAGCATAATGATCAGGCCTTGGATGGATTCCATGCTCACTAGACATGGATTTGAAGTAACCAAGACCTTCCTCTACCAGACCCACATGACTGCAAGCAGCTAAAACGCCTATAAAGGTCACATCATTTGGTTTTAGACCTTCTTGCTTCATTTGATCAAATAGATCCAAAGCCTCTAGGCCCCATCCATGTTGTGAGCAACTTGTAATAATAGTATTCCATGACACATGGTTCCTTTCGGACATTTCAAAGAACTGCATCTTGGCATCTTCAATGCTGCCACATTTCCCATACAGTGAAATCAACGCATTGGCAACTTCAGTTTCAGAGGTGCAACCTGTTTTAATAACTGTAGCATGTATTTGCTTTCCTTGTTTTATATCTGCAAGGTTAGCTGATGCACTAATAGAGGATACAAAGGTGAACACGTTATACTTGACACCTGCTTGATACATCTTAATAAATACCTCAAGGGCCTCTTCATATAGACCACTCTGAGCAAAACCAGATACCATTCCATTCCATGTTATCTTGTCTTTATGTTCAATTGCCTCAAATAAAGAGAAGGCTTCTTTGCTTCTTCCACATCGTGCATAAAGGTTTACCAACGCATTCCAAATCGAAACATCTGCTGAATAACCAGACACGTAAACCCGAGAATGAATCTGCTGACCCTGACGCATTGCTTTCATTCCAGCACAAGCACTTATAGCACTTGCTAGCCCTATGTTATCAGGCCAAATTCCAAATAGCTGCATATCTTTGAATGTTTCAAGGGCCTCTTTGCAAAACTCATGTTGCACGTATCCAGCAATCATCGATGTCCAGGAGACCACATCTTTTGCTTCAAGAACTTCAAGAATTCTTCGAGCTTTATCAAGCCACCCGTATTTAGAATACATATCTATCAGTACACCACTGACATACATATCAGATTCAAAGCCCGTCTTTATGCTTAGTAAATGAATCTGCTCTCCAAGGTTAATTTCTCCAGCATAAGTGCAAGTCCTTAACAAGCATGGGTATGTGAATTCGTTAGGGCGTACCCCTGCAGCTACCATTTGACAAAAAAGGTCAAAAGATTTTGCTAGATCACTAATCTGCCCATATGCAACAAGCATCAAATTCCATAGCACTACATTTGTCCTATCACCCGATTTGAAGATCTCGAGGGCTTCCACAATAACTCCACATTTCACATAGAGATCAAGAAGCGAACCTTCAATTATGTAATCTGGAGACATGCCTGCTTTTAGCAAATAAGAATGAAGCTGCTTGCCTTTATTCAGATCCCCAATAGAGGCACAAGCTGCAAGAAGACTAGCAATGGTAACACAATCAGGTGTCCAGCCTGACAAGCGCATCTCCTCAAATATCTCCAAAGCACTCTCACCATTTCCACACTGAGCACGCTGCGAGATCAGCGTATTGAACGTTACTCTATCGCAGTACGGCATTTCAGAAAATACTCTTTCCGCCAGGCTTAAGGATCCGAACCGCAAGTACAGCGCAATAAGCGCATTCCCGACAACAGTTTCAGAGCACGACCCTTGCTTGTAAACTTGGGCATGAACCAACCGCCCTTGCTCAAAAAGTGCAGCTTTAGTGCAAGCACTGAGTACACTAGACAGAACGTAAGGCGTAGGAACAACCCCGGAGCAATGCATCTGGTGGTATAGCCCAACAGCTTCTTCTCCAAGACCATTCCGTGCATACCCTGACAACATGGCAACCCAAGAAACATTGTCCCTGGCAGATAGCTGCTCAAATACACGCCTCGCCCGCTGCACAAGCCCTTTTTTCGCGTACAAATCAATCAGCAGGTTGCCAGCGATCCGGTCTTCCCCGAGCCCGCATGTGATCGCCTTCGCGTGGATCACCGGAACAAGCGGCCAGTGCTTGACGCTGCCCCTGCACTCGCGCAAGGCGCACGCGAAGTCAACAGAGCCAAGGCCCCTGCACTGCCTGACCTTGGCTGCAAAGAGCGACAGGAGCTTCTCCGGATCTTCGTGCGCAAGGAACCCAGTGAGCGACTTGTTAAGTGAGGCCGCTGCCCGGCGCGTCATTGAGCCGAACACCTTGGGCGCGACTGGGTGGAGGACATTGTCCAAGTAGCTCGCTGGTTATACGATAGTGGGAGGGAGCACGCGCGATGCAGGGAGGTTGGGGGTGGTGGAGGAGGCCAGGTCGGCGGCCTGCGCCGGAGCGGCGGCTGCTGTGCGGCCTCAGGACGAGCTCGCTGAAGCGCGACTGCGCTAATCTGGCGCCGGTGAGCAGAGTTACCAGGATCCAGATGGCGACGTCTCACGATACTGTTTTATTTAGAGCATCTCCCGCGGCTCCCCCTTTCGCAGAAAAAGAAAAATCAAAGGTAAAGGAAAAGTTGTAAAAAAAAAACGATCTTCATCAGTTTTCCAGAGTATTTTCTTAGATTTCAGCACATATACCGGTCCGTTATAGCGGAAAAATTAATGTGTTCATTAAAATACTCATCATATTCAAGGCCATGGACAGTGGTGCGAAACTTTAATCTATTCACGAATCCGAATGACAAGAAGAACGAGTTGATAAAACGGAAGGATAATTACATGCTTCCGGGTCAACTTAAATGTGCTCGAGCTCAAAGAACTGTATTTGCTGGAAAGGCGATATACTTGGAGCAATGAAAAAAAACTCTCAACATTGAAAAAGCTAGACCACGTGTTCATCGCAAACTCATGGAAGGACATACACCCGTCGTGCTTACCCATAGCACTCGGTTCCACGGTTTCGGACCGTTGTCTGCTCCTCCTCGATCTAGATGCGGACTTTCATATTAATTCTTTTTTAAAGAAGGAACTTAGCCCCCGCCTTCTGCATCAATCGATGCGTGCAACCATTTTTATTACTATAGTATCAAACATAGTCTTAAATCCACAATGTTCTGAAGCTCAAAAGAAAAACAAAACAAAGATACAATGACAATATAATTGACATATTCGGCGTAGCTAAAAGCAGACTATGATGCCTATACACCTAGCTATTATTAGCACGTCATCCAAACCGGCTGAAGATAGCCCGTGCGACCATCTCCCATCGGTTGCATCCAATATCCATAAGCTCCCTCGAGTCTGCATGGCTGAGTAATGACGTACGGATCCAAGACGTTGCTCTGAAGATAACCTGCGAAAAGTTATAAAAGTTCTTACCACTAAAAATCATATCGTTCCTGGTATCCCATATAGCACAAAATAAAGCACGGACCCCAATTTTGATAATTTTTGATATTTTAACGTCTACTCCGTTGAGCCACGTTGTAAATAACGAGGTAATGCATGTGGGTGGGGTAACATTAAAAGCTATCTGAACAGTATGCCATAGTAGTTTTGCAAGGGTGCAGTCTAGAAATAGATGTCTTATTGTTTCATTCTGATCACAATAACAACAGTTAGGTCTTCCTCCCCATCTGCGTTTTATCAAGTTATCTTTGGTTAATACCACCCCTTTGTGTATAAACCACATAAAGATTTTAATCCTTAGAGGCACTTTGATATTCCAAATATGTATTGATATGGGCAGTGGTCCAGTGTTTATCAAATCCGTGTACATGGACTTTACTCAGAATACACCATTTGTAGCTAAAGTCCACCGAACATTGTATGTCTGATCAGATAATTGTACCTGCATAATTCTTCTGACCAGATGCAACCATGCAGTCCAGCGTCCTCCCACTAAAACTCGCCTGAAGTGCATATTGAGAGGGATCAATTGTAATATCGTGGACACATAGTCCTCTTTACGTTGTACAATATTATAAAGCATAGGATATTGAAGTGCTAAAGGAGTGTCCCCAAACCAAGTACCTTTCCAAAATCTTGTTGAGTTCCCATCAGCAACCATAAATTTGATCCGCTGAAAAAAAATCACCTTTATCTTCGTTAACCCTTTCCAGAACGGTGAGTCGGTTGCTCTAGAAGTGACTTGTGCCGAAGTCTTAGAGTGTAGGTATTTATTCCTTAATATTTGAATCCACATCTCGTCGGTCTCTGTGGATAACCTGTAGAGCCATTTAGAAAAGCAGGCGTCTATTCTTTACTTCCAAATTTTCAATGCCCAAACCCATCTAATCTTTTGGTCTACATATAATATCCCAACGTGTCAGCCTATATTTATTCTTAGCATCATCACTTTGCCAGAAGAAACGTGATCTGTAAAAACTAGTCTTTTTCGTACCCCTATTGGTACTTCAAAGAAAGACAATAGGAACATGGGCAGGCTTGTTAACACAGAGTTAATTAGTACTAGCCTCCCTCCATATGACATAAGCTTGCCCTTCCAACAACTTTCTTGAATCTATCTTCAATACATTTCCATTCCTTATTCGTCACTCTTCTATGATGAATAGGAATTCCTAGATAGCTAAACGGTAGTGATCTCATTTCACATCCAAATAGTTGTCTGTACGCATTTTGCTCCTTGTTTGCCTTCCCAAAGCAGAAATGCTCGCTTTTGTTGAAATTAATTTTCAGCCCCGAAAGTTGTTCAAATAAGCATAAAAGTAATTTCATATTTCTCTCTTTAGCCATATCGTGTTCCATGAAAATTATCGCATCGTCCGCATATTGCAGTATAGATACTCCCCCGTCTACGAGGTGCGGAATAAGGCCTCCCACTTGACCTTTTCCTTTGGCCCGAGAAATAAGTATTGTCAACATGTCTGCTACAATGTTGAACAACAATGGGGACATGGAATCACCTTGTCTTAATCCCTTGTGTGTTTGAAAAAAGTGTCCAATGTCATCATTGACTTTAACTCCCACACCGCCTTTCTGTATGAAAGCATCCACCTGATCTCTCCATCTTTCGTTGAATCCTTTCATACGTAATGCCTGTTGAAGAAATGGCCATTTGACTTTATCATATGCTTTCTCGAAATTCACCTTAAAGATAACCCCATCTAGTTTCTTTGTATGAATTTCGTTTAGCGTTTCATGCAGGACCACAACCCCCTCTAAGATGTGTCCCCAGGCATAAACGTCATATTTGTTGGTTGTACCACTGAATGAGCTATCTTCGTTAACCTATTCGTGCCAACCTTTGTAAAAAAATTGAAGCTGACATTGAGCAAACATATTGGTCTGAACTGCTCGATGTGTACAATCTCCGCCTTCTTTGGCAACAACGTAATTGTTCCAAAGTTAAGGTGGAATAACTGTAACTGGCCATTAAATAGATCTTTAAATATAGGCAAAAAATCACCTTTAATGATATGCGAGCATTTTTTATAAAATCCCGCTGGAAACCCATCGGGCCCCGGAGCCTTATTTTGTTTCATTTGTGCTATTGAATCGTACACCTCCTGCTCGGTAAATGGGGTTGATAGTACCTCATTCTCATCTGAATTGAGTTGAGTTATATCATGATTTGTGCTTTCATCCAAGGAAACCCAAGTCTCCTATGGTGCACCAAATAATTTCTTGTAATATTCAGATATATATAATTTCAAATTCTCATGACCTACTATTGTTCCTTCATATTGCTCAAGCTGAGTTATTTTTTCTTTCTATGTTTGCCATTTGCAATCATGTGAAAGAATTGTGTGTTATTGTCTCCATAAACAACCTTTGTCACCTTAGCTCGGAGTGCCCATTTCATCTCCTCCTCTCTCAGTAATGTTTGCAACTTCATCTCAGCATTAATCTTGTTATTTCTATCAGTCTGATTGAGCTGGGCAGACTCAGCTTTCACATCTAATTCATCAATAAAACAGATGAGTCTATCTTTTTCCTTTTTATATATGCCGCTCTGATTTTTCGCCCATCCTCTCAAGAACTGGCGCAAATTTCGAATTTTGTTTTGCCATCTATCTATATTCATAGATCCACTCGAATCCCTAGTCCATTCGTTAGCTATTAGATCCATAAATCCTTCTCTTTCAAACCAACTTAGCTCAAAAGAGAAGGCATTACTATTTACCACATAGTTTGCATCCCCTGAGTCAACTATGAGAGGTGTGTGATCTGAAATTCATCTTTGTAAGGCCCGTACCGAAACCAACGGGTACTTCTGCTCCCATTCGGCACTGGTCAGTACTCGGTCCAACTTCTCATACGTTGGTACCGGTAATGAGTTCGCCCATGTGAATTGTCTACCAATGAGGTCAACCTCCCTCAAATCGAGACTCTCAATAACCATGTTGAACATAAGTGACTGATACGTCCATTTTGCATCATGTTTTCATGTTGATATCTATCACTTCTTTGGCTGTTATTTCACTTCGCGGTACTATTCTTATGCCTTTTTTCTCTTATTTTGCAAGGTTTACATGAAGAAGGAGAATACCGGCAACTGGAATTCTGACCTGAAAGTGGAGCAAAGTTGAGATACCTATTCTGCGCAACTCCAAACGCCGTGAAAATCAACGAGGATTTTTTTCCCGATTTATCAAAAATACTGGGCCGAAGAAGTGCCAGAGGGGGGCGTGTAGGTGGCCACAAGCCTGCACGGCGCGGCCACCCCCCCCCCCAGGCCGCGCCATGAGGGCTTGTGGGCACCCTGCACGCCCACTTCCCCCCTCTTTTGCTATATGAAGGGTTTCATCCAGGAAAAAATCAGGGAGGAGCTTTTTCGTGGTTTCGCCGCCGCCACGAGGCGGAACTTGAGCAGAACCAATCTAGAGCTCTGGCAGGGCGATCCTGCCGGGGAAACTTCCCTCCCGGAGGGGGAAATCGTCGTCATCGTCATCACCAACACTCCTCTCATGGGAGGGGACTCGTCACCATCAACATCTTCATCAGCACCATCTCATCTCCAAACCCTAGTTCATCTCTTGTAACCAATCTCCGTCTCGCGACTCCGATTGGTACTTGTAAGGTTGCTAGTAGTGTTGATCACTCTTTGTAGTTGATGCTAGTTGGATTACTTGGTGGAAGAGTTTATGTTCAGATCCTTGATGCTACTCATTACCTCTCTGGTCATGAATATGATTATGCTTTGTGAGTAGTTACTTTTGTTCCTGAGGACATGGGATAAGTCATGTTAATAGTAGTCATGTGAATTTGGTATTCGTTCGATATTTTGGTGTCTTGTATGTTGTTTTTCCTCTAGTGGTGTTATGTGAACGTCGACTACATAAAACTTCACCATTATTTGGGCCTACAGGAAGGCATTGGGAAGTGGTAAGTAGATGATGGGTTGCTAGAGTGACAGAAACTTAAACCCTACTTTATGCGTTGCTTCGTAAGGGGCTGATTTGGATCCACTAGTTTAATGCTATGGTTAGACTTTGTCTTAATTCTTCTTTCATAGTTGCGGATGCTTGCAAGAGGGGTTAATCATAAGTGGGATGTTTGTCCAAGTAAGGGCAGTACCCAAGCGCCGGTCAACCCACATATCAAACTATCAAAGTAACGAACGCGAATCATATGAACATGATGAAACTAACATGACAGAAATTCCCGTGTGTCCTCGGGAGCGTTTTTCCTCCTATAAGACTTTGTCCAGGCTTGTCCCTTGCTACAAAAGGGATTGGGCCACTTTGTTGCACCGTTGCTACTTTTTTTACTTGTTTCTCGCTACGAATCATCTCACCACACAATCACTTGTTACCGACAATTTCAGTGCCTCCAGATTTTACCTTGCTGAAAACCACTTGCCAGATCCTTCTGCTCCTCGTTGGGTTCGACACTCTTAATTATCGAAAGGACTACGATTGATCCCCTATACTTGTGGGTCATCAAGACTCTTTTCTGGCGCCGTTGCCGGGGAGTGAAGCGCCTTTGGTAAGTGGAACTTGGTAAGGAAACATTCATATAGTGTGCTAAAATTTATTGTCACTTGTCACTATGGATACTAATCCTTTGAGGGGCTTGTTCGGGGTATCTTCACCTCGAACGGAATCACAAATAGTTGCTCCTCAACCTGCTGCACCTACTGAAAATATTTTCTTTGAATTTCCTTCGGGTATACTTGAGAAACTGTTGGATAATCCTTTTACAGGAGATGGGACATCACATCCAGACTTGCATCTGATCTATGTAGATGAAGTTTGTGGTTTATTTAAGCTTGCAGGTGTGCCCGTGGATGAGGTCAAGAAGAAGGTATTTCCTGTATCTTTGAATGATAAGGCCTTGACATGGTATAGGCTATGTGATGATACTGGATCATGGGACTACAATCGGTTGAAATTGGAATTTCATCAAAAGTTTTATACTATGCATTTAGTACATCGTGATCGGAATTATATTTATAATTTTTGGCCTCGTGACAGAGAAAGCATCGCTCAAGCTTCGGGGATTCTGAAATCAATGTTATATTCATGCCCCAATCATGAGCTCTCGAGAGAAATTATCATTCAGAACTTCTATGCTCGGCTTTCTCATGATGATCGCACCATGCTTGACACTTCTTGTACCGGTTCTTTTATGAAGAGAGATATTAACTTCAGATGGAATTTATTGGAGAGAATTAAACGCAACTCTGAAGACTGGGAGCTTGAAGAAGGTAAGGAGTCAGGTATGAATTTCACGTTTGATTGCGTTAAATCCTTTGTTGAGACAAATACCTTTAGTGATTTTAGCGCTAAGTATGGACTTGACTCTGAGATAGTAGCTTCATTGTGTGAATCCTTTGATGCTCATATTGATCTCCCCAAAGAGAAGTGGTTTCAATATCATCCTCCTTTAGAAGTCGATGTAGTTAAACCCACTCCAGTTGAAGAGAGAGTCATTGCCTATAATGATCCTGTGGTTCCCAGTGCTTACATTGAGAAACCACCTTTCCCTGTTAGGATAAAGGATCATTCTAAAGCTTCAACTGTCATACGTAGAGGCTATATTAGAACACCTACACCCCCTGAGAAAATTAGAGTTGAACCTAGCATTGCTATTATCAAAGATCTTCTGTCTAAAGAAGTTGAGGGACATAATATTCACTTCTGTGAAGATGCTGCTAGAATTGCTAAACCTCACGTTAGAGACAAACATAGGCCTGTTGTTGGCATGCCTGTGGTTTCTGTTAAGATAGGAGATCATTGTTATCATGGTTTATGTGACGTGGGTGCTAGTGTTAGTGCAATACCTCAATCCTTATACGATGAAATCAAAGATGAGATTGCACCTGTTGAGATAGAACCTATAGATGTCACTATTCAACTTGCCAATAGAGATACTATCTGCCCTGTAGGAATTGTTAGGGATGTTCAAGTCTTGTGTGGTAAAACGAAGTATCCTGCTGATTTCCTCGTTCTTGCTACCGCACAAGATAGCTTCTGTCCCATCATATTTGGTAGACCTTTTCTCAATACCGTCAATGCTCATATTGATTGTGAGAAGCAAACTGTCACTGTTGGCTTTGAAGGTGTGTCACATGAGTTCAATTTCTCTAAGTTTGGTAGACAACCTCATGAAAAGGAGTTGCCTAGTAGGGATGAAACTATTGCCTTAGCCTCTGTTGCCGTGCCTCCTACTGATCCCTTAGAGCAATACTTGCTTGAGCATGAAAATGATATGCATATGGATGAAAGGGATGAAATAGATAGAGTTGTCTTAGAACAATATCCTATCCTTAAGAATAACTTGCCTGTTGAACTGCTTGGGGATCCACCCCCACCAAAGGGTGATCCTGTGTTCGAGCTTAAACAGTTGCCTGATACTCTTAAGTATGCCTATCTTGATGAAAAGGAGATATATCCTGTCATTATTAGTGCTAGCCTCTCGGAGCATGAAGAAAAGAAGTTGCTAAAAACTCTGAGGAAGCACCGTGCTTCTATAGGATATACTCTTGATGATCTTAAGGGCATTAGTCCCACTCTATGCTAGCACAAGATCAAAACTGATCCTGAATTCAAACCAGTTGCTGATCATCAAAGGAGATTAAATCCTAAGATGAAAGAAGTAGTAAGAAAAGAAATAATAAAGCTCCTGGAAGCAGATATTATCTATCTTTTTGCTCATAGCGATTGGGTGAGTCCGGTGCATTGCGTTCCTAAGAAGGGAGGCATTACCGTCGTCCCTAATGATAAGGATGAATTGATCCCACAGAGGATTATTTGGCTATAGGATGGTGATCGATTTCAGGAAACTGAATAAAGCCACTAGGAAAGATCATTACCCTTTGCCTTTTATCGACCAAATGCTAGAAAGGCTGTCCAAACACACACACTTCTGCTTTCTAGACGGTTATTCTGGTTTCTCCCAAATACCAGTTGCACAATCTGATCAGGAGAAAACCACTTTCACCTGCCCTTTCGGTACCTTTGCTTATAGACGTATGCCTTTTGGCTTATGTAATGCACATGCCACCTTCCAAAGATGTATGATGGCTATATTCTCAGACTTTTGTGAAAAGATTGTTGAGGTTTTCATGGATGACTTCTCCGTTTACGGGTCTTCCTTTGATGATTGCCTCAGCAACCTTGATCGAGTCTTGCAGAGATGTAAAGACACCAATCTTGTCTTGAATTGGGAGAAGTGCCACTTTATGGTTAATGAAGGCATCGTCTTAGGACATAAAATTTCTAAAAGAGGTATCGAAGTCGATAAGGCTAAGGTTCATGCAATCGAGAAAATGCCATACCCCACAGATATCAAAGGTATAAGAAGTTTCCTTAGTCATGCTGGTTTCTATAGAAGGTTCATTAAAGACTTCTCTTAGATTTCTAGGCCTCTTACCAATCTCTTGCAAAAGGATATTCCTTTTTTTTGACGATGATTGTGAGGAAGCCTTCGAAATACTTAAGAGGGCTTTAATAACTTCACCTATTGTTCAACCGCCTGATTGGAACTTGCCTTTTGAGATCATGTGTGACGCTAGCGATTATGCTGTTGGTGCTGTCCTAGGGCAAAGAGTTGATAATAAGTTGAATGTTATTCACTATGCTAGTAAAACTCTAGACAGTGCCGAGAGAAACTATGCAACTACGGAGAAGGAATTTTTAGCAGTCGTGTTTGCGTGTGAAAAGTTCAGGTCTTACATAGTTGATTCCAAAGTCACTATTCACATTGATCATGCTGCTATTAAGTACCTCATGGAGAAGAAGGACGCTAAACCTAGACTTATCAGATGGGTTCTCTTTCTACAAGAATTTGATTTGCACATTGTCAACAAGAAGGGTGCTGATAACCCCGTAGCAGATAACTTGTCTAGGTTGGAGAACGTTCTTGATGACCCACAACCTATTGATCATAGCTTTCCCGATGAGCAATTGAATGTCATCAATGCTTCATGTAGTGCACCGTGGTATGCTGATTATGCAAACTATATCGTTGCCAAATACATACCACCTAGTTTCACGTACCAGCAAAAGAAGAAATTCTTCTTTGACTTGAGACATTACTTTTGGGATGATCCTCACCTTTATAAGGAAGGAGTAGATGGTGTTATTAGACGTTGTGTACCTGAACATGAACAGGGACAGATCCTACAGAAGTGTCACTCCGAGGCCTACGGAGGACATCATGCGGGAAATAGAACTGCACACAAGGTATTGCAATCAGGTTTCTATTGGCCCACTCTCTTCAAGGATGCCCGTAAGTTTGTCTTGTCTTGTGACGAATGTCAAAGAATAGGTAATATTAGCAAACGTCAGGAAATGCCTATGAACTATTCACTTGTCATTGAACCATTTGATGTCTGGGGCTTTGATTATATGGGACCTTTTCCTAAATCCAACGGGTATACGCATATCTTAGTTGCTGTTGATTACGTCACTAAGTGGGTAGAAGCTATCCCCACTAGTAGTGTTGATCACAACACCTCTATCAAGATGCTGAAAGAAGTTATCTTCCCTTGATTTGGAGTCCCTAGATATCTAATGACCGACGGTGGTTCACACGTAATTCATGGTGCTTTCCGTAAAACGCTTGCTAAGTACGATGTCAACCATAAAATTGCGTCTCCCTACCACCCTCAGTCCAGTGGTCAAGTAGAGCTAAGTAATAGAGAAATTAAACTAATTCTGCAAAAGACTGTCAACGGGTCTAGAAAGAATTGGTCTAAGAAGCTCGATGATGCACTGTGGGCTTATAGAACTGCCTATAAGAATCCCATGGGCATGTCTCCGTACAAAATGGTGTATGGTAAAGCATGTCATTTACCTCTTGAGCTAGAGCATAAAGCTTATTGGGTAATCAAAGAGCTCAACTTTGAATTCAAACTTGCCGGTGAGAAGAGGTTATTTGATATTAGCTCGCTTGATGAGTGGAGAACTCAGGCATATGAGAATGCCAAGCTGTTCAAAGAGAAGGTTAAGAGGTGGCATGGTAAGAGGATACAAAAGCATGAGTTCAACATAGGTGATTATGTCTTGCTATATAACTCTCGTTTAAGATTCTTTGCAGGCAAGCTTCTCTCTAAATGGCAAGGTCCCTATGTTGTTGAGGAAGTATATCGTTCCGGTGCTATCAAGATCAACAACAGGGAAGGTAATTGTCCGAGAGTGGTAAATGGGAAGAGAATCAAGCATTATATCTTAGGTACTCCCATAAATGTTGAAAGCAATATCATCAATACCATAACTCCGGAAGAATACCTAAGGGACAGTTATCAGCCTGTTTCAGACTCCGAAAACGAAGAGGTATGTGATTTGGTAAGAAAACAGAGTCCAAAACTTTTCAAGTAGGAAATTTTCTCCGTTTTGGAATATTTGAAAAATAAAAAAAATGGAAGTAGTCCGGAAAGTGCGCGAGGAGGCGACAAGCCTGCACGTAGCGGGCCCACCCCCTGGCCGCGCCGTGAGGGCTTGTGGCCACCTCGTGCGCCTCCCGGACTCCGTTTTCGTGCAGGGGACTCTTTCTGGTCTGGAAAAAACCATTATATATACTCCCGTTTGGTCTAACCCCTGCATCACGCAGATTTCCTCTATTTTTCGTTTCGAGCCTGTTTTCTGCCGCAGATCTAGGTCAAGATGTCTTCTCAGGATTCAGAGGGGGAGAGCTATGTGGCTGATTACCTTGCTAATCCCAAGGTCTATGGGGATTTTGATCCTTATGGCTGGACCTCTGAGGAGGAAGAATATTATGATCCCAAGGGGAAGGAACAAACAAGTTCCGATGAAGAGGAGGCTCCTCTACCTCAACCTGGACGCATGCATGTGGAGTTCAAGAAGTCGAGCCTCCCTGACTCAATAAAGAAGCCTAAGACCTTGTTTATCCCTTCTCGTTTCTTGCAGGAGAGTAAGAAGGAACTATGCCAAAGAGTGTTGAATCTTGAGGAGGAAAATGATGATCTGAGGGAGTAGAACTTTATGCTCAAGTGGAAATTAGACAAGCTCAAGACCGCTTCAACAACTCCACCACCACCACCGCCAAAGGAAGACAACTGAGCATTGGCATGGGCAATCCCCTTGCCTTGTGCCAAGCTTGGGGGAGTTGCCCTGGTATCCTATCACCATCACATATTTTGCCTTTACCTTGGTTTTAGTTTTCCTTTTCAGTTTTCTCTTTCTCTTGTAGTTTAAAAGTCTTAGTGTTTTAGTCTTGAGTCTTGCTTTGTCTCACCCCTGATGTATTCTTGCTCGTGAGCCATATAATAAAGAGTGTCTTAGTTGAAGGGCTTTGCCTCTTGCCATGATCAAAAGAGTGAGAATAGAACAAAAGCATGAAAGATCATGTAATGATCTTATGGGAAGTGATGGCTTCACATATAAAAAGAATGAGGATTGAAACTTGTTGAGGGTAGGCAAACGTAGGCCTTGGTCATTGTTGCAATTAATAGGAAGTGATAAAGAAGGAGAGGTTCACATATAAATATATCATCTCTGACACCATCTATGATTGTGAACATTCACTAAACTATTGCATGCCTAGAAGTAGATGTTGGACAAGGAAGACAACATAACGAATTGTGTTTGCTTGGCTCCAAACAATGCTATATGATTAGAGATCCCTTAGCATGTGACGATTGCTTCCACCTCATATTAGCCAAACCTCCCGCACTAAGTAGAGATACTACTTGTGCATCCATAAACCATCAACCCAGTTTTGCCATGAGTGTCCACCATACCTACCTATGGATTGAATAAGATCCCTCAAGTAAGTTGCCATCGGTCCAAGCAATAAAAAATGCTCACTAATATGTATGATCTATTAGTGTGTGGAAAATAAGCTTTATACGAACCTGTGATGAGGAAGACATAAAAGCGACAGACTGGATAATAAAGTTCTTTATCACAGTGGGCAATATAAAGTGGCATTCCTCCGCACTAAGAGGACACACATCCAAACCTCAAAAGCGCATGACAACCTCTGCTTCCCTCTGCGAAGGGCCTATCTTGTACCTTTACTTTTTGCCCTTGAAAGAGTCATGGTGATCTTCACCAATTCCTTATTTCACCTTCATCTTGGCTAACGTCATATGCTTGGGAAAGATCTATATTCATATGTCAACTTGGAGGTAAGTATTCATGAAGTATTATTGTTGACATTACCCTTGAGGTAAGCAGTTGGGAGGCAAAACTATAAGCCCCTATCTTTCTCGGTGTCCAGCTGAAACTTTGATCTCATGAGTACCACGTGAGTTGTAGCAATTGTAGAGAACGAAAGAATGATTGAGTATGTGGATTTGCTTTACAAGCTCTTATTTGACTCTTTCTGATGTTGTGATAAATTGCAATTGCTTCAATGACTAAAGGCTATCGGTTGTTACTTATCGTAAGGTTCTTGATCCATGCTTTACTTTGTGAAGGAATTATCACTTTAACATGAGAGATTATATGTTGGTATTGCTGTTCTGATCTTGATCATGATGCATGCATGTTCGTATCTTGTTTTGTCGACACCTCTCTCCCTAAACATGTGGACATATTTATTGAGCTCGGCTTCCGCTTGAGGACAAGCGAGGACTAAGCTTGGGGGAGTTGATACGTCCATTTTGCATCATGTTTTCATGTTGATATTTATCGCTTCTTTGGCTGTTATTTCACTTCGGTACTATTCTTATGCCTTTTCTCTCTTATTTTGCAAGGTTTACATGAAGAAGGAGAATACCGGCAACTGGAATTCTGGCCTGAAAGTGGAGCAAAGCTGAGATACCTATTCTGCTCAACTCCAAACGCCGTAAAAATCAAAGAGGATTTTTTCCCGATTTATCAAAAATACTGGGCCGAAGAAGTGCCAGAGGGGGCGTGCAGGTGGCCACAAGCCTGCACGGCGCGGCCACCCCCCAGGCCGCGCCATGAGGGCTTGTGGGCACCCTGCAGGCCCACTTGCCCCCCTCTTTTGCTATATGAAGGGTTTCGTCCAGGAAAAAAATCACGGAGGAGCTTTCGTGGTTTCGCCGCCGCCACGAGGCGGAACTTGAGCAGAACCAATCTAGAGCTCTGGCAGGACGATCCTGTCGGGGAAACTTCCCTCCCGGAGGGGGAAATCGTCGCCATCGTCATCACCAACACCCCTCTCATCGGAGGGGACTTGTCACCATCAACATCTTCATCAGCACCATCTCATCTCCAAACCCTAGTTCATCTCTTGTAACCAATCTCCGTCTCGCGACTCCGATTGGTACTTGTAAGGTTGCTAGTAGTGTTGATTACTCTTTGTAGTTGATGCTAGTTGGATTACTTGGTGGAAGAGTTTATGTTTAGATCCTTGATGCTACTCATTACCTCTCTAGTCATGAATATGATTATGCTTTGTGAGTAGTTACTTTTGTTCCTGAGGACATGGGATAAGTCATGCTAATAGTAGTCATGTGAATTTGGTATTCGTTCGATATTTTGATGTGTTGTATGTCGTTTTTTCCTCTAGTGGTGTTATGTGAACGTAGACTACACAACACTTAACCATTATTTGGGCCTAGAGGAAGGCATTGGGAAGTAGTAAGTAGATGATGGGTTGCTAGAGTGACAGAAGCTTAAACCCTAGTTTATGCCTTGCTCCGTAAGGGGCTGATTTGGATCCACTAGTTTAATGCTATGGTTAGACTTTGTCTTAATTCTTCTTTCATAGTTGGGGATGCTTGCGAGAGGGGTTAATCATAAGTGGATGCTTGTCCAAGTAAGGGAAGTACCCAAGCGCCGGTCCACCCACATATCAAACTATCAAAGTACCGAATGCGAATCATATGAACATGATGAAACTAGCATGATAGAAATTCCCGTGTGTCCTCGGGAGCGTTTTTCCTCCTATAAGACTTTGTCCAGGCTTGTCCCTTGCTACAAAAGGGATTGGGCCACTTTGCTACACCGTTGCTACTTTTGTTACTTGTTGCTCACTATGAATCATCTCACCACACAATCATTTGTTACCGACAATTTCAGTGCCTGCAGATTTTACCTTGCTGAAAACCACTTGTTAGATCCTTCTGCTCCTCGTTGGGTTCGACACTCTTACTTATCGAAAGGACTACGATTGATCCCCTATACGTGTGGGTCATCAGTGACCACCGTGCATCGAAGTTATCATTATTATTTTCATATTGCCTCTGATAATATTAAAATCTCCCCCAACCATAATTGGTAGTGACCCATCTCCACAAATTCTTACTAGATCGGCGAGAAAGTCAGATTTGAGCTCCGGCTACGCCGCCCCATATACGGCCACCAGAGCCCATCTAAAACCATCAATTTTCAACCTCACTCGAAATTTGACCGAAAACTCGCCATAAACCACACTCATCACCTCTAAAGTTTTGCACTTAACCCCAAGTAAGATCCCTCCAGATCTACCCCTTGGTGGTAAGCAGTGCCAATCAAAATCCACTCCACCTGATAGAGTATTTAGGAATTGCGGTGTGAAATTATCTCTTTCCGTTTCTTGTAATGCCATAAAGTCACGCTTATGTTCTAGTGGTGCCTCTCGTAGAAACCTTCTTTTAGCCAAGTCTGCTAGACCTCTGCTATTCCAAAAGATTCCTTTCATATTTCATCATGATTTTTTTTTCTTTTGTTTCACTCTGGCACTTCTCCTAACTCCTGATTCAGGGTAAACTTTCCTTTTCCAAGGTCTCTTTGGTTTATCCTGAATTATTTCTGTTTTACTCTGTGCATTAATGACATGTGAATGGCAACCGTTAATCAAAGAGGCCATATACCCCTCCGATCCCATGTCATCTACATCCTCCTCATCCCCCTCTAAGTGCAATAAATTCTCACATATATTTTGTAAGTCAGTACCTCCTAAATCATTAATATCTGATTCATTCATTGGTTTCACCGATGCTAGGTTTTGAATAAACTCAATGGATCTATCTGCTTCTAAGTCTAAAATATCATTAACTGATTTTGCTACTTGTTTGCTCGATGAACCCATAGAAATACCTATGTCGCTAGCATTATGAATGATCTCTACATCCGAGAAATTAAGAATAGACGCAATAGTATCAATTGACATACCTGTATTAGCCTTGACGTCTCGAAGCTTTGTGGCCCTCATAGCACACCCTATCATCATGTCATCCGCGTCAGGCTGCTCCTGGATGCGACGACTGAAGCGTCGATCAGTGGATGTACGATCAGGTATCCCACCAAAAGAGATCACCCCGTCTGTAGATATCACTCTAGGAATGTGGCCACCTGTCTCAGTCCCCAGAGTCTCATTAGCCTGGCCTAGAGAAGGAACCTGAACTGGAGTATTCTGAGTCTGCAACGGCTGACAGAAATCAGAAGAAGTACAGGTCTAGTAAACACGGGCCTCCTGCTCGGTGTCACCAAATGCGCTGCTACCACTGTTGACCGGCGTCATCAGATGACCCGGCTGTCGGATCTCCTGTACATCGCGCTGCTGCAAGCATGCCTGGCTGCTGCCCAGCGGCTCCTCTCGAGCTCCAGTGCTAGCTGGTGTGAACTGCAGGCCCAGCCAGGTGTCTGATACGTCTCCGTCGTATCTACTTTTCCGAACTCTTTTGCCCTTGTTTTGGACTCTAATTTGCATGATTTGAATGGAACTAACCCGGACTGACGCTGTTTTCAGCAGAATTGCCATGGTGTTGTTTGTGTGCAGAAATAAAAGTTCTCGGAATGTCCTGAAAATTTATGGAGATTTTTTCTGGAATAAAAGAAAAATACCTGCGAAAAGATCCACCAGAGGGGGCGTGCTAGTGGGCCACAAGCCCACAGTCCGCGGCCACCCCCCTAGGCCGCGCCGTGCAGGCTTGTGGGGCCCACGTGGCACCACCGCCCCCAAAATCAGCTCTATATCTTCCATCTCGCCCGGAAAAAAAATCAGAGAGAAGGTTTCATCGCGTTTTGCGATACGGAGGCGCCGCCACATCCTGTTCTTCATCTCGAGGGCAGATCTGGAGTCCGTTTCGGGCTCCGGAGAGGGGAAATCGTTGCCATCGTCATCATCAACCTTTCTCCATCGAAAATTCCATGATGGTCTTCATTGTTCGTGAGTAATCTCATCGTAGGCTTGTTGGACGGTGATGAGTTGGATGAGATCTATCATGTAGTCGAGTTAGTTCTTGACGGGGATTGATCCCTAGTATCCACTATGTTCTAGATTGATGTTGCTACTACTTGGCTATGCTTAATGCTTGTCACTAGGGCCCGAGTGCCATGATTTCAGATCTGAACCTATTATGTTGTCGCCAATATATGTGTGTTTTAGATCCTATCTTGCAAGTTGTAGTCACCTACTATGTGTTATGACCCGGCAACCCCGGAGTGACAATAGCCGGAACCACTCCCGGAGATGACCATAGTATGAGGAGTTCATGTATTCACCGCGTGTTAATGCGTTGGTCCGGTTCTTTATTAAAAGGAGAACCTTAATATCCCGTAGTTTCCATTAGGACCCCGCTGCCACGGGAGGGATGGACAATAGATGGCATGCAAGTTCTTTTCCCTAAGCACGTATGACTACATACGGAATACACGCCTACATTAGATTGACGAACGGGAGCTAGTTACATATCTCTTTGTGTTATAACTGTTACATGATGAATCACATCCGTCATACTCATCCATCACCGATCCACTGCCTATGAGTCTTTTACTACTGGTCCTCGCTATGTTACTTTGTCTAGGATTTTCCCTTGCTACAAAAGGGATTGAGCCACTTTGCTCCTGCTGTTATTGGCCACTTTGCTGCTGCTGTACTTGTTACTTTGCTGCTGCTGCTACTGCTGTTCCTTGATACTCTGCTGCTACTTGTTGCAAGACTTTTCTGGATCCGTAGCCGGGGAAGCATTCTTCTCAAGAATAATCCCCCGTCAACGTGCTGGCGCCATTGATACAACAGTTAGGAATAGTCTGCCGTCAACAGATCGTTTCTGGCACCGTTGCTATCATACTACTTTGCTACTAATACTTTGCTTGCAGACACTAATATTTCAGGTGTGGTTGAATCTGACACATTCAGCTGTTAATACTTTAGAATATTCTTTCGCTTCCCGTCGTGTGAATCAACAAATTTGGGTTGAATACTCTACCCTCGAAAACTGCTGCGATCCCATACGCTTGTGGGACATCAAGGCTTTTTCCGGCGACGTTGCCGGGGAGGCACTGCTACATTCTCTGAGTCACTTGGGATTGATGTCTGCTGATCACTATGAGGAATCCGAAAGATCCAAGAACTAAAATCCTACCTTCCACTACGAGGAGAGGTAAGGAACTGCCATCTAGCTCTGCACTTGATTCACCTTCAGTTTTGAGTAAGTTTGCGACATCACCTCCTGCTAGAAATCTTGATATGTCGCATGTGCTTGATGATGCTACTTGTGCTGCTCATGATGCTTATGATGATGCTATGCTAGATAATATGCCTGATGATGCTATGCTTGATACTATGCCTGATGATGCTATGCTTGATACTATGCCAGATGTGCCTGATACTGTTTTGCCACTTGGTGCATTCCTTGATGCACATATTGCTAGAGCTGCTGCTAGATGTGATGATACTTCTGAAACTGCTGATACTATTGAAGTAGATCCCGCTACTATGCCTGAATTGCCTGTTATGCGTGATACACGCTATGTTATGGAAGGAGAGATAGCTGAGGACTTTCTTGCGTGTAAGGATAGCTATGATGTTGAGAAACTTCTGCGCAAGTGGAAAGAAAAATCTCTGAATGCTAGGATGAAATACGACCCGAAGTTTGCTACTTCGCCTATCTTTGTGACCGATAAGGATTATGACTTCTCTGTCGACCCTGAGTTAATCAGTCTAGTCGAATCTAATCCTTTTTACGGTTATGAGTCTGAAACGGTTGTAGCCCATCTTACCAAACTGCACGATATAGCCACCCTATTCACTAGTGAGGAAAAGATCCGCCACTACTATATGATCAAGCTGTATCCTTTCTTGCTAAAGGATGATGCTAAGACCTGGTTCACTTCTCTTGCTCCTGGATGTGTGCATAGCCCCTAGGATATGGTCTACTACTTCTCCGAAAAACATTTCCCTGCCCATAAGAAGCAAGCTGCCTTGCAGGAAATATACAACTTTGCTCAAGCTGAAGAAGAGAGTCTCCCACAAGCTTGGGGGAGGCTCATCCAGCTACTGAATGCTTTGCCTGATCACCCTCTTGAGAAGAACGAAATACTTAATATCTTCTATAATGGACTTACCGATGCTTCTAAAGACCACCTAGATAGTTGTGCCGGTAGTGTTTTTAGGGAACGAATTGTAGAACAAGCTGAGATTCTGTTGAATAGCATCTTGTGCAATGAGAATGCTTGGACTATTCCCGAACCACCTCATAAGCCAACTCCGAAGAAAAGAGGTATTATATTCCTCAGTCCTGAAGATATGCAAGAAGCCAAGAAATCTATGCGAGAGAAAGGCATCAAATCTGAAGATGTCAAAAATCTACCACCTATCGAAGAGATCCATGGTCTTGATAACCCGATACACGTAGTAGAAGTAAATTCTCTGTGTAGGTTTGATGAGAGTGATATTCCTTTTGATAAACCTGCTAGCTTATGCATGGAATTTGATAACTTTGTTGCCAAACAATAGAGTTTCAATGATTATGTTAGTAGACAATTCGAAAAGAATGCTCGTATGCTTAGTCATTTAAGTGCTTGTGTGGACAGAAACGTCAATGATCTTAAACTTCTGAGTAAACATGCGTGTATGGTTACTACTCAGGTAGAACAAGTACTTAAAGCTCAAAATGACTTGCTCAATGAGTTGAATGACAATTCTGTCAGAGTCGTCACTAGAGGCGGTAGAATGACCCAGGAACCTCTGTATCCTGAGGGTCATCCGAAGAGAATTGAACAAGATTCTCAAGGAGTTAGCACTGATGCACCTAGTCATCCTAGAAAGAAGAAGAAAGATGATAGGAACTTGCACGCTAGAAACCCTGTTGCTGCTACACCTGAGAGTCCAAACGATGCCTTTGTCTCTGATGCTGAAACACAATCTGGTGATGAACATGAGCCTAATGATAATATCAATAGTGATGTTCATGAAGATGCTCAACCTACCAGTGATAAGGATGTGGAGATTGAACCTGATCTTGATAACCCAAAACCTAAGAATAAAAGATACGATAAGAATGACTTCACTGCTAGGAAGCATGGTCAAGAAAGGGAACCCTGGGTTCAGAAACCTATGCCCTTTCCTCCCAAACCATCCAAGAAAAAGGATGATGAGGATTTTGAGCGATTCGTTGAAATGATGAGACCCGTCTTTCTGCAGATGCGTTTGACAGAGAAGCTCAAGATGTCTCCATATGCTAAGTACATGAAAGATATTGTGACTAATAAGAGGAGGATACCTGATCTTGAGATCTCCGCCATGCTTGCTAACTATACCTTCAAGGGTGGAACTCCTAAGAAACTAGGTGATCCCGGTGTGCCCACTATACCTTGCTCCATGAAAGGCAACTACGTTAGAACTGTGTTATGCGACCTTGGAGCCGGTGTTAGTGTTATGCCTCTCTCTCTTTATCGTAAACTTGAACTGGATAAGTTGAGACCCATCAAAATCTCTCTGCAAATGGCCGACAAATCAACTGCTTTCCCTATCTGCATTTGCGAGGATGTGCCTGTTGTGGTTGCTAATGTCACTATCTTAACACACTTTGTTATCTTGGATATTCCCGAGGACGATGCCATGGCTGTCATCCTTGGAAGACCCTTTTCAAACACTGCAGGGGCTGTTATAGATTGCAACAAAGGCAACGTCACTTTCCATGTCAACGGTAATGAGCATATGGTGCACTTTCCGAAGAAACAATATCGAGTACATTGCATCAATGCTATCGAAAAAACTTCATCGAATCTTATTGGGAGCTTTGAATGCCCTATTCCTCGTTTCAAGATGAAGTATGATTTGCTTGTTGGGGAGATACACACCCCCATTGAGGTGACCTAGTGACTATTCAAAAATTCTCCGTTCTCTTTTGCGATTCGAAAAGTTTTGTCGAGGGGATTTGATCAACCCCATTGACGGATTTCTTTCGATGACCATGAGATGGATGAATCAAGGAGTCACAAACCTCTGTTCCAAGCTTTGACTTTAGGTTGCTTAGAAGAAAAATGATAGATTTAGTTTAGTTTTCCCTGTTTTCTGTTTTGGCCTCCGGTAGAAAAGTACCCCGAAAGTAAAAGTTCTCTGAACGTCCTGAAAATCAAGTACGATTTTTTCTGGATTTTTTGAAAAATACTAGGACAAAGAGTCTGTCTGGGGGCCACACCAGTGGGCCACAAGCCCTAGGGGCGCGGGCACTGATACGTCTCAAACGTATATATAATTTCTGATGGTTTCACGTTGTTATGTTGTCAACTTTGAATGTTTTATTTACCTTTTATATCTTTTTGGGACTAACTTATTAACTCAGTGCCAAGTGCCAGTTCCTATTTTTCTGTGTTTTTGACTCTTTTCAGATCTGATTTTGGAATGGAGTCCAAACGGAATAAAATCCCGGAAATTAATTTTTCCAGAATGGAAGAAGATCGGGAGGCTTGAGGGCCAAGCAAGTGGGCCCACATGGGGCCCACAAGCCCTGTTCCCGCGGCCAAGGGGAGGCCGCGACAACCAAGCTTGTGCCCTGTGGCGCTCCCCTGCCCTAGGTCTTTGGCCTATAAATTCCCTAAAAAGCCAGAAAAAATCAGGGCGTCCACAAAAACACTTTTCCGCCGCCGCAAGCTGCCGTTTCCGCGAGATCTCATCTCGAGACCCTTTCCGGTGCCGTGCCGGAGGGGACTTTGGAGTTGGAGAGCTTCTTCATCAACATCATCGCCCCTCCAATGACTCGTGAGTAGTTCACTTCAGACCTACGGGTCCGTAGTTAGTAGCTAGATGGCTTCTTCTCTCTCTTGGATCTTCAATACAAAGTTCTCCATGATCTTCATGGAGATCTATCCGATGTAATCCTCTTTGGCGGTGTGTTTGTCGAGATCCGATGAATTGTGGATTTGTGATCAGATTATCTATGATATATATTTGAGTCTTTGCTGATTTCTTATATGCATGATTTGATATCCTTGTAAGTCTCTCCGAGTCTTGGGTTTTGTTTGGCCAACTAGATCTATGATTCTTGCAACGGGAGAAGTGCTTGGTTTTGGGTTCATACTGTGTGGTGAACTTTCCTAGTGACAGAAGGGGCAGCAAGGCACACATCATGTTGTTGCCATCAAGGGTAACAAGATGGCCTTTTATCGTAGATATGAGATTGTCCATCTACATCATATCATCTTGCTTAAGGCGTTACTCTGTTCTCATGAACGTAATACACTAGATGCATGCTGGATAGCGGTCAACGTGTGGAGTAATAGTAGTAGATGCAGAAAGTATCGGTCTACTTGTTTTGGACATGATGCCTATAGATATAATCATTGCCATAGATAACGTCACGACTTTGTGCGGTTCTATCAATTGCTCGACAGTAATTCGTTCACCCACCGTCTACTTGCTTTCATGAGAGAAGCCACTAGTGAAAACTACGGCCCCGGGTCTATTCACACCTATCGTTTCCACTTTCGCTTTTACTTTGCTTTGTTTCTTTGTTGCTTTCAGTTCTCACTTGGCAAACAATCTATAAGGGATTGACAACCCCTTCATAGCGTTGGGTGCAAGCTCTTTGTGTTTGTGCAGGTACTTGTGATATTCCTTCACTGGATCGATACCTTGGTTCTCAAAACTGAGGGAAATACTTACCGTCGCTGTGCTACATCACCCTTTCCGCTTTGAGGGAACACCAACGCAAGGCTCCAAGGCCACGGGGGAATCCTTTGCATATTTGCCAAGGAAGTTCCTAAAGGCGTAGCCGTAGCAGAAGGATTCCTAGTGCCGTTGTTGAGGAGTATCAAGACAAGAATAGTCTCCCGTCAGCACGCTTGTTTCTGGCGCCGTTGGAAAGTCTTTTGTTGCAGTAGCAGAAGTATTTCTGGCGCCGTTGCCGGGGAAGGAGAGATCTATCCAAGTAGGTCTCCCAAACTCATCTCTTGCATTTACTTTTTTGCCAGTTGCCTCTCGTTTTCCTCTCCCCCACTTCACATTTTCCGTTGTTATTTGCCTTTCTCCTTTGCCTTTTTCTTTTGCCTTTTTGCCGTTTTCCTTTGCCCGTTTTCCTCGCTTGTTCTTAGTCTTGTTCGTGAGAGATCTTTACTCATGTCCAAACCAAGCTATTTCAGAAGGTTGGAAGAGATTGAAACTAGTGTTAAAGGTTTCATGTCTTCTCAGTTTGACCAAAATAGTTACTTCCGTAGGGAATTAAAGGAGCAAAATTCTTTTATGGCCTGTTTGAATAAAGAAGTTGATGACATTGCCAAAGAATTCCTTGCACTAAATTCTCAGCTTGCTCACCTTGAAAAATTGGTGGGCCAAATATCTGACAAGCACGCTACCTCAGTCAATAAGATGGCAGCTAAACCTGAAATTTGTGATGCATATCACGAAGATCTTAAAGTACTTGGTGTGACTCCTCTTGAATCTTTGTTTTTGCATGTCAAACGTATTGATGAAGGGGCTGGATATGAATCCACTTTGGTTGAAAAACGCCCCAATGATTCGGAGTCCACCTATCTTGATGATAAAGGTGTGGAGAGTGGAGTAGAAGAAATAAAAAATTTGAGTAGTAATGAAACTCCCACTTTGGATTTCAAGGAATTCAATTATGATAGTTGCTCCTTGTTTGAATGCATTTCTTTGATGCAATCCATTGCAAACTCTCCACATGCTTATAACCAAAGCAAAGCCTTTACCGCGCATAACGTAGATGCTATGATGAAATCTCTTGAAGAGAAGCTCGAACTAGAAGTCCCTATACCTATAAAACTTCATGATGAGTGGGAACCTACTATCAAAATCAAGATAAAAAACTATGAGTGCAATGCTTTGTGTGATTTGGGTGCTAGTGTTTCCGCGATTCCAAAGTCTTTATGTGATATTCTTGGTTATCATGAGATTGAAGAGTGTTCTCTTAATTTGTATGTTGCAGATTCTACTGTCAAGAAACCCATGGGAAGGATCAATGATGTTCTTATTGTTTCAAATAAGAACTATGTACCCGTGGATTTCATTGTACTTGACATAGATTGCAATCCTTCATGTCCCATTATTCTTGGTAGACCTTTCCTAAGGACTATTGGTGCTATCATCGCTATGAAGGAAGGGAATATTAGATTTCAATTCCCTCTAAAGAAAGGCATGGAGCACTTTCCTAGAAATAAAATAAGATTGCCTTATGAATCTATGATGAGGGATACTTATGGTTTGAGCACCAAGGATGACTATACGTGATTCCATCACCTTATGCCTAGTTAAGGGCGTTAAACAATAGCGCTTGTTGGCAGGCAACCCAACGAATCTATCATTTTTCTTTCTGCTTTGTGTTTTCCACACTTTTATAATTATGTTATGATTGTGTTTTTTGTGTTTCTTTTTGCGTTTGTGCCAAGCAAAACCGTTATGATTAGTCTTAGGGATGATCGTTTGGTCATGCTGGAAAAGACAGAAACTTTCTGCTCACGAAAAGAATTTTCATTTTTTTTCTGTAAGATATTTTGAGTTGATTCTTTTTAATACTGATTTCTCAGCAAATTCTTCAGACCTTCGTAATGTTTCAGAATTTTTGAAGGACCAGAAGTAAACAGATTGCTACAGACTGGTCTGCTGTTAACAGAATGTTTTTTTGTTGTGTTGGTTGCTTATTTTGATGAAACTATGGATAGTATCGGGGGGTATTAGCCATGGAAGATTGAAAATACAGTAACCCAACATCAACGTAAGTAGAATTCATGTTTGCTATAGTACCTAAGGAAGTGGTGGTTTCTTTCTTATACTAATGTGATCACGAGTTTCTGTTCAAGTTTTGTGTTGTGAAGTTTTCAAGTTTTGGGTGAAGTTCTTATGGACAAAAAGATAAAGAGTGGCAAGAGCTCAAGCTTTGGGATGCCCAAGGAACCCAAAGATGATTCAAGTATGCCGTAAAATCCTAAGCTTGGGGATGCCCCGGGAAGGCATCCCCTCTTTCGTCTTCAATCCATCGGTAACGTTACTTGGGGCTATATTTTTATTCACCACATGTTATGTGTTTTGCTTGGAGCGTCTAGTATTGTAGGAGTCTTTTATTTTTGTTGTTTCACAATCATCCTTGCTGCACACCTAGAGATAGAGACATGCACTCACCGTGATTTTGTCGAGCTTCACTTATATCCTTTGGTTGACAATCCAGCTCACATGTGCTTCACTTATATCTTTTGAGCTAGTTGCTTTTGCTGTATGTGCTTCACTTATATCTTTTAGAGCACGGCGGTGCGTGGCTTTGTAGTTGATCTATGCTATGAAAGTAGTCTCAAAAGGGGTAGCTATCCAAAGGGATACGAAAACTTCCACCTTCATGTGCATTGAATAGTTAGAGAAGTTTGATTCATCTCAACTAGTTTCGAGTTGTGGTTATGGTAATATTGAAGTTATATTAGTAAGGTGTTGTGAATCTAGAAATACTTGTGTTGAAGTTAGTGATTCCTATAGCATGCACGTATGGTGAACCGCTATGTGATGAAGTCTGAGCATGATTAGTCTATTGATTGTCATCCTTTGTGTGGCGGTCGAGATCGCGCGATGGTTTATACCTACCAACCCTTCCCCTAGGAGTATGCGTTGAATGCTTTGTTTCGATTACTAATAAAACTTTTGCAACAAGTATATGAGTTCTTCGTGATTAATGTTGAGTCCATGGTTTAGATGCACTTTCACCTTCCACCATCACTATCTTCTTAGTGTCGTGCAACTTTCGCCGGTGCACAAAACCCACCGTTAGCATCCCTCAAAACAGCCACCATACCTACTTACTATGGCTTTTTCAAAGTCATTCCGAGATATATTGCCTTGCAACTACCACCATGACATGTGCCACCACGTCTACATTACCATTGCATGATCGTAAGATAGCTAGCATGATGTTTCCATTAATGTCCATGCCATGCTAGATCATTGTAACGGTACACTACCGAAGGCATTCCATATAGAGTCATCGTTGCTCTAAGTTTTGAGTTGTAAGTGTGATAATCATCATTGATGGAGCATTGTACCATGGGAGAAAATAAAAGAGGCCAAAGATGCCCACCAAAATAAATAATAAAGAGGCCAAAGAGCCCATCCAAAAAAATGAGAGAAAAAGAGAGAAGGGACAATGCTACCACCTTTCCACACTTGTGCATGTTAAGCACCATGATCTTCATGATTGAGAGTCTCTCTTTTTGTCACCACCATATAGCTAGTGGGAAATTTTCATTATATAACTTGGCTTGTATATTCCAATGATAGGTTTCCGCAAATTTGCCTTAGGTCTTTGTGAGCAAGCAAGTTGGATGCACACCCACTAGTTTTCTTTAAGAGCTTTCACATACTCTGAGCTCTAGTGCATCATTTGTATGGCAATCCCTACTCATTCACATTGATATCTATTAATGAGCATCTCCACAGCTCATTGATATGCCTAGTTAATGTGACCATCTTCTCCTTGTTTGTCTTGCAACCTCCACCACACTCCACACCACTTATAGTGCTAAAACCATGGCTCACGCCCATGTATTGCGTGAGAGTTGAAAAAGTTTGAGAAAGTAAAGGTGTGAAAACAATTACTTGGCCAATACCGGGGTTGTCCATGATTTAAATTCGTTGTGCAATGATGATAGAGCATAACCAGACTATATGATTTTGTAGGGATAACTTTCTTTTGGCCTTGTTATTCTGAAAGTTCATGATTACCTTGCTAGTTTGCTTGAATTATTATTGTCTCCACGTCAATAGCAAACTATTGTTTTGAATCTAATGGATCTGAACATTCACGTCACATAAGAGGAGTTACAAAGGACATCTATGCTAGGTAGCATGAAAGCATCAAAAATTCATTCTTTATTACTTCCCTACTCGAGGACGAGCAGGAGTTAAGCTTGGGGATGCTTGATACGTCTCAAACATATCTATAATTTTTGATGGTTTCACCCTGTTATCTTGTCAACTTTGGATGTTTTGTTTACCTTTTATATCTTTTTTGGGACTAACTTTTTAACTCAGTGCCAAGTGCCAGTTCCTGTTTTTTCTGTGTTTTTGACTCTTTTCAGATCTGATTTTGGAACGGAGTCCAAACGGAATAAAATCCCCGAAATGAATTTTTCCAGAACGGAAGAAGATCGGGAGGCTTCAGGGCCAAGCAAGTGGGCCCACAAGGGGCCCACAAGCCCTGTTGCCGCGGCCAGGGGGGAGGCCGCGACAACCAAGCTTATGCCCCCCCTGGCGCTCCCCTGCCCTAGGTCTTTGGCCTATAAATTCCCTAAAAATCCAGAACAAATCAGGGCGTCGATGAAAACACTTCTCCGCCGCCGCAAGCTTCCGTTTCCGCGAGATCTCATCTGGAGACCCTTCCCGGTGCCCTGCCGGAGGGGACTTTGGGTTGGAGGGCTTCTTCATCAACATCATCGCCCCTCCAATGACTCGTGAGTAGTTCACTTCAGACCTACGGGTCCGTAGTTAGTAGCTAGATGGCTTCTTCTCTCTCTTGGATCTTCAATACAAAGTTCTCCATGATCTTCATGAAGATCTATCCGATGTAATCCTCTTTAGCGGTGTGTTTGTCGAGATCCGATGAATTGTGGATTTATGATCAGATTATCTATGATATGTATTTGAGTCTTTGCTGATTTCTTATATGCATGATTTGATATCCTTGTAAGTCTCTCCGAGTCTTGGGTTTTGTTTGGCCAACTAGCTCTATGATTCTTGAAATGGGAGAAGTGCTTGGTTTTGGGTTCTTACCGTGTGGTGACCTTTCCCAGTGACAGTAGGGGCAGCAAGGCACACATCATATAGTTGCCATCAAGGGTAACAAGGTGGGCTTTGTCGTAGATATGAGATTGTCCATCTACATCATGTCATCTTGCTTAAGGCGTTACTCTGTTCTTTTGGACTTAATACACTAGATGCATGCTGGATAGCGGTCGACGTGTGGAGTAATAGTAGTAGATGCAGAAAGTATCGGTCTACTTGTTTTGGACGTGATGCCTATAGATATAATCATTGCCATAGATGACGTCACTACTTTGCGCGGTTCTATCAATTGCTCGACAGTAATTTGTTCACCCACCGTCTACTTGCTTTCATGAGAGAAGCCACTAGTAAACACTACGGCCCCCGGGTCTATTCACACCTATCGTTTCCACTTTCACTTTTACTTTGCTTTGTTACTTTCTTGCTTTCAGTTCTCACTTGGCGAACAAATCTATAAGGGATTGACAACCCCTTCATAGCGTTGGGAGCAAGCTTTTTGTGTTTGTGCAGGCACTTGTGATACTCCTTCACTGGATCGATACCTTGGTTCTCAAACTGAGGGAAATACTTACCACCGCTGCGCTACATCACCCTTTCCGCTTCGAGGGAACACCAACGCAAGGCTCCAAGGCCATGAGGGAAATCCTTTGATTATTTGCCTAGGAAGTCCCTTAAGGCGTAGCCGTAGTAGAAGGATTCCTGGCGCCGTAGCACGTTTCTGGCGCCGTTGGAAGGTCTTTTGTTGCAGTAGCAGAAATCTACACATATTGGGGCTTGGCCCAACCATAGGTGCCCGTGCCCGAGCCGCCAGTCGAGTACCAAACGCAAGTTTATCAGTGGGAGCCAGAGGAGCTCACACAGCAGTGCCATCCTCAGTCCACTCCAGAGTATCCCGGAGCTGGTTATTTCCCTCCTTGGGAGTAGACCAAGTTAGGCCAAAAGTCTAAGCTTGGGGGAGTACGTGTTCTCACCGACTTTACATTCTTGCTTATGCTTTCACTTTGTTAGCCGGTGTTCACACTTTGCCACTGTATCATCCATGCTAGTTTATTTCCTTTTTCTTGTTTTCTTTTCGTGTGTCTGTCTAGTTTGAGAAAAAACCCAAAAATATTTTCTTTTTCTTCTTTTGCTTGTAGGGAGCTTTCCCATGTAGATAGTTTTCTTTTTCTCTGGGTCAAGGTAGAAGATATTGGTTACAATGTTTAGTGGCTCTTGCATGCATACCTGTTTAGCTTTCAAAGAGCCATATTACTTTGTCTTCTCCTTTGTGTTTGCCTGCAGATTCCAGCTTTAGTCCAATGCACGAGCACTCTTATTATTGTTCACATCGTTCGGTCGTGCAAGTGAAAGGCAATAATGACGATATATGATGAAGTGACTGAGCCTGGAAAAGCTGGTATGAACTCGATCTATTTTGTTTTTATAAATATGACTAGCTCATCATGCCTGATTCAGCTTTGTTGTGAGAGAAACATGTTTGCAATGATAACTTAGAGATCATAGTTGCTTATGCCATGCTTACTTAGCTAGGAGCTTATAATGGTTTGTCTTGGATGCCCACATGAATGTTGAGATGACTATGATGTAGTATGATAGGGTGGTATCCTCCTTTGAATGTTTCAAGTGGCTTGACTTGGCGCATGTTCACGCATGTAGTTGAAACAAAATCAACATAGCCTCTATGATGTTCATGTTCATGGTGATTTATGTCCTACTCATGCTTGCACTCAATGGTGGTTAATCTCAATGCATTTTGATGACTGTTGTCGCTCTCTAGTTGGTCGCTTCCCAGTCTTTTGCTAGCCTTCACTTATACTAAGCGGGAATACTACTTGTGCATCCACCTCCATAAACCCAAAGTTGTGCCATATGAGTCCACCATACCTACCTATGTGCGGTATCTACCTGCCGTTCCAAGTAAATTTGCATGTGCCACTCTCTAAATCTTCAAGAAATAATCTGTTTTGCATGCCCGAACCGCTCATGTGGTGACAGGGGGCTATTGGTATCTTCCATGCTAGGCGTGTTATCCTTGATATGTGTTTATTCACTATCATTCACGAGAAAGGGGCCGGTAATTGGAATTCCGAGTTCCATGCTCAAATAGAAAAGATAACTACAAACAAAACTCCCTCAGGATTGATGTTGGTATGGACGGTACCCGAGCATTCGGCTAGCCTGGAGTGTGATTGATTGGTGGTGGGGGAGTCAAAACTTTACTTTTCTGTTTGGGAACCGCCTATAGCATGTGTAGCGTGGAAGATGTTGAGAACTCTTAGTCATTTGGAGGGCAGATCTGGAGTCCGTTTCGGGCTCCGGAGAGGGGAAATCGTCGCCATCATCATCATCAACCTTTCTCCATCGACAACTCCATGATGCTCTTCATCGTTCGTGAGTAATCTCACCGTAGGCTTGCTAGACGGTGATGAGTTGGATGAGATTTATCATCTAATCGAGTTAGTTCTTGACGGGGATTGATCCCTAGTATCCACTATGTTCTAGATTGATGTTGCTACTACTTGGCTATGCTTAATGCTTGTCACTAGGGTCTGAGTGCCATGATTTCAGATCTGGACCTATTATGTTGTCACCAATATATGTGTGTTTTAGATCCTATCTTGCAAGTTGTAGTCACCTACTATGTGTTATGACCCGGCAACCCCGGAGTGAAAATAGCCGGAACCACTCCTGGAGATGACCATAGTATGAGGAGTTCATGTATTCACCGCGTGTTAATGCGTTGGTCCGGTTCTTTATTAAAAGGAGAACCTTAATATCCCGTAGTTTCCATTAGGACGCCGCTGCCACGGGAGGGATGGACAATAGATGTCATGCAAGTTCTTTTCCCTAAGCACGTATGACTACATACGGAATACATGCCTACATTAGATTGACGAACGGGGGCTAGTTACATATCTCTCCGTGTTATAGTTGTTACATGATGAATCACATCCGTCATACTCTCCATCACCGATCCACTACCTAAGAGTCTTTTACTACTGGTCCTCGCTATGTTACTTTGTCTAGGCTTGTCCCTTGCTACAAAAGGGATTGGGCCACTTTGATGCTGCTGTTACTAGCCACTTTGCTGCTGCTGCTACTGCTGTTCCTTGCTACTCCGCTGCTACTTGTTGCAAGACTTTTCTGGAGCCGTAGCTGGGGAAGCATTCCTCTCAAGAATAATCCCCCGTCATGTGCTGGCGCCATTGATACAACAATTAGGAATAGTGTGCCGTCAACAGATCGTTTCTAGCACCGTTGCTATCATACTACTTTGCTACTGATACTTTGCTTGCACACACTAATCTTTCAGGTGTGGTTGAATCTGACACATTCAGCTGCTAATACTTGAGAATATTCTTTCGCTTCCCGTCGTGCAAATCAACAAATTTGGGTTGAATACTCTACCCTCAAAAACTGATGTGATCCCATACGCTTGTGGGACATCAGTGTCGTCCTCACAGTCTAGCTGGTCCACGTGAACCGTTGCGTCCACATCGACACCTCGCACACAACTGCTGTCCTACATGCCCTGAACCCCCCATAAATGACTCGGTGTAGGTATCACCTCAAAAGAGCTGAACCGGAGAGTGTTCATAGGAGTGGACGTAGGAGCAGCCCCGTCATTAAGTGGTTTATCAATAGCCGTAGATGATGAAGGATTTCTATCCTCCTTAGTCTTCTCCAAGTGCTTATCCCGAGTCGCGTCTCCGTGATCCCCATCACGATCATCTCCATCAGCCATGTGAACATCCCCATCATGCGATTGTGGTTGGGTCTCCTCTACCTCCACATCGAGATCATAATGCATACCGTCATACGACCATGGTGCAAAATCCGGAATGCACTCAACATCCAGCACAGTCACAAGCAATCTGGCGATCCCCCTTTTTGCGGGTGAAGGGCATGTCTACTTTCTTTGTCTTACCAATGAGTGAGCCAATGCTCCAGACAATAAGAAAGTCGTTGAGCAGAACCTCTGGGATGCCTAAAAATCTGATCCACACTTTCTCTAACCGTGTACCATGTGGTTCCGGTTTTTTATATTCCTCAAACTCTAGCAAGCATTTGCTTCCGCTCACTTTGCTTACCCGAATGTCAACAAACGTTGGAGATCCTCTCTTCTAGGGAACTCCACTTGATAAATATGCTCATCCACTCTAACTAGTGCCCATTGGTACGTCTCAGACACAAGTCTTTTCAGCTGCTCGGGAACTTGCTCAGCTGCCAGTGTACCATTAGTGACTCTCACCAATCCCGTTCTTGAGCCCTCAAGACGTGGAGGTACTAGAGCTGATGTAGAACGTGCTATCTCAAAAAACATGAGTCTATTGTGGAAGATACCATATATGTTGATCACCGGTTTGGGAGCAAGAAGAAGTGGACAAGCTGACTCGTCGTGTCCTGGTTTCTGACAAATATCACATAACTCCGTGGTGCAGTCCACGACAAAGTGACCAGGAACCCCACATCTATAGCATGTCAACTTTTCTTTCTTACGAGCCGCCTTATTGGCCCGCGCCGTGTCTCTATCCTCAGCCGTCGGCTTCGGTGCAACGGCCTCATGAGGCATAGTAGAACCAGCATTGCTAACCAGAGCACCTCAATTGACGTTGTTGTTACTTCCTTCCACTTCGGAAAATATTTATTCCGACCAAAATTACGCCCTCCTCCACCGCCACGCGGTCGATAGTTTGTACTGCTGGACCCTTCCACAATGTCGCCTTCCGGGGGTTGGAAGGACCGGTGCCACTGGTTACCTCCCCTTGGACCCCCTCCGGCGTTCCACTGACCATGTACGCCGCCCGACCCTCCAGCGTTGTCGTTCCACTGATTTCCATAATGCATGTATCCATGAGATCCACCACCACCACGGGCCCCTGATCCACCCCTCCCAGCAAATACTCCACCTATTCCCCGTCCTTCACGTGCACCGGCAACACCAGCTCCATGGCCAACTTCAGTGCACCGGCAACAGCGGCTCCATGGCCAGCTTCACATGAACCAACAACAGCATCTTGACGTTGCTACTTCTCAAACAATAGCGCCAGAAATTAGCACGTTGACGGAGACTTGGCTTGCGTTGGTTTTTCCCTTGAAGAGGAAAGGGTGATGCAGCATAGGAGCAGTAAGTATTTCCCTCAGTTTGAGAACCAAGGTATCAATCCAGTAGGAGAATCTCGTCAAGTCCAGAGTACCTGCACAAACACAAAAGAGCTTGCACCCAACTCTATAAAGGGGTTGTCAATCCCTTCAAGATTGATTGCAAAGTGAGATCTAAAGGTGGAAAGTGCAACGAAGTAAAAGAGTAAGGCTGAAAATATGGTGTGAAGTATACCCGGGGGCCATAGTGTTCACTAGAGGCTTCTCTCAAAATAGCAAATATTACAGTGGGTGAACAAATTACTGTCGAGCAATTGATAGAACCGCGCAAAGTCATGACGATATCTAAGGCAATGATCATACATATAGGCATCACGTCCGAGACAAGTAGACCGATACTTTCTGCATCTACTACTATTACTCCACACATCGACCGCTATCCAGGATGCATCTAGTGTATTGAGTTCATGACGAACAGAGTAATGCCTTAAGCAAGATGACATGATGTAGAGGGATAAACTCAAACCAATGATGAAAACCCCATCTTTTTACCCTTGATGGCAACAACAAGATGCGTGCCTCGCTACCCCTTCTGTCACTGGGTGAGGTCACCGCACGGTATGAACCCAAAATCAAGCACTTCTCCCATTGCAATTATCATAGATCAAGTTGGCCAAACAAAACCCACAACTCGAAGAGAATTACAAGGATATGAAATTATGCATAAGAGAGATCAGAAGAAACTCAAATAAGATTCATAGATAATCTGATCAGAAATCCACAATTCATCGGATCTTGGTAAACACATCGCAAAGAATATTACATCAGATAGATCTCCATGAAGATCATGGGGAACTTTGTATTGAAGATCCAAGAGAGAGAAGAAGCCATCTAGCTAGTAGCTATGGACCCAAAGGTCTATGGTGAACTACTCACGCATCATCGGAGAGGTCATGGTGTTGATGAAGAAGCCCTCCGTATCCGAATCCCCCCTCCGACAGGGCACTAGAACGTGCCCCAGATGGGATCTTGCGGAGACATAAGCTTTCGTGGATCTCCTGTTTTTTTAGGGATTTTAGGGAATTTATAGGCGAAGGATCTAGGGCAGGGGAGGCCCAGGGAGCCCACAAGCCTGGGAGGCGCGGGCCCCCTGGCCGTGCCATGGGGGCTTGTGGCCTCCCCCGAGACTCCCTACCTTGGTTCCCAAGCTTTCTGCGTATCTTCTGTTCCGGAAAAAATATTTTCGGAAGTTTTATTCTGTTTGGACTCCGTTTAAAATCCTCCTCTGAAAAGGGTAAAAACACGGAAAAACAGGAACTGGCACTTGGCACTGAGTTAATAAGTTAGTCCCCAAAAAGATATAAAAGGCATACAAAACATCCAAAGTTTGACAAGATAATAGCATGAAACCATAAAAAATTATAGATACGTTGGAGACATATCAGACGTGCATCAGGAAGTTCCCCGCCAATAGCATGCACGACTGTGGCTGGCTTGCCTAGCAGTGCATGCATGGGTTTGCCCGTCACTGCGGCAGGAGTCAACTTAGCCACCACGGCCGGAGGAGGATTCTGTCCCGATCCCGGCGCATCCATCACCGGCAAGGACGGAGGTGCCGACGACGGAGACCGCAGCGCCGGAACGCGTCGCGCTCTCCCTGGTGGCAATGGGAAGCCAGAAAACGATCGCAAGCCTCATGTAGCCCTAGAGATGGGTTTTTTGATCTCAGTATAAGTCGTGGTGGATTCTTTTTCTTACTCCGCCTGACTCCCACGGTCATACGACATCGTCGAGGGGACGGTCAGGCAGTCGTTCGTTTGCAGCTGGGCCATATACCCAGCTGTGACGGGCCCAACATCAAAGTCAACTCATCACGGCCCAACAACTTGTTCAACCGAGACTCCCGCACCTCACGGATCCCACGATCGCGATCGGCCGAAGCTGCCGCCGACGGCCGCAATGGCGCCACCATTCGGTTGTTTTTCCGTCGGATTGGAACCTCCTTACACGTGTCGAGGAAGTTTGCTAGAGTAAGCGTCGGCAGTCGTACCTTCGGTAATGGACCCTTCCATGGCCTCACCGCAGACGCCAATGATCGCCGGTGAACGATGCGGCAGAGTACCTCCACCTTCTCGTCTCCGTCGTCGCCTAGTCCATCCCAGGCGCTGTCGTTGGGAGGTACAACCTCGTCGATGCAGTTTGCAACATGTTCTTCGGAATAACCAACCTGCAAAGATTCGCAAATTAAGTCCGACGGCGTCGGCGAACTCACCTTCGGCTGTTTGAGATCGTCGTCATCAGCCTCATCGTCGTCTGCAAGCGTCCATAACCAGCCACCCACCCGCCTATGACCTTTGGGCTAGGGGGCGGCGGCGGCGAGGGCCATCAGTCGCTCTTCCAGTCATGAGAGCCAACTACAGCCCGAACAGCACCATATTAGCATATACCATAATTAAGCGTCATTGCAACTTTCATTTCTAAAGTGATAGTATATATGGTGGCCTTTCACATGGGAAGAAGATTTTGCTTCGAGTCCTTTTGGCCCAAAGCGGGGGGTTTTGTTGAGGTGGTTGAGGAGGCTTGGCATCCGGTTCCTCCGTCTGGAAACCCTTTCAAGGTGCTTGATTGCAAGTTACGAGGAACAACCAAAAAGTTGCAAAGGTGGAGTGATAGGTGGATTGGAAACATCAAGATGCAAATCGTAATGACGCACGAAATCATCCATCGCTTGGACGCGATGGCGGAAACACGTATTCTCATGGATCATAAGTATGGATTGCACAAAGTGCTTAAGAAGAAGCTATTGGGTCTATGCTCGCTTGAGCGGACAATTGCCCGACAAAGGTCCCGGATGCTTCACCTTAAAGAAGGGGATGCCAACACAAGCTTTTTTTCGTCGACATGCCTGCTATCGACAGCGGAAGAATGCCATCCTCACGCTACGACACAACAAAGAGATCATCCTGGGCCTGGACAACATCGCAAGAGTGGTGGACGAGCACTACTCGAACATCCTCGAGTCCCCCAGAGCCCCGCGAGCATGCTTTGGTCTTGGGGAGCCTAGATCTTTCGATGCACAACTTGGCTCAACTTGAGACGCCATTTCTTCCGGAAGAGGTGGAAAAGGTCATACGATCAATGCCCATGGACAAAGCATCGGGCCTTGACGGCTTCACGGGCCGCATCTACGCGTCTTGTTGGTCAATCATCAAGGTGGACTTCATGAGGGCAACGGAGCACTGATACGTCTCCACCGTATCTACTTTTCCAAACTCTTTTGCACTTGTTTTGCACTCTAATTTGCATGATTTGGATGGAACTAACCCGGACTAATGCTGTTTTCAGCAGAATTGCCATGGTGTTGTTTTTGCGCAGAAATAAAAGTTCTCGGAATGACCCGACAACCCCGGAGTGACAATAGCCGGAACCACTGCTGGAGATGACCATAGTATGAGGAGTTCATGTATCCACTAAGTGCTAATGCTTTGTTCCAGTTCTCTATTAAAAGGAGAACCTTAATATCCCGTAGTTTCCATTAGGACCCTGCTGCCACGGGAGGGATGGATAATAGATGTCATGCAGGTTCTTTTCCATAAGCACGTATGACTATATACGGAATGCATGCCTACATTACATTGACGAACTGGATCTAGTTACATATCTCCCCATGTTACGACTGTTACATGATGAATGTCATCCAGCATAATTATCCATCACCGATCCAATGCCTACGAGTTTTTCTTACTCGTCCTTGCTACGTTACTTTGCCACTACTGCTGTCACTGCTGCTACTTTTACCGCTACTGCTGTCACTGTTGCTACTGTTACAGTTGCTACCGTTGCTATCACACTACTTTGCTACTGAAACTTTGTTGCAGATACTAAATCTTTCAGGTGTGGTTGAATTGACAACTCAACTGCTAATACTGAAGAATATTCTTTGGCTTCCCCTTGTGTCAAATCAACAAATTTGGGTTGAATACTCTACCCTTGAAAACTGTTGCGATCCTCTATACTTGTGGGTTATCAAGACTATTTTCTGGCGCCGTTGCCATGGAGGCATAGCTCTATTCTCTGAGTCACTTGGGATTTACGTCTGTTGATCACTATGAGGAATCCGAGAGATCCAAAAACTAAAGTCTTGCCCTCAACTACGAGGACAGGTAAGGAATTGCCATCTAGCTGTGCACTTGATTCACCTTGAGTTATGAGTAAATTTGCGACACCACCTCCTGCTAGAAATTTTGATGTGTCGCCTGTGCTTGATGATGCTACTTCTGCTATCCATGATGCTTGTGATGATGCTTTGCTTGATACTGCTTTGCCACTAGGTGCATTCCTAGATGCACAAATTGCTAGAGTTGGTACTAAATGTGATGATACTTCTGAAACTGCTGAGATTATTGAAGTAGAACCTGCTATTTCACGTGTTAGAACTAGCTCTCCTAGATATGAATTGCCTGATATACCCGAGGGTTATGTTATGGAGGGAGAGATAGCTGAGGACTTTCTTGCTTGTAAGGATAGCTATGATCTTGAGAAATTACTGCGCAAGTGGAAAGAAAAATCTCTGAACGCTAGGATGAAATACGACCCTAAGTTTGCTACTTCGCCTATCTTTGTGACCGATAAGGATTATGAATTCTATGTCGATCCTGAGTTAATCACTTTGGTCGAATCTGATCCTTTTCATGGTTATGAGTCTGATAACGGTTGTAGCACATCTTACTAAGCTACACGATATAGCCACCCTATTCACGAGTGAGGAAAAGATCCGCCACTACTATATCCTTAAGTTGTTTCCTTTCTCGCTAAAGGATGATGCTAAGACTTGGTTCACTTCTCTTTCTCCTGGTTGTGAGCGTAGTCCCCAGGATATGATCTACTACTTCTCTGAGAAATATTTTCCTGCCCATAAGAAACAAGCTGCCTTGCAGGATATATATAACTTTGTGCAAGTTGAAGATGAGAGTCTCCCACAAGCTTGGGGGAGGCTTGTCCAGCTACTGAATGCTTTGCCGGATCACCCTCTTGAGAAAAATGAAATACTTGATATCTTCTATAATGGACCAACCGATGCTTCTAGGGACCACCTAGATAGTTGTGTTGGTTGTGTTTTCAGGGAAGGAACTGTGGAACAAGCTGAGATTCTATTGAATAATATCGTGTGCAATGAGAATGCTTGGACTATTCCCGAACCACCTCCGAAGCCAACTCGGAAGAAAAGAGGTATCCTATTCCTCAGTCCTGAAGATATGCAAGAAGCTAAGAAATCTATGCAAGAGAAAGGCATTAAATCTGAAGATGTCAAGAATGTACCACCTATCAAAGAGATCCATGGTCTTGATAACCCGACACAGGTAGTAGAGGTAAATTCTCTTCGTAGATTCAATGAGAGTGATATTCCTTTTGATAAACCTGATAGCTTATTCTTAGATGAATTTGATAGCTTTGTTGCCAAACAACAAAGTTTCGATGATTATTTTAGCACACAATTGGAACAGAATGCTCGCATGCTTAGTCATTTAAGTGCTTGTGTGGATAGAAATGTCAATGATCTTAAGCTTTTGAGTAAACATGCCTCTATGGTCACTACTCAGGTAGAACAAGTACTTAAGGCTCAAAATGACTTGCTCAGTGAGTGGAATGACAATTCTGTTAGAGTCGTCACTAGAGGTGGTAGAATGACCCACGAACCTTTGTATCCTGAGGGTCATCCTAAGATAATTAAACAAGATTCTCAAACAGTAAGCACCGAGGCACCTAGTCATCCTAGGAAGAAAAAGAAAGACGATAGGAACTTGCATGCTAGCAACCTTGTTGCTGTTACACCCGAGAATCCAAACGATGTCTCTGTTTCTGATGTCGAAACACAATCTGGTGATGAACATGAGCCTAGTGATAATATTGATAGTGGTGTTCATGATGATGCTCAACCTAGAAATGATAAGGATGTGGAGATTAAACCTGTTGATCTTGATAACCCACAACCTAAGAATAGGAGATATGATAAGAATGACTTCATTGCTAGGAAGCATGGTAAAGAAAGGGAACCATGGGTTCAGAAACCCATGCCCTTTCCTCCCAAACCATCCAAGAAAAAAGGATGATGAGGATTTTGAGCGATTTGTTGAAATGATTAGACCTATCTTTCTGCAAATGCGTTTGAAAGATATGCTCAAAATGTCTCCTTATGCTAAGTACATGAAGGATATTGTGACTAATAAGAGGAGGATACCTCAGGTTGAAATTTCCACCATGATTGCCAACTACACCTTCAAGGGTGGAACTCCTAAGAAACTAGGTGATCCCGGAGTGCCCACTATACCTTGCTCCATTAAAGGCAATTATGTTAGAACCGCTTTATGCGATCTTGGAGCCGGTGTTAGTGTTATGCCTCTCTCTCTTTATCGTAGACTTTAATTGGATAAGTTGACACCCACTGAAATCTCTGTGCAAATGGCCAACAAATCAACTACTTTCCCTATCGGCATTTGCGAGGATGTGCCTGTTGTGGTTGCTAACGTTACTATCTTAACAGACTTTGTTATTCTGGATATTCCCGAGGATGATGCCATGGCGGTCATCCTTGGAAGACCCTTTGGATATGCACATCCCCATTGAGGTAACCTAGTGACTATTCAAAAATTCTCCGGTTTTATTCGATTTGAAAAAAGTTTGTCAAGGAGACTTGATCAACCCCATTGACGGATCTCTTTTGATGACCATGAGATGGATGAATCGAGGAGTCACAACCCTCTGTTCCGAACTTTTATTTTCTGTTGCTTAGAAGGAAAATGATAGATTTAGCTTTAGTTTTTCCTGTTTTCTGCTTTTTGCGTCCCTTAGAAAAGTGTCCCGAAAATAAAAGTTCTTCAAATGCCCTGAAAATCAAGTCTGATTTTTTCTGGAATTTTTGAAAAAATCTGAGACAAAGAGCTAGTTAGGGGGATGCACCAGTGGGCCACAAGCCCAGGAGGCGCGGGCACCCCCCTCGCCGCGCTTACCAGGCTTGTGGGTCCCATGTGGCGCCCCTCCACTTATTCCAGCTCCCATCTCCTTCTCCTACCTCCATAAAAAATCATTCCACAGCTCAAACCCGTGTTCTTGCTCTTCTTGTTGTGTTTTTCGATCTCCTTGTGCAAAGCCCCCATTCACCAAACTGTTTTGGGGGAATTGTTCCTTGGTATGTGATTCCTCCATTGGTCCAATTAGTTTTTGCTCTAGTGCTTTGTTCGTTGCGTATTTTTGCTGCCTTGGTGACCCTGTTCTTGAGCTTTGCATTCTAATTTTAGTTGGTCCCAAGTAGTTTTGATGCATGATATGGCCTCTAGGCACTTGAAGGAGTAGTTGCTATGAGTTTTGTCGAGCCTTGTTCACTTTTCCTTTGAGTCACTAAAAATTTCAGAAAAATTCAGAGAAAGAAAAAGGAAAAGACGAGGAGGTTCCTAAGAGGCTCTTCAAGCCGTGACCCCAAGGAAGATGAAAATGAGAAGAAGAAACCCAAGTATCCGGTCCCCCGAGTTGCAGAAGTTCCGGCGTGCGAGTGGCCAAGTGATGTGTTCTTACGTGCCGCCGGACTTTATGAGGATTTTTATTACTTGGTGGAGAACGCAGGCCTTACCGCATTCGTTGAAGATAAGTTCCCACAATACCTCCTCCTCACTAATATTTTCGTGCAAAGCTTTAATTTCTATCCAAGGAAGAACCCTCCTATGGTTGAGTTCAAGTTATATGATATCCCCGAGCGCATGTCACTTCAGGATTTTTGCAATGTTTACAAATTACCTTATGTTGGGGATATTCATGAACCTCGTCCACGGGACTTGGAGGCTTTCATTGATACTATTGTTGTAGGAGAGGAGAGAGGAGTATGGTGTGCTAGAGTTGCTTGCATGCATTTTCCCGTGCTTTGGTATTTCTCATTATTCGTGGGAAAATGTTTGATTGGTCGTGGGAAAGCCGGGGCTCTTAGCTCCCCAGATCTTGCGGTTTTGCATGAAGCCCTTTATAATGATAAAACTTATAGCATGGGAGCTATAGTGGCTCAACGGTTGAACATGAACGTACTAAAGGCGCTGTTTATGGGGGTATCTATGCTACCCGTCTTGCTAGACATTTTGAGATACCTATTAGACCGCACAAGGAAGAAGAGATGCTTCTTCCTGAGAGATATCTAGATTATGATAGCATGGTTCGCCATGACTTTCTTGATAAAGATATAAATAAGAGGATGATTTATAACTTGGTATTTAGTCAGGGTACTCGTGAGACTATTACTTTGCCTGCTCCTTCTTTGTTCAATCTTCATCTAGGCAGGTACATTATTATGCCCTCGGACATCTACACATATTGGGGCATAGCGCCACCACAGGCGCCCGTGCCCGAGCTACCAGTCGATTACCAGATGCCAGTTTATCAGTGGGAGCCAGAGGAGCTCACCCAGTAGTGGCACCCTCAGTACACTCCGGAGTACCCCGGAGACGGTTATTCCCCTCTATGGGAGTAGACCAACTTAGGCCAAAAGCCTAAGCTTGGGGAAGTACGTGTTTCTCACCGACTTTATATTCATGCTCACACTTTCACTTTGATAGTCTGTGTTCACACCTTGCCACTGTATCATCCATGCTAGTTTATTTCTTTTTCTCGCTTTCTTCTCGTGTGTTTGTTTAGATTGAGAAAACCCCAAAAGATTTCCCCTTATTCTTTTTGCTTGTTGGGAGCTTTCCCGTGTAAACAGTTTTCTTTTTCTTTGGGTCAAGGTAGAAGACCATGGTTACAATGTTTAGTGGCTCTCGCATGCATATCTGTTTATGTGTCAAAGAGCCATACTACTTTGTCTTCTCCTTTGTGTTTTCTTGCAGATTCCAGCTTAGTCCAATGCACGAACAGTCTTATTATTGTTCACATCATTCGGTCGTGCAAGTGAAAGGCAATAATGACACTATATGATGAAGTGACTGAGCCTGGAAAAGCTGGTATGAACTCGGTCTATTTTGTTTTTGTAAATATGACTAGCTCATCGTTCCTAATACAGCTTTGTTACGAGAGAAACATGTTTGCAATGACAACTTAGAGATCATAGTTTCTGATACCATGCTTAATTATCTAGGAGCTTATAATGGTTTGTCTTGGATGCCAACATGAATTTCAAGATGATTATGATGTAGTATGATAGGATGGTATCCTCCTTTGAATGATTCAAGTGGCTTGCTTGGCGCATGTTTACGCATGTAGTTGAAACAAAATCAACATAGCCTCTATGATATTCATGTTTATGGTGATTTATGTCCTACTCATGCTTGCATCAATGTTGGTTAAGTCCAATGCATATTGATGACTGTTGTCGCTCTCTAGTTGGTTGCTTCCCAGTCTTTTGCTAGCCTTCACTTGTACTAAGCGGGAATACTGCTTGTGCATCCACTTCCATAAACCCAAAGTAGTTCCATATGCGTCCACCATACCTACCTATATGCGCTATCTACCTGCCGTTCCAAGTAAATTTGCATGTGCCACTCTCTAAACCTTCAAGTAATAATCTATTTTGCATGCCCGAACCGCTCATGTGGTGACAAGGGGCGATTAGTATATTCCATGCTAGGTGTGTTATCCTCGATATGTGTTTATTCACTATCACTCACGAGAAAGGGGCCGGTAATTGGAATGCCCAGTTCCATGCTCAAATCGAAAAGATAATTGCAAACAAAACTCCCCGTGGATTGATGTTGGTATGGACGGCACCCGAGTATTCGGCTAGTCGTGGAGTGTGATGGATCGGTGGTGGGGGAGTCAAAACTTTACTTTCCTGTTTGGGAACCGCCTATAGTATGTGTAGCATGGAAGATGGTGAAAACTCTTGGTCATCACGTTGACAATGAAAGCATGCCACCCAAAATTATTTATCTCTGTCTTCAAAGCTTGAGCTGTGGCACCTCTGCAAATCAATGCTTCCCTCTGCGAAGGGCCTATCTATTTATGTTTCTGTTGAGTCATCCTCTTCTTTATAAAAGCACCAATTAGAGAGCACCTCCGTCATTTCTATGCTTTGCTTTTAATTGATATTGAGTATGACTGTGATTGGATCTTCTTTGCCATGAATTACAATGTTCAGTCAGCCCTTGGTCTTTGAAGGTGCCGTGCATTTATGTTTTGCGGTCTCAGAAAGAGCTAGCGAGATACCATCTATTCATATTGCTTCATGATTGTTTGGATTGAAGTGTTGACGTTTGAAACTTATTATTATTGCTCGCTAGTTGATTATGCCATTGATATGAGTTTACCTTGAGACCTAAACGTCATTGCTTATGTGGTTAGCTTGTGATCTTGCTGAAAATCTGAATATGAGTTAGACATAATTACAACAACAAGATCAAACAGAGTTCGTAAAAGTTTTTCTTTTGTCTCTTTCAGTTTGTCAACTGAATTGCTTGAGGACAAGCAATGCTTTAAGCTTGGGGAGTTGATACGTCTCCATCGTATCTACTTTTCCAAACTCTTTTGCCCTTGTTTGGACTCTAATTTGCATGATTTGAATGGAACTAACCCGAACTAACGCTGTTTTCAGCAGAATTGCCATGGTGTTGTTTTTGCGCAAAAATAAAAGTTCTCGGAATGACCCGGCAACCCCGGAGTGACAATAGCCGGAACCACTCCCGGAGATGAACATAGTATGAGGAGTTCATGTATTCACTAAGTGCTAATGATTTGTTCTGGTTCTCTATTAAAAGGGGAACCTTAATGTCCCGTAGTTTCCGTTAGGACCCCGCTGCCACGGGAGGGATGGACAATAGATGTCATGCAAGTTATTTTTCATAAGCACGTATGACTATATACGGAATGCATGCCTACATTACATTGACGAACTGGAGCTAGTTACATATCTCCCCATGTTATGACTGTTACATGACGAATGTCATCCGACATAATTATCCATCACCGATCCAATGCCTACGAGTTTTTCCTACTGGTCCTTGCTATGTTACTTTGCCGCTTCTGTTGTCACTGCTGCTACTGTTACCGCTACAGCTGTCACTGCTGCTACAGTTACCGTTGCTATCACACTACTTTGCTACTGAAACTTTGCTGCAGATACTAAATCTTTTAGGTGTGGTTGAATTGACAACTCAACTGCTAATACTCAAGAATATTCTTTGGCTTCCCCTTGTGTCGAATCAACAAATTTGGGTTGAGTACTCTACCCTCGAAAACTGTTGCGATCCCCTATACTTGTGGGTTATCAAGCACTTATTTCGCGGAGACATGAGAGGCTTGGCTAATATCAACAAGGCATTAGTATCCCTTTTCCCAAGAAGGAGGGAGTGGAACTAAAAGACTACCGACCGGTGAGTCTAGTGCATGGCGTCATGAAGATTTTCGACAAAGTCATGTCCACTCGTTTGGCGGATGAATTTCCTTTCCTCATGGGCAACCGCCAAAGTGCCTTTGTTAAAGGGAGATCCTTGCATGACAACTTCATGCTTGTCCAGTGTACGACACGGAGAATGCACACAATCAAGGACCCAACAGTGTTGCTAAAACTTGATATATCCAAGGCTTTTGACTCGGTGAGATGGCCTTTCCTATTGGAGATTATGATGTAGATGGGTTTTGGGAGACGTTGGATCTCGTGGATATGTGGATTGCTGGTCACCTCATCCACGAAGATTGCGGTCAATGGAGTGTCAGGGGATACTATCTACAATGCTTGCAGATTCCGACAAAGGGACCCGGTCTCCCACATGTTCTTCATCCTATTATGGAGCCCTTGCACTCCATGTTCAAACTCACAACTGAAAGTGGCATCTTCGAACCCCTCGCACAAACGGGTGTGCACCAGCGGCTCTCTATATTCACGAATGATGTCATGGTTTTCTTCAAGCCCAAGGAACTGGAGATAAGGGCATGCTGACAGATCATGACACTCTTTGGGCCAGCCTCAGGTCTCCTAGTAAACCTTGCAAAGAGTGTGGCCCTTGCCGCCCGATGCTCTACTATGGGAATCGACGGGTACGTGGGCTGCTTGAGTGTGCAAGCGCATTGTTCCCCTGCAAGTACCTAGGCCTCGCACTCACAATAAGGAAGGCAACAACGGCACAATTCCAGTACCTGGTGGACCAGTTCTCGAGTCGCCCACCCAACTAGAAGGCGACCACCCCGCCGAAGAGTGGGCAACTCATTCTCATCCTGTCACTATTGTGCGCAATTCCATTTCACGCCATGCTTGCGCTGAACATACCACCAAAAGCATTAGCAGCCTTATCAAAGGCAAGATCTATAGAAACTTCCTATGGTGTGGGAAGATGGAGGCTCGAGGAGGAAACTACACCGTTGCTTGGGACATGGTATGCCGACCCAAATGGGCAGGAGAGCTTGGGATCCCAAACCTCCGATGGCTCAACACGGCCATGTTGGCAAGATGGCCATGGTTGAAGTGTAAGGATCACTCGAGACCATGGGCGGAGTTCAAAATCTCAGCCCCCGCGGATTCTTTAGCACTAGTATGAGCGACATGTACGGCCACGGTGGGCGATGGCAAAGAGATGCTCTTCTCGGTGCAGGAGTTAGCCCCATGCTCTATGGAGAGGTTCCAAAAAGGTCCAGATCTACACTCACGGGCTCGGAAGCTCTATTGAACAACTCTTGGGCTGCGGGGATTGGGCCTGATATCACGCCCACTATGCTTGCGCAGTTCCTTGATCTCTGGCAGCGTGTTGGCGAGGTCCACACAATGGGTGATGCACGCGACCTATTTCTATGGGCTTGGGAGAGGGATGGCATATTCTCAGCCAAGTTAGTATATGCGACCAAGTTCGCGCGACTTGAGCTGGCACCTATGTCGATCTTCACCTGGAAGTTGAGGGCCCTCCTGCAGCGTCGCTTCTTTGCATGGCTAGCTATCAAGAACAAATGTTGGACCTCCGACAGGTTGGCGCGAAGGGGACTTCCTCACCAGGCCGCGTGCCCCTTCTGCGACCATCAGGATGAGACCATGAACCATATAATGATCGGATGCGTGTTTGCAAGAGAGATCTAGGAGAGGGTGTGCATGACTTTGGGGCAGCCGTGGCGCACACCCATGATGGACGAGTCCTTCCCCGATTGGTGCGCAAGACAGGAGGCCCTTGGGAAACACCGGAAGATGGCTCGGGCGACGTGCATCCTTGTCATGTGGGAGTTGTGGACACACCACAATGCGATCGTCTTCGATGGTGCAACACATTCTACACGACACGTGCTAGAAAACATACGAAGCGACACCCAAGATTGGAAGGAGGCCGAACTATTGAGAGGAGGTGTCGATGAGCTTGTAGCTGGGTTGATACTGTGGGGTAGTAGCGAGTAGTCGTAGATACTTACCTAGATGGTGTGGCAATGAGCCGCAAGTAAATAATTTTGTACCGAACAATGTGGTGAAATTATTCCTTATCTTTTTTTAATATATGATACACACTCGTGCGAGAAAAAAAAATGCACCTCCTGTTAAGCCACACCTTAAACCGACCCTTAAAACGAGTTTTTTTACGAACTGAAAACCGTATTTTCAGTTCCACGGTTTAAGAGGTCTGCTAGAGTTGCGCTAACACCTCGGATGTGTTCCCTATCTGATGGCGCTATCACTCTACTTTAGCCATCATCACGTCTAGGATATAATCCAAATTTTGACGGCACCTCCTTTGTTTAAAAGGACATTCTCAACAAGAATATCACGAAAAATCATCTATATAGCCATGATAACCATAGATATACATACACGCGATACAAATGATGAATAATGACTTCATGACACGAGGCAATAAAGCGAGAGTGACCAAATTCTCACGTAAGCAAGAGACTCTCATACTAAGGCCACAAAAGATAATCCAAGTATTATATGATATATAAGCCTGATGTTTTTTGTAATCTAGGATAACACAACTAGGTACACCCTATCCCTATGAGATACTGAGTTGTCACAACATCTTGAAATCAACGAAATTATCGAAAGGCTCGAAAAAAATCCAAAAAAATGTGACCCCAAGTGCGAAGTCTAGGAATTGAACCCTCATGGGTTGGTTCCACCAAAAGGAACCTAACCATCTAAGCTATGCTCAGTTCATGATGAGATCACACCTTGATATACAAGGCAATAGGTTAATACCTATACACGCATGCCCAAATCTCTTTCATATCTATCTCTAACCTAAGGGCCTTGAATTTTTTTCAAGCATCCTTTCTGTGGAATCCCAATTGTTCATGCTTCTTATGGTGCTTTGGTTGTTTCACTATCATCACGGTGCAGTGCGCGTTGTGAGTGCAGTAATCGCTCACGCTCCCAAGAACGGCCCTGCAAGAACTCAGTTTGATTAGGTAAAATTCTATCAATTATAAAATAGTGACATGATTAATGGATGTTGCTCAATCGTTGTTTCGGTTAATCGTGTCAGTTGCATCTTTGTTGGACATTTTTCATCCTTATTACAAACATGGTCACTGGTTGGCCATGCCCATGGGTCTCATGCAAACCAGACTTTCCATATCTCTAATTCAAACGTTGTTTAATAAAATTTCACTTGTTACTAATTGCCAAAACCCCTATGGTCATGTATAGTTAGATTGTTCCGCTACCATAATGTCTTTTAGCACATTGACATATTGCATTGTACTCCCTTCACTTCTTCAATATTAGTCACTGTAGAGGTTCCATTACGTACTACATATAGAACAAAATGAGTGAATCTACAGTCTAAAATATGTTTATATACATCCGTATATAGTTCATAGCGAAATAAAAGACTTATGTTTAGAAATGGAGAAAGTAACAAGTTAGGTATATGCACTGTTGATGCACAAGTCAGGGTAATAAAGTTTTTTTTTCTTGAAAAAGTTTGTATTGTCCTTAGTTCCTTTGGACCAAAATAATTATAGTTCTATGTTTATCCCAAGTCAAACTTGAGGTAGAATTACATGAATCTTTATTTTAATTTTTGTGGGTGATAGAAAAATGGTTACGAATCTAACAAAGCATTTTTTTGTGTCGTAGTTGCTAATATTTTTTTATCGGAAATGTTACCTGGCAAACGTTTGTTAGGGGGCTAACCCTGACGACCACCTTACCAACCATCGCACGGATTTTGGCGCAAGGCCATTACCACGTAGATCCCCTTCAGTTGTTCGTTGTATGCTGCTCTCTAGCGAACATGCGGGTTTTTATTTTGGGTGCAAAAAATTGATTGTTTCGTTGTAAGCTGCTCCCTAGCACGTGCGGGTTTTTTTGGGGTGCAAAAATTGAACAACAAAGGTGACAAGTTGGGGGTGGAACACACAGCCTCACGTGCATGCATAGGTGTCTATGACCACTGAGTTGAGAGAGCTTTTGGCAATCTTTTGTGGTTAAAATGCCACATATGGGTTTTCAAAGTTAATTTTTTTCAGTTCACCCAAAAATCCCGAAATCTTTTCATTTCTCACAGGGCAATTTTATTTTTATAGCATGACATTTCTTTAGGAGGATGGAACTTTTTGTTATTGAAAGGATGACATTTTTATTATTAAGAGATGGCATAATTATTTTTGAGAGATGACATTTTTTACTATTAATGACGTGCAAATTTTATTACTAAGCACATGACATTTTTAATAAACAATAGGATGGCATTTTTTTTCAATAATAGGATGGCATTTTTCAAGGAAAAGAAATATGATGACATTTTTATTATCGAGAGATGAAAAATTTATTTCCAATGGCAAGAAATTTTTATTACTAAGCGCATGGCATTTATTAACAATAGGATGCCATTTTTATTATTGAGATGAGGCCATTTTTTATTATAAATAGAATGGAAATTTTTAATGTTTGAGATGATGGCATTTTTTTATTTTTAATGGAATAATAGTTTTATTGTAGGAGGATGACAATTTTATAAAGTAGCGCTGCAATTTTTTCTCAGAGCATATGGCATTTCCTCAATATATGAGTTTGTGGTTGTTTATTTTGCGTGTGCCATTTTTATCCAAAGGATGGCCGTTTTAAAGTTTATCATTGCAAATTTTATTTTACAGTTCATACCTAGTTGTTCCATAATCATTGTATATTTAGAAAGTTAAAGATATGACAGCTTTTACAAAGTAAAATGTCTTTTTTTAGAAATTAGATCATGGTAATTAGAGTATATTTTTTTATTGATGGAACTTTTTCAAAAAAGAGAAAGTTAAATGAGCCTCTGGGTCAAACATGGGTTGCGCCAGAGGGAACAAAGACTGAATCACTTGAAATATTTCATTGGAGGGTGCCTTCACTAGCGAACAAATCATTCATTGGAGGGCAACCTCTGAGTTGATGCGCCCCAGATACGAGAGCATCTACAGCCGGACGTCTCAAATCATATCTCATATGGACTCGTCCGGTTAGTGGCCAGGCAGGAAAGAGAAAAAAAGTGACCCCATCGAACATTTCATATCATCTCTATACGTGCGGGTTGTTCGTAAACCCTCATGTTAAGGACAAATGCAGGGAAGATATGAAAGCTCGCGGACGCGCCCGATGAATCCGCCAAATAGAACGCGGTCCCACCTTAGACCACCTTTTTAATTAATTTTTTTCTTTCCTTCTCTTCATTTTCACCAATCACGTCTAAGTGACCGGATATACGAAAAAGAAAATAAAGAGTGATTGTACGGACAGACAAATAGAGACTATCATTCAGTGAAAGGGTGTGTCTGCGGATATTTAAGGGGTCATATTTACTAAGTCCGGCTATAGATGCTTTTAGGATCTTTCTTTCATAGTTTTGGTCAAATTTAATGAAGTTTGATATAGAAGAAAACTTAAATTGTTATTTTTCTAGTAGAAATACTTAAATTATTTTGAAACGATAGAAGCGCGAGTACCAAAGGTAGAAAGGCAAACGAACCTCTTGAAAGCACCGTAGCCATGGCTGCCCATAACCAGCATGTCTGCATGATGCCTCTCAACTGCCTCGCACAGCACATTCCTGGCGTCGCCCTCTTTCACTTCATAGCTGACATCGGTCACCTGCATATGCATAGCGACGATGTATCATTACTTAATAGCTTATTATGCTACATGGCGACCAATAAAGCGAAGCCTCCACACGATCTCACAAAGCACGCCGCATACATGTGAGCAGTGCTCCTTGGCCTTGTCGATGACTCTGGCGGAGGCGCGCTTGAGGTCGAGCTCCACCTTCGGGAGCAGCTCCGCCGTGCCTATGCCGGCGATGCCGATGACGGAGGCGGCAGGTGGCTTGGCGCTGACCACGATGAGGTGGTACTGCTGCGGCTGGCCGGGGGCGAAGAAATGGTGGATCGTCCACTCCAGCGCGTAGTAGCTGTGCTCGCTTTCGTCGATCCCCAGCACCATCGCCGGCTTCCAGCTCGCCGCCGGTTTCCCGTTTGCTGCTGATTCCGTCGCCGCCGCCGCCGGTGCAGTCGACGTCTCTGCCCTCTCCGCTGCCATGAGGGCCTCTCCCTCCGCCGCCATGTTTCCTTGGGCCAGCTACCTAGTGGCCTACCCTGCACTTGGTTGGCTTTGATGATGATGAACAAGAGAAGAAGGGAAGCAGCTGATGACGCGAACGATTTAGACCGCTGAAAAATGGGGCTAGCGGCTGGGAGGAGGACCCGGAGCGCGGGAAGCGCGCAGGGTAGCCTCAGTGTCCTGTGGCTATCAAATTTTGTTCCATTGCTTTTGTGAGTCTCTTTTTGCAAGGAAAAAAAAATCTGAACAGAAGAGGAATGAATTTACAAACCACACTTCTACAAGAAGTAAACACACGTGTCCACTGCAAGGGACTTGCAGTCTTGATTAAATTTACATATACATACAACGCTTGTACAATGCATGAATCTGCAATCACAAATAACAGTGTTCTGATGAGGCGCATCAGTTATTCACCATCTCAAACAAGAATCCACATGTAGCTACTTGCAGGAGTTCACTACTCTTCTGAAGGTGTGAACTGTGACATCTGCGATCCATTTATTCACAAACATGCACAAATACCGATCACTGGGTTCAGCGACCAGTCAAGGCTGGGCGTTGCTCAGTGCTTGTGCTTTGGCTTCTTCACAATCATCACGGTGCAGTGCGCGTGGTGGGTGCAGTAGTCGCTCACACTTCCAAGAACAGCCCTGCAGCAAAGTTCAGGAAAGTTGATATATATTTTATTTTTTTGCGAGAATCAGCAAAGTTGATAATGCAAGCTAGCAATGATGGATAATTGAAAGTAAAACATGGGAGATATTTCGTATTGAATACCAGAGGTGTCTAACTAGGAGGACAGTTCATGGATTTATTTCCATGGGTTTTAGGCTTGGAGAGAGTAGCAATTGTCGCCAACACCGCCAAGGTGCCATTCATCCAAACTGCAAGCAGGGGAGAACAGAGCACAAGTAGCAAAATGCTGCAATACCTTTTGATTGCTCCATAGCCATGGTTGCCCACAACCAGCATCTCTGCGTGATTCCTTTCGACCGCCTCACAGAGGACGTTCCTTGCATCCCCCTCCACCACTTCGAAGACACCATCGCCCACCTACAGCAAAATCATCAACAATCTTATAATGAGCAAAAATGGTTCACCACCCTCGCTCGAAGCATAATCTCAAACTGACAACCGATTCTCAAGTCGAAGCCAGCTTAAATTTGGTCCAACTAGTCTTGTCATCCGCGGGGAAATCAGACAGTTACCGGGAATATTATATACTCATCAGAAATATACCTGCGCCTGCGCGCAGAGCTCCTTGGCCTTGTCGATGACGCGCAGCGAGCTCCGCTTCAGGTCCGCTTCCACGAACGGCAGCACGTCCGCGGCACCTGAAAAGTTAAAACTGACCGATAAATCTCCGGTACGGAACCGATCGGACGCAGTCCCCAATTCTGGAAACGCGGGGGAGGGCGGGAAGAGGGCGCGCACCTGGTCCGGCGAGGCCGACGGCGGACGCGGCGGTGGGCTTGGCCGTGACGACGACGAGGCGGTACTGCTGCTGCCCCGGGGAGAAGAAGTGGAGGAGCGTCCACTGCAGCGCGTAGTAGCTGTGCTCGCTCTCGTCCACCCCGACCACCATCGTCATCTTGCCCGCTGCCGGCCCCGAAGCCGCCGTCGCCCCCGTTTCCCCCGCCATGGCTGCCTGCACCAGAGCTTGGGCTTCTCTCCTGCGACACGCTGCACGATCCGCGCGGTCTCTCGACGAGTCTGGAGTGGAATGGAAGCGCAGCGGCGTGTACTCCTCATGAACCTTACGATAATAATGACGTGCTTGACGGGTGGGACCGGTGGCTACCTTACGTTATCTGATTCGTCAGTCGAGAGTTTACTCCTGGGATGCCATCGTGCCGGTGCGTTGTATTTCGCCGGCTTTGACGGTCAAAGTTACTCATCGGCAACTTCGACTTTTGTCGCTTGTTGGCAAATCATTCGCCACCATGGATCACCCACTTGTCATGCAAACTACTTTGGCCTCTTTGGTTAACAGCCTAAAGTTGTCAAGCCTAATTTTACACAGTATTTGGTTCATTATCACATTTATGAATTGTTAAACTTTTCTAGCAACATGGTCTTTTACACTGTTTTTTAGACATGTGTTTGACTCATTATCATATTTATGAATTGTCAAACTTTTCTAGCAACATGGTCCTGATGTCATAGGCTTACTTCTTTTGACAATTCTATCATACTTATGATGACTATTTTGTTACCCTCACTTATTATGGTAGCCATATTTTACAAAAGCTTAGCTATGACAAAGTTAGTCATTGACCAAACATGTCCTCCCTTTGTGCCGAAATATAAGATGATTTTCTACTTCAATTTCGATATGTGAGAGCAGCATATAAACAAATAAAATATGATTAAGGTCATCTTCGCTCATTTGTCCCTCGTGAACGGATGCCTGACGGGCTTTTCAAAATTCAACAATATGGACACTTGGACTCCCCAGATTTAACCATATGTAGGGGAGAAATGTGGTTATCTAGACTACCCGTTATATTATCTCTAACACATGGATCCAACACAAAATACCCATCCCACGACGTATCCTCTACTTTTCCTGCCGGATCCTCGCCTTGCCACTTGGTTTCCCGCTGTAGCGGGACATTTCCCACTCGTGCCATCTCCTTTGAAACCGGATGACTGTACTACGTCTAAATTGTGTTTGGCTTCCCTTCCCAAGAGGAGGAGAGGTGCAACACAGTAGAGATAAGTATTTCCCTTACCAAGAATCAAGGTTATTGAACCAATAGGAGAATGACGTCAACCTTCTTTAGCAGCACCTGCACATACATAACCAAACACTTGAACCTAAGGCGGGCAAGAGGGTTGTCAAGCCTCTTGAACTCGTTACTTGCAAGGGTTAAATACTGATAGATAAATAATATAGATAGATAAAAGTAAATAACAATAAATAAATTGAAGCAAAATATTTTTGGAATTTTTGTATTTATGTTTGAGTAGACCTGGAGAAAATAGTTTTTGCTAAAGGTTTCTCTCATGAACATAACATACGGTAGGTAAACAAATTACTGTTGGACAATTGACAGAATAGCGCATAGTTATGACATGTTATTTACGACAATGATCATGTATATAGGGCATCACATCCATAAATAAGTAGACCGGCTTCTACCTGCATCTACTACTATTACTCCACTCATTGACCTTTATCTAGCATGCATCTAGAGTATTAAGTGTGAAACAGAGTAATGCTTGGAGCAAGATGACGGAACCCCGATCACTTTGGCTGGATAACGGCAAGTCAACTTGTCCCGAACGGCGCCCCACGGAGTCCACCCATATCCGGTCGAACGATGGAGAGCTCGTCCACCACCGCCGCCTTGTCGACCACCCGAAGAAACTCCCGAATGAGGGGAGCCTGCCTGAGATGGTTCGGAATCCCCATGACCCGCACCCAGCACTCCTGGAGCCGCGACACTTCAAATGGGTCTGAGAATGGCTCTCCCACCTCCGCCTTGTGTCCGCTGATAGGAAGCATAACGGTCCCACTCTTTTGAGCGATCCACAGAGCAAGCTTGAAGGGGTAGATGACCGAGAAACAGTTCTTCCGGATCATGGTAACTTGCGAGTCCCACTCCGACTCCCACATATCTGCCAAGTCCAGCCGAACTGAATCCTCCGTGGCCTCCCCTTCCGTGACCACGAACGAAGCTGCGTTGGCCGTAAGCTGTTCCTCCTCATCTGAACCACCCTCCAGAAGGTAGAAGCCCTGGCCTTCAACCCCAAATCCATACATCACCAGCTCCGGCTTGGCTTGGCGGGTCGGGCAATTGTTGGAGGTGTGCCCTTCCACCTTGCAGACGAAACAGAGAGGGGCATTCCGACACTTGATCTGGTAATGGCCCTTCTGCCCGCACTTGAAACACCTCACTTCAGCCAAGTTGTGGCCCGATCCGGCCCGCTCTCCTGAAGATGACCGACGACTTGCCCCCGAAGCATATCTCTCGCCCTCCCGTGGGCACCAGTCGCCCTCCCCACACCACTAGGATTTATCACCACCCTCAGCCGAAGCCCTGGCCCCGCTCCCCCCACGACCGAAGGAACGTTGGCTCTGAGATGGGGAAGACCTGGAGGAGGTGGAGGCAGAGGCGGGGACTCGCGGGCGCGAGAAGAGGATCGACGAAGCAAGTCTGAAGCACGAACCCCCGGGCCTGTGGGACGCTCCCTCGACCGCGACTCCCTGCGGTTCGAGAGTTGTGCCCGCAGGTCGCTCTCACGCATCTCCTCCGCCGCCGACACCGGCGTCGCGTCCTCGCGAGGACGCTTGTTACGCCCATGTGCCTGCAGCCTCCTTTCCTCCTCCATCTACCGCGCGCACGCGACCAGCTCTGGGACCTCCGATGACGCGATGAATCGAGCAGTTTTCCCCCACACGAGGATGTCGCGCGACGCTCCAGGAAAACCTAGCGGGGACTGGCAACCCCCCGCGGCAGCCACCACCACTTCTTATAGTGGCTGGCACCGGACTGGGCTGTAGGCCTGATGGCGCACTCAGCTGGGCCGACCGCACTAGCCCCCTCACGTGTCAGGCCCAACGAAATGCCCCCACCGCCCTGGGCGGCCGGGCCGCCAAATCAGCAAAACTGAACCCAAAGGAGGGACCCAGGCCTGGCCCGAGACCCCGCATTGGCCAGCCAGGCCCCACAGGCCCAGCTTGCCCATCCTGCTTCGCCCCATCGTGCCCCCCTCCGTCGCGCCGTCGACCGCGCCCCCGCCGACGAGCGGCAGGAAAGCCGCCTGCGTGAAAGCTGGCTGGGGCGTCCTCTCCCCCGGCGTCCGACCAGCTGCGACGCGAGCCTTCCGACCTCCCAGCCAACTCACGCTGCCGCACTAGCGAGCCTGGCGGTGTCGCCGCCCGCGAACCAGCCAACGCCAGGAGTGAGGCCGCGGGATTGGATTTGCGTCGGCGAACCAGAATCCACCCCCCTTTCACACGCTCGCCATGCGGATCCGCGAGGCCTTCCGCGGAAGTGGTGCGGACCGGGGCAGATCTGGGCACGCCGCTCGCAGGGCTACGAACCCTAGGCGCTAGATCGCACCGCTCCGGTAGCCGAGAGGACTCCGAGCCTCCCGAAGTCCCCGCTTGACGGCGAGCTTCGCCCCCAAGGGTATCCCACCGTCGCCGAATTCCACCTCCACCAGGCCTGGAAACGTCGAGACCACCTCGGCAACCTCATCCTCCGCGTCAGACAGCTCGCCCAACGCCCAAAATTTGCGGCCCACCCCCTTCCCTGGACCAGCCTCCGCCGCGGCACTATGGCGCAGTCCCGCCCGAATCTCCGCCGTCGGTGGCTCCCTTCCGAGGACGGCTGACGGTGCGGGGGTGGAGTGTAGGAGGGAGGTCGAGGGAGAGGGGGTGAGGACGGGAGCGGGAGCTGGAGCGCCAACGGTCATTTTGCCTCCATGCATCTCGGCACAGTTCAATAAGTACTTTGCTGAACATAAGTGTTGTTATTTCCGTCTATTTAGTACTATTAAAAGTAGATTTAGTTATTGTTTTTAAACTGGATTATGCTTTCATTTTGGTTAGGATCATGTTGATGTACAATTTTATTTCAAATCTAAAAATTAAATTGCTGGCACGATACCAATATGACATTCCACTACTGATGAATATTACTGATAGGTTTGACCACGTCACACACCATCACTCTCTAATATACTATTGGCATAGGCTCCAACAAAAGCACAATTTTTTAACAATGACAATATATTGGTGGCGTCGAGTTTCCACGCCAACAAGATTGATTTTGCCACGTCATAGCTGGACTTTTTAGCACTAGTGATAGATGATGCTAGTGGGCGATGGAGGGGTCCGTGGTTCGAGGAGCAACATTCAAAGCTACTATCTAAGCGGCACACCTCCTCACCCCAGATGTAGCGATGCGACCAGACCAAGGAGAAAACACGCCGGGTGACAAAAATATTAGAGTCGCTAAAAACAACTGATCGATAACCAGAAAAGACTAAGTCTACCATGTAGTGTTGGTCTCATACCCAGGCCAGTGAAAACTAGCAGTAGCGTCGACCCTCTACCCCGTGCTACTGTTAAACCTCTACCTATAAAGCATTTTCTAGTAGTGCATGTTTTGAGTCAACCAAAGCTCCCCATAAGCACAACATACAAAACTACATAAATTAGATATACAACTACAAAAGACTAAGTCTACCATGTTTTCACATGTTCTTATTGTCCTCCCTAAATGGCATAGGAGCATGAAAACAATTCCTAATTTCTATCATTGTAATTACTGTACATGTGATGGGGATAGGGTCACTTGACAACCGGGCATCCCTTGGCTATCACTCCTGGCGCCGTTGGGCATGACGCCAAAGGACAGTGGTCGTCGGCAACACCACCCCACCACCTCACTCCATAGATGTCGAAGTAGCCTAGCGATATGAACGTGAGCACTCCCATGAATGCGACACCAGCATCGAGCCCTGCAGCGAGCACGTAGGTGTGCCTCATCCACCATGCCTTGTGTCGTCTGTATATGAAGTGGTTGAATACGATGCCTACGAGTCCCCACATGAGAAAGTTGACAGATCGTGCCGGAAGTAGTCCTCCGGCGCCGGCGAAGATGAGCGGGATGTTGATGCTCTTGAGGAAAGTGTTGTGCGGGTACCAACGGCAAAGCAGCCAGATGGGCAGTGGTGCAAGGACCCCGACGAGGAAGAAGTAGTTCATCTGCCAGTAGTTTCCGAGGCGGCCAAACATACGCAGCGGTCCGACGACACCCCAGATGATGGATGCGTTGTAAAAGACGTCGTCTCCTGGACAGGTCCAGGGGCTACCCTCCGGCAGGACATCAACATCGCATACGTTCTTCACCGTTGTCAGCAGCCACCATGCAGTCGCGAAGTGCACCGTTGAGGACGTGACCGTCCCAGCCAGCTGCACAAAGAACATGGACCTTGGGGGTATCTTCATGTAATGCCCAAGCTTGAAATCTGACACGAATGTCAATGCCTGCCCCATGCTTATGTAGCCGTACGTCTTGAACACTACGTTGGCCAACGGCTTCCCAGGGTAGAGGTACCCGATGATGAGCTCGGTGATGATATTTAATCCAGGTTGCTGCACCAAAGAAAATTTTCATGTCTCATCATTAGAGATAAATCTCATAGCCACCATGAGGTCATGAAAAAGAAAAGATCACCCAAGTGATGATAACCATTGGTGTTTTCAAAGAGCTTACAGAACTTCGCATAGTAGCCACATCCCACACAACTTACCATATTTGTCGTCGCAGTGATGATGCCGATGGGCAATGTGAAGGTCAAGGCGATGGCACAAGCAAGGAGGAGTCCCCAATATGGTAGTTGCAACTGGCCTCCAAAACCCTCGCATGTGAACAATGACAGCGCCAACACGAGGACCAACATTAGGTGGAACCACCACTGCGGCACAGACCTGTAGTTCCTCTTCATGATCCTGGTATGCACATCCTGCTCCTTGCCCTTCTCTGACGATGTTTTCCTCCATAGATCAAAAATCTCCCTGCATCATTCAACATTCAAAGTCATAAGTCCTAAGTGAGAAAAGCTGACCAATTGGAGAAGATTAAACAGCCAGATGCCACAAGTAACTCAAGGAATGTACTACTCTCTGGATGAAAACCGAGACATCATTTAGAGGGTCAAGTTTTGCTAGTGTATCGTGTTGAATAGGGGATTTTATACCATGGTTTAGATATCTTTTTTCCATAAGTTCTCTGGAGAATAAATAAGTAATGAAAGCTCACGTTACTCTTTATTGCAAATAGATCTTTGATAAATCGACCGTTCCTCTGTGTACTTCTATTGAGAAGCATACGGCCCTTGAGGACATATTTTCGTAGAAGCTAGGTTTCTGTTGAGCTCACTAACCTTTTACTCTCTCCGTCCCAAAATAACTGTCTCAAGCTTAATACAACTTTGTACCAGAGCTAGTACAAAGTTAAGACACCTATTTTAGGACGGAGGGAGTACTACATAGGAGATTGAGATGGCTATTAAGTAAATGAAACTAAAATATGCCTGGGCCAGATTCGACGAAGAGTTTAGACAAAGGCATGCCACCTCAGAGCTGGTCACTATGCGTGCAATTTTCGGGTCTAGATTATTTGGAATATCGATCTGTGATCTTGTAGAAAAACTCGTTATTTGGTGATTCGAGTGCAATTTATTTCCATTTTTATTGGACGATGGAATATATATTTTAGAAGATTTACTGACATAAATCAGATTATGTTTACACACATCACGTAACCATATAAGTTATGAGTTTTCTCCATTCACTTTACAAACACGTTTTTAGTAAGAAAGGTTGTAGCCTCGAACTATTGCCTTTTAACTATGTTGTACAATATGGGGTAATAAATCTGAAAATTTTATACTCATGCATGCCAGGATACCGATGCTATGGAAAAAGGAAAAACTCCAATCTCTGATCCAATTTTTCTTACAGATTAGGGAAATGATAACTGGGGAATGTTCCTTGGGAGGAAGGTCCCAGGGAACGCCCCCAAAGCTGTATGATCACGATCAAAAGAAGAACAATTTTTCTGCGAAACGTGACAATTTTTTCTATTTTTTTTCTGCTAGACACGTTTCTTCCAAATGACAAAACCTAAAAAATTGCCATGACAACTTTAGTATTTTTGGTGTGGCAATTTTGACGTTCTCTGGGGAAAACACTCCCACGAACCGATTTGTTGTAATAACATGATGGTTAACAGAAGGCTCGGAGATAGCGAATAGGAACTTACTTGCCATGGTAGAGCGCAACATGTGAGAGCGTGGACAAGAGACCAGCAAAGCCGAATCCATAGTTGAGGGCGAAGAGCACGCTGAGGTGAATGCGGCTGTAGGCGTTGTACTCGTGGAGGTTGAGCGTGAAGGTTTTGGGGTCGAGGATGCGGTTGGTGTCATAGCGGTTGCCTGCAGCGTCGAAGACGTGCGACGAAATGATAGGGAAGCGTTTGGCATTGTAGGTGTTGGTCCAGTAGAGGAGCGGCACGGCAAAATAGTTGTTGAGGGAGAAGCCGGCCATCATGTTGAAGATGGCGAACGCCGGGGAGGCGAGCGGGTTGCCGATGAACCCCGCGACGGTGTTCCAGTCGAGGCCCAAGGAGCCGACGCCGAGGCCCTTGAGACCGGAGCCGATCTGCTGCGCCGTGATAGAGTCTTTGTAGAACCAGCAGAGCGCCGAGAGGGTGCTCGCCGCTGGGAACAGGTAGCTGGGGATCAAGTAGTAGGCGAAGCTGCAGATCATCACGATGAAGAAGAATTGCAGCCGTGTCAGCTGCCCCTTGGGCCTCTTCTCCTCCTCGTGCATCGCCCTGTATATGGTCATACGACGGTCTATGGTCATGCAGTTTTGGTCCATATATTATAATAATATACATCATTCATTTGTATAGACAAGTTGCATTGCTTCAAGTCTCTCTCAACAACTCTACGTACGTACTGACCTGAAGAGGGTGACCTGGACAAGGTTTAGAGGCCACCACATGTAGGCCGAATCCACCAGGTACGTCCTAAACAAGCCAGCCCATCCGTACCCAAGCAACTGAAATTAAACAGAGCCCCACATTGGCCAAAATGACCTCGAAATTCAGCCAATGGATATGGAATGAAAAGTCGAGCTAATATTGGATCACCTGGGTTGTTTGCGCGAGCAGCATGGCCGCGTAGGGGTTGATCTGCCGCTTATAGAAGACCTTGACGATGGCGATGATGTTCATGGCATAGACGCCGCTGGCGCCCGCACCGGCGAAGATTGTGATGAGGCAGTGCTCCTTGAGACTGAAAGGGCCGGGGTTGAGGGTGAAGGTCCAGCCCATGAGCGGGACGCGTATGAGCTTCGCCGGCAGCGCCGACGCCATGAACCGGCCGATGGGCAGGGTGGCGATCTGCACCACCACGGTGCCGATGCTCAGCTGGTTGGACCGGTACATGAAGAACTCGTTGACGAAGGCCAGCAGCACGCAGGACGGCATCCCCAGCACCCATGTTCGGAACGTCAGGGACGGCTCCGAAGGGTCGTCGGTTATCGGCACCGTGTTCCGGACCTCCTCGATCGGGTGGTCGTTCACCTCTTCTTCTGCATCGTCTGCAGATCAGTTATCATTTGCAGTAACAGCGATCAAACTAGCGAAACATTGAGATCTCCATTTGGCTTTGTTTGGTACAAAGATCACGTGAAGCTCCGATGGCAAGATGAAATTATGAAAACCATGCTTGATCCAAATGAATGAATGCATTAACAACAGAATGACACGAAAGAAGACGCAGAAAGGTTGCGGGCAAACGTACAGCGGGTTTCTGCCATCGGAACGTGCTCGCCGGGCTCGGGCCTCCCGGCCTACGGAAAGTTGGCGGTCTCCTCCAGGGGACACGCCAGGGCAATGCGCGCTAGCTGCCGTTGAAACCTCTTTGGTTTAAGAGTGACCTTCTCCGTTTCAGTTTGTGTCGTATTTCTAAAATAGGCTGGCTATTATTAGAAACAATCTCGCATGACCTCACTTGTTTGTAGGGTCTCAGATCCTGAGATGCAGTAACCTTGTAGCTTGAAAGAGGAGTTGTCGGTGACCTTTCGGGGTTTCCGCTATTTGTCTGTCACTCAACAGCCGGCTCCCGCATCTGTATGTCAAGTAAACAGCATAAAGCAATCACAATTAGGGTTAGGGCAAAAATAACTACCAGTTTTATTTTCGGCCCTGACGCCTGCTACTTTTTCGTAACTCTATTAAAAAAAAATCTGATCATCGTACTCATCCATCCTCTTCCTCTTTTGTTTCTTTTCCACACACCTCCAGAGTGAATTCAATAAAGAATTCTAGTAAAATCTCATACGGCATACAATAGACATATATATAAATAGAGATCCACGCATACCTTATGTAACTGTAATCGTCATGTATGAGGCAGCGATATGGCTATCCCCGGCAGCCTGGACATCCACAGATTCGGGGCTTCTTTGAATCGAGGAGCCGCTACGCGCTCACAGAAGATGGATACGTGAAGAATCTATGTTCTCACCTCCCAGCTTCGTGTATGACTGGGAATTCCCGTTTGACTTGTTCTCTTTTTAAGGATCCACTTGCCCGGTTACCCCGAAAATTGGGAGCACGTTCCAAAACAAAGCAATTGGACGGAGAGTTTTCAGTTGGTGGATTAAGGAAAGAAATCAGGAGCCATTTTTCCATACGATTCCTGACTAATCGCGTGCAATAAAAGATCTGCTCCACAATCACCGCACGGCTCCCGGAAACAATCGTACCAGCGAGGAAATCAAGGAAAAAGTTATACTCGGCTCAGTTTTCGTCGAGTGAGCACGTATATTTCGCTGCGCATACCTGGGGCCCCTTGCATCTGTGGCGCGGGCCGGCCGCCCCTCTCGCCCGGGAGTCCCTAATCAGCGCTTGGTTTTGGGCCGGCACATGTAGCGCTCGCCTGATCGCTCGCTCCTGACTGATCGCTCGCTAGCTCCGGTCTGATCGTTCCCTCCCTGGCTTGAGGACTGTTTTTGGTCGTGCGTACTTGATCAGTTAGTTAGTCAATCGTTGACTTTAATAAAAAAGAAGAAAATAAAATAAAAATAAAAATAATAAAAAATAGGTATTTCAAAATAATTCATGAAAAGGTATCGAGATAGTCAAAAGTAGTAATCAGAATGACCCGACACAACACGAAAACCATGTAGCGCTCGCCTGATCGCTCGTTCCTACTTGATCGCTCGCTCGCTCCCGCCCTCCCTCGCTCGAGGACTGTTTTGTCATGCGTAATTGATCAATTAATTAGTCAACCATTGACTTTAATAAAAAAGAAGAAAAAAAATAAAAATAAATCGGTATTTCAATAAAGTTCATGGATTTTGAAAAGGTTCGTCCAATTTCTATATGGTTAATTGAATTCAAAAAATCCACTGATTTTCAAAAAACGTTCATCAAATTTGAAAAAAAATCATCATTTTTTAAAAAAGTTCATTGATTTTTAAAAACGTTCATTGAATTTTAAAAAACATTCATCGATTTTTTTAAAGTTCATCGAATATGATAAAGTTCATCATTTTTTAAAAACGTTCAGCGATTTTCAAAAAAAGTTCATCGAGTTTTATAAAATTTCATCATTTATTAAAAATGTTCATCAAATTTGGAAAAAGTTCATAGATTTTGAAAAAAAATCATGAATATTGAAAAAAAGTTCGTCGAATTTGATAAAAGTTCATCAAATTTGAAAAGAATCGCAGATTTTCAAAAAACGTTCATCAGATTTCAAAAGGAGTATATCAAATCTGAAAAAAAGAACAAAAACCAAAAAAATAAGAAAAAAGAACAAAGAAAACTAGTAAAAAACATAACAAAACCCTTCCGAATAAAAATAGAAAGACGAAAAAATAAAATAAAAAATAAATGGAAAAAAGAAAAAGACGTGCTAGTAGAAAAGAGGGAAGAAGTAGTAGCAGAACAACTGATGGTCAAATGGTTATTGCATCGTGTGAATGTACGAGAGATCTTAGGGTCGAATTCCCATCGTGCTCTTTTTTACGATAGAAAAAAGACAATATGGACCGAGCCCAGCTCACGCGGCTACATGCGCCGGTTAGGAAAATTGCACTATAACCGACGCGTGCAGCGCCAAATAGGGTTTGCCCTCTCGCCCCCCCCCCTCCTTAGGGCCGGGCCTGGCCACCACCTCCACTCCTTCTCCGATGATGGCCCTAGGTGGCATTGTCGTGTGCGGGGAACCAACCCTATTTCTTTTTGCTACATCACGTGTGTTTTTTTTGCTGGAATCAGTATCCATTTTTATTACCACCATCTAATTTTTTTGCTGTAACCACATGTCTCTTTTTGTTACCACCATCTTTGGATTTTGCTGGAACCAGCTAATTTGTTTGCTACCACCGGCTTTGTATTTTGCTGGAACTAGCACCCATTTTTGCTACAGCCATGTGGTTCTTTGCTGAAACCAGTGTTTCTTTGCTACAATCATTGTTGATTTTGGCTACAGTCAGCAAAGGTTTTTGCTACATTCATTCACGACGGAGGTGCGACCGTCACGACGGCGATGATGATTTTGCTGCAACTGTCGGTGATTTTTGCTACAACCAACAAATATTTTTGCTAGGTCCATTCATGGCGACTTATGACCCATGGCGGCGGTGACAACGTTTTTGCTCCAAACTTACCGGCGGGCGTTGCGGCCGGTGACTGTCGCCATCGGAGTTGTGACCATCGCCACCACAGTTGCAAGCACATCATATACGCAACAACATTCATGGAGACGGCGAGGAACACAAGAGGGAACGAAGGCGGCTGGTATTTTGCTTCGCCGCCGACGGTGTGGCTGCAAGCGCCGGCGGCAAGCAGCAGTGCGGGATCCAGCAACCGGCAGCGACACTTTATTTTTCTCCTTTTTCGTGGGTAAGGACGACAAAAGGTGAGACATGACAGATCTGACGCCGTGGTTGTCTTCTTTTTTCTCCAAAAGTTTGCGAGGAGGGAGGAAGAAGATGGCCCAACGTGTGAGCTAATGGGGGCCCTTAACGCATGCTAGATCGGACGCTAGGTACCCGACCGGCCGAAATGTCGGCCGGTGCACGGGCGCCTAGCGGTCCCCTTTTTTAATTATGACATATCTGGTCCAACAGTAAGGCCACGTGTGTGCGCGTGCGCGGGGGGAGGGGTGTGTGTGTGTGTGGGGGGGGTATGGATATTAATGGTGAATCTTCCTCAGATCGGAACCATTCTCTCCCCCGGTCACTCCGAGTCACCCACTCTCTCATCTCTCCCGTATTCTCTCTGATCTAGGGCTGGTGATAGTGGCGGCGACTCAGTACACACAGGAAGCACCGAGGTGAGTACTCCAAAGTGGACAACTAGCTCGACAGGGGAGCTTTATTATGCAGCCACCCCAACTGCCACCGGCATATCGCGTGCTAGGGCTATTGTGGCGGCGGCGAACGGAAGGAGGGTGGGTAATTAGGGTTGTATGTACACATTGTTTCAATGCAATTGGATGAACATGTATCGGAATTGGTGATTTGTTCAATGTTAGTTTGTGTATCTATTTGTCTGTTTGATATAGTATTCAAAGGATTTTCTGTTTATATGTTTATATTTTTGACATTGTAGCTCGTTACATCTACGATTAAGTAACTTCATATGGTTATTCGTGCAGTTGTTACACATGATATTAATGTGGTGTTGTAGTACTTGTGTTACTAGTTAGGGGGTTGGAGTAGCAGGTAATACGATCTTTTTAATCCGTTTTTTGTCAGGTTAAATGATGAAATATGGGAAATATGTTTTCATTTGCAAGGTAGAGAGAAAATATAAAGAAATATTACCCTACCAAACGTAATTTACTTACTTTGTTAACACTGATCGAGAATCAGGGCTATGGAGTAGATGGTAACATGTACTATGTGAAGGAGGAGGGAAGGGGTTCGAAGGGTTGAAGGTTTTGGATAGTGAGGACAAAGTAGAAGAAACGATTGACGTGTTTCAAAATTAGGCAATTATGAACACCACAGTCATCAAGTCTAGGACACATTGTAGCTCGTTACATCTAGGATTAAGTAACTTCATATGGTTATTTGTGCAGTTGTTACACATGATATTAAATATGGTTATTTGGGGCTACTTGAAGCCTAAGAAGAAAAGGGCGGCTAGCGCCCCCCCCCGGGGGGGGGGGGGGGGGCTGGGTGCCTGGCTCCGACGGGGGTCCCTGAGGAGGTGACTCCAGTACCACCAGCTCGGGTCGGTCCTCAGCGTTCTCGCGAGGACACGATGTGCATCAACTAGGGGTGCGCAGGCCACTTCCGCTCGGAGTGTGAGGCCCCCCGCGGTGCCCCATGACCCTTGCCTACCTCGGGTACGGGACCGAGCGAGGGAGCTTCTACTATGTGGATACGGAGATCGAGGAGGAGGTGCTGCCGCTACACCTGGCGACGGTCACCCTGGCCCCCGAGCAGGTCCTCCCGTCTGGGCTGGTGATCTCGACCGACCTCATCCAGGCTGAGCTAGCCGCCTACATTGGTGACTTCCGAGACTCCGAGTTCGCTTGGGAGGTGACTGAGACGACCCCCCTCGTCTTCTCGGTCCCCTTCCCCTTGGCCGAACTCCTCCAGGTTTGCTCCCATGACTTCTTCCGCAGCCCCATCAACAAGTTCCTGATCTCCGTCCATGCTGTGACGGTGGAGCCTGAGCCTGTGTCGTCTCTGGAAAAGGTGTGGGTCCTTGTCTACAGCCTCCCGAGGGGAGGCAGGGCGGCACCGCGGGGAGGCAAGCTTACGCACATCCTCAAGGCGATCTCTGAGCCGGTGGGCAAACTGGTCACCGCCGACTTGAGCTCCTTCGAGGATGATGGCCCCGCCCGCATCGAGATCCTCTACCATGCCCCGGCGGAGATTGATGGCATGTCCTTGATTTTCTACTTCGGCTCCAAGGGGAGGCGCCTCACCTTTGAGCTTGAGTCCCTGGCCTCGGTGGACCTGCTCGGATCGGCCCCTGGTGCCACTGATGGGCGCGATGGGAATGGGGCTCGTCTGGGGAGAGCTCCTCCTGTGAGGAGGATGATGTTGATGGCAGGGACCCGCCGGCCGCGTCTGATGGCTGGCGTACCCCGTTCTCCTCTGCCACTGTCCCTTCCAGTCCTTTCGGGGCGGCCTCCCGGGTGGCGTCAGGGATTGAGTCCATGGTCTTCGCCGAGCCTTCCCGTGTCTCCATTGACCTGGTGGTCGTGGGCGGGGATGAGGCCATGGTCGGCTGCCCCCTGTCGCTACCACAGCGGTTTACCTAGAGATCGTGGAGGCGGACGTGCTGAGTGTGGGGATGGAGGTGTGCCCTTCGTCATCGCCGCGCTCGCCGGGGGTGGTCTGCTACTCGTGCTCGCCGAGGTACCCCTCTCCAGCCATGGGGTCCCGGATCGGGAGCCGCCGTCGCCCCTGGATCTGGTCTTGACGGTTGTGACCCCTGCGGCAGCCGGCCACAAGGCTCGGGGTGGGACTTCTCCGTTGGTGTCAGCGCGTCAGAGTGCGAGGCTCAGCCAGTCACGGCTACTCCTGGATGGCCGTGTCCCTACGATCCAGGAGAAGGCCACCTTGCGCGCGGCTGCTCGAGACCCGTCCCTAGGTAACTCCTCCATCCCTCCCGCTCCTTCTTGCTCTGACTCTCGGTTTTCTATTCTTGGTTGGAGTCGGTGTCTCATCTGGCAGAAGTGGCTACCGATAGTGGCATTCTGTTCCGTGGTGAGAAGGGGCCCATCCTGGAGCAGATTTCCGCTATCTGCGCCAAGGAGAAGCTTGAGGGGGCGCTGGCGGAAGCCCGTGCCTGTGCTGCACATGGTGATCCCAGCTCCCATGAGCCCACTGACCCTGGTCATAGAGAGACCAGGGGTGGTGCGACCCCCTCGATGGTGCCTGTGGCTGGGACCTCCCTGTCAGTTCCCTCCTCGCTGAGGGTGCTACGCGGGCGCCCCCCCACACGTCTCAATCCCACTGAACACCGTCTCGAGGTGCGTGGGCATAGCTCCAGGTCCGCCTCCCTCGGTCTGGGGGACACAGCTGCCCCCTCTACATGGGGCGACGTGGCCGCCCGTCTAAGGTTCTCCCCCGACCCGCGATTGACGGGCGGGCTAGCTCGGCCCCGCTTGCGGGGCCTAGGAACCCCTCTGAGGTTATTAAATGATGCTCCTATGTTGGAACATCAGGGGCTTCGGCCTCACTGGCCGGCGACGGCAGCTCATCGAGTATGTGCGACACGAAGAAGTTGACATAGTGGGATTGCAGGAGACGATTCGCCAGGATTTTAGCATGCATGAGCTCCAGAGGCTTTCCCGTCACAAGTTTGCCTGCCAGTGGTTGCCTGCTGCGGGCCACTCTGGGGGCATCCTGCTCGGAGTTAGGTAGGATGCGTTCTTGGTAGAGGATATGGACCGTGGCGAATTCTTCATGAGCATGTCTGTCACTGACCGACGAGTTCACCTTAGTTGGGAGTTGATTATCGTCTATGGTCCGGCGAGCCATGGCCGCTCTGCTGACTTCCTCGCCGAGTTGAAAAATAAGGTGGAGAGGTGCACCACTCCGGTGGTGGTAGCCGGTGACTTTAATCTCATTAGGTGGGCTTCTGATAAAAGCTCTCTTGATGTGGATCGGGCCAGAATGCGTCTCTTCAATGATTGCATTGCTGACCTAGCACTCCGTGAGATAGCCCGCGTTGGGGCTAGGTTCACGTGGTCGAATAAATAGGCGGACCACATCCGGAGTGTCTTGGATCGGGTCTTTGTGTCGGCTCAACGGGAAGTGATGTTCCCACTATGCTCCCTCAAGGCGGTCACGCGGATTGGCTCCGACCATACGCCCTTAATTTTCTCATCGGGGGAGGGTTCCTCCTAGACCCTGTCGCTTCCGCTTTGAGACGTTCTGGCTGGAGCAACCAGGTTTCTTCGAGTTGGTTCACGACCGCTGGCGTGAGGCGGTCTCGTCCCCGCCTCATGTGTTCTGTGCGGTGGATGTATGGCATCACTGTGCTAAGTTGGCTCGCTAGGCCAAGGGCTAGGGGCAAACTTGGGCGCTGACCTCCGGGCCCGTAAAGGGGCCTTGCTGGATCAGATTAAGGTGTTGGATGACCTGGCGGACGGGCCGGGACTGTTTGCAGACGACTGGATCAGGAGATACTCCCTCGAGGCCTCGCTCGTGGATATATTCAAGAGCGAGGAGTGCTACTTCTTGAGCTTGCGTTAGTTTTTTCACATGAAGAGGAAAGGGTGATGCAGCAAAGTAGAGATAAGTATTTCCCTCAGTTTGAGAACCAAGGTATCAATCCAGTAGGAGTATCAAGATGAGGCACCAAGGTACCTGTGCAAAGACAAACAAACTTGCACCAAACGCGATAAAGGGGTTGTCAATCCCTTTACGATTACTTGCAAGGTGAGATCTGATAGTGATAATAGGTAAATATAAATAAATAAAAGTGCAACAAGGTATTTTTGGTATTTTTGTATGTAGATCTGAATATATAATGTGTAAAATAGACCCAGGGACCATAGTGTTCACTAGTGGCTTCTCTCATGATAGCAAGTATTACGGTGGGTGAACGAATTACTGTCGAGCAATTGATAGAATCACGCAAGGTCATGACGATATCTAAGACAATGATCATACATATAGGCATAACGTCCGAGACAAGTAATCACACAAGATCATCAATTTCATTCTCTCCCAAGATTGTGCAACATGTTCATGATCTAGTTGCTTAAAATTCATGATATCATTACGTAGAGAGATAATCTTAGCAGGTGGAAAATACTTGGAAATAAAGGCATCTTTACACTTGTTCCATGAATCAATACTATTTTTGGGTAAAGATGAAAACCAAGTTTTTGCTCGATCTCGTAATGAGAACGGAAATAGCTTCAATATAATCATATCATTATCCACATCTTTCTTCTTTTGCATATCGCATAACTCAATAAAGGTATTAAGATGGGATGCGACATCTTCACTAGGAAGGCCGGAAAATTGCTCTTTCATAACAAGATTCAACAAGGTAGCATTAATTTCATATGAATCCGCACTAGTGGCGGGAGCAATTGGAGTACTAATAAAATCATAGTTATTAGTATTAGAGAAGTCACACAATTTAGTGTTTTCACACATGGTGACTTAGCAAGCAGACAATCACACAAGCAAACAAAAAGCAAGCGAAAGAAAGGGCGAATGAAAAAGGGAAATAAAGAAAGGGAAATATTTTTGTAAATTTTGTTATAGAAGTGGGGGAGAGGAAAACGAGAGGCAAATGGCAAATAATGTAAATGCAAGAGATGAGTTTGTGATAGGTACTTGGTAGATATGCTTCACTTGAATACTCCCTGGCAACGGCGCAAGCAATTCTTCGTGCTACTTCTTGAGCTTGCGTTGGTTTTTCCCTTGAAGAGGAAAGGGTGATGCAGCAAAGTAGAGATAAGTATTTCCCTTAATTTGAGAACCAAGGTATCAATCCAGTAGGAGTATCAAGATGAGGCACCAAGGCACCTGCGCAAAGACAAACAAACTTGCACCCAACGCGATAAAGGGGTTGCCAATCCCTTTACGATTACTTGCAAGGTGAGATCTGATAGTGATAATAGGTAAATATAAATAAATAAATAAAAGTGCAGCAAGGTATTTTTGGTATTTTTGTATGTAGATCTGAATATAATGTGTAAAATAGACCCGGGGACCATAGTGTTCACTAGAGGCTTCTCTCATGATAGCAAGTATTACAGTGGGTGAACGAATTACTATTGAGCAATTGATAGAATTGCGCAAGGTCATGACGATATCTAAGGCAATGATCATACATATAGCAATCACGTCCGAGACAAGTAGACCGATACTTTCTGCATCTACTACTATTACTCCACACATCGACCGCTATCCAGTATGCATCTAGTGTATTAAGTTCATAACAAACAGACTAACGCCTTAAGCAAGATGACATGATGTAGAGGGATAAATTCATGCAATATGATATAAACCCCATCTTTCTACCCTTGATGGCAACAACATGATGTGTGCCTCGCTACCCCTTGTGTCACTAGGTGAGGACACCGCACGTATGAACCCAAAACCAAGCACTTCTCCCATTGCAAGAATTATAGATCAAGTTGGCCAAACGAAACCCATAACTTGAAGAGAATTACAAGGATACGAAATCATGCATATAAGAAATCAGAGGAGACTCAAATAATATTCATAGATAATCTGGTCATAAATCCACAATTCATCGGATCTCGACAAACACACCGCAAAAGAAAGTTACACAGATAAATCTCCATGAAGATCATGGAGAACTTTGTATTGAAGATCCAAGAGAGAGAAGAAGCCATCTAGCTACTAGCTATGGACCCGAAGGTCTGTGGTGAACTACTCACACATCATCGGAGAGGCAATAGTGTTGATGAAGAAACCCTCCGTGTCCGAAGCCCCCTCCGGCAGGGCACCAGAACGGTCCCCACATGGGATCTCGCGGAAACAGAAGCTTGCGGCGGCGGAAAAGTATTTTCGTGGCTCTCTCTGTTGGTTTGGGGATTTTAGGGAATTTATAGGCGAAAGAGGTAGGGCAAAGGAGGCACGTGGGGCCCATGAGCCTGCTAGGCGCGCCCCCTAGGGCGCGCCTAGGGGGCTCATGGCCTCCTCCGTGGCCCTCTGCCTTGGTTCTCAAGTCTTCTGGATCCCTTCTATTATGGAAAAAATCATCCCAAAGGTTTTATTCCGTTTGGACTCCGTTTAATATTCTTATCTGAAAAAGGTCAAAAACACGGAAAAACAGAAACTGGCACTGGGCACTGAGTTAATAGGTTAGTCCCAAAAATGATATAAAATAGCTTATAAATGCATATAAAACATCCCAAGTTGATAATATAATAGCATGGAACAATAAAAAATTATAGATACGTTGGAGACGTATCAGGCATCCCCAAGCTTAACTCCTGCTCGTCCTCGAGTAGGGAAGTGATAAAGACCGCATTTTTGATGTGGAATTCTACCTAACGTATTTGTTCTTTGTAACTTCTTTATTGTGGCATGAATGTTCAGATCCATAACATTCAACACAATAGTTTAATATTGACATGAAAACAATAATACTTCAAGCATACTAGCAAAGTAATCATGAACTTTTGAAATAACAAGGCCAAAGAAAGTTATCCCTACAAAATCATATAGTGTGGCTATGCTCCATCATCCCCACACAACGAATTTAAATCATCCACAACCCCGGTATTGTCCAAGTAATTGTTTTCGCACTCTTACTTTCTCAAACTTTTTCAACCCTCACGCAATACATGAGTGTGAGCCATGGATATAGCACTATAGGTGGAATAGAGTGTGGTGGAGGTTGTGAGGCAAAAAGGAGGAGATGATCACATCGACTCGGCGTATCGACGGGTTATGGAGATGCCCATCAATAGATATCAATGTGAATGAGTAGGGTTTGCCATGCAACGGATGCATTAGAGCTATAATTGTATGAAAGCTCAAAAATAAAAACTAGTGGGTGTGCACCCAACTTGCTTGCTCACAAAGACCTAGGGCAATTTTGAGGATGCCCATCATTGGAATATACAAGACAAGTTATATAATAAAAATTTCCACTAGTATATGAAAGTGAAAAAACTAGAGACTCTCTATCATGAAGAACATGGTGCTATTTTTAAGCACAAGTGTGGAAAAAGATAGTAGCATTGTCCCTTCTCTCTTTTTCTCTCAATTTTTTTGTTTGGGCTCTTTGGCCTCTCTTTTTTTGGTGGGTATCTTTGGCCTCTTTTTTTTATTTGGGCTTCGCTCGCCTCTTTTATTATTTCCTCACATGGGATAATTCTCTAATAATGATGATCATCACACTTTTATTTACTTACAACTCGATACTTAGAACAATAATGACTCTATATGAAATGCCTCCGGCAGTGTACCGGGATGTGCAACGATCTAGCTTAGCGTATGACGTTGAAACATCTCGCTAGCAATCTTACGATCATGCAATGGCAACATGAAAGTGATGGCCCATGTCATGAGACGGAACGGTGGAAGTTGCATGACAATATATCTCGGAATGGCTATGGAAATGCCATAATAGGTAGGTATGGTGGCTGTTCTGAGGAAGGTATATGGTGGTTTTGTGCACCGGCGAGAGTTGCGCGGCACTAGAGAGGCTAGCAATGGTGGAAGGGTGAGAGTGCATATATACCATGAACTCACATTAGTCATGAAGAACTCATATACTTATTGCGAAAGTGTTATTAGTAATCGAAACAAAGTGCTAAACGCATACTCCTAGGGGAAGGGTTGGTAGGAGTTAACCATCGCACGATCCCGACCGCCACACAAAGGATGACAATAAATAAATCAATTATGCTCCGACTTCCTAACATAGCGGTTCACCATACATGCATGCTACGGGAATCACTGACCTTAACACAAGTATTTCTAGATTCACAACACCCTACTATCATAAATATAATATTACCATATCCATATCTCAAAACTAATTGTGAGGAATCAAACTTCTCTTACTAATCAATGCACTTGAATATGATTTTTTTGTTATATCCTCTTCGGATGCCTATCATATTTAGGACTAATTTCATAACACACACCAATTACCAAGTTACTTAGAGAGAGCGCTCTCAAAATGATATAAGTGAAGATCGAGAGTTTTATTTCTAAAAAATATGACACCGTCGTGCTCTACAAAGATTTAAGTGAAGCACTAGAGCAAAAATATCTAGCTCAAAAGATATAAGTGAAGCACATGCGAGCTAAATTACCTAACTCAAAAGATATAAGTGAAGCTCATTGAGTATTCTAACAAATTCACGATGAGTGCATGTCCCTCTCAAAAGGTGTGCAACAAAGATGATTGTGATAAAACAAAAAGCAAAGACTCCAATAATACACGACGCTCCAAGCAAAACACATATCATGTGGTAAATAAAAATATAGCTCCAAGTAACGTTACCGATGGATTGAAGACGAAAGAGGGGATGCCTTCCCGGGGCATCCCCAAGCTTAGGCTTTTTGGTGTCCTTGAATTTGGCTTGGGATGACTTGGGCATCCCCAAGCTTAGGCTCTTTCCACTCTTTATTCCATTGTCCATAAGAACATCACCCAAAACTTGAAAACTTCACAACACAAAACTTAAACAGAAACTCGTGATATCATTAGCATAAGAAAACAAATCACCAACTTTTTAGATATTGTAGTAAACTTAATTTCCATTTAGATTGATGTTATATTACTATATTCTCACTTCTCCATGGCTCGTACCCCCCGGTACTAACCATAGTTTCATCAAAATAAGCAATCAACACAACAAAAACAGAATCTGTCAAAAAAAGAACAGTCTGTAGCAATCTGTATATTTCGTATACCTCTGCTATCCCAAAAATTCTGGAACAATTATGAAAAAAATAGGGAAATTTGCATATCAATCAGCATCAAAAAGAATAAACTCAAAATATCTTTCTGGATAGGAATTAAAAATAATTTCGTGAGCACAAAGTTTCTGTCTTTTTTTCAGCATGATTAAACAACTATCACCAAAACTAATCATAAAGGTTCTACTTGGCACAAACACTAATTAAAACGTAAAAAACACAATCATAACAGAATCATTATGGTTTGGACTCAACAAAACAGAAAGTAAAAAGCAAAAATAAATTTACTCATTGGGTTGCCTCCCAACAAGCTCTATTGTTTAACGCCCTTAGCTAGGCGTAAGGCAATAGATTCAAGTGTTGTCATCTTTAGTGCTCAAACCATAAGTAGCTTTCATAATGGATTCATAAGGCAATTTTATTTTCTTTCTAAGAAAGTGTTACATGCCCTTCTTTAATGGAAACTGAAATTTAATATTCCCTTCCTTCATATCAATGACAGCACCAATAGTCCTAAGGAAAGGTCTACCAAGAATAATGGGACATGTCGGATTGCAATCAATATCAAGCACAATGAAATCTACGGGCACATAGTTCCTATTTGCAATAATAAGAACATCATTGATCCTTCACATAGGTTTCTTAATAGTAGAATCCGAAAGATCCAAATTAAGGGAGCACTCATCAATCTCATTGAAACCTAGAACATCACATAAAGATTTTGGAATTGTGGAAACACTAGCACTCAAATCACACAAAGCATGACATTCATAATTTTTAATCTTAATTTTTATAGTAGGTTCCCACTCATCATGAAGTTATCTAGGAATAGATATTTCCAACTCAAGTTTCTCTTCAAGAGATTTCATCATAGCATCAACGATATGTTTGGTAAAAGCCTTATTTTGGCTATAAGCATGTGGAGAGTTTAGCATGGATTGCATCAAGGACATACATTCAATCAAAGAGCAACCATCATAATTAAATTCCTTGAAATCCAAAGTAGTAATTTCATCACTATTCAAAGTTTTGATATCCTCTACTCTACTTTTAGTATTTTTAGCATCAAGATAAATAGACTCCAAATCATTGGGGCGTTTCTCAACCAAAGTGGATTCACATCCAGCCCCGTCATCATTAAGATTAACATTAGAAAACAAGGATTCAATAGGAGTCACACCAAGCACTTTAAGATCTTCGTGATTCTCATCACGAGAACACGCCTTTTTAAACCATTCATGTCTAGCACAAATTTGGGCGGTTCTTTCCTTACTCTCATTCATGGAAACACGTATATATTTCAAAGTTTCATCCATATTAATCTTGGGAGGAACACATCTCAATTTCAAAGCATCAATATCAAGAGATATTCTATCAAGAGTCCTAGCCAAGTCATCAATTTTAAGCAGTTTTTCTTCTATGGAAGCATTGGAAATCTTTTGCAAATTAATAAACTGTTTAATATTACTCTCAAGATCAGAGGGTATTTTATTATAATTTCCATGATCATTGTTGTAGGAATTGCCAGAATTATTAGAGGGATTACTAGTGTTAGGGCATAGTTTATGCCTAAGTAATTTTGGTGATTGATAACAGTACCGCAAAGGACTAATTGTGTGTGTTAAGATTTCAGATAACACATGCCAACGGCACAAGACGACTCGCCCCCTCTTTCCATGGAACAAAAGCTCGGTGTACTCTACGATTCTCTTTCTTTGAGTCATAGGAACGCCGTACTTTAAGAGGGGATCCGTAGTGGAAAGGTTTGGGTGGAATCAATTTTGCACGCACACACTTTATCTCCTTTCCCATTGCCTGCAACTTTGGAGTGACTCCCGCCTTTGTGTTTATCTCATCTGAGCAAATGGTCCCTCAGCGGTAGTACCGCTGTGCCTAGCGGTAGTACCGCTAGCCCTAGCGGTAGTACCGCTGGAGTGCTAGCGGTAGTACCGTTGTGCCTAGCGATAGTACCGCTAGCTCGCGTAGTACCGCCCCTGGTCAGCGGTAGTACCGCTCCACAAGCTTAGTACCGCCTTCCTAGCGGTTGTACTTCGACGGGCCTTTTTGCGAAGACTTTCTTGGCGGTGGTTGGCCCGGTAGTGCTTATGCACTACCATGGGCCCAGCGGTAGTACCGCTGCAGCCAGCGGTAGTACCGCTGGAGTGCGAGCGGTAGTACCGCTGCATCCAACGGTAGTACCGCTAGGCACGGGCTGTGAGTGGGGAAAACGGTTGGATTCCCCCCCCACTATATAAGGGGTTCTTCTAGCTGTGGAACCTTATCTCTTACCCTCCCAAGCTCCATTGTTGCTCCCTAAGCTCAAAAGTGCCCGATCTCTCTCCCTAGCCAGTCAAACTTGTTGATTCTTTAGGGATTTGTTGAGAAGGCCTAGATCTACACTTCCACCAAGAGAAAAGTTGATTCCCCCACCAATCCCTTGCGAATCTTGTTACTCTTGGGTGTTTGAGCATCCTAGATGGTTGAGGTCACCTCAAAGCTACATTCCATTGTGGTGAAGCTTCGTGGTCTTGTTGGGAGCCTCCAAGCTTTGTGTGGAGTTTGCCCCAACCTTGTTTGTAAAGGTTCGGTCGCCGCCTTCAAGGGCACCTATAGTGGAATCACGGTACCTTGCATCGTGTGAGGGCGTGAGGAGAATACGGTGGCCTTAGTGACTTATTGGGGAGCATTGTGCCTCCACACCGCTCGAACGGAGACGTACTTCCTGTCAAAGGGAAGGAACTTCGGTAACACATCCTCGTCTTCATTGGTTCCGCTTGTGGTTATCTCTAACCTTTACTCTGTGTATGCTTATGTTGTTGTCTATCTCTTACTTGTCTTAGTTATCTTCGTTGGTAGCATCATATAGGTTCACCTCTTTGTTGTTAGCTTCATTACGGTTCACCCCATTGTTTCTATTATTGTGAACCCATATGTTGTTGACCCTAACTTGCTAAGATTAATTAAAAAGTGGTCGTTGCCTATTCACACCCCCCTCTAGTCAACCATATCGATCCTTTCAATTGGTATCAGAGCAATGTCTCTTTATTAAGGGTTTAACCACCCGAAGAGTATGGAAGATGATGAGGGAGTTCCCCGTGCACAAACCGAGGGCATGGAATTGACTTCGATCACAAGGGACGACTTGAATACGGCTATGGCCGCACTCAAGACGTCCATGACGAACGAGGTCAAGACCATGCTTAAAGAGTTAATGGAGGGAATTAAACACTCTCCCGAACCGGCATTGGTGGTTAAACCCACCACCACGGATTCGGAGGCCAATTCCGCCAGGGAAACGGCTAAAGGTATGCGACCTTCCCAACCTCTCGAAAATGATGGGAATGGGACGTATGCATCTGTTCCACCACCCGTAGTCTATGGAGGACCGGTTCCCACACCGCGTCTTAATCCTGTTGGTCCTCCTCCTAAGCTTGTGAAAGGTGACTTTGCTAACTGGGTATTTTCTATTAAGTCTCATTTGAATCACAGCTCAACAAATTTGTGGAGAATCATCGAGCAAGGATATTATCCACATGATCCAAGCAACCTCACTCCAACAGAAGATGCGGACAATCAATACAATCACTCTGCTTTGTTTATTCTCCAGTCCGCAGTGCCACCTGAAGATCTTCCTCACTTGCGTCCCTTCACTTTGGCCAAGGATTGTTGGGAGCACATTATGGTGTTGTACAAGGGAAGCTCAAGCATTCAATAGTCCAACTATGAAGTGATACTTGATAAGGCCGATGAGTTTGTGATGAAGGAAGACGAGGATCCTCGTGATCTCTATCAGAGGGTGACTGCTATTGCTGTGGGCACTCAAGGACCATGGGAGCAAGGACGTGGATGATACATGGGTCAAGCGCAAGTTTCTCAAAGCCATCATGCCTTTCAATAAAGCCATGTCATCTGTCATTCGCCAGCGACCAGACTTCCACTCCTTGTCTTCTAGTGAGGTGTTGGATGAATTCATTGCAATGTCAATCATGAACGAAATAGCTGACAATGCACTTGCTCGTGTTCGCACAAAGATAGCTTCTCCCAATCTTGCGTTAAAGGTAAAAGCAACGTTTGAAGAAGAAGAAGAGGATGAGGAAGAGGAGAGCTGTCGTGAAGACATGAAGTATGCCTATCATGAGCACATGGCTCTTGCATCAAGGCAATTCTGGGGGAACAAGAGGAACTCAAGACCCACCTTCACCAAGAACAAATCGAGTGGGTTCAAACCCAAGCAACGACTGAGGGGATGCTATAACTGTGGTAACGTGAGTCACTTCATGGCCAAATGTCCCTATGAGAAAAGGGAAGACAACGGGGGCAACCTCATTCGCAAAGACAAAACCAAGTCATTTCCAATCAAGAACAACTTTGTGAAGAAACCTCACCCAAAGGGGATGGTGGCCCTTGAAGAGTACCCTTCCGATGATGATGATGATGATGATACAGTGGCAACGGCAACTGTTGCTATTGCCACTCCCTCTCCCCAGAAGGTGTCTCTCTTCAACGCCCCCAACGAGAACCACATCACCAAGTGCCTCATGGCAAAAGGTATCAATCAGGTAACCCCCATCATTAAGACCAACATTGCTACTGCTCCTTCATTGTTAAATTGTGTTGATGATAGTGATGTTGGGGAACTTAATGATAATGATCTTGACAAGTTTCTGTGCACTATTAAGGGAGAATCCAAGAAGCACTTTGTTGCTCTCTTGGAACAACTGGGTGAGGCCAATGACCTCATCGAGTCTCATGAGGAGACCATCTCCGAGCTTCAGGGACACAGTCGTGAATATGCCGATGAAATTGCTGAGTTATCTATTGCTCTAGAAAAAGAGCGCACTCTTCGTTTGGCTCTTGAGGAGTCATACAACGATGACTGCGCTAAAATGCAAAAGAAAATAGATCATGATACTGTTCTTACTCGTATGCTTAAGTCTGAGAAGTATGCTCTTGGGGTTGGCCATGACAGACTCAAAATGGAGTTTGACACACTTGACAAGGCTCACAAGGTCTTCAAAGGTGTTCATTTCTCTCTAAAAGAGTCTCATGATCAACTCCAAGCAAAGCTTACCAAGGAGATCTCTACTTGTCCTCCATTTGTGCTAATTGATAATGCTTGTACAACTAATCCTTGTTGTGAGCATGTACATCTTGTGGAGGAAAATGCCAAGTTAAAGGAGAAACTTGAGAAGGGCCTTGTGACATGCATACAAGGTGAGAAGAGCCTGAACAACCTCTTGAGCACTCAAAAGGGTGTTGTAGGAAAGGAGGGACTTGGACTTACCTCCAAGTCAAAAGGAAAAAGGAGGAACGGGAACAAAGGATTTCCTACCCTGATGGACATCTTTGTCAAAGAGGGTGAAGGGACTCAGGAGGTGAACAGGAACAAGGTGGACGATGGTAACGTCAAGAAAGGCAAAACCATTCCTACTAACACAGCCGACAAACTCAATTCTTCTTATGTCTTATGTCGTGCTAGTGATGGGCATGTTTATGCCAGATTTGTTGGTTCCTACTATGAGTCCATTGAATGGGCTATCTGGGTTCCTAAGACCCTTGTCTCCAACATGAAAGGACCGATTAAAAAATGGGTACCTAAAACCAAGCCTTGATCTATTGCAGGAGTTTGCTTCCGGTGGGGTGTCATGGTTGCTCAGTAGTGGAGCAACAAATCATATGACCGGAAGTAAGGACTTAGTGATGGATGTGCATCCTTCTCCATCTGTGCCCACCCATGTCCAATTCGCCGATGCATCCTTGTCAAAGGTATTGGGATTTGGTAAGGTGGTCATCTCTCAAGAGTTATCTATTGAGAAGGTCGTGCTTGTTGAGTCTCTTGCCTACAATTTACTTTCGGTTCGTAAACTTGCAATTATGGTTTTTTCCACATTCTTTAATCTTGATACTGTGGTCCTCCTGTGGAGCAAGACTCTTAAAGTAGCCTATGTTGGATATGTCGAAAATGGTCTTTATGTGGTGAACTTCTCAAAGCGACCCACTAAGACCGCGACGTGTTTAATGGCTAAAGTTGATGTGGGCTGGCTTTGGCATCGCCGACTAGCTCATGTCAATATGAGATCTTTGCAAAGTCTTCTAACAGGGGACCATGTTCGTGGACTAACAAATGTGAGTTTTTCTAGAGACCGTGCTTGCAGTGCCTGCATTGAAGGAAAGATTCATGAAACTGCTCATCGTCCAACAACTCTCATTTACACTAAGAGGCCATTAGAGCTCCTCCATATGGATCTTTTCGGCCCGCCATCATTTGATAGTCTTGGAGGCAGAATGTACTGCTTGGTGATTGTTGATGACTACTCAAGATACACCTGGGTATATTTGTTCAAAAGGAAGAGTGAGACTCAACAAACTATCATCAACTTTGCTAATGAAGCTCAACGCCAACATGAAGCAAAGATCTTGATGATTAGAAGTGACAACGGCACCGAGTTCAAGAACTACACCTTGGATGAGTTTCTAGGTGATGAGGGAATAAAACATCAATATTCAGCACCATATACCCCTCAACAAAGTGGCGTGGCAGAAAGGAATAACCGGACCTTGATGGACGCTGCAAGAACAATGATGGCAGAATTCAAATCTCCATATAACTTTTGGGCAGAGGCCATCAACACAGGATGTCATGCGTCCAATCGGCTCTATATCCGCAAAGGCTTGAACAAGACTCCTATGAGATTCTCACTAGAAACAAACCCAATCTCAAGTACTTTCGGGTATTCGGTTGTAAGTGTTTCATTCTCAAGAAAGGTGCATGTTTAGCTAAATTTGATTCTAGAGCACATGAGGGCATCTTTGTTGGTTATGCTACAAACTCTCATGCTTACCGTGTCCTCAACAAGTCCACCGGACTCATTAAGGAGACGTGTAACGTGGGGTTTGATGAAAATAATGGCTCCCAAGTGGAGCAAAGTGGTCTTTGTGATGTAGGTGATGAAATTCCTCCCCAAGCCATAAGAAGAATGGGGATTGGTCAAATACTCCCCATTGAGGAACCCCTTGTGGCTGAAGGAGAAGGACAATGCTCTACTCAAGTGGATCCATCACCCCCACAAGCCCCACACGCTTCCGATGAACAAAGAGAAGACTCTCAACAAGATGAACAAGCTCAAGGTCAAGATAAATTGCCCAACAATGATGATGTGTCCCATGATATTCAAGCACTTACCCAAGGTGCCGAACATGCTCATGATCAAGATCAGGTGCAACCACAAGATCCAGACCAAGTAGAAGCACAACATCAAGATCAAGAGCAACCACAAGTATAAGGACAAACAAGTGAACCTGCTCAAGTCGAAAGTCTAGAAGATCAGGATACTGTCTCACAATTCCCTTCTGCAGCACCAATAGCCGGTGCCAAGGGAGGCTCAAGATGCAAGGGCAAGCAAAGTAAACAAGTCGATGCTCCCCGGTTATCCAATGAAGAACTTGTTGGGGAACGTCGCATGGGAAACAAAATTTTTCCTACGCGCACGAAGACCTATCATGGTGATGTCCATCTACGAGAGGGGATGAGTGATCTACGCACCCTTGTAGATCGTACAGCAGAAGCGTTAGAGAACGCGGTTGATGTAGTGGAACGTCCTCACGTCCCTCGATCCGCCCCGCGAACAATCCCGCGATCAGTCCCACGATCTAGTACCGAACGGACGGCACCTCTGCGTTCAGCACACGTACAGCTCGACGATGATCTCGGCCTTCTTGATCCAGCAAGAGAGACGGAGAGGTAGAAGAGTTCTCCGGCAGCGTGACGGCGCTCCGGAGGTTGGTGATGATCTTGTCTCAGCAGGGCTCCGCCCGAGCTCCGCAGAAACGCGATCTAGAGGAAAAACTATGGAGGTATGTGGTTGGGCAGCCGTGAGAAAGTCGTCTCAAATCTGCCCTAAAAGCCCCATATATATAGGAGGAGGGAGGGGGACCTTGACTTGGGGTCCAAGGGACTCCCAAGGGGTCGGCCGAGCCAAGGGGGGGAGGACTCCCCCCCCCCAAACCGAGTTGGACTTGGTTTGGTGGGAGGAGTCCCCCTCCCTTCCCACTTCTTCCCTTTTTTTTTTCTTTTCCTTTGATTTCCTCTCCTTGGCGCATAGGCCCCCTTGGGGCTGTCCCACCAGCCCACTAAGGGCTGGTGTGTCTCCCCAAAGCCTATGGGCTTCCCCGGGGTGGGTTGCCCCCCCCGGTGAACTCCCAGAACCCATTCGTCATTCCCGGTACATTCTCGGTAACTCCGAAAACCTTCCGGTAATCAAATGAGGTCATCCTATATATCAATCTTCGTTTCTGGACCATTCCGGAAACCCTCGTGACGTCCGTGATATCATCTGGGACTCCGAACAACATTCGGTAACCAACCATATAACTCAAATACGCATAAAACAACGTCGAACCTTAAGTGTGCAGACCCTGCGGGTTCGAGAACTATGTAGACATGACCCGAGAGACTCCTCGGTCAATATCCAATAACGGGACCTGGATGCCCATATTGGATCCTACATATTCTACGAAGATCTTTATCGTTTGAACCTCAGTGCCAAGGATTCGTATAATCCCGTATGTCATTCCCTTTGTCCTTCGGTATGTTACTTGCCCGAGATTCGATCGTCAGTATCCGCATACCTATTTCAATCTCGTTTACCGGCAAGTCTCTTTACTCGTTCCGTAATACAAGATCCCGCAACTTACACTAAGTTACATTGCTTGCAAGGCTTGTGTGTGATGTTGTATTACCGAGTGGGCCCCGAGATACCTCTCCGTCACACGGAGTGACAAATCCCAGTCTTGATCCATACTAACTCAACTAACACCTTCGGAGATACCTGTAGAGCATCTTTATAGTCACCCAGTTACGTTGCGACGTTTGATACACACAAAGCATTCCTCCGGTGTCAGTGAGTTATATGATCTCATGGTCATAGGAATAAATACTTGACACGCAGAAAACAGTAGCAACAAAATGACACGATCAACATGCTACGTCTATTAGTTTGGGTCTAGTCCATCACGTGATTGTCCTAATGACGTGATCCAGTTATCAAGCAACAACACCTTGTTCATAATCAGAAGACACTGACTATCATCGATCAACTGGCTAGCCAACTAGAGGCATGCTAGGGACGGTGTTTTGTCTATGTATCCACACATGTAAATGAGTCTTCATTCAATACAATTATAGCATGGATAATAAACTATTATCTTGATACAGGAATTATAATAATAACTATACATTTATTATTGCCTCTAGGGCATAATTCCAACAGTCTCCCACTTGCACTAGAGTCAATAATCTAGCCCTCACATCACCATGTGAATTACATTGTAATAAATCTAACACCCATACAGTTCTGGTGTCGATCATGTTTTGGCCGTGGAAGAGGTTTAGTCAGCGGGTCTGCTACATTCAGATCCGTGTGCACTTTGCATATATTTACGTCCTCCTCCTCGACGTAGTCGCGGATGAGGTTGAAGCGTCGTTTGATGTGTCTGGTCTTCTTATGAAACCTTGGTTCCTTCGCTAAGGCAATGGCACCAGTGTTGTCACAGAACAAGGTTATTGGATCCAGTGCACTTGGCACCACTCCAAGATCCGTCATGAACTGCTTCATCCAGACACCCTCCTTAGCCGCTTCCGAGGCAGCCATGTACTCCGCTTCACATGTAGAATCTGCTACGACGCTTTGCTTGGAACTGCACCAGCTTACTGCACCCCCATTAAGAATAAATACGTATCCGGTTTGCGACTTAGAGTCGTCCGGATCTGTGTCAAAGCTTGCATCGACGTAACCTTTCACGGCGAGCTCTTCGTCACCTCCATACACGAGAAACATCTCCTTAGTCCTTTTCAGGTACTTCAGGATATTCTTGACCGCTATCCAGTGATCCACTCCTGGATTACTCTGGAACCTACCTGCCATACTTATGGCCAGGCTAACATCCGGTCTAGTGCATAGCATCGCATACATGATAGAACCTATGGCTGAAGCATAGGGGACGGAGCGCATATGCTCTCTATCTTCATCAGTTGCTGGGCACTGAGTCTTACTCAATCTCGTACCTTGTAACACTAGCAAGAACCCTTTCTTGGACTGTTCCATTTTGAACCTCTTCAAAACTTTATCAAGGTATGTGCTTTGTGGAAGTCCTATCAGGCGTTTTGATCTATCCCTATAGATCTTAATGCCTAGAATGTAAGCAGCTTCTCCTAGGTCCTTCATAGAGAAACTTTTATTCAAGTAACCTTTTATGCTCTCCAAAAGCTCTACGTTGTTTCCAATCAGTAATATGTCATCCACATATAATATTAGAAACGCCACAGAGCTCCCACTCACTTTCTTGTAAATACAAGATTCTCCAACCACTTGTATGAACCCAAATGCTTTGATCACCTCATCAAAACGTTTGTTCCAACTCCGAGATGCTTGCACCAGTCCATAAATGGATCGCTGGAGCTTGCACACCTTGTCAGCATTTTCAGGATCGACAAAACCTTCGGGTTGCATCATATACAATTCTTCCTTAAGGAAACCGTTAAGGAACGCCGTTTTGACATCCATCTGCCAGATTTCATAATCGAAAAATGCAACTATTGCTAACATGATTCTGACGGACTTAAGCATCGCTACGGGAGAGAAAGTCTCATCGTAGTCAATTCCTGGAACTTGTGAAAAACCCTTTGCCACAAGTCGAGCTTTATAAACGGTCACATTACCGTCAGCGTCCGTCTTCTTCTTAAAGATCCATTTGTTCTGAATAACCTTGCGGCCCTCAGGTAGTATCTCCAAAGTCCACACTTTGTTCTCATACATGGATCCTATCTCGGATTTCATGGCTTCTAGCCATTTGTTGGAATCTGGGCCCACCATTGCTTCTTCATAATTTGCAGGTTCATTGTTGTCCAACAACATGATTGATAAGACGGGATTACCGTACCACTCTGGAGCAGCGCGTGATCTCGTCGACCTGCGTGGTTCAACAGAAACTTGAACTGGAGTTTCATGATCATCATCATTAACTTCCTCCTCAACCGGCGTCGCAACGACAGAGGTTTCCCCTTGCCCTGCGCCACCATCCAGAGGGATGAGAGGTTCGACAACCTCGTCAAGTTCTATCCTCCTCCCACTCAATTCTCTCGAGAGAAACTCCTTCTCGAGAAAAGTTCCGTTCTTAGCAACAAACACTTTGCCCTCGGATTTGAGATAGAAGGTGTACCCAACTGTCTCTTTTGGGTAACCTATGAAGACGCACTTTTCCGCTTTGGGTTCCAGCTTTTCAGGCTGAAGCTTTTTGACATAAGCATCACATCCCCAAACTTTAAGAAACGACAACTTTGGTCTTTTGCCATACCACAGTTCGTATGGTGTCGTCTCAACGGATTTTGATGGTGCCCTATTTAAAGTGAATGCAGCTGTTTCTATTGCATAACCCCAAAATGATAACGGCAAATCAGTAAGAGACATCATAGATCGCACCATCTCTAACAAAGTACGATTACGATGTTCGGACACACCATTACGCTGTGGTGTTCGAGGCGGTGTTAACTGCGAAACAATTCCACATTGTCTTAAGTGAGTACCAAACTCGAAACTCAGATATTCACCCCCACGATCAGACCGTAGGAACTTGATCTTCTTGTTACGATGATTTTCCACTTCACTCTGAAATTGCTTGAACTTTTCAAATGTTTCAGACTTGTGCTTCATCAAGTAGACATAACCATATCTACTTAAATCGTCAGTGAAGGTGAGGAAATAACGATATCCGCCGCGTGCCTCCACGCTCATTGGACCACACACATCGGTATGTATGATTTCCAACAAGTCACTTGCATGCTCCATTGTTCCGGAGAACGGAGTCTTGGTCGTCTTTCCCATGAGGCATGGTTCGCACGTGTCAAGTGAATCAAAGTCAAGTGACTCCAAAAGTCCATCAGCATGGAGTTTCTTCATGCGCTTTACACCAATATGACCCAAGCGGCAGTGCCACAAAAATATGGCGCTATCATTGTTTACTCTAACTCTTTTGGTCTCAATGTTATGTATATGCGTATCGCTATCGAGATTCAATATGAACAATCCTCTCACATTCGGTGTATGACCATAAAAGATGTTACTCATAGAAATAGAACAACCATTATTCTCAGACTTAAAAGAGTAACCGTCTCGCAATAAACAAGATCCAGATATAATGTTCATGCTCAACGCAGGCACTAAATAACAATGATTTAAGTTCATCACTAATCCCGATGGTAGTTGAAGTGACACTGTGCCGACGGCGATTGCATCAACCTTGGAACCGTTTCCTACGCGCATCGTCACTTCGTCTTTCGCCAGCCTTCGTCTATTCCGCAGTTCCTGCTTCGAGTTGCAAATATGAGCAACAGAACCGGTATCGAATACCCAGGCACTACTACGAGAGCCGGTTAAGTACACATCAATAACCTGTATATCAAATATACCTGATTTTTTTTGCCCGCCTTCTTATCTGCCAGATACTTGGGGCAATTGCGCTTCCAGTGACCCATACCCTTGCAATAGAAGCACTCTGTTTCAGGCTTAGGTCTAGCCTTGGGTTTCTTCAGAGGATTGGCAACAGGCTTGCCGCTCTTCTTCGAATTGCCCTTCTTGCCTTTGCCGTTTCTCTTGAAACTAGTGGTCTTGCTCACCATCAACACTTGATGCTCTTTACGGAGTTCAGACTCTGCAACTTTCAGCATCGCAAACAACTCACCGGGAGACTTGTTCATCCCTTGCATGTTGTAGTTCAACACAAAGCCTTTATAGCTTGGCGGCAGTGATTGAAGGATTCTGTCAGTGATAGCTTCTTGCGGGAGTTCAATCCCCAGTTCAGCTAGACGGTTTGAGTACCCAGACATTTTGAGTACATGTTCACTGACAGATGAGTTTTCCTCCATCTTGCAAGCATAGAATTTATCGGAGGTCTCATACCTCTCGATCCGGGCGTTCTTCTGAAAGATAAACTTCAACTCCTGGAACATCTCAAATGCTCCATGACGCTCAAAGCGACGTTGAAGTCCCGGTTCTAAGCCATACAAGACTGCACATTGAACTATTGAGTAGTCCTCCTTACGCGCTAACCAAGCGTTCTTAACATCCTGATCAGCCGTAGCGGGTGGTTCATCTCCTAGCGCAGCATTAAGGACATAATCCTTCTATCCAGCTTGTAAGATTAGCTTAAGATTACGAGCCCAGTCTACAAAGTTGCTTCCATCATCTTTCAACTTAGCTTTCTCTAGGAACGTATTAAAATTCAGGATGACACTTGCGTGAGCCATGATCTACAACACAAATATATTCAAAGTGGACTTAGACTATGTTCAAGATAATTAGAGTTCAACTTAATCAAATTATTTGCTAAACTCCCACTCAAAAAGTACATCTCTCTAGTCATTTGAGTGGTTCATGATCCACTTACACTATCCCAAGTCCGATCATCACGTGAGTCGAGAGTAGTTTCAGTGGTAAGCATCCCTATGCTAATCATATCAACTATATGATTCATGATCGACCTTTCGGTATCATGTGTTCCGAGGCCATGTCTGCACATGCTAGGCTCGTCAAGCTTAACCCGAGTGTTCCGCGTGCGCAACTGTTTTGCACCCGTTGTATGTGAACGTTGAGTCTATCACACCCGATCATCACGTGGTGTCTCGAAACGACGAACTGTAGCAACGGTGCACAGTCGGGGAGAACACAATTTCGTCTTGAAATTTCAGTGAGAGATCACCTCATAATGCTACCATCGTTCTAAGCAAAATAAGGTGCATAAAAGGATTAACATCACATGCAATTCATAAGTGACATGATATGGCCATCATCACGTGCTTCTTGATCTCCATCACCAAAGCACCGGCACGATCTTCTTGTCACCGGCGCCACACCATGATCATCCATCAACGTGTTTCCATCGGGGTTGTCGTGCTACTTATGCTATTACTACTAAAGCTACATCCTAGCAAAATAGTAAACGCATCTGCAAGCACATAAGTTAGTATAAAGACAACCCTATGGTTCCTGCCGGTTGCCGTACCATCGACGTGCAAGTCAATATTTCTATTACAACATGATCATCTCATACATCCAATATATCACATCACATCATTGGCCATATCACATCACAATCATACCCTGCAAAAACAAGTTAGACGTCTTCTAATTTTGTTGTTGCATGTTTTACGTGGTGACCAAGGGTATCTAGTAGGATCGCATCTTACTTACGCAAACACCACAACGGAGATCTATGAGTTGCTATTTAACCTCATCCAAGGACCTCCTCGGTCAAATCCGATTCAACTAAAGTTGGAGAAACCGTCACTTGCCAGTCATCTTTGAGCAAGGGGGGTACTCGTAACGATGAAACCAGTCTCTCGTAAGCGTACGAGTAATGTCGGTCCAAGCCGCTTCAATCCAACAATACCGCGGAATCAAGAAAAGACTAAGGAGGGCAGCAAAACGCACATCTCCGCCCACAAAACCTTTTGTGTTCTACTCGAGAAGACATCTACGCATGAACCTAGCTCATGATGCCACTGTAGGGGAACGTCGCATGGGAAACAAAAATTTTCCTACGCGCACGAAGACCTATCATGGTGATGTCCATCTACGAGAGGGGATGAGTGATCTACGTACCCTTGTAGATCGTACAGCAGAAGCGTTAGAGAACGCGGTTGATGTAGTGGAACGTCCTCACGTCCCTCGATCCGCCCCGCGAACAATCCCGCGATCAGTCCCACGATCTAGTACCGAACGGACGGCACCTCCGCGTTCAGCACACGTACAGCTCGACGATGATCTCGGCCTTCTTGATCCAGCAAGAGAGACGGAGAGGTAGAAGAGTTCTCCGGCAGCGTGACGGCGCTCCGGAGGTTGGTGATGATCTTGTCTCAGCAGGGCTCCGCCCGAGCTCCGCAGAAACGCGATCTAGAGGAAAAACTATGGAGGTATGTGGTCGGGCAGCCGTGAGAAAGTCGTCTCAAATCTGCCCTAAAAGCCCCATATATATAGGAGGAGGGAGGGGGACCTTGCCTTGGGGTCCAAGGGACTCCCAAGGGGTCGGCCGAGCCAAGGGGGGGAGGACTCCCCCCCAAACCGAGTTGGACTTGGTTTGGTGGGAGGAGTCCCCCTCCCTTCCCACTTCTTCCCTCTTTTTTTTTCTTTTCCTTTGATTTCCTCTCCTTGGCGCATAGGCCCCCTTGGGGCTGTCCCACCAGCCCACTAAGGGCTGGTGTGTCTCCCCAAAGCCTATGGGCTTCCCCGGGGTGGGTTGCCCCCCCGGTGAACTCCCGGAACCCATTCGTCATTCCCGGTACATTCCCGGTAACTCCGAAAACCTTCCGGTAATCAAATGAGGTCATCCTATATATCAATCTTCGTTTCCGGACCATTCCGGAAACCCTCGTGACGTCCGTGATCTCATCCGGGACTCCGAACAACATTCGGTAACCAACCATATAACTCAAATACGCATAAAACAATGTCGAACCTTAAGTGTGCAGACCCTGCGGGTTCGAGAACTATGTAGACATGACCCGAGAGACTCCTCGGTCAATATCCAATAGCGGGACCTGGATGCCCATATTGGATCCTACATATTCTACGAAGATCTTTATCGTTTGAACCTCAGTGCCAAGGATTCGTATAATCCCGTATGTCATTCCCTTTGTCCTTCGGTATGTTACTTGCCCGAGATTCGATCGTCAGTATCCGCATACCTATTTCAATCTCGTTTACCGGCAAGTCTCTTTACTCGTTCCGTAATACAAGACCCCGCAACTTACACTAAGTTACATTGCTTGCAAGGCTTGTGTGTGATGTTGTATTACCGAGTGGGCCCCGAGATACCTCTCCGTCACACGGAGTGACAAATCCCAGTCTTGATCCATACTAACTCAACTAACACCTTCGGAGATACCTGTAGAGCATCTTTATAGTCACCCAGTTACGTTGCGACGTTTGATACACACAAAGCATTCCTCCGGTGTCAGTGAGTTATATGATCTCATGGTCATAGGAATAAATACTTGACACGCAGAAAACAGTAGCAACAAAATGACACGATCAACATGCTACGTCTATTAGTTTGGGTCTAGTCCATCACGTGATTGTCCTAATGACGTGATCCAGTTATCAAGCAACAACACCTTGTTCATAATCAGAAGACACTGACTATCATCGATCAACTGGCTAGCCAACTAGAGGCATGCTAGGGACGGTGTTTTGTCTATGTATCCACACATGTAAATGAGTCTTCATTCAATACAATTATAGCATGGATAATAAACTATTATCTTGATACAGGAATTATAATAATAACTATACATTTATTATTGCCTCTAGGGCATAATTCCAACAGAATTCTTGGAGCGTCGAGCAGCCAAGATTGTGAACAAGCTGAGAGTCAAGTCACATCTTATGAAGAATGTACTTGGCAGTTTAAAAAAGGGAGTATCCACCCGTCAACAGATTTGGAATTATTGTGAGCATCATGCGTTTGTTTCGTATTGTGAACCTCAACAGGTACAGGAAGCGCTCGATGATGAGGATTGGCTTATGGCCATGCATGAAGAACTTAACAACTTCGAGCGTAACCAAGTCTGGGATTTAGTGCCAAGACCAACGGAGGAACATAATGTCATCGGGACCAAATGGATATTCAAAAATAAGGAAGATGCCAATGGGATTGTGATTCGAAACAAGGCAAGATTGGTGGCTCAAGGCTACTCCCAAGTCGAGGGTATCGACTACGGTGAAACCTTTGCCCCTGTTGCTCGTCTAGAATCTATTCGCATGTTGCTTGCATTTGCTTCTCATCATAATTTCAAATTATAACAAATGGATGTGAAAAGTGTTGTTCTTAATGGTCCTTTAAATGAGTTGGTCTATGTCAAACAACCCCCGGGATTCGAACATCCCAAGCTCCCCAATCATGTGTACAAACTTAATAAGGCACTCTATGGCCTTAAACAAGCCCCACGTGCGTGGTACGAGTATCTTACCGAGTTGTTACAAGATCGTCGGTTTGAAATTGGGAAGATAGATCCCACTATTTTTTACTAAGAGGGTTAAAGGGGATTTGTTCATATGCCAACTATATGTTGATGATATTATCTTTGGTTCTCCTAACATTTCCTTCAATGAAGAATTTGCTGCACTAATGACCGAGAAATTTGAGATGTCCATGATGGGAGAGTTGAAGTTCTTCCTCGACTTCGAGATTAAACAAGGCCTAGAAGGGACCTTCATCAAACAAGCCAAGTACACTCAAGACATGCTCATGAGGTTCGAGCTTGAAGATGTCAAGCCGGTCAAGTTCCCCATGCCAACAAGATGCAAGCTTGACAGTGATCCCAATGGTAAAGCAGTGGATCAAAATGTATATCGCTCCATGATTGGATCCCTCCTTTACCTTTGTGCATCTAGACCAGATATTATGTTGAGTGTAGGGATATGTGCACGGTTTCAATCTGCACCAAAAGAAAGTCATTATATGGCTGTTAAGCGAATCTTTCAATATCTGGCTCATACCCCAAACTTTGGCCTATGGTATCCCAAAGGAGCAAACTTCAACCTAGTAGGCTATTCTGACTCAGATTGGGCAAGAGATTGTGTGGAGAGGAAGTCAACTTCTGGAGGATGCCAATTCCTTGGTCGCTCACTGGTAAGTTGGTCTTGAAAGAAGCAGAATTGTGTCTCACTATCATCCACCGAAGCTGAGTATGTGGCAGCTGCAAGTTGTTGTGCACAATTGCTATGGATGAGGCAAACTTTAAAGGATTACGGTGTCACTTGTGACAAAGTGCCTCTTCTATGTGACAATCAAAGTACTATCAAGATTTCCCTCAACCCAGTGCAACATAGCAAGACCAAGCATATTGATATTCGTCATCACTTCATTCGTGAACATATCAAGCTAGGTGATATTGAGGTTCACTTCATCCACACTGAAGAGCAACTTGCAGATATTTTTCACTAAGCCCCTAGATGAAGCAAGGTTCCGGGAGTTAAGGCATGAGCTAAATATCATTGATTCAAGTAATGTGGATTGAAGCTAGGCACGTTGCACCTTACTATGCATTCTATCTTGTTCTAGATGTAGGCATGGACATAGGGGGAGTGTTGTTCTCTCAATGAACTCTTCCTCCCCCATTATGCATAAATTGATCTAGTCTTTCACTTTAGCCATTACCAAATGGCACTTGTGCTTCAAAGACGAGCGTTGGTCATGAACCCAAGGATAATTCTTCGCGGTGTCATACCTTGTCTCAAACATAGGTGGCCTCGGCCACCGCCCCCACCTTTCTGTCATATGGAAGAAAGGATACAAAATGACAAGTCAGTATATCTTGCTGGTGCTATCTTCTTATTTTCACTAACTTGTCATTTTCCCACGTCTTTCTCATCTCCTATGTCTCATTGTGACATTTGCAGCGGTACTACCGCCAGGGGTAGCGGTACTACCGCCAGGACCCCAGTGGTACTACCGCCAGGGGTAGCGGTACTACCGCCAGGACCCCAATCTTCCACGACCTAACTAGGACTTTTAGGGCTGTCTCAAGGGGGAGCGGTACTACCGCCAGGGGGAGCGGTACTACCGCCAGGACCCCAGCGGTACTACCGCTGCAGCCAGCGGTACTACCGCCAGGTAGCGGTACTACGGCGAGGACCACAGCGGTACTACCGCTGGCCGTACCCCTTGGGCTATATAAAGGAGGGGGATCCCGTTTTTCCTGGTTCTTTCTTCTTCCTCGTGGCTCCTCCCTACCCAACCCCGAACTCCCCCTATTTGGAGCTCTATCCGTGGAGCCCCTTCTCTCCGTTGAGTTGGAGGGTTTGCTCCACTTCTCCTTCCTCCACCAAGTGCCATGGACTCCGGTAAAGCTCCTCCCTCTATTCTCTTGGTTGATGTTTTCTTGTTCTAGGGTTAGGAGCATTGGTGATTTGGATCCATGTCTATGGTATTGTGCTTTGTTCTTGGATGGCATGAAGGAGATATTCGAGGGGAGTGTAGGTCCTATGATTCATTGCCTTTATATTGCCATGCCCTAGGTTCTTCATGTTTTAGATCAAGCACTTCTTCTATTTTGGATTAGATCTAAAACTTGAATCCTCTTGACTAGGCATGTCTTTATTTAGATGATTCTTGTGATCCTCATGTGTTTAGGGCTGTGGTGGTGTTTTTAGTGATTATACACAGTACCCATGGCCCTCGTAAATCCAATCTAGCCATTTCTATGGGTCCTTTTTCATATTCAGATCTGAAAGTCAACCCATAGCGGTACTACCGCCGAAGGTAGCGGTACTACCGCTAGGACCCGAGCGGTACTACCGCCTGGGGTAGCGGTACTACCGCTCGGACCCCAGCGGTACTACCGCCTGGGGTAGCGGTACTACCGCTCGGACCCCAGCGGTACTACCGCCTGGGGTAGCGGTACTACCGCTCGGACCCCAGCGGTACTATCGCCTGGGGTAGCGGTACTACCGCTCGGACCCCAGTGGTACTACCGCCAGGGGTAGCGGTACTACCACCAGGAGGATATTCTTTTTTCTTCTTTTAATTTGCTTGGCAATGTGAGTTTACTTTTATGCCTCTTTTTGTTCATTGCCTTGACTCCTTCTGTCGCTCTTTTTTGGTGTGTGTCTTGTGTGCCACAGGTGGTGCTCGCCGCTCGAACCCCCCACGGGACACCCAGTCGAAACATTATCGCAATCGAGAGGCTCCAGAGGGCTCCGCCATTTCCGGTCTGCAACCCAAAAAGAAGTCTTTCAAGAAGGCCGGTCACAAGGACAAGGGGGTCAACGTTCGCACTATGCCCCCTAAGGACTTTCTGTGGTTCCGCACCAAAAATCACTATCTCCAAGAGAAGGCTCTGATCAAGGATGTCGATCGTGTTTGGTCAACGGATCACTGCAGGATCTATCGCGAGATCATCAAGCATTTCAAGAAGAGTTTTGTTCCAGTTCAGTGGATTGACTTGGCTCACCTTCAGCTGAACCTGGATTACTTTGGTGATGCTCTCTCTTTGATTGACAAGCTTGGCATTAAGGAGATCATCTCCTTCAAGAAAGACTTTGATCCAGATGTTGTCGCCCAATTCTATGTCACGGTTCACTTCTCGCCTCATGACGAGCGCACCCTGGTTTGGATGACTGGTACTCAGAAGATGACAGGTTCCTGGCGTGAATTCATGGCATTTCTCAAGGTCGACTTTTAGGGAGCTCACACTCCGATTGGGTCGCGTCCTCATGCTGCAGCTTCCACTGATAGGGCCCCCGCCAAGGACAGGCTGCAGCAACTTTATGTGAAGAAAGGTGTGCTCCCCAAGCATCTGGATATCATGCATCAGATCTTCCGCAACACCCTCTTTCCTCGCATTGGCAACTTCGACGAGGTGCACGGTTCTCTGGCTGAGATGCTTCTGCTTTGTGAGGAGGCTATGACTAAGGAGTCTGCCCCTCTCGATATTTTTGACGTGATGTTCACTGAGCTCTGGAACTGCATCATGATGCGCAAGGTTTCCTATATTTGCCATAAGTGGCACGACACCTATCCGCTCGAGGAGTTCCACCTTTAGGTTGATTACTTTGTGCACGATCCTATCAGGCTCCGCATCAAGGACAAATGCGCCAACCCATCAACTTCATCTCAGCACATGGACACTGACACAGAGACTGCTGCTGACAGAGCCACCGCTTCTCAGTCCCGCTCTTCTGCTATGCCATCTTGGGCAGTGAAACTGCTGGATAAAATGAAGGCTCTCTTCTGTATGCAGGCTAAGGGACAGTATCAGACTCATGTGGCCTAGAAGGAGAACCGTCAGAGGCACAAGCGTGTCCTGAGGACACTTGATATTGAGATCTCCAGCGGCTCAGAGGACGACATCACTCGAGAGTCTGCTTGGATGCGGACTCAAGGTTATCAGTGGTCTGATGCAGAGGAGGAGGAGGACAATGAGGAGGAGCAGGACGATCCGGATGCCACGGACGGGTCTGGGGATGATGAGGATGAGGAGTGACCACCTGTGTCTTTAGGTGTGCCCCTTTTTGGTGTCTTGTGCCAAAGGGGGAGAGAGTCTAGGAGCTGGATTTGAGAGTTGAACTTTGCTTAGCTTTGCTTATCTTTCGTGTTTGCTTTGAACTTGGTTTGCTTCTATTTGCTATCTTTGCTTTGTGTGATGTGAGACTTGAACTAGTGTGATATTTATTTCCATCATATGCTGTGAGTCATATGCTCCTTATTTTTATATATCTCTACCTTTTTTGTTCACATGTTATCCACTGTGCAAATCCGGTATTGTCATCAATCCACCAAAAAGGGGGAGATTGTTAGGGCATAGTTTATGCCTAAGTAATTTTGGTGATTGATGACAGTACCGCAAAGGACTAATCGTGTGTGTTAAGATTTCAGATAACACATGCCAACGACACAAGACGACTCGCCCCCTCTTTCCATGGAACAGAAGCTCGGTGTACTCTACGATTCTCTTTCTTTGAGTCATAGGAACGCCATACTATTAAGAGGGGATCCGTAGTGGAAAGGTTTGGGTGGAATCAATTTTGCACGCACACACTTTATCTCCTTTCCCCTTGCCTGCAACTTTGGAGTGACTCCCGCCTTTGTGTTTATCTCATCTGAGCAAATGGTCCCTCAGCGGTAGTACCGCTGTGCCTAGCGGTAGTACCGCTGCAGCCAGCGGTAGTACCGCTAGCTGGCGGTAGTACTGCCCCTGGTCAGCGGTAGTACCGCTCCAGGAGCTTAGTACCGCCTTCCTAGCGGTTGTACTTCGACGGGCCTTTTTGCGAAGACTTTCTTGGCGATGGCTGGCCCGGTAGTGCTTATGCACTACCATGGGCCCAGCGGTAGTACCGCTAGGCATGGGATGTGAGTGGGAAAATGGTTGGATTCCCCCCCACTATATAAGGGGTTCTTCTAGCTGTGGAACCTTATCTCTTACCCTCCCAAGCTCCATTCTTGCTCCCTAAGCTCAAAAGTGTCCGATCTATCTCCCTAGCCAATCAAACTTGTTGATTCTTTAGGGATTGGTTGAGAAGGCCTAGATCTACACTTCCACCAAGAGAAAAGTTGATTCCCCCACCAATCCCTTGCATATCTTGTTACTCTTGGGTGTTTGAGCATCCTAGACGGTTGAGGTCACCTCGAAGCCACATTCCATTGTGGTGAAGCTTCATGGTCTTGTTGGGAGCCTCCAAGCTTTGTATAGAGTTTGCCCCAACCTTGTTTGTAAAGGTTCGGTCGCCGCCTTCAAGGGCACCTATTGTGGAATCACGGTACCTTGCATCGTGTGAGGGCGTGAGGAGAATACGGTGGCCTTAGTGGCTTATTGGGGAGCATTGTGCCTCCACACCGCTCCAACGGAGACGTACTTCCTGTCAAATGGAAGGAACTTCGGTAACACATCCTCGTCTTCATTGGTTCCACTTGTGGTTATCTCTAACCTTTACTTTGTGTATGCTTATGTTGTTGTCTATCTCTTACTTGTCTTAGTAGCTCTTGTTGTTAGCTTCATTACGGTTCACCCCATTGTTGCTATTATTGTGAACCCATATGTTGTTTACCCTAACTTGCTAAGATTAATTAAAAAGTGGTCGTTGCCTATTCACCCCACTCTATCAACCATATCGATCCTTTCAACTAGGAAAAGGCCTAGGATTAAAGTTACCTCTATAAGCATTGTTGTTACCAAAATTATTCCTACCAACAAAATTCACATCCAAATTTTCATTGCTATTCTCAATCAAGGAAGATAAAGGCATATCATTTGGATCTAGAGGAGCACTTTTACTAGCAAACAACTTCATTAACTCATCCATCTTAGCACTCAAAGAGTTAATTTCTTCTATAGCATGCACTTTTTTACTATTAGGTGACCTTTCAGTGTGCCATTGAGAATAATTTGTCATGATATTATCTAGGAGTTTTGTAGCTTCTCCTAGTGTGATTTCCATAAAAGGTCCACCAGAGGCGGAATCCAAGATATTTCTAAAAGCAAATTTCAAACCAGCATAGAAAATTTGTATAATCATCCAGAATTAGGCCATGAGCGGGACAATTTCTAATCATCAATTTCATCCTCTCCCAAGATTGTGCAACATGTTCATGATCTAGTTGCTTAAAATTCATGATATCATTACGGAGAGAGATAATCTTAGCAGGTGGAAAATACTTGGAAATAAAGGCATCTTTACACTTGTTCCATGAATCAATACTATTTTTGGATAAAGATGAAAACCAAGTTTTTGCTCGATCTCGTAATGAGAACGGAAATAGATTCAATTTAATCATATCATTATCCACATCTTTGTTCTTTTGCATATCACATAACTCAATAAAGGTATTAAGATGGGATGCGCCATCTTCACTAGGAAGGCCGGAAAATTTCTCTTTCATAACAAGATTCAACAAGGCAACATTAATTTCATATGAATCCGCACTAGTGGCGGGGGCAATTGGAGTACTAATAAAATCATTGTTATTAGTATTAGAGAAGTGATACGTCTCCAACGTATCTATAATTTTTGATGGTTTCATGCTATTATCTTGTCAAACTTTGGATGTTTTGCATGCCTTTTATATATTTTTTGGGACTAACTTATTAACTCGGTGCCAAGTGCCAGTTCCTGTTTTTTCCATGTTTTTGACCCCTTTCAGAGGAGGATTTTGAATGGAGTCCAAACGGAATGAAACTGCCAAAAAGATTTTTTACAAACACAAAAAGATCGAGAAGCCGGAGAATCAGGCTAGGGGGCCTGTAGGGACCCCGCAAGCCCCCTAGCCGCGGCTAGGGGGGGGGCATGCCTCCCTGGCTTGTGGGCTCCTTGGGCCACCTCTGCCCTAGGTTTTGTGCCTATATATTCCCTAAAATCCCAGAAAAAAATCAGGAGATCATCGAAAGTACTTTTCCACCGCTGCAAGCTTCTGTCTCCGCAAGATCCCATCTCGGGCACGTTCTGGTGCCCTGCCCGAGGGGGGATTCGGATACGGAGGGCTTCTTCATCAACACCATGACCTCTCCGATGATGCGTGAGTAGTTCACTATACACCTACCGTCCATAGCTAGTAGCTAGATGGCTTCTTCTCTCTCTTGGGTCTTCAATACAAAGTTCTCCATGATCTCATGGAGATCTATCTGATGTAATCTTCTTTTGCGGTGTGTTTCTCGAGATCCGATGAATTGTGGATTTATGATCAGATTATCTATAAATCTTATTTGAGTTTCTTCTGATCTCTCTTATGCATGATTTCATATCCTTGTAATTCTCTTCGAGTTGTGGGTTTTGTTTGGCCAACCAGATCTATGATTCTTGCAATGGGAGAAGTGCTTGACTTTGGGTTCATACCGTGCGGTGACCTCACCCAGTGACAAAAGGGGTAGCGAGGCACGCATCGTGTTGTTGCCATCATGTAACGACCAAACCTCGAAGGATTTGACTCTCTGTGCTAGTCCCTGGATCGACTCGCTAGCACACACAGTATAGATGAATACCAGAATAGCAAGTGCATCATTTATTACAACGTATGATCCAGAATATATAAAGTATAACAATCTGCATAGCACTTAGCTATCTCTAATAAACAATGGCAGCGGAAAAGTAGCAGAATAATATCGATGAGTCCCATCACAACCCACCGGCGAAAAGGTTGAGTGAAGACTCGCGACCCTACTGTATCTCACTGATCATCTGAATATCCTGCAACATGATAAGTTGCAGCCACAAGGGTCAATACATTGAATGTATTGGCAATCCACACATAATGATAATGCAAACCTACATATATAAGCAATGTATGACAAACAAAACAGTCGAGTTGGTTCGGCATAAAGCTAACTTCACCTACCTCCATGAACTGATCAAGGTTTCACACGCCACAACCAATTTAAACCCGCAAGAGAGAACTCACAAACCTACGGTGAGATGACAAAGATCTTCAGGATGTATCAAGTGCGCTTAGTCGATGACGCATTCAATGGGGACTCCAAAGCGCTCAGCCATCAACGCATTCACCTGATTTAAGTCCCGACAACTCAAGTGCGCTCAGTCATGGTGCATTCTCTAGGGACAATAGAGCGCTCAGCCATAGACGCATTCACTCGAGCAAAAGCCCCGAGCCTACAGCTATAAACACTCGCTACTTCATAAAACACTCTGTACGAGTCCATGTCTACCATAGCATATCCAAGCACACAATTAAACAACGCAATCCAGGACACACATATGGCGACAAGCAATATAAGAATCACACCAAACACATAACATATCATAACAATGCACAACATACATATAGGATGAGCAAAATCAAAAGTGCAAACTTGCCTTGAACGGTGTTGAAGTACTCTAACACTTAATTCTGATCCGCTCCACACTCCGGACAATCTATATATATTCGACGAAGACATTGATAAATAAACCGTACTCACATAACATCAAAATAAAGTGAACAACAAAGAATTCAATTAAAACTCAATTAACAGAAACATTCGAGTAGATATTTATTATCTACATGATAGTGGAAGCACAAAGCAAAAGAAATAATGAAATTAGATGAACGGTTTGCAAAATATGGCCTTCGGTAGGTTTAAATCAAATCTGATCAAACTAAATTTTCAAATATCACAAACCTGAAAACTATTAGTTCTATCAAATTCTACTCGTCACTACGAGATCACAGGAAAAAGAATTTCCTGATTCGGAGATACGAATCAAAAGTTAAACAAGTTTCAAAATCCTACCGAGAATCTGTCCGATCTAAAAACAGCTTAAAATAGGTGTAATACGGTACTGTAGCAATTTCGCGGATTGTATGAATCGAATTACGTGCAAGTGCTTACCAAGAGCAGTGGGGGAAAACGGCGTCTCGGGCGTGGCTCCTATGCGGTGGTGCTCCGGTGACGATCAAACGAACTCCGACGACGGCGGCTAACTCCGGTGAAGATGGACGGATGACGCGAACTCCGGTGGTGCTCCTCGCGAGGACGAGGGTGAGAGTATCCGGTAGCAGCGCTCCTGGCGAACTCAAGGTGGCGGCTTCGGTCTCAGGGAATGAACGAGGCAGGGGAAGAAATCGGATGACAAAGGAATAGGGACAGGGGCTTCGGTTTCCTGGGGTTATTCCCCTAGAGAGGAGTCTGGCTCGGTGTGGAAAACAGGGCGAGGGTGGGAGCTGCTCACGGGAGCTGGGCTCGTGGCGTGGGGCACATGGACACCTGGGACTCGATCCCTTGGGGTGGCTGGAGCCTGTGGGGTGAAGCACCCCCCCTGGTCAACCCTCGGGCAGGAGCCTGGGGCGCTGGGCGTGGGCGCTGGTGCCTGTTGACCCGGCCCCTGGCTGCTAGCGCTAGCTGGGCTCGGTGCAGGCTGTGGCCACCTGGCACTGGGGCAGTCAGTGCTGGGGCCGGTCCCTGGCGATCTGGAGCCCGGGGCTCATTCGGCGCGAGGCTGCTGGCCTCCTGGCGCTGGGAACCTGGCTCGGTGCTAGGTTGCCTGGGAGGCAACGTGGTGGCTGGGAGCTGCTAGCCTGGGCTCGATCAACGGCCCCTGGCTGCTAGCGCCGCCTGGCTCGCTGGTGCCTAGGCGATGGGAATCCCTACTCATGATTGAATGTCTAGTGATATTAATGCTTTGAAAGTTAGATGTTCTCCTCCCAAGATCAATATGGATGAAACTTTGAAAGCTATGCGTGTTTCCATGATTGAGAGCAAAGAAAGAACCGCCCAAATTCGTGCTAGACATGAAGGGCTTAAAAAGGCGTGTTCTCGTGATAAGAATCACGAAGATCTTAAAGCGCTTGGTGTGACTCCCATTGAACCTTTGTTTTCTTGTGTCAAACCCAATGATGATGGGGCTGGATATGAACCCACTTTGGTTGAAAAACACCCCAATGATTCGGAGTCCATCTATCTTGATGCTAAAAGCATTGAAAGTGGACTAGAAGATATTAAAGCTTTGAGTAGTAATGAAATTACTACCATGGATTTCAAGGAATTCAATTATGATAGTTGCTCCTTTATTGAATGCATTTCCTTGATGTAATCCATGTTAAACTCTCCACACACTTATAGCCAAAACAAGGCCTTTACTGATCATATCGTCGGAGCTATGATAAAATCTCTTGAAGAGAAACTTGAATTGGAAGTCTCTATCCCTAGAAAGCTTCATGATGAGTGGGAACCTACCATCAAAATCAAAATCAAAAACTATGAATGCAATGCTTTGTGTGATTTGGGTGCTAGAGTTTCCGTGATTCCAAAGTCTTTATGTGATGTTCTGGGTTTTAATGAGATTGAAGAGTGTTCTCTTAATTTGCATCTTGCGGATTCTACTGTCAAGAAACCCATGGGAAGGATCAATGATGTTCTTATTATTGCAAATAGGAACTATGTACCCGTGGATTTCATTGTGCTTGACATTGATTGCAATCCTACATGCCCTACTATTCTTGGTAGACCTTTCCTAGGGACTATCGGTGCTATCATCGATATGAAGGAAGGGAATATTAGATTTAAATTTCCTTTAAAGAAGGGGATGGAACACTTTCCTAGAAATAAAATAACATTGCCTTATGAATCCATGATGAGGGCCACTTATGGTTTGAGCACCAAAGACGACGATACGTGATTCTATCGGTTTTATGCCTAGGTAAGGGCGTTAAACAATAGCGCTTGTTGGGAGGCAACCCAATGAATTTATCTTTTTCTTTCTGTTTTGTTGCGTCCACACCATAATAATTCTGTTGTGATTGTTGTTTTTTGTGTTTCTTTTTGTGTTTGAGCCAAGCAAAACCTTTATGACTAGTCTTGGTAATGGTTGTTTGATCCTGCTGGAAAAAGACAGAAACTTTTCGCTCACGAGATGATTTTTCATTTTTATTCAGAAAGAGCTTTTGAGTTGATTCTTTTTTCTCCTGGTTGATATGCCTTTTTACCAGGCAGTCATAATTGTTCAGAATTTGCGAGGTACCAGAAGTATACGAAGTATACAGATTGCTACCGGCTGGTCTGTTTTTGACAGATTCTGTTTTTGTTGAGTTAGTTGCTTGTTTTGATGAAACTATGGTTAGTATCGGGGGGTACTAGCCATGGAAAAGTGAGAATACAGTATCCCAACACCAATAAAGATAGAATTCAAGTTTGCTACAGTACCAAAAGAGGTGGTAGCTTGTTTTCTTGTGCTAATGTTATCACGAGTTTCTGTTTAAGTTTTGTGTTGTGAAGTTTTCAAGTTTTGGGTGATGTTCTCATGGACAAAGAGATAAGGAGTGGAAAGAGATCAAGCTTGGGGATTCCCAAGGCATCCCAAGCCAAATTCAAGGACACCAAAAAGCCTAAGCTTGGGGATGCCCCGGGAAGGCATCCCCTATTTCGTCTTCGATCCATCGGTAACATTAGTTGGAGCTATATTTTTATTCACCACATGATATGTGTTTTTCTTGGAGCGTCTTGTATCGTAGGAGTATTTTCTTTTTGTTGTGACACAATCATTCTTGCTGCACACTTCTTTGAGAGAGAGAGATACATGCACTCATCGTGATTTTGCTAGAATGCTTATAGTGCTTCGCTTATATCATTTGAGCTAGATAATTTTGCTCTATGTGCTTCAGTTAGATCTTTTATAGCACGGCGGTGTGTGACTTGGTAGTTGGCTTATGCTATGAAAGTAGTCCCAAAGGTGATAGGTACCCAAAGAGGATACAAAAACCTCCATCTTCATGTGCATTGAGTATAACGAGAAGTTTTGATTCCTCTCAATTAGTTTTGAGACGTGGATTTGGTAATATTAAGAGTTATGTTAGTAGGGTGTTGTGAATCTAGAAATACTTGTGTTGAATTTAGTGATTCCCGTAGCATGCACGTATTGTGAACCGCTATGTTAGGAAGTCGGAGCATAATTGATCTATTGATTGTCATCCTTTGTGTTGAGGTCGGGATCGCGCGATGGTTAACACCTACGAACCCTTCCCCTAGGAGTATGCATTTAGCACTTTGTTTCCATTACTAATAAAAACTTTAGCAACAAGTATGTGAGTTCTTCATGACTAATGTGAGTCCATGGTATAGATGCACTTTCACCGTCCACCTTTGCTAGCCTCTCTAGTGCCGCGCAACTTTCGCCGGTACACAAATCCACCATATGCCTTCCTCAAAACAGCTAGCATACCTACCTACTATGGCATTTTAATAGCCATTCCGAGATATATTGCCATGCAACTCCCACCGTTCCGTCTCATGACTTGTGCCGTCACTCTCATATTGCCATTGCATGATCGTAAGATAGCTAGCGAGATGTTTTAACGTCATACGCCAAGCTAGATCGTTGCACATCCCGGTACACTGCCAGAGGCATTTCCTATAGAGTCATTTCTAAGCTTTGAGCTGTGAGTAAATAAAAGTGTGATGATCATCATTATTAGAGCATTGTCCCATGTGAGGAAATAAAAAAAATAGAGGCCAAAGTGCCCAAATAAAAAAAAGAAAAAAAAGAGAGGACCAAGTGGCCAAATAAAAAAATAGAATAAAATAAAAGAGAGAAAAAGACAAAAGGGACAATGCTACTATCTTTTTACACACTTGTGCTTCATAATAGCACCATGTTCTTCATGATTGAGAGCTTCTTGCTTTGTCACTACCATATGCTAGTGGGAATCTATATTATATAACTTGGCTTGTATATTCCATTGATGGGCTTCCTCAAAACTGCCCTAGGTCTTCGTGAGCAAGCAAGTTGGATGCACACCCACTAGTTCTCCTTTTTAGCTTTCACATACTTATAGCTCTAGTGCATCCCTTGTATGTCAATCCCTACTCATTCACATTGATATCTATTAATGGGAATCTCCATAGCCCTTTGATACGCCGAGTCAATGTGACCATCTCCTCCTTTTTGTCTCACAACCACCACCACACTCTATTCCACCTATAGTGCTATATCCATGGCTCACGCTCATGTATTGCGTGAGAGTTGAAAAAGGTTTGAGAAAGTAAGAGTGCGAAAACAATTACTTGGCCAATACCAGGGTTGTGCATGATTTAAATTAGTTGTGTGAGGATGATGGAGCATAGCCAGACTATATGATTTTGTAGGGATAACTTTCCTTGGCCTTGTTATTTTGAAAGTTCATGATTACCTTGCTAGTTTGCTTGAAGTATTATTGTTTTCATGTCAATAGGAAACTATTGTTTTGTATCGTACGGATCTGAACATTCATGTCACACAAAAGAAGTTGCAAAGGACAACTATGCTAGGTAGCATTCCGCATCAAAAATTCAGTCTTTATCACTTCCGTACTCGAGGACGAGCAGGAGTTAAGCTTGGGGATGCTTGATATGTCTCCAACGTATCTATAATTTTTGATGGTTTCATGCTATTATCTTGTCAAACTTTGGATGTTTTGCATGCCTTTTATATATTTTTTGGGACTAACTTATTAACTCAGTGCCAAGTTCTATTCCTGTTTTTTTCCATGTTTTTGACCCCTTTCAGAGGAGGATTTTGAACGGAGTCCAAACGGAATGAAATTGCCAAAAAGATTTTTTCCGAAACAGAAAAAGATCGGGAAGCCGGAGAATCAGGCCAGGGGCCCTGCAGGGACCCCACAAGGCCCCTAGCCCCGGTGAGGGGGGCCCGTGCCTCCCTGGCTTGTGGGCTCCCTGGGCCACCTTTGCCCTAGGTTTTGCACCTGTATATTCCCTAAAATCCCAGAAAAAATCATGAGATCACCGAAAGTACTTTTCCGCCGCTGGAAGCTTCTATCTCCGCAAGATCCCATCTGGGGCATGTACTGGTGCCATGCCAGAGGGGGGATTCGGATACGGAGGGCTTCTTCATCAACACCATGACCTCTCCGATGATGCGTGAGTAGTTCACCATAGACCTACGGGTCCATAGCTAGTATCTAGATGGCTTCTTCTCTCTCTTGGGCCTTCAATACAAAGTTCTCCATGATCTTCATGGAGATCTATCCGATGTAATCTTCTTTTGCGATGTGTTTGTCGAGAGCCGATGAATTGTGGATTTATGATCAAATTATCTATGAATCTTATTTGAGTTTCTTCTGATCTCTCTTATGCATGATTTCATATCCTTGTAATTCTCTTCGAGTTGTGGGTTTTGTTTGGCCAACTAGATCTATTATTCTTGCAATGGGAGAAGTGCTTGGTTTTGGGTTCATACCGTGCGGTGCCCTCACCCAGTGACAGAAGGGGTAGCGAGGCACACATGGTGTTGTTGCCATCAAGGGTAAAAAGATGGGGTTTTCATCATTGGTTTGAGATTATCCCTCTACATCATGTCATCTTGCTTAAGGCGTTACTCTGTTCATCATGAACTCAATACACTAGATGCATGCTGGATAGCGGTCGATGTGTGGAGTAATAGTAGTAGATGCAGAAAGTATCGGTCTACTTGTCGCGGACGTGATGCCTATATGTATGATCATTGCCTTAGATATCGTCATGACTTTGCGCGGTTCTATCAATTGCTCAACAGTAATTTGTTCACCCACCGTAATACTTGCTATTTTGAGAGTAGCCTCTAGTGAACACTATGGCCCCCGGGTCTACTCCACACCATATTTTCAGCCTTACTCTTTTTTCTGCGTTGCACTTTCCGCCTTCAAATCTCACTTTGCAATCAATCTTGAAGGGATTGACAACCCCTTTAAAGCGTTGGGTGCAAGCTCTTTTGTGTTTGCGCAGGTACTCTCGACTTGATGAGATTCTCCTACTGAATTGATACCTTGGTTCTCAAACTGAGGGAAATACTTACTGCTCCTGTGCTACATCACCCTTTCCTCTTCAAGGGCAAAACTAACGCAAGCTCAAGAGACGACAGAAGGATCTCTAGTACCATTGCCAGGGAAGGACTTTTGTTGCCGTAGCAAGAAGTCACACAATTTTGTGTTTTCAGACATGGTGACTTAGCAAGTAGACAAGCACACAAGCAAACAGAAAGCAAGCGAAAGAAAGGGCGAATGAAAAAGGCAAATATTTTTGTAAATTTTGTTTTCGAAGTGGGGGAGAGGAAAACGAGAGGCAAATGGCAAATAATGTAAATGCAAGAGATGAGTTTGCGATAGGTACTTGGTAGATATGCTTCACTTGAATACTCCCCGGCAACGGCGCCAGAAATTCTTCCTGCTACTTCTTGAGCTTGTGTTGGTTTTTCCCTTGAAGAGGAAAGGGTGATGTAGCAAAGTAGAGATAAGTATTTCCCTCAGTTTTAGAACCAAGGTATCAATCCAGTAGGAGTATCAAGATGAGGCACCAAGGCACCTACGCAAAGACAAACAAACTTGCACCCAACGCGATAAAGGGGTTGTCAATCCCTTTACGATTACTTGCAAGGTGAGATGTGATAGTGATAATAGGTAAATATAAAAAATAAAATAAAAGTGCAGCAAGGTATTTTTGGTATTTTTGTATGTAGATCTGAATATATAATGTGTAAAGTAGACCTGAGGGCCATAGTGTTCACTAGAGGCTTCTCTCATGATAGCAAGTATTACGGTGGGTGAACGAATTACCGTCAAGAAATTGATAGAGTCGCGCAAGGTCATGACGATATCTAAGGCAATGATCATACATATAGGCATCATGTCCGAGACAAGTAGACCGATACTTTCTGCATCTACTACTATTACTCCACACATCGACCGCTATCCAACATGCATCTAGTGTATTAAGTTCATAACAAACAGAGTAACGCCTTAAGCAAGATGACATGATGGAGAGGGATAAATTCATGCAATATGATATAAACCCCATCTTTTTACCCTTGATGGCAACAACACGATGCGTGCCTCACTACCCCTTCTGTCACTAGGTGAGGACAACACACGGTATGAACCCAAAACCAAGCACTTCTCCCATTGCAAGAATTATAGATCAAGTTGGCCAAATGAAACCCATAACTCGAAGAGAATTACAAGGATACGAAATCATGCGTATAAGAAATCAGAGGAGACTCAAATAATATTCATAGATAATCTGATCATAAATCCACAATTCATTGGATCTCGACAAACACACCGCAAAAGAAAGTTACATCGGATAGATCTCCATGAAGATCATGGAGAACTTTGTATTGAAGATCCAAGAGAGAAAAGAAGCCATCTAGCTACTAGCTATGGACCAGAAGGTCTGTGGTGAACTACTCACACATCATCGGAGAGGCAATGGTGTTGATGAAGAAGCCCTCCGTGTCCGAATCCCCCTCCGACAGGGCACCAGAACGGTCCCCAGATGGGATCTCGCGGAAACAAAAGCTTGCGGCGGCGGAAAAGTATGTTCGTGGATCTCTCTGTTGGTTTGGGGATTTTAGGGAATTTATAGGTGAAAGAGGTAGGGCAAAGGAGGCACGGGGGGGGGGGGGGGGGTGCAAGATCCTGGTAGGCGCGCCCCTGGGGCGCACCTAGGGGGCTCGTGGCCTCCTCTGTGGCCCTCTGCCTTGGTTCTCAAGTCTTCTGGATCCCTTATGTTATGGAAAAAATCATCCCGAAGGTTTTATTCCGTTTGGAATCCGTTTAATATTCTTATCTGAAAAAGGTCAAAAACATGAAAAAACATAAACTGGCACTAGGCACTGAGTTAATAGGTTAGTTCCGAAATTGATATAAAATTGCATATAAATGCATATAAAACATCCCAAGTTGATAATATAATAGCATCGAACAATCAAACATTATAGATACGTTGGAGACGTATCAAGGAGTTGTTCTCGCAGCGTCGAGGGGGCCAGAACTGGCTTCTTAAGGGGGGTGCGAACACTGCCTACTTTCAGGCGATTGCTAATGGTCGTAGGTGGAAATGTGCCATTCCTTTCCTCTGGGATGGGGATGTTCTCCTAGAAAGCCCAGAGGAGATCTCATCCCATATCTACTCCTTCTACAAGGAGTTGTTCTCGGTTGAGCCGCGTGGAGGCACCTCCGTATGTGAGGACTTCTGGCCACTTGCTGCTCAGGTATCCGATGCGGAGAATGCGGAGCTTACTCTCCCGTTCTCCCCGGAGGAGGTGGGTCAGGCGATTGCCTCTATAAAGGCTTGCTCGGCCCTGGGCCCGGATGGTCTCCCGGTAGTTTTCTTCCATAAATTCTGGGAGATCTTGCGTCCGGTCATCATGCCTATGTTCCATGAGTTTTTTATCGGCACCCTGGACATGGGGAGGATCAACTTTGGCACCATTGGTCTCATCCCCAAAGTAGTTGGGGCTTCGGATATCCGACAATCCCGTCCCATCACGGTGATCAACGTGTTGGCGCGTATCTTTGCAAAGGTGTGCGCGACTCGTTTGTCCCCCGTGGCGGAATGGATTGCCCACCCCCTTCAGTCCGCGTTCCTGAAGGGCAGACGGATCCATGATGGGATTCTTCCCCTTCACGAGATTGTCCACGAGGTGGCGTCGAAGGGGCTTAAGGGGGTATTCCTCAAATTGGATATCCAGAAAGCGTATGACCGTCTCGATTGGTCCTTTTTGAGGTTAGTGATGCAGCGATGCGTATTTGACAAGAGGTGGTGTTCCTGGATCATGCAACTGGTTAGATCTGGTAACATGACGATCAACATCAACGGAGAAGTGGGACCCTTTTTTCAGGCTTCCATGGGGGTAAAGCAAGGGGATCCTATATCCCCCTTGCTTTTCAACTTTCCTGTCGACGCCCTCGCCGGCATCCTAGATAAGGCCAAGCTAGCCAGCCATATTCAGGGGGTGGTTGGCAACCTCATCCCGGGCGGTGGAGTTTCCCACTTGCAAAATGCGGACGACACCATGATCATGGTTGCAGGCTCCGACTCGGACATTGTTAACCTTAAGTTCCTTTTGCTCTGCTTCGAGGAAATATCTGGACTTAATATTAACTTTGATAAGAGCGAGGTTGTGGTCCTTGGCTACTCCGAAGCTGAGCAGCACAGGATCACGGACAGCCTCAATTCCAGGCTGGCTGGCTTCCCCATTTCATACTTGGGGATGCCCCTAGCTGAGTCCAGGATCTTGGTAAGCGGGTTTGATCCGCTTGTGGGACGAGTAGCGTCCGTGCGGAGCCCTGGTGCAGTACGTTCACTTCTAAGGGCAGCAAGACCGTCCTCATTAGCTCTAACCTTGCGAGCCTCCCCATGTATATGATGGGGATGTACATCTTTCCCGAAGGTGTGCATAGCGCCTTGACAAGGAGCTGGCTAGGTTCTTCTGGCAGGCACGGGATGGTCGACCCAAATACCATATGATGAAGTGGGCCGAAATCTGCCTGCCGAAGGATCGAGGGGGGTTGGGCATCCCTGCGTCTCGTCGTATGAACGTTGCCCTCATGCTTCGTTGGGTGTGGCGGATCCAGCGGGGAGATGGGGTTTGTGGCTATAGCTGATTGAGGCCAAGTACATGCAGGGTAAGCCCCTCTTGGCGAGCTCGCACTCGGCTGGGTCCGAGTTTTGGAAATCTATCCATGTCATCAAGGAGGATATTAGGTTGGGTTTGCGGTTCTGGTGGGCAATGGTTCTGGGACCCAATTTTGGTTGGCTGACTGGAGAGCCTCTGCGCTTGCGGTTTCCGAGGCTCTTTGCTATTTGTGACGACCCAGCTGTCCTTGTCTCTACGCCTGCTATGACATCCTCTGCTTTTGCTACAGTGTTGGATGTAATTAAGCTACAGTAAATCTATGCAATGAATGCCACATCATCATAAATTATATCGTTGATCTCATGTTAGTTGAAACCGAGTCAAAGTTCGAAGTTTAAAAATAAATCAAACGGAAAAGTTTTATAATGTTTTAAATAAAAATTGTCAGGGAAGTTATTAAAAATTTCCTAATAAGTTATAAAAGTGAATCGAGCATTTAAAAGTTATTACAATCCCAATATAATTAAAACAGGAGGCTATTTAGAAAAATAAATAAATAAAAATAATTAAAAAAAGAAAAAAAGAAAAACACCCCTGGCCGAACTGGGCCAAGTGGCCCAGCCGACCATCTACCGGCCCAACCCGCGCCTCGGCAACCCTAGGGCGCCGAACGCCCGAGCCACTCCCTACCCCCGCCGTCAGGGGACGAGGGCACCCACTTCCCTTGTCCCACCAACTCCCCCTCGCCACCAACCGCACTCCTCCCACCTACCGACGCTCACCAACCCCCCATCCTCCCGCTCGCTCCCTCCTGCTCCTCACACGACGCCGCCGGCCCTGCCCTTCCGTCGGCCCCCGCCGTCCCGCTTGTCGCCCTGGCCACTGCGTCCCCCCACTCCACACGCCGCCTCCCTCCTCTCCCTCATGCCCCGCGTGCCTCCCTCCTCTCGTGCCCCGACTACCCACCGCGAGCCCCTCCCCTAGAAGCCCCCGTCACGGCGCATCCCCCTGCCGGAGCTCCCCACTAACGCCCTCGACCGGGGCCCCTCCGGCCACGACGCCTCCCACTCTGGCCGAAGCCCCCGTCGGATCCACCGCGCCTCGCCTCTATCGGCATCTCCTCCTCGCCGACCGGCCCTCCGGCGACCTTCACCGACCGCACCGCACCGCCGGCTTCCCCGTCCTCCTCCTCAACGGCTCCACCGAGCCTCGCCGAACCCGCCTCCCTATAACGTGGGTGAGAACGCCCCTCTCGCTCTCTCGATTCCATTCCGGCGATCGCCGCCGCGTTCCGACGCCGTTAGGCTCCGGTAGGAGGAGGTGGAGATAGCCTCCTCTCTCTCTCTTGAGAGTTGTGTGTGAAACACATAGAGTTAGCACACACGTTAGAGATGAGAGAAAAGAAAATAAGAATAAAATTAATGTATATGTGTATGTATGTATTAATGTATGTATGTATGTATTGCGTATGTATGCATGTGTGTAAAAGAAAAAGAAAATGCATAAAAATAAAATATAAATATATATGTTTTTATTGATAAAATAAGTAAATAAGTAATTAGATATATTATTTAATTAATTAGTTAATTAATTAAATAGATAAATCACTAATCCGTTGATACTAATAAATAATCAACTTATTAGAGTATGACACGTGGGTCCCCCACTAAATTAATCTAATCAATTAATATTGAATCTAATTAAAAACTGAGTCTATGACACATGGGACCCAGTGGTTAGTTGACCAGTCAACTACAGATGTCAGCATGACATCATGCTGATGTCATAATTGCAATTAATCAAATTAATTAAATCTGTTTTTAATTCCTAAATATGAAATAAAAATTTAAAAATTAATATAAAATAATCAGTAAGTCATATAGAAATATTTTCAACATGAAAGTTGATGAGCAGAACGAGATGAACCCGGTTACGCGGTCCATTCGTGTGTCACGCGTCCCTAGCATAGAAAACGTGGAACTTTTCCATCGTTTTCAGTCTGACCGGTAGTAGCCCGAGACCCGGAAAATATCGCCAGATATTCTTCCGACCCGTCTATGACGGATGTTACTGCGTTAGCTCATGCCTAGTCTGCATATTGCCATGTCATGCTTAGTGTTGCACCTGTTGCTGTTATTTATTATTTCTCCCCGCTCTTATTACCAGTAGACCCCGAGACTGACGCTACTGCCGGGTATATCTACGACCCTGCTGACCAGCCCTTTGCCGCAGAGCGGCAAGGCAAGCAAACCCCCCTTGATCATCCCTATATCGCCTATGTCTTTCTTCTTCCTGCTTGCATTAGTATTTTGCTACTCTTATAGTTAGTTCCTATATCTGATGCATAGCCTATTTTTGATGAACTGCTACTTTCAGTACTGTACCTTTAAAATGTTTAGTATAGGTGGAGCAGTCTTCCCTTCTGACCCCGTAGTCCAGTTCCCCGCTTTGTTTTCAAATCTCGATCCCTGATCGACGAGCCAGACCCGACACAACACATACACCCCCTCTGTTGTGCGACGCATGGGAGATACTATCGGGGTACCGAGGGTGACACCTCGTGAAGTACTCCTGATGATACCTTTGTAGTATAGTGATGACCCACAAATATAGGGGATCAATCGTAGTCCTTTCGATAAGTAAGAGTGTGGAACCCAACGAGGAGCACAAGGATCTGACTAGTGGTTTTCAGCAAGGAAATATCTGCAAGGACTGAAATTGTCGGTAACAAGTGATTGTGTGGTGAGATGATTCATAGCAAGAAACAAGTAATAAAAGTAGCAACGGTGCAGCAAAGTGGTCCAATCCCTTTTGTAGCAAGGGACAAGCCTGGACATGGTCTTATTGGAGGAAAAACGCTCCCGAGGACACACGGGAATTTCTGTCATGCTAGTTTCATCATGTTCGTATGATTCACGTTCGTTACTTTGATAGTTTGATATGTGGGTGGACCAGCGCTTGGGTGCTGCCCTTACTTGGAAAAGCATCCCACTTATGATTAACCCCTCTTGCAAGCGTCCGCAACTACGAAAGAAGAATTAAGACAAAGTCTAAGCATAGCATTAAACTAGTGGATCCAAATCAGCGCCTTATGAAGCAACGCATAAACTAGGGTTTAAGCTTCTGTCACTCTAGCAACCCATCATCTACTTACTACGTCCCAATGTAGGGGAACGTCGCGTGGGAAACAAAAATTTTCCTACGCGCACGAAGACCTATCATGGTGATGTCCATCTACGAGAGGGGCTGAGTGATCTACGTACCCTTGTAGATCGTACAGCAGAAGTGTTAGAGAACGCGGTTGATGTAGTGGAACGTCCTCACGTCCCTCGATCCGCCCCGCGAACAATCCCGCGATCAGTCCCACGATCTAGTACCGAACGGACGGCACCTCCGCGTTCAGCACACGTACAACTCGACGATGATCTCGGCCTTCTTGATCCAGCAAGAGAGACGGAGAGGTAGAAGAGTTCTCCGGCAGCGTGACGGCGCTCCGGAGGTTGGTGATGACCTTGTCTCAGCACGGCTCCGCCCGAGCTCCGCAGAAACGCGATCTAGAGGAAAAACCGTGGAGGTATGTGGTCGGGCTGCCGTGGAAAAGTCGTCTCAAATCAGCCCTAAAACCTCCGTATATATAGGTGGGAGGGAGGGGGCCTTACCTTGGGGTCCAAGGACCCTCAAGGGGGTCGGCCGAGCCAAGGGGGAGGACTCTCCCCCCCAAACCGAGTTGGACTAGGTTTGATGGGAGGGAGTCCCCCTCCCTTCCCACCTCCTCCTTTTTTTTCTTCCTCTCTTGATTTTCTTCTCCTTGGCGCATAGGGCACTTGTGGGCTGTCCCACCAGCCCACTAAGGGCTGGTGTGTCTCCCCAAGGCCTATGGGCTTCCCCGGGGTGGGTTGCCCCCCCGGTGAACTCCCAGAACCCATTCGTCATTCCCGGTACATTCCCGGTAACTCCGAAAACCTTCCGGTAATCAAATGAGGTCATCCTATATATCAATCTTCATTTCCGGACCATTTCGAAAACCCTCGTGACGTCCGTGATCTCATCCGGGACTCCGAACAACATTAGGTAACCAACCATATAACTCAAATACGCATAAAACAACGTTGAACCTTAAGTGTGCAGACCTTGCTGGTTCGAGAACTATGTAGACATGACCCGAGAGACTCCTCGGTCAATATCCAATAGCGGGACCTGGATGCCCATATTGGATCCTACATATTCTATGAAGATCTTATCGTTTGAACCTCAGTGCCAAGGATTCATATAATCCCGTATGTCATTCCCTTTGTCCTTCAGTATGTTACTTGCCCGAGATTCGATCGTCAGTATCCGCATACCTATTTCAATCTGGTTTACCGGCAAGTCTCTTTACTCGTTCCGTAATACAAGATCCCGTAACTTACACTAAGTCACATTGCTTGCAAGGCTTGTGTGTGATGTTGTATTACCGAGTGGGCCCCGAGATACCTCTCCGTCACACGGAGTGACAAATCCCAGTCTTGATCCATACTAACTCAACGAACACCTTCGGAGATGCCTGTAGAGCATCTTTATAGTCACCCAGTTACGTTGCGACGTTTGATACACACAAGGCATTCCTCCGGTGTCCGTGAGTTATATGATCTCATGGTCATAGGAACAAATACTTGACACGTAGAAAACAGTAGCAACAAAATGACACGATCAACATGCTACGTCTATTAGTTTGGGTCTAGTCCATCACATGATTCTCCTAATGATGTGATCCCGTTATCAAGTGACAACACTTGCCTATGGCCAGGAAACCTTGACCATCTTTGATCGACGAGCTAGTCAACTAGAGGCTTACTAGGGACAGTGTTTTGTCTATGTATCCACACAAGTATTGTGTTTCCAGTCAATACAATTATAGCATGGATAATAAACGATCATCATGAACTAAGAAATATAATAATAACTAATTTATTATTGCCTCTAGGGCATATTTCCAACACCCAATGCGTTCCTCTAGGCCCAAATAACGGTGAAGTGTTATGTAGTCGACATTCACATAACACCACTAGAGGAAAAACAACATACAACATATCAAATTACCAAATGAATACCAAATTCACATGACTACTATTAGCATGACTTATCCCATGTCCTCAGGAACAAAAGTAACTACTCACAAAGCATAATCATATTCATGACCAGAGAGGTAATGAGTAGCATCAAGGATCTGAACATAAACTCTTCCACCAAATTATCCAACTAGCATCAACTACAAAGAGTAACCAACACTACTAGCAACCTTACAAGTACCATCGGAGTCGCGAGACGGAGATTGGTTACAAGTGATGAACTAGGGTTTGGAGATGAGATGGTGCTGATGAAGATGTTGATGGTGACGAGTCCCCTCCGACGAGAGGAGTGTTGGTGATGACGATGGCGACGATTTCCCCCTCCGGGAGGGAAGTTTCCCCGGCAGGATCGTCCTGCCGGAGCTCTAGATTGGTTTTGCTCAAGTTCCGCCTCGTGGCGGCGGCGAATCCACGAAAAAGCTCCTCCTTGATTTTTTTCTGGACGAAACCTTCATATAGCAAAAGAGGGGGCAAGTGGGCCTGCAGGCTGCCCACAAGCCCTCATGGCGTGACCTGGGGGGGGGGGGGTGGCCGCGCCGTGCAGGCTTGTGGCCACCTGCACGCACCCTCTGGCACTTCTTCGGCCCAGTATTTTTGATAATTCGGGAAAAAATCCTCGTTGGTTTTTACGGCGTTTGGAGTTGCGCAGAATAGGTATCTCAACTTTGCTCCACTTTCAGGCCAGAATTCCAGTTGCCGGCATTCTCCCTCTTCATGTAAACCTTGCAAAATAAGAGAGAAAAGGCATAAGAATTGTACCGTGAAGTGAAATAACAACCAAAGAAGCGATAAATATCAACATGAAAACATGATGCAAAATGGACGTATCAACTCCCCCAAGCTTAGACCTCGCTTGTCCTCAAGCGAAAGCCTAGCTCAATAAATATGTCCACATGTTTAGGGAGAGAGGTGTCGACAGAACAAGATAAGAACATGCATGCATCATGATCATGACGAGAACAACAATACCAACATATAATCTCTTATACTAAAGTGATAATTCCTTCACAAAGTAAAGCATCGATCAAGAACCTTACCGAGAAGTAACAACCGATAGCCTTTAGTCATTGAAGCAATTGCAATTTATCACAACATCAGAAAGGGTCAAATAAGAGCTTGTAAAGCAAATCCACATACTCAATCATTCTTTCGTTCTCTACAATTGCTACAACTCACGTGGTACTCATGAGATCAAAGTTTCAGCTGGACCCAGAGAAAGATAGGGGCTTACAGTTTTGCCTCCCAACTGCTTACCTCAAGGGTAATGTCAACAATAATAATTCATGAATACTTACCTCCAAGTTGACATATGAATATAGATCTTTCCCAAGCATATGACGGTAGCCAAGATAAAGGCGAAATAAGGAATTGGTAAAGATCACCATGAATCTTTGAAGGGAAAAAAGTAGAGGTTGTCATGCGCTTTTGAGGTTTGGATGCGTGTCCTCTTAATGTGGAGGAACGTCACTTTATATTGCCTCCCGTGATAAAGAACTTTATTATGCAGTCTGTCGCTTTTATGTCTTCCTCATCACAGGTTCGTATAAAGCTTATTTTCCACACACTAATAGATCATACATATTAGAGAGAATTTTTTATTGCTTGCACCGATGACAACTTACTTGAGGGATCTTATTCAATCCATAGGTAGGTATGGTGGACACTCATGTCAAAACTAGTTTGAAGGTTTATGGATGCACAAGTAGTATCTCTACTTGGTGCGGGAGTTTTGGCTAATATGAGGTGGAAGCAATCGTCACATGCTAAGGGATCTCTAATCATATAACATTGTTCGGAGCCAAGCAAACACAATTCATTATGCTGTCTTCCTTGTCCAACATCTACTTCTAGGCATGCAATAGTTTAGTGAGTGTTCACAATCATAGATGGTGTCAGAGATGATATATTTATATGTGAACCTCTCCTTCTTTACCACTTCCTATTAATTGCAACCATGACCAAGGTCTACGTTTGCCTACCGTCAACAAGTTTCAATCCTCATTCTTTTTATATGTGAATCCATCACTTCCCATAAGATCATTACATGATCTTTCATGCTTTTGTTCTATTCTCACTCTATTGATCATGGCAAGAGGCAAAGCCCTTCAACTAAGACACTCTTTATTATATGGCTCATGAGCTCGAATACATCGGAGGTGACACAAAGCAAAACTCAAGACTAAAACACTAAGACTTTTAAAAACTACTAGAGAAAAAGAAAATTGAAAAGGAAAACTACAGACAAAGGTAAAGGAAAAAGATGTGATGGTGATACGATACCGGGGCAACTCCCCCAAGCTTGGCACAAGCCAAGGGGGTTGCCCATACCAATGCTCAGTTGTCTTCCTTTGGTGGTGATGGTGGAGTTGTTGCAACATGATTTTGATCCTCCGTCTTCCAAGGCATAGGTGATCCATCATGGAAAGATGGATGAGTCTCCGGAATCCTCAAATATGCAGCCAACCGTATTGATTTAATTCTATACACATACTCACAGTTTTTGTTCTGCAGGTCATAGATATGGGCCTGGAGTTGATCAATCCTATCCTAGAGCCTGGAGAGGTGCTTCCGAATGTCATTGGCATCCATCATGTGCTTGTTGGTGAACTCCGTGATCATCATGTGGTTGGCGTTGAGTCCACGCTCCACCATCCCTTGGCACTTGAAAACTTGTTGCTCCATTGCTTCGAGCCTCGTCTCCACGCTTCTGGTCTTCTTAGGTCCCTCAACATCACGGATGTGCAGCATCCCCTCACACATCTCGATAGATTGAGGGTGTTGCAGCACTCCCGTGAGGTAGGGATTGATGACCTTCTCGAAGATCTTGTCCTTCGGAGCTTTTGGGGAAGTCATGGTGATCTAGATCTACAACACAAACAGGCTCGAAAGAAAAACAGAGGAAATCTGCGTGATGCAGGGGTCAGACCAAACGGAAGTATATAATGATTTTTTCAAACCAGAAGGAGTACCCTCCACGAAAACGGAGTCCGGGAGGCGCACGAGGTGTCCACAAGCTCTCACGGCACGACCAGGGGTCCCGCGCCGTGCAGGCTTGTCGCCTCCTCACGCACTTTCCGGACTACTTCCAATTTTTGTATTTTTTCAAATATTCCAAAACGGAGAAAATTGCCTACTGGAAAAGTTTTGGACTCTGTTTTCTTACCGAATCACATACCTCTTCATTTTCGGAGTTTGAAACAGGCTGATAAACATCCCTTAGGTATTCCTCTGGAGTTATGGTATTGATAATATTGCTTTCAACATTTATGGGAGTACCTGAGATATAATGCTTAATTCTCTGCCCATTTACAATTCTCGGACAATTACCTTCCGTGTTGTTGATCTTGATAGAACCGGAATGATATACTTCCTCAACAACATAGGGACCTTCCCATTTAGAGAGAAGCTTGCCTGCAAAGAATCTTAAACGAGAGTTATATAGCAAGACATAATCACCTACATTGAACTCACGCTTTTGTATCCTCTTATCATGCCACCTCTTAACCTTCTCCTTGAACAGCTTGGCATTCTCATATGGCTGAGTTCTCCACTCATCAAGCGAGCTAATATCAAATAACCTCTTCTCACCGGCAAGTTTGAAATCAAAGTTGAGCTCTTTGATTGCCCAATAAGCTTTATGCTCTAGCTCAAGAGGTAAATGATATGCTTTACCGTACACCATTTTGTACGGAAACATGCCCATGGGATTCTTATAGGCAGTTATATAAGCCCACAGTGCATCATTGAGCTTCTTACACCAATTCTTTCTAGACCTGTTGACAGTCTTTTGCAGAATTAGTTTAATCTCTCTATTACTTAGCTCTACTTGACCACTGGACTGAGGGTGATAGGGATATGCAATTCTATGGTTGACATCGTATTTAGCAAGCATTTTACGGAAAGCACCATGAATGAAGTGTGAACCACCGTCAGTCATTAGATATCTAGGGACTCCAAATCTAGGGAAGATAACTTCTTTCAGCATCCCGATAGAGGTGTTGTGATCAGCACTACTAGTGGGGATAGCTTCTACCCACTTAGTGACGTCATCAACACCAACTAAGATGTGAGTATACCCATTGGATTTTGGAAAAGGTCCCATATAATCAAAGCCCCAAACATCAAATGGTTCAATGACAAGTGAATAGTTCATAGGCATTTCCTGATGTTTACCGATATTACCTACTCTTTGACATTCGTCACAAGACAAGACAAACTTACGGGAATCCTTGAAGAGAGTGGGCCAATAGAAACCTGATTGCAATACCTTGTGTGCAGTTCTATCTCCCGCATGGTGTCCTCCGTAGGCCTCGGAGTGACACTTCTGTAGGATCTGTCCCTATTCATGTTCAGGTACACAACGTCTAATAACACCATCTACTCCTTCCTTATAAAGGTGAGGATCATCCCAAAAGTAATATCTCAAGTCAAAGACGAATTTCTTCTTTTGCTGGTACGTGAAACTAGGTGGTATGTATTTGGCAACGATATAGTTTGCATAATCAGCATACCACGATGCACTACGTGAAGCATTGATGACATTAAGTTGCTCATCGGGAAAGCTATCATCAATTGGTTGTGGGTCATCAAGAACGTTCTCCAACCTAGACAAGTTATTTGCTACTGGGTTATCAGCACCCTTTCTGTCGACAACGTGCAAATCAAATTCTTGTAGCAAGAGAACCCATCTGATAAGTCTAGGTTTAGCGTCTTTATTCTCCATGAGGTACCTAATAGCAGCATGATCAGTGTGAATAGTGACTTTGGAATCAACTATGTAAGACCTGAACTTTTCACATGCAAACACGACTGCTAAAAACTCCTTCTCCGTAGTAGCATAGTTTCTCTGGGCACTTCTAGAGTTTTACTAGCGTAGTGAATAACATTCAACTTCTTGTCAACTCTTTGCCCTAGAACAACACCAACAGCATAATCACTAGCGTCACACATGATCTCAGAAGGTAAGTTCCAATCAGGTGGTTGAACAATAGATGCAGTTATCAAAGCCCTATTAAGTATTTCAAAGGCTTCCTCACAATCATCGTCAAAAACAAAAGGAATATCCTTTTGCAAGAGATTAGTAAGTGGCCTAGAAATCTTAGAGAAGTCTTCAATGAACCTTCTATAGAAACCAGCATGACCAAGGAAACTTCTTATACCTTTGATATATGTGGGGTATGGCATTTTCTCGATTGCATCAACCTTAGCCTTATCGACTTCAATACCTCTTTCGGAAATTTTATGTCCTAGGAAGATGCCTTCATTAACCATAAAGTGGCACTTCTGCCAATTCAAGACAAGATTGGTATCTTTACATCTCTGTAAGACTCGATCAAGGTTGCTGAGGCAATCCTCAAAGGAAGACCCGTAAACAGAAAAGTCATCCATGAAAACCTCAACAATCTTTTCACAAAACTCAGGGAATATAGCCATCATACATCTTTGAAAGGTGGCAGGTGCATTACATAAGCCAAAAGGCATACGTCTATAAGCAAAGGTACCAAAAGGACAGGTGAAAGTGGTTTTCTCCTGATCAGATTGTGCAACTGGTATTTGGGAGAAACCGGAATAACCGTCTAGAAAGCAGAAGTGTGTGTGTTTGGACAGCCTTTCTAGCATTTGGTCGATAAAAGGCAAAGGGTAATGATCTTTCCTATTGGCTTTATTCAGTTTCCTAAAATCGATCACCATCCTATAGCCAGTAATAATCCTCTGTGGGATCAATTCATCCTTATCATTAGGAACAACGGTAATGCCTCCCTTCTTAGGGACGCAATGCACCGGACTCACCCAATCGCTGTGAGCAACAGGATAAATGATACCTCCTTCCAGGAGCTTTAGTATTTCTTTTCTCACTACTTCTTTCATCTCAGGATTTAATCTCCTTTGATGATGAGCAACTGGTTTGAAGTCAGGATCAGTTTTAATCTTGTGCTGGCATAGGGTAGGACTAATGCCCTTAAGATCATCAAGAGTATATCCAATAGCAGCACGGTGCTTCCTCAGAGTTTTTAGTAACTTCTTTTCTTCATGCTCGGAGAGGCTAGCACTAATTATAACAGGATATATCTCTTTTTCATCAAGATAGGCATACTTAAGAGTATCAGGCAACTGTTTAAGCTCGAACACAGGATCACCCTTTGGTGGGGGTGGATCCCCAAGCAGTTCAACAGGCAGATTATTTTTAAGGATAGGATAATGTTCTAAGAGACCTCTATCTATCTCATCCCTTTCATCCATATGCATATCAGTTTCATGCTCAAGCAAGTATTGCTCTAAGGGATCAGTAGGAGGCGCGGCAATAGAGGCTAAGGCAATAGTTTCATCCTTACTAGGCAACTCCTTTTCATGAGGTTGTCTACCAAACTTAGAGAAATTGAACTCATGTGACACACCTTCAAAGGCAACAGTGACAGTTTGTTTCTCACAATCAATATGAGCATTGACATTATTGAGAAAGGGTCTGCCAAATAATATGGCACAAAAGCTATCTTGTGCAGTAGCAAGAACAAGGAAATCAGCAGGATACTCCGTTTTACCACACAAGACTTCAACATCCCTAACAATTCCCACAGGGCAGATAGTATCTCTATTGGCAAGCTGAATAGTGACATCAATAGGCTCTATCTCAACAGGTGCAATCTCATCTTTGATTTCATCGTATAAGGATATAGGTATTGCACTAACACTAGCACCCACATCACATAAGCCATGATAACAATGATCTCCTATCTTAACAGAAACAACAGGCACGCCAACAACAGGCCTATGTTTGTCTCTAGCGTGAGGTTTAGCAATTCTAGCAGCATCTTCACAGAAGTGAATATTATGTCCCTCAACATCGTCGGACAAAATATCTTTGATAATAGCAATGCTAGGTTCAACTCTAATTTGCTCACGGGGTGTAGGTGTTATAATATAGCCTCTACGTATCACAGTTGAAGCTTTAGAATGATCCTTTATCCTAACTGGGAACAACAGGATCATTATAGGAAATGACTTTCTCTTCAACTGGAGTGGGTTTAACTACATTGAATTCTAAAGGAGTATGATATTTAAACCACTTCTCTTTGGGAAGATCAATATGAGCAGCAAAAGATTCACACAATGAAGCTACTATCTCAGAGTCAAGTCCATACTTAGCGCTAAAGTCACTAAAGGTATTTGTCTCAACAAAGGATTTAACGCAATCAAACGTGAAATTCATACCTGACTCCTAACCTTCTTCAAGCTCCGAATCTTTAGAGTTGCGTTTAATTCTCTCCAATAAATTCCATTTGAAGTCAATATCTCTCTTCATAAAAGAACCGGTACAAGAAGTGTCAAGCATGGTGCGATCATCATGAGAAAGCCGAGCATAGAAGTTCTGAATGATAATATCTCTCGAGAGCTCATGGTTGGGGCATGAATATAGCATTGATTTAAGCCTCCCCCAAGCTTGAGCGATGCTTTCTCTGTCACGAGGCCAAAAATTGCAAATATAATTTCGATCACGATGTACTAAATGCATAGGATAAAACTTTTGATGAATTTCCAATTTCAACCGATTGTAGTCCCATGATCCAGTATCATCACATAGCCTATGCCATGTCAACGCCTTATTATTCAAAGATAATGGAAAGACCTTCTTCTTGACCTCATCCTCGGGCACACCTGCAAGCTTAAATAAACCACAAACTTCATCTACATAGATTAGGTGCAAATCTGGATGTGATGTTCCATCTCCTATAAAAGGATTAGCCAGCAGTTTCTCAAGCATACCCGAAGGAAATTCAAAGAAAATATTTTCAGTAGATGCAGCAGGTTGAGGAGCAACTATTTGTGCTTCCGTTCGAGGTGATGATACCCCGAACAAGCCCCTCAAAGGATTAGTATCCATAGTGACAAGTGACAATAAATTTCAGCACACTATATGAATGTTTCCTTACCAAGTTCCACTTACCAAAGGCGCTTCACTCCCCGGCAATGGCGCCAGAAAAGAGTCTTGATGACCCACAAGTATAGGGGATCAATCTAGTCCTTTTGAGAAGTAAGAGTGTCGAACCCAACGAGGAGGAGAAGGATCTGACAAGTGGTTTTCAGCAAGGAAATATCTGCAAGCACTGAAATTGTCGGTAACAAGTGATTGTGTGGTGAGATGATTCATAGCAAGCAACAAGTAACAAAAGTAGCAACGGTGCAGAAAAGTGGCCCAATCCCTTTTGTAGCAAGGGACAATCCTGGAAAAGGTCTTATAGGAGGAAAAACGCTCCCGAGGACACGCGGGAATTTCTGTCTTGCTAGTTTCATCATGTTCATATGATTCGCGTTTGTTACTTTGATAGTTTGATATGTGGGTGGACCAGCGCTTGGGTACTGCCCTTACTTGGACAACCATCCCACTTATGATTAAACCCTCTCGCAAGCGTCCACAACTACGAAAGAAGAATTAAGACAAAGTCTAACCATAGCATTAAACTAGTGGATCCAAATCAGCCCCTTACGAAGCAACGCATAAACTAGGGTTTAAGCTTCTATCACTCTAGCAACCCATCATCTACTTACTACTTCCCAATGCCTTCCTCTAGGCCCAAATAATGGTGAAGTGTTATGTAGTCGATGTTCACATAACACCACTAGAGGAAAAACAACATACAACATATCAAATTACCGAACGAATACCAAATTCACTTGACTACTATTAGCATGACTTATCCCATGTCCTCAGGAACAAAAGTAACTACTCACAAAGCATAATCATATTCATGACCAGAGAGGTAATGAGTAGCATCAAGGATCTGAACATAAACTCTTCCACAAAATAATCCAACTAGCATCAACTACAAAGAGTAATCAACACTACTAGCAACCTTACAAGTACCAATCGGAGTCGCGAGACGGAGATTGGTTACAAGTGATGAACTAGGGTTTGGAGATGATATGGTGCTGATGAAGATGCTGATGGTGACGAGTCCCCTCCGATGAGAGGAGTGTTGGTGATGACGATGGCGACGGTTTCCCCCTCCGGGAGGGAAGTTTCCCCGACAGGATCATCCTGCCGGAGCTCTAGATTGGTTTTGCTCAAGTTCCGCCTCGTGGCTGCGGCGAATCCATGAAAAAGCTCCTCCTTGATTTTTTTCTGGACAAACCCTTCATATAGAAAAAGAGGGGGGGGGCAAGTGGGCCTGTAGGCTACCCATAAGCCCTCATGGCGCGGCCTGGGGGGGTGGCCGCGCCGTGCAGGATTGTGGCCACCTGCACGCCCCCATCTGGCACTTCTTCGGCCCAGTATTTTTGATAAACCGGGAAAAAATCCTCGTTGATTTTTACGGCGTTTGGAGTTGCGCAGAATAGGTATCTCAACTTTGCTCCACTTTCAGGCCAGAGTTCCAGTTGTCGGCATTCTCCCTCTTCATGTAAACCTTGCAAAATAAGAGAGAAAAGGCATAAGAATTGTACCGTGAAGTGAAATAACAGCCAAAGAAGCGATAAATATCAACATGAAAACATGATGCAAAATGGACGTATCATATAGCTAGTCGGTCGTGGTTATCGAGGGTGATTCCTCTTTCACCATTCCTGACTATGCCTCTGTCCGGAAACCCCTCAAGTGTGGGACCCTCGAGGGTGATTCCTCTAAGTCCACCTTGATGGTTACATCGTTCGGAATCCAACGAGGGTGATACCTCGGATTCCCCCCGATGTTACAACCACACAGTTACTTGACCATGTTACTAGGATCTTTGATGAATAGTTGTTAGGCGGGTGGATTCCGGCGTGTTTGTGCCGTTGGCTTAATTAAAATGATAATGGATTTGGGTATTTGATCTGGGTTGGTCGGAAGGCCTTATTACGCACTAACCATCTGCGTGGGAAGAATTATGGGTACTCGACGTCACGGTATCAGTCGAAGCTTTTCAGATGTCAGCAATGGAGCGGCGCGCGCACGAGTGGTCCCGAGATGCATCGCGCTTGTGATTAAGGGATGCTAGGACTGACCTCGACCGCCCACGCATCATGTAGGAGAGCGGAGGGCTGGCCTCTCTGTTGAGTCTTAGGTGGGGCTGCGACGTGTCGATATTCCGAGGCCGGGCATGACCCAGAAAAGTGTGTCCGGCCATAGTGTTATTGAGCGCGTCGGGGAATATGCCGTGCACCCTGATACATCTCAAATGTATCTATAATTTTTGACGGTTTCGTGTTGTTATCTTGTCAACTTTGGATGTTTTATATACCTTTTATATTTTTTTGGGACTAACTTATTAATTCAGTGCCAAGTTCCAGTTCCTGTTTTTTCTGTGTTTTTGACTTTTTCAAATCTGATTTTGGAACGGAGTCCAAACGGAATAAAATCCCCAAAATGAATTTTTCCAATACAGAAGAAGATCAGGGGACTTGAGGGCCAAGGCAGGAGGCCCATAGGGGGCCCACAAGCCCTGTAGCTGCGGCAAGGTGGGCCCGCGGCTACCAAGCTTGTGGCCCCCTGGAGCTCCCCTCCGCTAGCTCTTTGGCCTATTTATTCCCTAAAATCCCAGAAAAAATAAAGGCATCCACGAAACTACTTTTCCGCCGCCGCAAGCTTCCGTTTCCGCGAGATCTCATCTGGAGACCCTTCCCGGTGCCCTGCCGGAGGTGACTTTGGAGCTAGAGGGCTTCTACATCAACATCATTGCCTCTCCAATGACTCGTGAGTAGTCCACTTCAGACCTACGGGTCCGTAGTTAGTAGCTAGATGGCTTCTTCTCTCTCTTGGATCTTCAATACAAAGTTCTCCATGATCTTCATGGAGATCTATCCGATGTAATCCTCTTTGGCGGTGTGTTTGTTGAGATCCGATGAATTGTGGATTTGTGATCAGATTATCTATGAATTATATTAGAGTCTTTGCTAATTTCTTATATGCATGATTTGATATCCTTGTAAGTCTCTCCGAGTCTTGGGTATTGTTTGGCTAACTAGATCTATGATTCTTGCAATGGGAGAAGTGCTTGGTTTTGGGTTCACACCGTGCGGTGACCTTTTGTTGGGACCCCGATCCTAAGCCATAGAAATCCAGCCTGTAACACATCACATCTCTTTGCGGTCTCACGCACGGTTATCCCCACGGCTACAGCCTTACCTTAGCCGGGACCGTTTGCGCCTTTTGACTCACGTATGCAATTGTGTCGCTAGCAATCCAATGACAAAGAACCCGGATCGACATGTCTAGTCATAAACCAAAGCGGCAGTTCCGCACAGGGACATGCATACATGACCCAGCAAAGCAGGTGTCGATCACCAGCGAATGTAGACGAGTCGTAGAAAGCTACAAGGACTCCATTACCTCACGTGACATTTCCCCAAAGGGGACAGACACAACAGCTAAGAAGGACACATGCCAGTCAACCAATGTGTCCGGAGCAGTAGCGAACTACCATGGATCGTTGGAATCACAAAGGGGCATTTCCCTGTAAGGAGTTCTACTAAAGCCTACGGCTAGGTATTTGAACCCCATATATATCAAGTACAACACACGTATGCATGTCATACCGATATGTATAGATACATCGATGGCATCACAACATAATCATAAACATACAACTTTATTTCGAAGGCTCGGAAGAGCCACACACATAACATTACAAGGTAGGGGTCTCACGACCCATCATCACAAGTCATACACACAATTCTTACAAGCCAGCGGAAGATTTAAAACTGTCCGAGTACAGACAGAGGGAAAGATAAAGGCACATGGCCTGACTATCTACAGACCCATCCTAGGGTCAGATCGTAGCTGGGATACCAGCTACTCGTCGTCGTCGATGTCTAGGTAGAACCCTCCATTAGGATCATTAACAACCTCTGCAATAATTTATTAAGAAAACGTGAGTACAAATGTACTCAGCAAGACTTTAGGATAAACTATCTACTCATGCAATGTATCAATAAGGAATTGTGGGGTTTCATGCGGAAAGCCAGCATTTGACTCATGGCTAGACAACTTGCATTTTTAAATAGTTTTGACAATTTTGATTTCTCGCACACGAGTCCACTAACACCACAACAATACTCCATCGTGGAATCATTCCGTCTCCATACGGAAATGTCGTCCACGACACTCACGCTTATCTTGACAATTTTATGAGTAGCCATTATAGTTATCTATGAACAACATAAGTTTACAAGTAGTGCACATCCGCAGACGCGGCTATTCGAATAGATCATAACCCTACAGGGGTGTACTTCTTCACACACGCTCTCGCCACTTATCGCCATGTGCACGTCATACACCTCGGCAACCTTCAAGCGGAAGCCCAGCGAGGGGGTCGGCCACGACCGTTAACCGCGCTAATACTTTGTCCAGGTCTATCGCCTATCTGAGGGTAACCCGCAGGGAAGTCCAGCCGAGGTTTCCGCCACGGCCCCAAACGATGTGCGTAGGGTTCCCAAGTCCACCATCTGGGTGCCACTTCGTACACCATGCCACTGCCTACCGCATCATAGCCCACCTCTAAGGTCAGCGCTACGCACGGCCTCCAGCATGATTATAAACACTAGAAACTACTTGCAACTCCTGGACTGAGTACTAAGCGATTAATAAGTTGAGAGGGTCAATTAAGTATCCCAACGTGTGGTAGTATCTAGTCTGGGATTACATACACGGAACTCAGTTCCTAAGGACGGTTCCAATGAAACAACCCGCCATGTACTCCTACATAGCCTTTCACCGGTACCTTTACCAAATCAGGTTCAACCACTCAACCTTTACTTACTGAACACATTCTCACAGTTCTGTTCATCACCCAGATGACAGACCATACACAACTCTAAGCATAGCATGCATAGCAATATAAGGCACATCATGGCTCAAGCATCTACCAGGTATGCTAGGTTGCAAGGTTCAGCTATTTACTGTGACAAGGACAAGTCATGCAAAGGAAGTGGGTTCAACTAACATGGAAAAAGCATTTGAAGCATTTGATCCTAATGCAATAAGTAAGAGTTGGAGCGAGAACATGGGATTTATCGGGATGATCAAAAAGGTTGCTTGCCTTGTTGCTCAGCAGAGGGGTGATATCCGTCGGTCGGATAATCAAACGTATCCGAAGGGGCGGAGCCTACCAGAATAACAACAATCAATCAATTTCAAGCATATGCAACAAAATGGTGCATTAAATGCAATGTAGCATGGTTTGAGATGAAGAACAGAACCCTTTGGGGTGATCTTGATTTTAAATCATAATTCAAATATCATTTGAATTATAATTTATTACATTCTTTTAATTGATTTTACCTGATGCTGTTTCATAACTTTGTTTTTCATGCATGTAAATAGCACCATTGGATTCCTTGAATTTTTCTGATCCATTTACATATATTATTTGTCAAATTTGGAGTTATATTCAATTTTCTATGAATTTGCAAAGTTTTGAACTTATTCTGGAATTATTTTTAAACAGAAAAAGCTTTATTGCATCAACATGACATCAGCAAGTCCAACTGGCCGTTGAAAGTCAAACCTGACCAGTGGGACCCACTGGTCAGTGACTCTGGCCAGTTTTTAGTTTAAATTTCACTTAATAAACTAATAATCAGGTTTGGACCCACATGTGAGTGACTGTTTAAGTTTTTGTTTAATTAGTTATTTTTATTAATCCTAAACTTAATTAATCAGCGGCTGGCCGCACCTGTCATAGGCTCAAGGGGGTCAGATCCACCGGCGGCGAGGTCATTCTCGCCGGCGGTGAGCCTCCGGCGACCACCAGAACGGTGGAGGGGCTCGGAAATGCCTCTCCGATGACCAAACTTCACGCGGAGAGCACCAGACGGACTACACTTCACCCGCAGCTCCATTTTTGCACGTAGCCGGGGATGAAATGGCCGGAGATGACGCCAGCGACGAGCTTGGCGGCGGTCGAAGCTCGGGCATCATCGGGGGTCATCGAAACAGGGGGCATCACGCGTGGGGCTAGGCTCCTAGATCACCTACGCGACGCAGTGAAGCCATTGGTGGCCTCAGATGGACCAGCCGATCATCGGAGAGCTACCGGCAACGAGGTCCCGCGGCGGATCTCGTCGGGCTCCGGTGGAATCGGGGTCTAGAGGTAGGGATCGAGGGGGAAATCTTAGGGGAAAGAACCCTGAGCTCATGAAGAGTGTAGAGGCGTCGAGAGTGGGCTCGGGGATGGCCTGAGGAGGGAGAACCACGGCGGCGAAGCTCCGGTGACCCGAGGAAGAAGACGACGCCTTCACAGCGTTACAGGGCTTCTCGGCGTCGAGCGACTAGCTAGAGAGCTTCAGGGGGTCACGGCGATGCTGATGCATGGCTCAGGTGAGAGGGAGAGGGACAGGAGCGACGGCGAGCTCAAGCTTGAGCTTGTGGTCATGGCGCCCAAGAGGGGGAGGGAGTACAGAGCGAATGGGGAGGGGATGAGCTCGGGGAGGCCTCGGGGAGCTTATCCCCGACCACGCCAGCGTGACGAGGCGGCCAGGCAGGCACGCAGATGCGTGGGCACACCGGATCGAGCGGCGGCCACCTCGTGCTCCGAGTGGCAGGAGGAAGACGAGAGCTAAGGTGGGCTGGGCTTCAGGTGAGCGACAGGTAAGTCTTTTTCATTTCTTCCCTTTTCTGTTTTGTGCTTTATTCTTTCTGTTATTTGTTTTGTTTTATTTTTGGCTCCAAACTATTCCTAAAATAGTTTGAAAAATACTGGAGTGTTAGTTGGAATATTTCCAACCACTCATAAAGTTTTCAACATTTTTTGAAACTTTAAGTTATTTGAAATCAAATATATAATTGATTTCAGTAGCTTTTAACTTAAATTGAAAATGCCAAAAGTGGTTTTAAAATAAGTTTCATTTCTGATATTTTGTTTTCTATATTTATCAGAAAAGATGAACTTTTCTTAATGCCATTTTGGGTTCATTGATTTGACATCAATTTTGAAATGCTTTTGAATGAGGGTTGCTAGGGTTTTGCTTTGGTTTCCTTGCTTTGTTTTTGGGTTTTAATTTCATTTTCTTGGATGCACTGAAAGAAAACATAAGCACAAGTTACTAAACCCTAACAGGGATCAGGGATGTGACAACTCTCCCCCACTCAAAAGGATCTCGTCCCAAGATTTGGAAGTCGTCGGGAATAGCGCGGGATACTCAAGTCGGAGACGATCCTCTCTTTCCCATGTTGCCTCCTTTTCGGAATGATTTGACCATTGAACTTTAAGAAACTTGAGGTTTCAACGTCGAGTGGTACGCTTAGCTTGATCAAGAATACGCACAGGGTATTCTCGGTATGAAAGGTTATCTTGGAGATCAAGCGCTTCGTGGTCCACTTCACGGATAGGATCCGAAAAGCAACACCTGAGTTGCGAGACGTGGAAAACATCATGAACCTTGGAAATATGCGGAGGAAGTTCCAACTGGTAGGCAACTTCTCCTCGTTTGGCAAGAATGCGAAAAGGACCAATGTAACGAGGAGCCAACTTGCCCTTGATACCGAATCGATGGGTACCCTTCAAAGGTGTAACCCGAAGGTAAGCCTTCTTGTCAACTTCAAAGGTCACAGCCTTATGATGACGATCATATTGTCTCTTTTGACGAGACTGGGCTGTTTTCAACTTTTCACGAATAATGCAAACCTGCTCTTCTGCATCCTGAATCATATCTGGGCCAAAGAGTTGCCTCTCTCCGGTTTCTGACCAATTAAGAGGTGTTCAACATCTTCGTCCATAGAGAACTTCAAAAGGATCTTTGCCCAAGCTTGATTGATAACTATTGTTATGGGCAAATCCGGCGAATGGAAGGCACTTCTCCCAATTCATACCGAACGATATAACACAAGCTCGGAGCATATCTTCTAGGACTTGATTCAATCTTTCTACTTGACCACTTGATTGAGGATGGAAAGCAGTGCTAAAAGATAAGTGAGTCCCCATAGCATTCTGAAAACTTTCCCAGAAGCGAGAAGTAAAGATACTTCCACGGTCTGAGTTAATCTCCAGAGGAACACCATGAAGAGACACTATTCGAGAGATCGATAACTCTGCTAGCTGGCTAGCTGTTATACTCTCACGAACTGGAAGAAAATGAGTTACTTTGGAAAGACGGTCAATGACCACAAAGATAGCATTATTTCCTTTCTTGGTCTTGGGAAATCCGGTAATGAAATCCATATTGAATTTATCCCATTTCCATTCAGGAATAGCTAAGGGTTGAAGGGTGCCAGCAGGCCTTTGATGTTCTGCCTTAACTCGACGAGAAACGTTGCAGTTAGCAACGAACTCAGCAATTTCTCTCTTCATCCTAGTCCACCAAAACCTCCGGCGTAGGTCCTGATACATCTTAGTACTACCAGGATGAAAGGTGAGAGGAGAATCATGAGCCTCCTTAAGGATCAATTGTCACAGACGTTTGCTCTTAGGAACCACTAAACGGTTCTGAAAGAACACAACACCTTGCTCATTGATGGAGAATTCCCTAGCGTTTCCGCTAGCAATATTCTCCTTGATCCGGGATATACCCTTATCATATGCCTGCACGGCTATGATTTGATCCCTAAGAGTAGGCTTCGCCACCAGGGTAGAAAGGAATCCTTGAGGAACAATATGAAGGTTTAACTTCCGAAATTCCTCATAGAGACGTGGTTGACCTTGTTGTAGCATCAAATTGTTACAATAAGACTTACGACTTAGTGCATCAGCCATAACATTGGCCTTCCCCGGGGTGTAAATTATCCCTATGTCGTAATCCGTGATCAACTCAACCCATCGTCTTTGCCTGAGATTCAAATCCGGCTGGGTGAAGATATATTTCACACTTTGGTGATCGGTGAAAATTTTGCAACGATTACCAAGAAGGTAATGTCGCCAGGTTTTAAGTGCATGGACTACAACTGCAAGCTCAAGATCATGTGTGGGATAATTATCCTCATGTGGACGCAACTGTCGAGATGTGTATGCAATCACATGACGATCTTGCATGAGAATGCAACCTAATCCTTGTGGCGAGGCGTCGCAGTAGATAACAAAGTCCTTAGAGAAATCTGGTGGTAGCAACACAGGTGCGGAAGTCAGGCGTCTTTTCAGTTCCTGAAAACTATGCTCACACTGTGGTGTCCACTCGAACTTTTTATCGTTCTTGAGGAGTTCAGTTAGAGGCTTTGCAACCATGGAGAAATTCTCGACAAAGCGGCGACAATAGCTCGCTAGACCAAGAAAACTCCTAACTTGCTTAACCGATTCAGGTTGAGTCCAATCAAGGACAGCTTGAACTCTCTCGGGATTGACAACAATACCCTTACCAGAGATTACGTGACCTAGATAGGTCACTTCTGGTAACCAAAATTCAAATTTTGAAAACTTGGCATAAAGGCGATGCTCTCAAAGTTTCATCAATACCAGCCTTAGATGCTCGGCATGTTCTTGCTCGTTCTTCGAGTAGATGAGAATATTGTCAAGGTATACTACGAAGAATTTATCCAAATACTCCATGAAGATTGAATTCATCAAGCGAGAGAAGGTGGCTGGGACATTGGTTAAACCGAAGGACATGACGGTGTACTCGTATTGGCCATAACGAGTGACAAAAGCCGTTTTTGGAATGTCCCCGTTCTTGATCTTGATTTGATGGTATCCCAACCTCAAATCCATTTTTGAGAAGACTGGGGATCCAGAGAGATGATTATACAGTCCGTTGATCCTGGGGAGCGGATACTTGTTCTTTATGGTGACCATATTAACTGGTCGGTAATCTACAACCATCCGATCCGTTCCGTCTTTCTTCTTGATGAAGAGGACGGGACAAGCCCAAGGAGAAGAGCGAGGACGAATGAAACCTTTATTCAAGGCCTCATCTAGTTGCTTCTTAAGTTCGGCTAGCTCCAGGGGTGCCATCTTATAAGGTCTTCTAGCTATTAGAACAGTTCCTGGAACAAGATCTATCACAAACTCTACATCTCTGTCAGGTGGAATTCCTGGCATTTCCTCTGGAAAAACATCCGGGAAGTCACGGACTACCGGAATGTCTTCAAGTTCCGGAAGACGGTTGGCATTAAGGGAATAGAGTTGGCATTTGGCAACTCGAGTAGAGACATTGACTATCTCACCCGAGGGATGGGTAAGCTGAACATTTCTAGAATGAATATCAGTCTTGGCATAGTGAGCTGACATCCGTCCATACCCAAGATGATATTGATATCCGAAGATTTCAAGGCTATCAAGGATGCTAGAAAAACTAGTCTGTCTACTAGAATTTCATTGTCATAGGTTATCCTAGAGGTTTGCCACTTACTACCAGGGGTTTGGACAACCAACGGGATTGGCATATCACAAAAATACATGTTATGCAACTGTGCATAACTTTCTGAAATGAAGGAATGAGAAGACCCAGTGTCAAAAAGAACAGACGTTGGGTGATGATTAACAAGGAGCGTAGCCAGTATGACGTCGGGATCCTCTGCAACTTCTTCTGCTGAAACATAGTTCACACGACCACGTGCAAGAGTTGGCTTCACATAAAAATCTTTGCCCGACTTGCCTTGCCCAACGGACTTTCCGGGTTGCTTGGCACCCACATTCTGAGGACACTCTCGAGAGTAGTGCCCTGGTTCTCCACACTTGTAACAAATCACCTGATTGGCACGTGGTGCAGCATTGCTAGCTGGACCACCATAGGTTTTTTGCTGGAGGGTTGGTCTGATTCGTCCGAGGCGCCACATAGGATGGCCTCGGAGTATATCTTGGCGGCAGAGAACTATTTGGAACCCACAGCCTGCGCTTTGGGAACGCGGAACCAGATGACGAGCCAAAATCACGGGAGTGCTTCTTTGTGGCTTCATAGTCGGTATGACCAGTCTCGGCACTGATCGCCTTGTTGACCAGGGCTTGGAAGCTTGTACATTCGTGGAGGCACAAATCACGACGAAGCTCAGGGCTCAGACCCTTATGGAATCTTGCTTGCTTCTTGGCATCAGTAGACACCTCCTGTGCTGCATAGTGGGCGAGGTTACCGAACTTGCGGCTATAGGCATCCACGGTCAACTTCCCCAGGGTGAATGCACATAACTCCTCTCTTTTTCTGTCCATCAGGCCCTCTGGAATATGGTGCAGACGGAAGGGTGCACTAAAGTCTGCCCATGTGGCTGCTGGTTCAGCAGGACGCATAGCTTCAAAGTTCTCCCACCACAGATTGGCGGGTCCTTCCAGAAAGTACGCCGCAAAGGTCACCTTGTCGGCCTCAGAAACATTCGCATAGCGAATCTTGCGTGATATACAGCACAGCCAATCATCAGCGTCGAGGGGATCGACGGAGTGATGGAACTTTTGAGGATTCAGCTTCACAAAGTCATTGAGGGACACTACAACATTCCTAGGCCGACGAGCCGTATTTTGCTCAATACACTCTTAACAGACGGTTGGTCTCCCTTTTGTTTCTCTCTGCCTCTAGCATAACTTCCGCCAGAGAGGGCGGGTGAGGCAGTTCCTCCTGCAACGCTTGACTACCCTCGCCCTGCTCATCAGCAGGGGCACGGTTCAACCTGGTGAACACCATCCTGACAAACAAACTCACAACTTAGACCAATATCAACATCAATACTAACTATGGATTAAGAATGCACTGAACACATGGAATGCGGAAATGAATATCCGAGCAGCATGGTAACAAGCAACTGCTATATATACACCATGGTTCATACACACCATTACATAGTTCAGTACAACCTTAACCGAAGAGAAAACTGCTGAAAACATGAAACTACTCATCAGAGGCTTCCAAGCTTCCTATACATTATTTATCTATGCCTCCGTAATTCATTTCACGACACAAGCATACTTCACAAGTCACACAGGACTGTGAAAGTACAACTACTACCATACTATCCTTCCACTCACGGTTCAGGCATCCGCATAGAACATCTCATAAATATTACCTCCATAGCCTAGAAGCTCAACCTGCGGATCAGGAAATACTCCACCCTGAGACCCCTGGGATCCATAAGGACACGGGTGTGGCCTTGGTCCCCTGACTGGTGGTAGTAGAGGTCCCCAAAGAGGGGTGACTCCTCCTATAGCAGGCGTGTCAACATGAGCCGGAAGATGGGTTCTAACAGGGTTCAACATATCTATATCTCCTTACCCTGTCTGGACTACAGGTGCCAGCTGCGTCAAAGCCGTCCACAAACGGGCACGTGTAGCATAGAGCTCCATACGAAGGGCACAAGCATCCCTGACTCTATTCTCTAGCATCTCAGCAGTGGACTGCAGCAGCGGATCCTCCATAGAAGAATCAAAGTAGACCCCACTGAGGTATCCTTCTTCACCTGGCTGAGAGGCCGGAACATAGCAGAACTCTGAATTCTCCAGCAGTGCATGTCTAGCCCTCATGATGGTCAGCATTAAATAGGCAGCATCTTGTACTGCCATGTCAACAGTGACCCGCAATCCATAAGACCAATGGATTGGCTCCTCAGCTCCAGGGTAATCTGGGAATACCCTAACAGTGCAGAGGTACTGACTCTGATTAAAATCCCGATACTACTTCTCCACTGTGTACTCTGGGTACCAGCGGTAACCGTACACTGACATCATCCTGACTAGCATGGCCGTATGACCCGGCACATCAATGCACCTAGTCAGACGAACCACCTGATGAGAAGGACGGCCAGGCATATGAAAATAGAGAGTAATGCAAAAGCATTAGAGCTCTGAAGACAAAATTGGGCAGCATAACGGCTGTAAATGCTCAAAAACAATTTTGAGACAACCCAAAAAAATAGGATAGCGTAACCACTCAACTATCAAGTTCAATTCCCTGGTCATCAAAACTTACTTCCTTTTCCTTGGGATAAAAGAAACCCGAAGTAACTCTCGACCCGTTGTCCTATAATCTACCGATTAGAAACATGAGCCTAAGAGAAGATAAGTAACCTAGTCCTTCATCCCCGCAGAAAAGACGAGGATGACCAGAATATAATAACTTGAGAAGAGAAGCAAGAGTCTTATGTTCCCTTCCACAAACAATTCCCTTATATATAACTAAAGCAATTCTAGACTCAACTTCGACTAGTTTGGCTTAGTAATCCTACAGTCAGTCAGGCTCTGATACCAACGCTGTCGGGACCCCGATCGTAAGCCATACGAATCCAGCCTGTAACACATCGCATCTTTTTGCGGTCTCACGCACGGTTATCCCCACGGCTGCAGCCTTACCTTAGCCGGGACCGTTTGCGCCTTTTGACTCACGTATGCAATTGTGTCGCTAGCAATCCAATGACAAAGAACCCGGATCAACATGTCTAGTCATAAACCAAATCGACAGTTCCGCACACGGACACACATACATGACCCAGCAAAGCAGGTGTCGATCACCAGCGAATGTAGACGAGTCATAGAAAGCTACAAGGACTCCATTACCTTGCGTGACATTTCCCCAAAGGGGACAGACACAACAGCTAAGAAGGACACATGTCGGTCAACCAATGTGTCCGGAGCACTAGCGAACTACCATGGCTCGTTGGAATCACAAAGGGTCATTTCCCTGTAAGGAGTGCTACTAAAGCCTACGGCTAGGTATTTGAACCCCATACATATCAAGTACAACACACGTACGCATGGCATACCGATATGTATAGATACATCGATGGCATCACAACATAACCATAAACATACAACTTTATTTCGAAGGCTCGGAAGAGCCACACACATAATATTACAAGGTAGGGGTCTCACGATCCATCATCACAAGTCATACACACAATTCTTACAAGCCAGCGGAAGATTTAAAACTGTCTGAGTACAGACAGAGGGAAAGATAAAGGCACATGGCCTGACTGTCTACAGATCCATCCTAGGGCCAGATCGTAGCTGGGATACCAGCTACTCGTCGTCGTCGATGTCTAGGTAGAACCCTCCATTAGGGTCATTAACAACCTCTGCAACAATTTATTAAGCAAACGTGAGTACATAAGTACTCAGCAAGACTTTAGGATAAACTATCTACTCATGCAATGTATCAATAAGGAATTGTGGGGTTTCATGCGGAAAGCCAACATTTGACTCATGGCTAGACAACTTGCATTTTTAAATAGTTTTGACAACTTTGATTTCTCGCACACGAGTCCACTAACACCACAATAATACTCCATCGTGGAATCATTCCGTCTCCATACAGAAATGCCGTCCACGACACTCACGCTTATCTTGACAATTTTATGAGTAGCCATTATAGTTATCTATGAACAACATATGTTTCCAAGTAGTCCATATCCGCGGACGCGGCTATTCGAATAGATCATAACCCTGCAGGGGTGTACTTCTTCACACACGCTCTCGCCACTTATCACCATGTGCACGTCATACACCTCGGCAACCTTCAAGCGGAAGCCCAGCGACGGAGTCGGCCACGACCGTTAACCGCGCTAATACTTAGTCCAAGTCTATCGCCTATCTGACGGTAACCCGCAGGGAAGTCCGGCCGAGGTTTCTGCCACGGCCCCAAACGATGTGCGCAGGGTTCCCAAGTCCACCATCCAGGTGCCACTTGGTATAGCGTGCCACTGCCTACCGCATCATAGCCCACCTCTAAGGTCAGCGCTACGCACGGCCTCCAGCATGACTATAAACACCAGAAACTACTTGCAACTCCTGGACCGAGTACTAAGCGATTAATAAGTCGAGAGGGTCAATTAAGTATCCCAATGTGTGGTAGTATCTAGTCTTGGATTACATACACGGAACTCAGTTCCTAAGGACGGTTCCAATGAAACAACCCGCCATGTACTCCTACATAGCCTTTCACCGGTACCTTTACCAAATCAGGTTCAACCACTCAACCTTTACTTACTGAACACATTCTCACAATTCCGTTCATCACCCAGATGACAGACCATACACAACTCTAAGCATAGCATGCATAGCAAGATAAGGCACATCAGGGCTCAAGCATCTACCAGGTATTCTAGGTTGCAAGGTTCAGCTATTTACTGTGACAAGGACAGGTCATGCAAAATAAGTGGGTTCAACTAACGTGGCAAAAGCATTTAAAGCATTTGATCCTAATGCAATAAGTAAGAGCAGGCGCGAGAACATGGGATTTATCGGGATGATCAAAAAGGTTGCTTGCCTTGTTGCTCAGGAGAGGGGTGATATCCGTCGGTCAGATAATCAGACGTATCTGAAGGGGCGGAGCCTACCGGAATAACAACAATCAATCAATATCAAGCATATGAAACAAAATGATGCATGAAATGCAATGTAGCATGGTTTGAGATGAACAACAGAACCGTTTGGGGTGATCTTGATTTGAAATCATAATTCAAATATCATTTGAATTATAATTTATTACATTCTTTTAATTGATTTGACCTGATGCTGTTTCATAACCTTGTTTTTCATGCATGAAAATAGCACCATTGCATTCCTTGAATTTTTCTGATCCATTTACATATATTATTTGTCAAATTTGGAGTTATATTCAATTTTCTATGAATTTCCAAAGTTTTGAACTTATTCTGGAATTATTTTTAAACAGACAAAGCTTTATTGCATCACCATGACATCAGCAGGTCCAACTGGTCGTTGAAAGTCAAACCTGACCAGTGGGACCCACTGGTCAGTGACTCTGGCCAGTTTTTAGTTTAAATTTCACTTAATAAACTAATTATCAGGGCTGGACCCACATGTGAGTGACTGTTTAAGTTTTTGTTTAATTAATTATTTTTATTAATCCTAAACTTAATTAACCAGGGGCTGGCCCCACCTGTCATAGGCTCAGGGGGGTCTGATCCACCGGCGGCGAGGTCGTTCTCGCCGGCGGTGAGCCTCTGGCGACCACCAGAACGGCGGAGGGGCTCGGAAATGCCTCTCCGATGACCACACTTCACGCGGAGAGCACCAGACGAACGACACTTCACCCGCAGCTCCATTTTTGCACATAGCCGGGGATGAAATGGCCGGAGATGACGCCGGCGACGAGCTTGGCGGCGGCCGAAGCTCGGGCATCATCGGGGTCATCGAAACAGGGGGCATCACGCGCAGGGCTAGGCTCTTACAGCATCTACGCAACGCACTGAAGCCATTGGTGGCCTCAGATGGACCAGCCGATCACCAGAGAGCTACCGGTGACGAGGTCCCGCGGCGGATCTCGTCGGGCTCCGGTGGAATCGGGGTCTAGAGGAAGGGATGGAGGGGGAAATCTTAGGGGAAAGCACCCTGAGCTCACGAGGAGTGCAGAGGCGTCGAGAGTGGGCTCGGGGATGGCCTGAGGAGGGAGAACCACGGCGGCGAAGCTCCGGTGACCCGAGGAAGAAGACGACGCCTTCACAGCGTTACAGGGCTTCTCGGCGTCGAGCGACTAGCTGGAGAGCATCAGGGGGTCACGGCGATGCTGATGCACGGCTCAGGTGAGAGGGAGAGGGACAGGAGCGACGGCGAGCTCAAGCTTGAGCTTGTGGTCATGGCGCCCGAGAGGGGGAGGGAGTACAGAGCGAATGGGGAGGGGATGAGCTCGGGGAGGCCTCGGGGAGCTTATCCCCGACCACGCCAGCGCGACGAGGCGGCCAGGCAGGCACGCAGCTGCGTGGGCGCGCCGTATCGAGCGGCGGCCGCCTCGTGCTCCGAGTGGCAGGAGGAAGACGACACCTAAGGTGGGCTGGGCTTTAGGTGAGCGACAAGTAAGTGTTTTTCATTTCTTCCCTTTTCTATTTTTTGCTTTATTCTTTCTGTTATTTGTTCTGTTTTATTTTTTGGCTCCAAACTATTCCTAAAATAGTTTGAAAAATACTAGAGTGTTAGTTGGAATATTTCCAACCGCTCATAAAGTTTTCAACATTTTTGGAAACTTTAAATTATTTGAAATAAAATATATAATTGATTTCAGTAGCTTTTAACTTAAATTTAAATGCCAAAAGTGGTTTTAAAATAAGTTTCATCTGTGATATTTTGTTTTCTGTATTTATCAGAAAAGATGGACTTTTCTTAATGCCATTTTGGGTTCATTGATTTGACATCAATTTTGAAATGCTTTTGAATGAGGGGTTGCTAGGGTTTTGCTTTGGTTTCCATGCTTTGTTTTTGGGTTTTCATTTCATTTTCTTGGATGCATTGAAAGAAAACATGAGCACAAGTTACTAAACCCTAACAGGGATCAGGGATGTGATACCTTTCCCAGTGACAGAAGGGGCAGCAAGGCAGGCATCGTGTTGTTGCCATCAAGGGTAACAAGATGGGCTTTCATCATAGATTTGAGATTGTCCATCTACATCATGTCATCTTGCTTAAGGCGTTACTCTGTTCTTATGAACTCAATACACTAGACGCATGCTAGATAGCGGTCGACGTGTGGAGTAATTGTAGTAGATGCAGAAAGTATCGGTCTACTTGTTTTGGACGTGATGCCTATATGTATGATCATTGCCATAGATAATGTCATGACTTTGCGCGGTTCTATCAATTGCTCGACGGTAATTCGTTCACCCACCTTCTACTTGCTTTCATGAGAGAAGCCACTAGTGAACACCACGGCCCCCGGGTCTATTCACAATTATCATCTCCGCTTTTACTTTTACTTTGCTTTGTTTACTTTTTGCTTTCAGTTCTCACTTTGCAAACAATCTATAAGGGATTGACAACCCCTTCATAGCGTTGGGTGCAAGCTCTAGGTGTTTGTGCAGGTACTTGTGACTTGACGCGATCCTCCTACTGGATTGATACCTTGGTTCTCAAACTGAGGGAAATACTTACCGCCGTTGTGCTACATCACCCTTTCCTCTTCAAGGGAACACCAACGCAAGGCTCCAAGGCCGCGGGGGAATCCTTCGCATATTTGCCAAGGAAATCCCTATAAGTGTAGCCAGCAGCAGAAGGATTTCTGGCGCCATTGCCGGGGAGAGATTAAGTCAAGATCTATCCAAGTAAGTGTCACAAACTCATCTCTTGCATTTACCTTTTTTGCCAATCGCCTCTCGTTTTCTTCTCCCCCACTTCACCAATTTGCCTTTTTTCGTTTGCCTTTTTCGTTTGCCCTTTTCTCTCGCTTGCTTTCTGTTCGCTTGTGTGCCATGTGCCTTCAATATGCTTGCATCTTCGCTTGCTGAAAATCTAGTGATATGGATCCTCATCCACTTGCTAATCTCTTTAAGAGATCCAATTATGTTGATCCAATTGCTAGTAAGTTGAGTGCACTTGACTATCTTTATGGAGTTCTGCTTGAGATGCATCAATCTGAAAATTGTGAGGAAGAAATTTATGAAGTGATTCACGAGGGCTCCTTGGATGAAAAGCATGATTGCAATGGTTTCACTATAAATTCTATTAGTGACAATCATGCTAAAAATATGCAATATCCTAAGCTTGGGGATGCTAGTTTTGCTATGTCCACTACTTGTTGCAATGATCATGAGTGGGGCGATGATTTTTCATATGATCTTTAAAATTTGTTTAAGCCTCATGATGAATATGATATTTGCAATATTATTGAAGGTGGGTTTGGAGAAGTCATGACTTTAGTTGATGATAATCCCACTATTTTTGAAGAGCATCAACTTTGCATGCATGTGGATCATGAAAAGAATATCCTATGTGATAGTTACATTGTTGAATTCGAATATGATCCCACATGTAATTATTATGAGAGAGGAAAATATGGTGGTAGAAACTTTCATATCACTAAATCACCTCTCGTTATGTTGAGATTGCTATTGTCTCTTTCTTCTTCCTTGCATATGGTAACTATTGGTTGTCTTGACAATCTGTTTTTCTATAAAATGCCTATGCATAGGAAGTATGTCAGGCTTAGATGTGATTTTCACATGCTTTATGATGCTCTCGTTGTGCTTCAATTCTTGTCTTTTGTGTGAGCATCGTTGAATTATCAATGCCTAGCTAAGGGCGTTAAACAATAGCGCTTGTTGGGAGGCAACCCAATGAATTTATCTTTTTCTTTCTGTTTTTTTGCGTCCAAACTTTCATAATTTTGTTGTGATTTTGAATTTTGTGTTTCTTTTGCGTTTGTGCCAAGTAAAACCGTTATGATTAGTCTTGGGGATGATCGTTTGATCATGCTGGAAAAGACAGAAACTTTCTGCTCACGAAAAGAATTTTCGTTTTTTTTCTTCTGTGAGAGCTTTTGAGTTGATTCTTTTTGCTGCGGATTGCTACGCAAATTATTCAGACTGTTGAAATGTTTCAGAATTTTTGAAGTATTAGAAGTATACGAAGTATACAGATTGATACAGACTCGTCTGCTGTTAACAGATTCTGTTTTCGTTGAGTTGGTTGCTTATTTTGATGAAACTGTGGATAGTATCGGGGGGTATTAGCCATGGAATATTGAAAATACAGTAACCCAACATCAACATACGTAGAATTTAAGTTTTCTACAGTACCTAAGGAAGTGGTGATTTGCTTTCTTATACTAATGATATCACGAGTTTCTGTTTAAGTTTCGTGTTGTGAAGTTTTCAAGTTTTGGGTGAAGTTCTTATGGACAAAGAGATAAAGAGTGGCAAGAGCTCAAGCTTGGGGATGCCCAAGGCACCCCAAGTTAATTCAAGGATGCCGAAAAAGCCTAAGCTTGGGGATGCCCCGGGAAGGCATCCCCTCTTTCGTCTTCAATCCATCGGTAACATTACTTGGGGCTATATTTTTATTCACCACATGTTATGTGTTTTTCTTGGAGCGTCTTGTATCGTAGGAGTCTTTTATTTTTGTTTTGTCACAATCTTCCTTGCTGTACACCTAGAGAGAGAGACATGCACTCACCGTGATTTTGTCGATCTTCACTTATATCCTTTGGTTAGGCAATTCAGCTCACATGTGTTTCACTTATATCTTTTGAGCTAGTTGATTTTGCTCTGTGTGCTTCACTTCTATCTTTTGGAGCACGGCAGTGCGTGGCTTGGTAGTTGATCTATGCTATGAAAGTAGTCTCAAAAGGGGTAGTTATCCAAAGGGATATGAAAACTTCCACCTTCATGTGCATTGAGTAGTTAGAGAAGTTTGATTCATCTCAATTAGTTATGAGTTGTGGTTGTGGTAATATATAAGTTATACTAGTAAGGTGTTGTGGATCTAGAAATACTTGTGTTGAAGTTAGTGATTCCCGTAGCATGCACGTATGGTGAACCGCTATGTGATGAAGTCTGAGCATGATTAGTTTATTGATTGTCATCCTTTGTGTAGCGGTCGGGATCGCGCGATGGTTTATACCTACCAACCCTTCCCCTAGGAGTATGCGTTGAATGCTTTGTTTCGATTACTACTAAAACTTTTGCAACAAGTATATTAGTTCTTCATGACTAATTTTGAGTCCATGGTTTAGATGCACTTTCACCTTCCACCATCACTATCTTCTTTAGTGTCGAGCAACTTTCGCCGGTGCATAAAAGCCACCATTAGCCTCCCTCAAAACAGCCACCATACCTACCTACTATGGCTTTTTCAAAGCCATTCCGAGATATATTGCCATGCAACTACCACCATGACATGTGCCACAGCTTCTATATTTCCATTGCATGATCATAAGATAGCTAGCATTATGTTTTCATTGATGTCTATGCCATGCTAGATCATTGTCACGGTACACTACCGAAGGCATTTCATATAGAATCATCATTGCTCTAAGTTTTTAGTTGTAAGTGTGATGATCATCATTGATGGAGCATTGTCCCATGTGAGGAAATAAAATAGGCCAGCGAAGCCCATTTACAAAAAGAGGCCAAAGATGCCCACAAAAAAGAGAGGCCAAAGAGCCCACCAAAAAATGAGAGAAAAAGAGAGAAGGGACAATGCTACTATCTCCTTTCCACACTTGTGCTTCATATTAAGCACCATGATCTTCATGATTGAGAGTCTCTCATCTTGTCACCACCATATAGATAGTGGTAAATTTTCATTATATAACTTGGCTTGTATATTCCAATGATGGGCTTCCTCAAAATTGCCTTAGGTCTTCGTGAGCAAGCAAGTTGGATGCACACCCACCAGTTTTCTTTAAGAGCTTTCACTTACTCATTCACATTGATATATATTGATGAGGATCTCCATAGCTCATTATATGCCTAGTCAATGTGACCATCTTCTCCTTGTTTGCCTTGCAACCTCCACCACACTCCATTCCACTTATAGTGCTAAAACCATGGCTCACGCTCATGTATTGCGTGAGAGTTGAAAAAGTTTGAGAAAGTAAAGGTGTGAAAACAATTACTTGGCCAATACCGAGGTTGTGCATGATTTAAATTCGTTGTGCAAGGATGATAGAGCATAGCCAGACTATATGATTTTGTAGGGATAACTTTCTTTTGGCCTTGTTATTTTGAAAGTTCACGATTACCTTGCTAGTTTGCTTGAAGTATTATTGTCTCCACGTTAATAGCAAACTATTGTTTTGAATCTAACGGATCTGAACATTCATGTCACATGAGAGGAGTTCCAAAATACATCTACGCTAGGTAGCATGAAAGCATCAAAAATTCATTCTTTATCACTTCCCTACTCGAGGACGAGTAGGAGTTAAGCTTGGGGATGCTTGATACGTCTCAAACGTATCTATAATTTTTGACGGTTTCCTGCTGTTATCTTGTCAACTTTGGATGTTTTATATACCTTTTATATCTTTTTTGGGACTAACTTATTAATTCAGTGCCAAGTGCCAGTTCCTATTTTTTCTGTGTTTTTGACTCTTTTCAGATCTGATTTTGGAACGGATTCCAAACGGAATAAAATCCCCGAAATGAATTTTTCCAGAACAGAAGAAGATCGGGGGACTTGAGGGCCAAGGCAGGAGGCCCATAGGGGGCCCACAAGCCCAATAGCCGCGGCCAGGGGGGCTTCGGCTACCATGCTTGTGGCCCCCCTGGAGCTCCCCTGCCCTAGCTCTTTGGCCTATTTATTCCCTAAAATCCCAGAAAAAATAAAGGCGTCCACAAAACCACTTTTCAACCGCCGCAAGCTTCCGTTTCCGCGAGATCTCATCTGGAGACCCTTCCCGGTGCCCTGCTGGAGGGGACTTTGGAGCTGGAGGGCTTCTACATCAACATCATTGCCTCTCCAATGACTCATGAGTAGTCCACTTCAGACCTACGGTTCGTAGTTAGTAGCTAGATGGCTTCTTCTCTCTCTTGGATCTTCAATACAAAGTTCTGCATGATCTTCATGGAGATCTATCCGATTTAATCCTCTTTGGCGGTGTGTTTGTCGAGATCCTATGAATTGTGGATTTGTGATCAGATTATCTATGAATTATATTTGAGTCTTTGCTGATTTCTTATATGCATGATTAGATATCCTTGTAAGTCTCTCCGAGTCTTGGGTTTTGTTTGGCCAACTAGATCTATGATTCTTGCAATGGGAGAAGTGCTTGGTTTTGGGTTGATACCGTGCGGTGACCTTTCCAGTGACAGAAGGGGCTGCAAGGCACGCATCATGTTGTTGCCATCAAGGGTAATAAGATGGGCTTTCATCATAGATTTGAGGTTGTCCATCTACATCATGTCATCTTGCTTAAGGCGTTACTCTGTTCTTATGAACTCAATACACTATATGCATGCTGGATAGCGGTCGACGTGTGGAGTAATAGTAGTAGATGCAGAAAGTGTCGATCTACTTGTTTTGGACGTGATGCCTATATGTATTATCATTGCCATAGATAACGTCATGACTTTGCGCGGTTCTATCAATTGCTCGACAGTAATTCGTTCACCCACCGTCTACTTGCTTTCATGAGAGAAGCCACTAGTGAACACCACGGCCCCCGGGTCTATTCACAATTATCATCTCCGCTTTTACTTTTACTTTGCTTTGTTTACTTTTTGCTTTCAGTTCTCACTTTGCAAACAATCTATAAGGGATTGACAACCCCTTCATAGCGTTCGGTGCAAGCTCTTTGTGTTTGTGCAGGTACTTGTGACTTGACGCGATCCTCCTACTGGATTGATACCTTGGTTCTCAAACTGAGGGAAATACTTACTGCCGTGTGCTACATCACCCTTTCCTCTTCAAGGGAACACCAGCGCAAGGCTCCAAGGCCGCAGGGGAATCTTTTGCATATTTGCCAAGGAAATCCCTATAGGCGTAGCCAGCAGCACACCCCTACAGGGAAGAACTTATCTATTCGAATAGTCGTGTCCACTGTTACAGGACAACTTGGAGTTGTGCCCTCATCTTATACAACTACAATTGTTACTTAACTGGAATTAGTTACTCCGGGATTGCTTCCTTGCAGGGAGTCGAGGGAGGATCTCTGGGCGTGACCTCATATTAATATTGCTGCAACAATATGACTATTAATTGTGTTACACCCGTTCTACTCTCGTCTATTGCTGCAAGATCCTGAAGATGCTAGTCTTCAATAGTGCTAGGTCTTCTCTCTCTTTTCTCGCATTGATGCAGTCAGTCGACATATAACCCCCTTTTTGATACTGATGCATACTTAGCATAGATCTGATGTAGGTCTTGCGAGTACTTTGGATGAGTACTCACCGTTGCTTTGCTCCCCCTTTGTCCCCTTGATCCGTTGCTGCGACCAGATGATGGAGCCTAGGAGATGGAGTTTCCTGTCGACGCCTGCCAACCCGTTGGTGACTTCTTCGTGGAGGCCCCTGAAGACTAGGAGTAGTTTAGGAGGTTCCCAGGAAGGATGCCTCGCCTCGTTCGATCGTGTTTCTTAAGGCACCCCATGTTTTATGTCTGTGCTCACATATTGTTGCTTCCGCTGACTCGTGTGTTTATCGAGCTTCTGTATTCTAGCCCTCGAGACCCCTGGCTTGTAATATAAAGCTTGTATTATTTTATTTGTGTCTAGAGTTGTGTTGTGATATCTTCCCGTGAGTCCTTGAGTTTGATCGTACGCATTTGCGTGTATGATTAGCGTACGATTAAATCGAGGGCGTCACAAGTTGGTATCAGAGCCGACAGCCTGTAGGTACCCCCCTTTCCAACTCCTTGGCCGAAGTTGAGTCTAGTGTTTGAAAAACTTTACTAACACTGACATTGTGGCTTACGGGGCCACATCTCAATTGGGTGGTATTAGTATCTTTTACTCCTTTCCTATACTCTGGGCTCTACTCTCTCTTCTCTTTCGGGATAAAGATTTTGCTAACTCTAACATTAGGTTCTCGTAAATACTTCCTTCCAAAGAGCCCCGAATTCCAGACGATGGCTTGATCCGTTAGAAGACTCCGAGGATACTCTCCGATGTTCTCTCGAGAACTTGTGCCCATCGCTCTTGCGATTTCCGTTCCTCCGTCAACCCCTATGGATGACGACATACAAATGTCGTCCATACTTTCTTTTCCAATTGCTCTTGTTTTTACGAGATGCAACGAATTATCTTATCGGGGATTCGTCCATCATCAGTTGTCATGGATTTCGAGAGTTCTTCGAATTACTATTTGATCTTTCGAAATCCCCAGTAACCTATTGCTTTTGACCTTTTTCACCTGCTTGTGTTATGGTTAATTCCATATGTCTAGCAACATTCATTAAATTCCTTTGTGATTTTCCTATGATTTTATTGATTCAAGCTCTGTGTGAATGAACACAATCATCTGCTGATACTTATAAATTATCTTTCCGGCTCGAACGTCCTTTCAAACAGAGTTGGTTCTCGACAAATCAACTTTGGTTGATTATCCATCTAAGTCCTTTCAACTTACTTGTATTTGATCGGAGCACCTAATTATGATACACCAACCTAGAAATCCTAAGTCCTTTAATAATTAAGTGTCAGTATTTTTTAGATGTTCTATAACCCGATGCATTGCATCCTATCTCCCTATGATTGAGTATCGATACTCACATGAGGTCCTTTGTGGATTGCCAGACCCATTGCTGGGTTATTATCCGACGGAATCCTTTACATTAAAAAAATTCTTGTGATTGCTTCCCCTGGCACATGATGCCATTGGTAAATTATGTCCTCCTCCTCTAATGAGTTGTAACCTACGCCATTGTCAGCCATGCTCTTCAAGCATGTGTTAATTACTCTTGAAGTTTGCGTTATATGTTCCTAATATGCCCCCGACGGGTTGAACCTATGCCTTCCTAAAACAATATGATCCAATGAGTTTTCGTGAGTCTTACTCTTCTGGTGCTTTGCCGAATATTCTTTCAAAGCTACGACCTGATCAAAGTCGAGGAGTAAATGGCAGGTGATGCATTGATGAAGTGCGAGTCAACCTTGAACTTTGTGATCATGCCCATGGAAACGACGTTGATCTTACCATAGCAGCTTCTAGTATCAATAATCATTCATTCCGTGGTTCAATCTGGTATCTGTGATATTGTCCTTTGCAATCGTGGTTCTGACCATGTTGTCCTATGATGTCTACTACGCAACCTTATCCTTGTAGACGTTGTTGGGACTTCAAGTGCAGAGGGTTGTAGGACAGTAGCAATTTTCCCTCAAGTGGGTGACCTAAGGTTTATCAATCTGCGGGAGGCGTAGGATGAAGATGGTCTCTCTCAAGCAACCCTGCAACCAAATAATAAAGAGTCTCTTGTGTCCCCAACACACCCAATACAATGGTAAGTTGTATAGGTGCACTAGTTCGGCGAAGAGATGGTGAAACAAGTGCAATATGGATGGTAGATATAGGTTTTTATTATCTGAAATTACAAAAACAGCAATGTAACTAGTAACAAAAGGGAGCACGAACGATATTGCAATGCGTGGAAACAAGGCCTAGGGTTCATACTTTCACTAGTGAAGTTCTCTCAACAAAGATAACATAATTGGATCATATAACTAGCCCTCAACATGCAACAAAGAGTCACTCCAAAGTCACTAATAGCAGAGAACAAACGAAGAGATTATTGTCGGGTACGAAACCACCATAAAGTTATTCTTTCTGATCGATCTATTCAAGAGTTCATACTAGAATAACACCTTAAGATACATATCAACCAAGACCCTAATGTCACCTAGATACTCCATTGTCACCTCAAGTATCCGTGGGCATGATTATACGATATGCATCACACAATCTCAGAATCATCTATTCAACCAACACATAGAACTTCAAAGAGTGCTCCAAAGTTTCTACCGGAGAGTCAAAACGTGTGCCAACTCCTATGCATAGGTTCCCAATGTCACGAACCCGCAAGTTGATCACCAAAACATACATCGAGTACTCACATGAATCCACGTGTGCCAACCCATATGCATAGGTTCCCAATTGTCACAAACCCGCAAGTTGTTCACAACAGATAGACACGTGCAAGACATACATCAAGTGTTCTCAATGACTCAGACCGATAATATAACTTCAAAGGGGAAACTCAATTCATTACAAGAAGGGAGAGGGGGAAGAACATCATAAGATCCAACTATAGTAGCAAAGCCCACGGTACATCGAGATCAAGACATCTCAAGAACACGAGAGAGAGAGAGATCAGACACATAGCTACTGGTACATACCCTCAGCCCCGAGGGAGAACTACTCCCTCCTCATCATGGAGATCGCCGGGATGATGAAGATGGCCACCGGAGATGGATTCCCCCTCCGGCAGGGTGCCAGAATGGGCTCCAGATTGGTTTTTAGTGGCTACAGAGGCTTGCGGCGGCGGAACTCCGGATCTAGGTTTCTTTCCGGAGGTTTCCGTATTTATAAGACCACATGGCATCGAGAACAAGTCAGGGGGACCCACGAGGAAGCCACAAGCCCTTGGTGCGTGGCCAGGGGGGTGGGGGCGCCCCACAGGCTTGTGGCTTCCTCGGGACTCTTCTCCGGTATCTTTTTCTTCCGGTATTTTTGATATTTTCCATCAAAAATCATCGCGAAAGATTTATTCCGTTTGGACTCCGCGTGAAAAAGGGTCAAAAACACGGAAAAACAGAAACTGGCACTTGGCACTGAGTTAATAGGTTAGTCCCAAAGAAGATATAAAATAGCATATTCATGAATATAAAACATCCAAAGAAGACAATATAATAGCATGGAACCATAATAAATTATAGATACGTGGAGACGTATCAAGCATCCCCAAGCTTAACTCCTGCTCGTCCTCGAGTAGGGAAGTGATAAAGACCGAATTTTTGATGTGGAATGCTACCTAACGTAGTTGTACTTTGTAACTTCTTTTATATGACATGAATGTTCAGATCCGTAAGATTCAGAACAATAGTTTGCTATTGACATGAAAACAGTAATACTTCAAACAAACTAGTAAAGTAATCATGAACTTTCAAAATAACAAGGCCAAAGGAAGTTATCCCTACAAAATCATATAGTCTGGCTATGCTCCATCATCCTCACACAACTAATGTAAATCATGCACAACCCCGGTATTGGCCAAGTAATTGTTTTGACACTCTTACTTTCTCAAACTTTTATAACTATCACGCAATACATGAGCGCGAGCCATGGGTATAGCACTATAGGTGGAGTAGAGTGTGGTGGTGGTTGTGAGACAAAAAGGAGGAGATGGTCACATTGACCCGGCGTATCAAAAGTCTATGGAGATGCCCATTAATAGATATCAATGTGAATGAGTAGGGATTGCCATTCAAGAGATGCACTAGAATTATAAGTATGTGAAAGCTCAAAAGGAAAACTAGTGGGTGTGCATCCAACTTGCTTTCTCACGAAGACCTAGGGCAATTAAGGAAGCCCATCATTGGAATATACAAGCCAAGTTATATAATGAAGATTCCCACTAGCATATGGTAGTGACAAAGCAAGAAGCTCTCAATCATGAAGAACATGGTGCTATCATGAAGCACAAGTGTGGAAAAAGATAGTAGCATTGTCCCTTCTCTCTTTTTCTCATTTTTTCATTTGGGCTCTTAGGCCTCTTTTTTTATTTTATTTTATTTTCTTTTTGTTTTTGGGCTCTTTGGCCTCTTTTTTTATTTCCTCACATGGGACAATGCTCTAATAATGATGATCATCACACTTTTATTTACTCATAGATCAAAGCTTAAAACGATGATGACTCTATAGGAAATGCCTCCGTGCAATGATCTAGCATAGCAATGACATCAAAAAACGGACAAGCCATGAAAACATCATGGTAGCTATCTTACGATCATGCAAAGCAATATGACAATGATGGCACAAGTCATGAGATGGAACGGTGAAGGTTGCATGGCAGTATATCTTGGAATGGCTATGAAGATGCCATAATAGGTAGGTATGGTGGCTGTTTAGAGGAAGGTATATGGTGGGTTTGTGCACCGGCGAAAGTTGCGCGGCACTAGAGAGACTAGCAATGGTGGAAGGTGAAAGTGCATCTATACCATGGACTCACATTAGTCATGAAAGGACTCACATACTTGTTGCAAAAGTTTTTATTAGAAATCGAAACAAAGTGCTAAACGCATACTCCGAGGGGAAGGGTTGGTAGGTGTAAACCTTCGCGCGATCCCGACCTCAACACAAAGGTGACAATCAATAGATCAATTATGCTCCGACTTCCTAACATAGCGGTTCACCATACGTGCATGCTACGGGAATCACTAACTTCAACACAAGTATATCTAGATTCACAACACCCTACTAACATGACTTTTAATATTACCAAATCCATGTCTCAAAACTATTTGAGAGGAATCAAAACTTGTATTTCTATTCAATTCACATGAAGATGGAGGTTTTTGCATCCTCTTTGGGTACCTATCACTTTTGGAACTACTTTCATAGCATAAGCCAACTACCAAATCACGCACCGTCGTGCTCTAAAGATATAACTGAAGCACAAGAGCAAAAGTATCTAGCTCAAAATATATAAGTGAAGCTCAAGAGAAAAAGACAAACTACTCCAAAAGATATAAGTGAAGCTCAAGAGCAAAAGACAAACTACTCCAAAAGATATAAGTGAAGCTCAATGAGTAGTTGAACAACTATTTGGCTATGTGGAGACTCTCCCATCTAAGAAGTTCAGATCCTATGTACCTTATTCTAACAAAATAAAATGACGCTCCAAGCAAAACACATATCATGTGGTCAATAAAAATATAGCTACAAGTAATGTTACCGATGGATTGAAGACGAAAGAGGGGATGCCTTCCCGGAGCATCCCCAAGCTTAGGCTTTTTGGTGTCCTTGAATTTGGCTTGGGATGCCTTGGGCATCCCCAAGCTTGAGCTCTTTCCACTCCTTATCTCTTTGTCCATGAGAACATCACCCAAAACTTGAAAACTTCACAACACAAAACTTAAACAGAAACTTGTGATAACATTAGCACAAGAAAAAAACTACCACTTCTTTTCGTACTGTAGCAAACTTGAATTCTATCTATATTGATGATGGGCTACTGTATTCTCACTTTTCCATGGCTAGTACCCACTGATACTAACCATAGTTACATCAAAAGAAGCAACCAACTCAACAAAAACAGAATCTGTCAAAAACAGACCAGTCTGTAGCAATATGTATACTTCGTATACTTATGGTACCTCAAAAAATCTGAAAAATTACGACGGCTTGGGAAAAAAGCATATAAATCAGCAGAAAAAATAATCAACTCAAAAGTTATTTCTGGATAGAAATTAAAAATAATTTCGTGAGGAGAAAGTTTCTATCTTTTTCCAGCATGATCAAACAACTATCACCCAAGCTATCATAAAGGCTTTACTTGGCACAAACGCTAATTAAAACACGAAAAACACAATCATAACAGAATTATGATGGTGTGGAAAAAGCAAAACAGAAATTAAAAAAGCAAAAATAAATTCATTGGGTTGCCTCCCAACAAGCGCTATTGTTTAACGCCCTTAGCTAGGCATTGATTTCAATGATGCTCACATAAAGGTAAGGATTGAAACACAACGAGAGCATCATGGAGCATGTGACTAACACATTTAAGTCTAACCCACTTCCTATGCATAGGGATTTTGTGATCAAACAATTTATTGGAGCAAGAATCAACTAGCATAGGAAGGCAAAACAAGCATAGCTTCAAAAAATTTAACACATGGAGAGGAAGCTTGATACTATTGCAATAAGTAGAAGCATATGATCCTCTCTCATAGTAATTTTCAGTAGAATTATGAATGAATTCAACAATATAACCAGCACCTAAGGCTTTCTTTTCATGATCTACAAGCATAGGAATTTTACTACTCTCCACATAAGGAAATCTATTCTCAAGAATAGTAGTGGGAGTATCGTAAAAGACTTGAGCACTACAAATTGTGTCCACAATGAAAAAGAAAGGTTTAGCAAAGGGGTTTTCGAAAGTACGACAAGTTTTTTCATCCCTCTTCTTCAAAGCATAAGTATCCTCAGAATAATCATCATAGATAGGGGGCATGCTTTCATCAAAATGATTTTGATCATTCAAAGTGGAAGAACTAAAAAGATCATCTTCATCAAATATAGCATCCTCAAGCTTGGGCTTTTCTAACAACATTGCAATCATGCTCATCATTCACATATTCTATACCAAGCATTCTATGTAATTCTTCTTTCAGCACTTGAGCACAATTTTCCTTCCCATCATGCTCACGAAAGACATTGAAAAGATGGAGCATATGAGCCATCCTCAATTCCATTTTTTTGTAGTTTTCTAGCGAAAGAACAAGAAACAAAAAAATTAGATTGCAAGATCTAAAGATATACCTTCAAGAGCTAACCTTCCCGGCAACGACGCGAGAAAAATGCTTGATGTCTACTATGCAACCTTATCCTTGTAGACGTTGTTGGGCCTCCAAGTGCAGAGGGTTGTAGGACAGTAGCAATTTTCCCTCAAGTGGGTGACCTAAGGTTTATCAATCCACGGGAGGCGTAGGATGAAGATGGTCTCTCTCAAGCAACCCTGCAACCAAATAACAAAGAGTCTCTTGTGTCCCCAACACACCCAATACAATGGTAAGTTGTATAGGTGCACTAGTTCGGCGAAGAGATGGTGAAACAAGTGCAATATGGATGGTAGATATAGGTTTTTGTAATCTGAAATTACAAAAACAGCAAGGTAACTAGTAACAAAAGTGAGCACGAACGGTATTGCAATGCGTGGAAACAAGGCCCAGGGTTCATACTTTCACTAGTGAAGTTCTCTCAACAAAGATAACATAATTGAATCATATAACTAGCCCTCAACATGCAATAAAGAGTCACTCCAAAGTCACCAATACCGGAGAACAAACGAAGAGATTATTGTCGGGTACGAAACCACCATAAAGTTATTCTTTCTGATCGATCTATTCAAGAGTTCGTACTAGAATAAGACCTTAAGATACATATCAACCAAGACCCTAATGTCACCTAGATACTCCATTGTCACCTCAAGTATCCGTGGGCATGATTACACGATATGCATCACACAATCTCAGAATCATCTATTGAACCAACACATAGAACTTCAAAGAGTGCTCCAAAGTTTCTACCGGAGAGTCAAAACGTGTGCCAACCCCTATGCATAGGTTACCAATGTCACGAACCCGCACGTTGATCACCAAAACGTACATCGAGTACTCACATGAATCCACGTGCGCCAACCCGTATGCATAGGTTTCCAATTGTCACAAACCCGCAAGTTGATCACAACAGATAGACACGTGCAAGACATACATCAAGTGTTATCAAAGACTCAAACCGATAAGATAACTTCAAAGGGGAAACTCAATTCATTACAAGAAGGGAGAGGGGGAAGAACATCATAAGATCCAACTATAGTAGCAAAGCCCGCGGTACATCGAGATCAAGACATCTCAAGAACACGAGAGAGAGAGATCAAACACATAGCTACTGGTAAATACCCTCAGCCCCGAGGGAGAACTACTCCCTCCTTCTCATGGAGATCGTCGGGGTGATGAAGATGGCCACCGGAGATGGATTCCCCCTCCGACAGGGTGCTGGAACGGGCTCCAGATTGGTTTTTGGTGGCTACACAGGCTTGCGGCGACGGAACTCCCGATCTAGGTTTCTTTCTGGAGGTTTCCGTATTTATAAGACTAGATGGCATCGAGAACAAGTCAGGGGGACCCACGAGGAAGTCACAAGCCCTTGGGGTGCGACCAGGGGGGTGGGGCGCCCCACAGGCTTGTGGCTTCCTCGGGACTCTTCTCCGGTATCTTTTTCTTCCGGTATTTTTGATATTTTCCAGAAAAAATCATCGTGAAATATTTATTCCGTTTGGACTCCGCCTGAAAAAGGGTCAAAAACACGGAAAAATAGTAACTGGCACTTGGCACTGAGTTAATAGGTTAGTCCCAAAAAAGATATAAAATAGCGTATTCATGCATATAAAACATCCAAAGAAGACAATATAATAGCATGGAACCATTAAAAATTATAGATACGTTGGAGACGTATCATCCTACCTTGATTTCATTCTCACGCGAGTTAAAGTACTTGTCATTTTCAGATCAATACATCGGTCCAAACCTTAAAGTTGATCTACCTCCGAGTATTAGTCCTTGTAGCTCGAGGATATCGCGGAGCTATGAAACTTCTTGTGAGCTCCTCATCAACTATGATATTTTCCTTAATTCCAGTTTCCTCGTGTTTGAGTTGTTGGACACGCGAGTACATCGATAACTGAATCGAGTACGCATTGCGATCCAAGCTATTAAACTACATCATCATCGTCATGTTGGAGCTTGAACATACTATCTATGTCCTCCATCTCTGGAGCACATATCCAGCTGTGCGTTAAGCTTGCATCGAGGTTTCCACATCATGTTGGTTCTCCTGAAAAGCAATCTTAATTCTAAGCTAGCAGTCGTATCTGTGATTCCGACAACCTCTTGCTTCATCATTTCCTTGCTTGATGTCGTCACTGATCGATTACATCTTTGTGAAGCTTCTCGACAAATGTGTCTTGATCACCATCAGCATTCTGAGCTCTTGCTGGGTCTCAATCGAATGCGTGATGAGAAATACCATCCTTTCCCCTCGATGATTTGTATTATCATTGACATCGTTGTTTACCTTCCCTCCAACACAAACTTGTTCATGTTTTGTGTTGTCCCTTAAGTTCCTTGCTATCCAGCTTATGTTATCTTCTACCTTGGAGTATTACTATCTTTTCTGTCAAGAATGTTGTGAGCATCATTGCACCTCTTAAGAATTCTTGATATAGTGATACTTCTCAACATCACCATTCATTTCTTGGTCCCGTGTTCTTTCAAACCGGAATACCAACAAGTGAACTCTGATGTGTGATTCCAATACTTCTGGCAACCCTATTGCCTTGAGGTTAACAACTGATTGTTTCATTCTTTGTGAGTTGGGTGTTGACTCGGCATTTTTTACAATGGTTGTGCTACTCCGTCCGTATTTCCGAGTGCACTCTTTGACCAGTGTTTAATTGTTGTTGTTCCCTCGAGCATAGAACATTATACCATTTGACTTGACAAATGCTATCTCCTTGATATTATAAGTTTTGGAAATTCATCCCTGTCAAAATCTTGAGGGATTGTTGTGTTGGAAATATGCCCTAGAGGCAGTAATAAATTAGCTATTATTATAATTCCTTGTTCATAATAATCGTTTATTATCCATGCTAGAATTGTATTGACCGGAAACTCAAATACATGTGTGGATACATAGACAACACACTGTCCCTAGTGAGCCTCTAGTTGACTAGCTCGTTGATCAAGGATGGTCAAGGTTTCCTGGCCATAGGGAAGTGTTGTCACTTGATAACGGGATAACATCATTAGGAGAATGATGTGATGGACAAGACACAAAATGTAAACGTAGCATATGATCGTGCCAGTTTATTGTTACCGTTTTCTGCGTGTCAAGTATTTGTTCCTATGACCATGAGATCATATAACTCACTGGAACCGGAGGAATACCTTGTGTGCATCAAACGTCGCAACGTAACTGGGTGACTATAAAGGTGCTCTACAGGTATCTTCGAAGGTGTTCGTTGAGTTAGTATGGATCAAGACTGGGATTTGTCACTCCGTGTGACAGAGAGGTATCTCGGGGCCCACTCAGTAATACAACATCACACACAAGCCTTGAAAGCAATGTGACTAAGTGTAAGTCATTGGATCTTTTGTTACGGAACGAGTAAAGAGACTTACCAGTAACGAGATTGAACTAGGTATGAAGATATCGACGATCGAATCTCGGGTAGGTAACATACCGCAGGACAAAGGTAACATCATATGGGATTAACTAAATCCTTGACATAGAGGTTCAACCGATAAGATCTTCATAGAATATGCAGGATCCAATATGGGCATCCAGGTCCCACTATTGGATATTGGTCGGAGAATGTCTCAGGTCATGTCTGCATAGTTCTCGAACCCGCAGGGTCTGCACACTTAAGGTTCGGTTACGTTTCGGTATAGTTGAGTTATAGGTGTTGGTAACCAAAAGTTGTTCGGAGTTACGGATGAGATCCAGGATGTCACGAGGAGCTCCGGAATGGTCCGGAGGTAAAGATTGATATATAGCAAGTCCTGTTTTGGTCACCGGAAAAGTTTCGGGCTCATCGGTAGTGTACCGGGAGTGCCGGGAGGGGTGCCGGGGACCATCGGGAGGGGTGTCACGCCCCAAGGGGTCTCGTGGGCTATGGGAAGAGATAAACTAGCCGCTAGTGGGCTGGAATAAGTTCCCACTAAGGCCCATAAGGTTTGAGAAGGAAAAAACACAAGGTGGAAAGAGTTTCCAAGTGGGGAGATGGAATCCTACTCCAAGTTGGATTGGAGTAGGACTCCTCCACCTCCAATTTTGGCCAAACCTTGAGGGCTTGAGGCTGCCTCCTCCCCTCCCTCCGTCCTATATATACTAGAGGTATTGAAGGTTTTTGAGACACAACTTTGCCACGCGCTTCTCGACCCTATACCACGCAAGTTTTCCTCTAGATCAGATTTCTGCGGAGCTCGAGCGGAGCCCTGCAGGAGTAGATCATCACCACAACCGGAGCACCGTCACGCTGCCGGAGAACTCTTCTACCACTCCGCCCCCTCTTGCTGGATCAATAAGGTGGAGATCGTCATCGAGTTGTACGTGTGCTGAACGCGGAGGTGTCGTCCGTTCGGCACTAGATAAGAACGGATTGTGAGACGGATCACAACACGGTTCGTGCGACGGATCGCGAGACGGTTCATGGGACGGATCGCGGGACGGTTCATGGGACGGATCGCGGGACGGTTCATGGGACGGATCACGGGACGGTTCATGGGACGGCTCGTGGGGCTGATCGAGGGATGTGAAGACGTTCCACTACATCAACCTCGTTTCTTAAACGCTTCCTGCTGTGCTATCTACAAGGGTACGTAGATCCAAATCTCCTCTCATAGATGGACATCACCATGATAGGTCTTCGTGTGCGTAGGAAATTTTTTGTTTCCCATGCAACATTCCTCAACAGTGGCATCATGAGCTAGGTTCATGCGTAGATGTTATCTCGAGTAGAACACAAAAGGTTTTGTGGACGATGATGTTCGATTTGCTGCCCTCCTTAGTCTTTTCTCGATTTGGCTTGTTGGATTGAAGCGGCCCGGACCGACATAACTCGTACGCTTACGAGAGACTGGTTTCATCAACTAACATGCAACCTCGTTGCATAAAGATGACTGGCGGGTGCCTGTTTCTTCAACTTTAGTTGAATTGGTTTTGATCGAGGCGGTCCTTGGAGAGGTTAAATAGAAATTTGCACATGTCCATTGTGGTTTTTGCGTAAGTAAGATGTGATCATACCAGATACCCATAGCAGCCACGTAAAACATGCAACAAAAAATTAGAGGACGTCTAACTTGTTTCTGCAGGGTATGCTTGTGATATGATATGGACAATGACGTGATGTGATATATTGGATGTATGAGATGATCATGTTGTAATAGTTAATATCAACTTGCACGTGGATGCAACAACAACCGGCACGAGCCATAGGATTGTCTTTAAACTAACGTTTGTGTTTGCAGATGTGTTTACTATATTGCTAGGTCATAGCTTTAGTAGTAATAACATAGATAGCACGACAACCTCGATGGTGTCATGATGATGGAGATCATGGTGTGGCACCGGTGACAAGAAGATCATGCCGGTGCTTTAGTGATGGAGGTCAAGAAGCACATGATGATGGCCATATCATGTCACTTATTAATTGCATGTGATGTTAATCCTTTTATGCACCTTATTTTGCTTAGAACGACAGTAGCATTATGAGGCGATCTCTCACTAAAATTTCAAGACGAAATTGCGTTCTCCCCGACTGTGCACCGTTGCGACAGTTCATCATTTCGAGACACCATGTGATGATCGGGTGTGATAGACTCAATGTTCACATACAACGGGTGCAAAATAGTTGCACACGCGGAACACTCGGGTTAAGCTTGACGAGCCTAGCATGTATAGACATGGCCTCGGAACACATGAGACCGAAAGGTTGAGCATGAATCATATAGTTGATATGATTAGCATAGAGATGCCTACCACTGAAACTATTCTCAACTCACGTGATGATCGGACTTGAGTTAGTGAATTTGGATCATGTACCACTCAAATGACTAGAGAGATGAACTTTTTGAGTGGGAGTTTATCAGTAATTTGATTAGTTAAACTCTAATTATCATGAACATAGTCAAAAGGACTTTGTGAATTATGATGTAGCTTGCGCTATAGCTCTACAGTTTTTTATATGTTCCTAGAGAAAATTTAGTTGAAAGATGATAGTAGCAACTTTGCGGACTGAGTCCGTAAAACTGAGGATTGTCCTCATTGCTGCGCAGAAGGCTTATGTCCTTAATGCACCACTCGGTGTGCTGCACCTCAAGCGTCGTCTGTAGATGTTGCGAACATCTGACATACACATTTTTTATGACTACGTGATAGTTCAGTGCGTAATACTTAATGGCTTAGAAGCAAGGCGCCGAAGACGTTTTGAAACGTCGGGGAACATAAGAGATGTTATAGGAGATGAAATTGAGATTTCATGCTCGTGCCCTTGTTGAGAGGTGTGAGACCTCCGACAAGATTCTTTGTCCACAAAGTAAAGGAGAAATGATCAATCGTTGAGCATGTGCTCAGATTGTCTGAGTGCAACAAAATGCTTGAATCAAGTGGGAGTTAGTCTTCTAGATGAGATAGTGATGGTTCTCCAAAGTCACTGCCACCAAGCTGCTAGAGCTTCGTGATGAACTATAAACATATTAAGGATATGATGATCCTTGAAGCGATTCACAATGTTTGACACTGTGAAAGTAGAAATCAAGAAGGAGCATCAATTTTTGATGGTTAGTAAAACCACTAGTTTCAAACAGGGCAAAGGCTATAAGGGATACTTCATGTAACAGCAAATCAGTTGTTGCTCCAATGAAGAAACCCAAGATTGAAACCCAAACCTGATACTAAGTGCTTCTATTATGAGGGGAACGTTCACTGAGGCGGAGCTACCCTAGACACTTGGTAGATAAGAAGGTTGCAAAGTCGACAGAAGTATATTTTATATACATGATATTGATGTGTGCTTTACTGGTACTCCTAGTAGCACGAGGGTATTGGATACCGGTTCGGTTGCTAAGTGATTAGTAACTCGAAATGAAAGCTACAGTATAAATGGAGACTAGCTAAAGGCGAGGTGACGATACGTGTTGGAAGTGTTTGCAAGGTTGATGTGATCAAACATCGCACGCTCCCTCTATCATCGGGATTGGTGGTAAAACCTAAATAATTGTTATTTGGTATTTACGTTGAGCATGAACATGATTGGATCGTGTTTATTGCAATACGATTACTTATTTAAAAGGAATAATGGTTATTCTATTTTCTTGAATAATTACCTTCAATGGTTTATTGAATCTCGATCATAGTGCTACACATGTTCATAATATTGGTGCCAAAAGATACAAAGTAATAATGATAGTACCACTTGCTTGTGGCACTGCCACTTGAGTCATGTTGGTGTAAAATGCATGAAAGAAGCTCCATGCTGATGGATCTTTGTACTCACTCATTTTTGAAACGTTTGAGACATGCAAACCATACCTCATGGTTTAAACGCATGAAGAAACTCCATGCAGATGGATCGTTTGAACTCACTTGATTTTGAATCACTTAGGACATGCAAAATTATACCACACGGAACAAGAAAGTAACTTGTTGGATGCAATACATTTTTGATGTGTGCAGTCCAATGACTGCTGAGGCACGCAGTGGATATCGTTATGTTCTTACTTCACTCACGACTTGAGTAGATACACGAGTATGTACTTGATGAATCACAAGTGTGAAATATTGAAAGGTTCAAAGCTATTTTAGAGTGAAGATCGTCGTGATAAGAGGATAAACTGTCTACGATATGATCATAGAGATGAATGCCTGAGTTGCGAGTTTTGGTACACAGTTGAGGCAATGTGGAAATTATTTTGCAATTCATGCCACCTGGAACACCATAGTGTGATGGTGTGTCCGAACGTCATAGCCACGCCCTATTTGATATGGTGCATACTATGATGTCTCTTATCGAATTACCACTATGGTTTATGGGTTATGCATTAGAGACAACCGCATTCACTTTAAATAGGGCACCGCATATTTCCGTTGAGATGACACAGTATGAACTATGGTTTGGAGAAACCTGAGCTCTCGTTTCTTGAAAGTTTGGGGCTGCGAAGCTTATGTGAAAAAGTTTCAGTCTGATAAGCTCGAACCCAAAGCGGATAAATGCATCTTCATAGGATATCCAAAACAGTTGGGTATATCTCCTATCTCAGATCCGGAAGCAAAGTGTTTGTTTGGATGAACGGGTCCTTTCTCGAGGAAAAGTTTCTCTCGAAAGAATTGAGTGGGAGAGTGGTAGAACTTGATGAGGTTAGTGAACTGTCACTTCAACCAGTGTGTAGCACAGCACAAGAAGTTGTTCATGTGGCGCCTACACCAATTGAAGTAGAAACTGATGATGGTGATCATTGAGCTTCGGATCAAGTTACTACAAACCTCGTAGGTCAACAAGGTCGCGTACTACTACAGAGTGGTACGGTAACCTTGTCTTGGAGGTCATTTTGTTGAACAACAATGAATCTACGAGCTATGGAGAAGCGATGGTGGGCCCGTATTCCGACAAATGGTTGGAGGCCATGAAATTCGAGAGAGGATCCATGTATGAAAACAAAGTGTAGACTTTGCAAGAACTACTTGATGGTCATAGGACTGTTAAGTAAAGATGGATCTTTAAAAGGAAGACAAACGATGATGGTGAAAAGTCACCATTAAGAAAAGCTCTATCGCAAAGATATTTCCGACAAGATCAAAGAGTTGACTATGATGAGACTTTCTCACTCGTAGCGATATTAAAAGTCTGTTGGAATTATGTTATTAGTTGTTGCATTACTTATGAAATATTGCACATAGGATCTCAAAACATTGTTTCCTCGACAGTTTCCTTGAGGAAATGTTGTATGTGATACAACCAGAAGGTTTTGTCGATCCTAAGGATACTAACAAGTATGCAAGCTCCAACGATCCTTTTATGGACTGGTGCAAGCATCTCGGAATTGGAATATATGCTTTGATGAGATGATCAAAGCTTTTGGGTTTGTAAAAGGTTTATGAGAAAGTTGTATTTCCAAAGAAGTGAGTGGGAGCACTATAGTATTTCCGATAAAGTATATGTGGTTGACATATTGTTGATCAGAAGTAATGTAGAATTTCTGTAAAGCATAAAGGTTGTTTGAAAGGGGTTTTTCAAAGGAAGACCTGGATAGAGCTGCTTGAACATTGAGCATCAACATCTATGGAGATAGATCAGAATGCTAAACTCAACTTTCAAATGAAAATGCGTGCCTTGACAAGTTTTTGAAGGAGTTCAAAATAGATCAACAAAGAAAGAGTTCTTGGCTGTGTTGTAAGGTGTGAGTATGAGTAAGACTCAAAAGCCTGACCACGGCAAAAGAAAGAGAAAGGACGAAGGTCGTCCCCTATGCCTTAGCCATAGACTCTACATATGCCATGCTGTGTACCGCACTTGATGTGTGCCTTGCCACAAGTCTGTTAAGAGGTACAGAGAGTGATCCAGGATTGAATCACTGAACAGCGGTCAAAGTTATCCTTAGTAACTAATAGACTAAGGAATTTTTATCGATTATGGAGGTGGTTAAAGAGTTTGTCGTAAAGGGTTACGTTGATGCAAGCTTTGACACTAATCCGAATAACTATGAGTAGTAAAACGGATTCGTATAGTAGAGTAGACATTTGGAGTATTTCCGAATAACACGTAGTAGCAGCATCAATAAGATGACATAAAGATTTGTAAAGCACACACGGATCTGAAAGATTCAAAACCGTTGACTAAAACCTCTCTCACGAGCAAGACGTGATCACACACCAGAACTATATGGGTGTTGGATTCGTTAAAATCACATGGTGATGTGAACTAGATTATTGACTCTAGTGCAAGTGGGAGACTGTTAGAAATATGCCCTAGAGGCAGTAATAAATTAGTTATTATTATATTTCCTTGTTCATAATAATCGTTTATTATCCATGCTAGAATTGTATTGACCGGAAACTCAAATACATGTGTGTATACATAGACAACACACTGTCCCTAGTGAGCCTCTAGTTGACTAGCTCGTTGATCAAGGATGGTCAAGGTTTCCTGGCCATAGGCAAGTGTTGTCACTTTATAACAAGATCACATCATTAGGAGAATGATGTGATGGACAAGACCCAAACTATAAACGTAGCATATGGTCGTGTCAGTTTATTGCTACTGTTTTCTGCGTGTCAAGTATTTGTTCCTATGACCATGAGATCATATAACTCACTAGCACCGGATGAATACCTTGTGTGCATCAAACGTCGCAACGTAACTGGGTGACTATAAAGGTGCTCTACAAGTATCTCTGAAGGTGTTCCTTGAGTTAGTATGGATCAAGACTGGGATTTGTCACTCCGTGTGACGGAGAGGTATCTTGGGGCCCACTCGGTAATACAACATCACACACAAGCCTTGCAAGCAATGTGACTAAGTGTAAGTCATGGGATCTTGTATTACGGAACGAGTAAAGAGACTTACCAGTAACGAGATTGAACTAGGTATAAAGATACCGACGATCGAATCTCGGGTAGGTAACATACCAAAGGACAAATGGAACATCATATAGGATTAACTGAATCCTTGACATAGACGTTCAACCGATAAGATCTTCGTAGAATATGTAGGATCTAATATGGGCATCCAGGTCCTGCTATTGGATATTGATTGGAGAGTGTCTCAGGTCATGTCTGCATAGTTCTCGAACCCGCAGGGTGTGCACACTTCAGGTTCGGTGATGTTTCGGTATAGTTGAGTTATAGGTGTTGGTAACTGAAAGTTCCCGTATGAGATCCAGGACGTCACGAGGAGCTCCGGAATGGTCCGGAGGTAAAGGTTGATATATAGGAAGTCCTGTTTTGGTCACCAAAAAAGTTTCAGGCTCATCGGTAGTGTACCGGAAGTGCCGGGAGGGGTGCCGATGACCATCGGGAGGGGTGTCACGCCCCAAGGGGTCTCATAGGCTATGGGAAGAGATAAACCAGCCCCTAGTGAGCTGGAATAAGTTCCCACTAAGGCCCATAAGGTTTGAGAAGGAAAAAACACAAGGTGGAAAGAGTTTCCAAGTGGGAAGGTGGAATCCTACTCCAAGTAGGATTCGAGTAGGACTCCTCCACCTCCAATTTCAGCTAAACCTTGAGGGTTTGAGGCTTCCTCCTCCCCTCCTCCCTCCTATATATACTAGAGGTATTGAGGGTTTTTGAGACATAACTTTTCCACGTGCTGCTTGACCCTATACCACACTGTTTTTCCTCTAGATCAGATTTCTGCGGAGCTCCGGCGGAGCCCTACAGGAGTAGATCATCACCACCAGAGCACCGTCACGTTGCCGGAGAACTCTTCTACCACTCCGCCCCCTCTTGCTGGATCAAGAAGGTGGAGATCATCATCGAGCTGTACGTGTGCTGAACGCGGAGGTGTCGTCCGTTCGGCACTAGATCAGAACGGATCGTGAGACGGATCACAAGACGGTTCGTGCGACAGATCGCGAGATGGTTCTTGGGACGGATCGTGGGACGGTTCGTGGGACGGTTCGTGGGACGGATCGCGGGACAGTTCATGGGACAGTTCATGGGGCTGAGCGAGGGACGTGAAGGCGTTCCACTACATCAACCGCGTTTCTTAAACGTTTCCTGTTGTGCGATCTACAAGGGTACGTAGATCCAAATCTCCTCTCGTAGATGGACACCACCATGATAGGTCTTCGTGTGCGTAGGAATTTTTTTGTTTCCCATGCAACGTTCCCCAACATGTTGTTGAGCCCATCTGCCACACCCTCAACTTCTCCATGTTCCGCGATGAAGCTCTTAAAAGCATTATCCTTGTGCCTAGCTCATAAAGAATGTGCTTGATAGCAGGAATGTTTCCCCAAAATTTATATGCATTCTTGCCACCGTGAATACGTGGAAGTTTTGTTTTGCCTCCTCTAGGATCTTCCCAAGTCATTCACGCATGTGCGAAGTGTTATATGTTTTGAAGATTTGCTATCTTCACTCCATATATTTTCTCTTAGCACGCGAAGCCACTGACTGATTTGATCATGGAAAAGAAGTTCCTTCATAAGAGCTAATCGAGGCTTACACAAGGGCCTTGATATCCTCGATGATGGTTTCCAAATGAGAACTCAGTTGCATTTTGATGTAAGAATTCTATGTGGGCACGAACGTCTTGACATTGTGTTCATATGTCTTACAATCGAACTCATGATTCAAGAATTGCTTTTGTAGCTCATATCATGAGAATCTTGCATCTTCATCTTTCATCTCAGGCATCTTGAGCCTGAGGTACCCCTGACACCAATCAGATCTGAATCTCTGGCACATATGATGGTTGGAACATTTTCCAATAATTATAACTTGGTCTCGTACCCGGTACGGTGATGTCTTGACTGGCACCCCGGGCCGCATGACCTATTGTTATAAATTCTTCCGTACGTAAGGATTCGCCATCTTCCATGCAGAAACTATATGACTTATTTCCTAAGTTGTTCCTCATGGTTCCTCTTTGTATACCCATAAGTCCAACCTTTATCTGATGACCATGTCGAGGCTACCCCGAAGCACGGATGTGGTACTTTAAATTTCAACAGGAACATTGGAAGCGCAATGCTAAATTGTTCCTGATCAATTATCCAAACCGTATGGTATGGGTAAACATCATGGTTCCTCTTGCCTCTTTATCCAGATAGATAGGCACTTAATGACCTATCATGTATACCGTACTCTATGTTTCCTCGGGAATGGTATACTCTAATACTTATGTGTGTGAACACATTTTCCTTCCCATTGGTCTGTTGACCTTTCTTGTGGCATAACTTATCTAAGCAGTGTTAATTCCCTGCTTAGGTAAAATTCTCGGTATACAACTCTGTCAGTAAGACCCTGTTACTATGGTGAATAACATTCCGATAGCCGCTGGTGGACGAGAACTTTGCCTATTGGCCCGCCTCGTTTCAGTGAGCACGAAAATGGTTCTATTCGTCCCCCGCCCTTGGTACAGACGTTGTTGCCAACATAACTGACAGGCTATCCTGTGACATGTCTTGGTACCAAGACCGTATAATATGTCACCCCTCTGCCTACTCCCGGCCCACATGGTGGACCCATAACCCAAGTTCCACAGGATTGAAAGATCACTCCCCTGTACATCTTTGACTCCAAGGTATCCCTTACACTTGGCTTCGTATGAATTCTTGAGCCACCGTTCAATGAACCGATCACTCTTTGGTCCAGATATTATCCAGCATGCCGAAGATCAAGATCGCAGTATTCAGGTGAATTTGAAGGCTGCTCAGTCTCGTCAGAAAAGTCCATATGACCGTCATCATCAAGATATGGTCTATCAACCTGACGAAAAGGCTTATCTTCGTGTCACACCAATGAGAGGCCCACACCGTTTTGAGATCAAGGGCAAGTTAGCTCCTTGCTATATTGGTCCTTTCACTTTTCTCGAAAGGCATGGAAGAGTGGCTTATCAATTGGAACTGTCGGCGAACCTTTCTCAGGTTCACGATGTCTTCCATGTTTCTCAGCTTCGCCGCTGCTTCAAGGATCCTGTTTGAGCAGTGGATCATGATATGCTTGAGCTGCAACAAGACCTCTCTTATAAAGAGCATCCGGTCCGCATTCTCGACCAAGCTGAACGTCAAACTCGTCACAAAGTCACCAAGTTCCTTAAACTGCAGTGGTCAAATCATTCTGAAGATGAAGCCACTTGGGAACGCGAGGATCATCTTCATGATGAATACCCCGAGCTCTTTCCTTCTACCTCTTAATTCTCGGGACGAGAATTCTTGTTAGTAGGGGAGAGTTGTGAAATCCTCGGCTTTTTCTACAGTGTTGGATGTAATTAAGGTACAATAAATCTATGCAATGAATGCCATGTCATCATAAATTATATCGTTGATCTCGTGTTAGCTGAAACCGAGTCAAGGTTCGAAGTTTAAAAATAAATCAAATGGGAAAAGTTTTATAATGTTTAAAATAAAAATTGTCAGGGAAGTTATTAAAAGTTTCCTAATAAGTTATAAAAGTGAATCGGGCATTTTAAAATTATTAGAATCCCTATATAATTAAAACATGAGGCTATTTAGAAAAATAAATAAAATAAAGTAATTAAAAAACACCCCTGTCCGAACTGGGCCAAGTGGCCGAGCCGGCCATCTACCGGCCCAACCCGCACCTCGGCAACCCTAGGGCGCCGAACGCCCCAGCCACTCTCTGCCCCCACTGCCAGGGGACGAGGGCACCCACTTCCCTCGTCCCACCAACTCCCCCTCACCACCAACCGCACTCCTCCCACCTACCGACGCTCACCAACCCCCCATCTCCCGCTTGCTCCCCCTGCTCCTCATGCGAGCGCCGCCGGCCCTCCCCTCCCGTCGGCCCCCGCCGTCCCGCTCGTGGCCCGTGGCCATCGTGTCCCCCCCACTCCACATGTCGCCTCCCTCCTCTCCCTCACACCCCGCGCGCCTCCCTCCTCTCCCGTCCCGGCTCCCCACCGCGAGCCCCTCCCCTGGAAGCCCCCGTCACGGTGCACCCCCCTGTCGGAGCTTCCCACCGGCGCCCTCGGCCGGGGCCCCTACGGCCACGGGGCCTCCCCACTCCGGCCGAAGCCCCCGTCGGATCCGCCGCGCCTCGCCTCTACCGGACCCTCCCCCTCGCCGGCAAGCCCTCCGGAGACCTTCACCGACCGGACCGCACCGCCGTCTTCCCCATCCTCCTCGTCAACGGCTCCACCGAGCCTCGCCAAACCCGCCCCTACAACGTGGGTGAGAACGCCCCTCTCGCTCCCCCGGTTCCATTCCGGCGATCGCCGCCGCGTTCCGACGCCGTTAGGCTCCGGTTGGAGGAGGTGGAGATAGCCTGCTCTCTCTCTCTGTTGAGAGTTGTTTGTGAAACACAAAGAGTTAGCACAGAGGTTAGAGATGAGAGAAAAGAAAAATAAGAAGAACATTAATGTATATGTGTATGTATGTATTAATGTATGTATGTATGTATGTATGTATTGTGTATGTATGCATGTGTGTAAAAGAAAAAGGAAAGGCATAAAAATAAATTATATATATATATGTATGTTTTTATTAATAAAATAAACAAATAAATAAATAGATAGATATATTATTTAATTAATTAAATAGATAAATTTGTAATTTGTTGATATAAATAAATAATTAACTCATTAGAGTATGACACGTGGGTCCCTCACTAAATTAATCTGTTTAATTAAAATTAAACCTACTTAAAAACTGAGTCTATGACACATGGGACCCACTAGTCAGTTGACTAGTCAACTGCAGATGTCAGCATGACATCATGCTGATATATTAATTGTATTTAATCAAATTAATTAAATCTATTTTTAATTCCTAAATATGGAATAAAATTTAAAAATTAATATAAAATAATCCGTAAGTCAGATTTAAATATTTTTAACATGAAAGTTGATGAGCAGAACGAGACGAACCCGGTTACGCGGTCCATTCGTTTGTCACGCGTCCCTAGTATAGCAAACGTGGAACTTTTCCATCGTTTTCAATCTGACCGGTAGTAGCCCGAGACCCGGAAAATATCTTTAGATATTCTTCCGACCCGTCTATGATGGATGTTACTGCGTTAGCTCATGCATAGACTGCATGTTGCCATGTCATTCTTAGTGTTGCACATGTTGCTATTATTCATTGTTTCTCCCCCCCCCCTCTTCTTATCGGTAGACCCCGAGACTCACGTTGCTGCTGGGTACATCTACGACCCTGCAGACCAGCCCTTTCCCGCAGAGCAGCAAGGCAAGCAAACCCCCTTGATCATCCCTATATCGCCTATGTCTTTCTTCCTCCTGCTTGCATTAGTATTTTGCTACTATTGTAGTTAGCTGATGCATAACCTATTTTTGATGAACTGCTACTTTATGTACTGTACCTTTAAACTGTTTAGTATAGGTGGAGCAGTCTTCCCTTCTGACCACGTAGTCCAGTTGCCCCGCTTTGTTTTCAAATCTCGATCCCTGATCAACGAGCCAAACCCGACACAACACATACACCCCCCTTAGTTGTGCGACGCTACAGAGATACTATCGGGTACCGTAGGTGACACCTCGTGAAGTACTCGTGATGATATCTCTGTAGTATAACTAGTCGGTCGTGGTTATCGAGGGTGATTCCTCTTTCACCATTCCCGACGATGCCTCTGTCGTGCAACCCCTCAAGTGTGGGACCCTCGAGGGTGATTCCTCTAAGTCCACCTTGACAGTTACATCATTCGGAATCCAACGAGGGTGATACCTCGGATTCCCCCCGATGTTACAACCACATAGTTACTTGACCATGTTACTGGGATCTTTGATGAATAGTTGTTAGGCGGGTGGATTCCCGCATGTTTGCGCCGTTGGCTTAATTAAAATGATAATGGATTTGGGTATTTGATGTGGGTTGGCCGGAAGGCCTAACCTTTTGCGTGGGAAGAATTATGGGTACTCGACGTCGCGGTATCAGCCGAAGCTTTTCAGATGTCAGCAATGGAGCGGCGCGCGCGCGAGTGGTCCCGAGATGCATCACGCTTCTGATTAAGGGATGCTAGGACTGACCTCGGCCGCCCACGCATCGTGCAGGAGAGCGGAGGGCAAGTGGGCCCACGAACCCTTTGTGCTTAGGAGTTAGACCGGCGGGCTGGCCTGTGTGTTGAGTCTTAGGTGGGGCTGCGACGTGTCGATATTCCGAGGCCAGGCATGACCCATAAAAGTGTGTCCGGCCAGAGTGTTATCGAGCGCGTTGGGGAATATGTTGTGCACCCCTGCAGGGAAGAACTTATCTATTCGAATAGTCGTGTCCACGGTTACAGGACGACTTGGAGTTGTGCCCTGATCTTATACAACTATAATTGTTACTTAACTGGAATTAGTTGCTCCGGATTGCTTCCTCGCAGGGAGTCGAGGGAGGATCTGTGGGCCTGACCTCATATTAATATTGCTGCAACAATATGACTATTAATTGTGTTACACCCGTTCTACTCTCGTCTATTGCTGCAAGACCCTGAAGATGCTAGTCTTCGATAGGACTAGGCCTTCCCCTCTTTTCCCGCATTGTTGCAGTCAGTCCACATATAACCCCCTTCTTTGATACTGATGCATACTTAGCATAGATCTGATGTAAGTCTTGCGAGTACTTTGGATGAGTACTCACCATTGCTTTGCTCCCCCTTTGTCCCCTTGATCCGTTGATGCGACCAGATGATGGAGCCCAGGAGATGGAGTTTCCTGTCGACGCCTGCCACACCGTTGGTCACTTCTTCGTGGAGGCCGCTGAAGACCAGGAGTAGTTTAGGAGGTTCTCAGGCAGGATGCCTCGCCTCGTTCGATCGTGTTTCTTTTGTGCTAGCCTTCTCTAAGGCACCCCATGTTTTATGTCTGTACTCAGATATTGTTGCTTCCGCTGACTCGTGTGTTTATCGAGCTTCTGTATTCTAGCCCTCGAGGCCCGTGGCTTGTAATATGAAGCTTGTATTATTTTATTTGTGTCTAGAGTTGTGTTGTGATATCTTCCCGTGAGTCCTTGAGTTTGATCGTACGCATTTGGGTGTATGATTAGCATACGATTAAATCGAGGGCGTCACAGCTGCTTTGGAGGACGGATGGCATTTTGCGTTCCGCCGCTCCTTCGGACCAGCCGAGGTCCAGGAATGGAATGTCTTGAAGGAAGTGATCCCTCTACCGGGTTCTTTGGCCAATGACAATGTTTCTTGGAGTCTCTCTCCTTCGGGAGAATTCTTCGTTAGTTCGGCTTATCAGGCACTCTGCCGGGTGCCGGTTCTTCCATGGCTATCCCCACTTTGGATGGCTATCCCCGGTTTGGAAGGCCCCGATGCCCCTTAAGATCAAGATTTTCATTTGGTAGCTTCTCCGCGACCATCTGCCTTCGGGGACCGAGGTGCTGAAACGCCACGGTCCGGGCAACGGCACCTGTCCCCTGTGCCACGTCCCGGAAACATGAACACACATTCGATTCTCCTACATAGCTGCACAGGCCCTTTGGTGCTTTGTGCGTGAGGCTCTAGGACCAGAGTGGGAGGCTCATGATCTTGCAGAGTTTCTATAGGTAAGGGCCACCTAGGTTGGCCGTAAGCGCCGATTGTTCTGGCTGGTCTTCACAACAATGATGTGGACTCTTTGGACTACTCGCAATAAAATGGTGATTGAGCGCATGTTCCAGCGGCGTGCCTCTAACTCGTTCTTCAAATTTCTTGCCTTCTTGCGGCTCTCGCATCCGCTCGCTAGGCCCCGAGACCGTGACCGGCTTCAGCTCTATTTGGACGCGCTGCTGACGTCCGCCCGACGGCTCTCCGTCCGTTCGTCTGCCTATTAGCTTGCCCCTATGGTGGCCTTTTATGTTTGCTTTTCTTTCTCTTGGGCGTGACTGTGTTGTGGCCCCAGCCATTGTATGTTTTTTCACTTTGTTGGGTTGTGGTTGTCTGGATGCTAGAATATTTGCTTTATTTATAAAGCGGGGCGAAAGCCTGTTTCGAGGTCATCAAGGCTAGTGAACCCCTACCAGGAGATTTGAGTAGGGAGAATAATAACCTAACTAAAGAGCAGGTTCCAATCAGTTAGATAGGGGATTGTCTTGTTTTTAGTATATACCAATATGTTGTGCTTCACCCTAGTGCAATTATTTAATAGGCTTCAAGTAGTGCAGAGTTTGGAGCTATTATAGATGAACCTTATCTTAACACACAATGAAGTTGCACCTTGAACAAGATAAAAGAGAAGGCTGAAGAAGATGAAGGCTCTACAGATGGCATGGATAAATCCTATTAAGATTTTTATGATTGAGGTCAATACAATGAGAACAGGAAAGAATATAATGGTAAAAAAGCTTAGCAGAGGAGGTTCAGATAGAGAATTGGATGGAGAATAGGAGAGACATGATGAGTTGATGTACTTTGAATGGGATTCAAATGTATCAAGAATTTCCTCACGAGCAAGGGATTCAAAATCTGGACATGAGGAGAACCTTCTACTTGCACGGGAAAATTTCTCAGAGAAACTAAAGCTAGCGAGGAAACCTGGCCCAACAAAGTGTTCACACAATGAGGCTTAGCATATAAAGTTTAGTCATTTTGCGCATGAGCCACATGAATTATGCTTTTCAGGTGATTATCGCATTAGTGATGAAGGTGAAGAACTAGCACAACTACCTATTGGAAGGAAGAGAAGGACTAAGAAGACCAAGGATATGAGTAGTATTATGACTCAATGCGGCATACACATGCAATTGTGCTTCATTGATGTTTATAAGTCTACAAAGAGCACCAAGGAATATTATTTTTCGTGTTTTGAAGACCATATGAAAAACCAAGTAGAGTTATCCATTGGATCAAGTGGAGAAAGCACAAAGTTCAGTATTGGTTGGATGGCTAAAGTATATTAGGAAACATTGAGATCAAATCGAAGAAGTGGTGTCGATACAATAACGAAACATACAAGATCATGTATGAGGCACATGTGCCAAAAAGTTTGGTCATCTACAGGGCAAGGAGGAAGGTAGTTGATGATGTGGTGCAAGGTGACCACAAGGACCAATACAAGAGACTAGGGGACTATGTGCAAGAAGTTCTCGATACAAACATAGAAGTAGGTGTGTGGTGACAACAAAGGAGATGCACTCAATCCAACACCGACCCCTTGACTACAATACATCTTCTAATATCTGCATGCATTTCTTAATGGTTGCAAGACATTTATAGATAAGTTGTGTATATTAGTAGTATGGTTGATGGTAAGATCCACACTTTTATTGTTTGCTAATGTTTTAATCACTACAGGGTTTGATAGTAGCTTCATCAAGCTTACCTTTCGATAACAAAATACTGGCGACCAAAGGGAGAGATGACAACAACAACATCTATCATATAGGTTTTGGAGTAGTTTACAAAGAAGATACAGACAACTGGATTTGGTTTCTCACTCAGTTGAGATATTGTATTGGTATTGGAAATAAATTTGGAACCTACACTATAATGTCTAACACTCAAAAGGTCAGTACATCACACCCATAATGTCCGACAAGCAAAAGGTGAGCTCATCTCTGCCTTTATACATTACTGCTCTTTATGTTGTTATGTAATGAGTAACTTAGCAAAAAAATACTCGTTAAATGGGGACTTCTTAGTGCAATCGGTGATGTGCTTCCTAAGTCCCCTCAAACATATTATCTTGGACACATCTATGCCAACTTTAGGTGAGCTAGGTTTAGAGGACAAGAACTTAAAAGTTTTGTAGATGCAGTTAGCATTTCCTTCTCAACATGTTCATAATGTCGCAATGGCAAGTTTGGAAGGAGAGTGTGAGGATGTATGGAAGTGGTTGTCAAACATGCTTGTGGAGGCTTGGGCTATGTATGTAGTGGATAATGTTTACCAAACCGATCTAGTTGTGAACAACCATACTAAAGTTTTAACAAAATGACCTTAAATGTTAGGGTTAATATAATAAAGACAATGATGGAAGTGCTAATGAGAAAGTTGGTGATAAAATATCAAGTCATAAGGGAGAAAATAGAGTATAATACTCCCTCCGTTCCTAAATATAAGACCTTTTAGAGATTACACTATGAACTACATACGAAATAAAATGATTGAATCTACACTCTAAAATATGTCTATGTACATCCGTATCTAGTTCATAGTAGAATGTCTAAAATGTCTTATATTTAGGAAGGGAGGGAGTAGTAGGTTGTATATGGGAAATTAGAATCACAAAGATTGAGAAGTTGAGCACTCCAAGAAGTATGTGAAGTAATGTCAATCAAATATGGTTGGTCCATGTATCTGCAAAGTAAAGTAGTGGGAAAATCCTACCGTGTGAACTTGACTAACTAAATATGTGAGTGCGAGAGGTGAGACATGACAAGTGTACCACAGAATAGTTGGAATGTGGAACACGGTTTCTTCAAGAAACCATTGTACATTGATGCCGACAAACACATCATATACCATGTACCATGTCACCCAGACATAGGACATTGAGCACCCCATTTTCAAACAAAGGGAAAGGAAAAACAAATCGCGAGTATCCTAGATTAACTTTCAATGCTTTGCATGAATATATTACTATTTTTTATAAATTTAAATTATATTTCTAAACTTTGGGGGAAAATGACTTACAACAAATTTTATCAACTTCCCACAAACTGGCGGTGAAAACTTTCAACCAGATGTGTTTATAGGATTTCACTAGAGCTTAATATTAACACTTTGCCGATGATCTAGGATTGGCCATGGGAATGACCACCCATCAACGATACATTCTTATTTGTGTTGTTTGTAGAGGGATGCATCATGCATGTGGTATCTAGTCTCCTGAATATTTTTCTTAACTTCAACGCACTAAATAGTGTCTTTCACAATCAACAAATTGAAATATTTGAGACCTAATGTGTGGTTTGATGGTTACTAGGTTGGTTCCTTCGTGATCCCGACTTGAGTCAAACACTAGAATTTGACAACTTCACCACTTTTAAAGGTCGGCGACTCCAGTATTTACTACACTTCACTTTGGTGTTCTAAAAAAATGACTAAAATATTCGTCTCCGACTATTTCCTCTGTGTAACATTTTTTGTGTACACGCATAGGCAAATCTTCTATCAAATTTTGCACTATGGGTCAAATCAGCAATCAGATCGCATCATTTTGCTAATCACCCCCGTTGAAAGTAGGCATCATACCTGAATTATATGTGGACCATCTTGTGCACAACACTTTCGTAGGCCTAAAGATGATTATGATGCGAGTCGCAAAGAGGAAACCGACAAAGAAAAATGAGAGGAGATTGGCCATCATAGGGCAACACCAACCGATCCCCTATTCGGCATTAGAGGAGGATCAATTCGGCTATCCTCCTCTAACAAGCACCTAACCAATCCTGATACCGGTTAGCGGAGAATAAATTATCCTCTCGCGCCTATCACACCCCTATTTTTACTCCGCCGCTACTGATACGTCTCCAACGTATCTATAATTTTTTATTGTTCCATGCTGATATATTATCATTCTAGGATACCTTTTGGACATTTATATACCAATTTATAATATTTTTGAGCACTAACCTATTGACCCAGTGCCCAGTGTTAGTTCCTATTTTCTGCGTGTTTTTTGGTTTGCAGGTTTACCCTACCAAACGAAGTCCAAATGCTACAAAACTTTCATATGATTTTTTATGGACTATATGTAGACCTGCAAGCATCGGAAGTGGACAAGAGGCCGCACGAGGGAGGCACAAGACAACAGGGCACGGCCAGGGCTTGGCCGCGCCATGATGGCTTGTGGCCCCCCTGGATGCCTCCCGATGTCCCTCTCTGGTCTATAAATTCACAAATATTCCAAAAACCCTAGGAGCGCTCCCGAAACCCTTTTTCCGCCACCGCAAGTCTCTATTCCGATGGGATGCCATCTAAACCTCCATTCCGGCTATCTGTCGGAGGGGAGATCAATCACGGAGGGCCTCTACATCAACGTTACTTCCCTCACCATGATGTGTGAGTTGTTCACCATAGACCTACAGGTCCGTAGGCAGTACCTAGATGGCAATCTTTCTCTTATGATCTTCAATACCATGTTCATCGCATCTTCGTTTTTATCTATCCGATGTAATCACTATGTATGGTTTGTTTGTTGAGATCCGATGAATTGTGGGTTTATGTTCAGATTATTCATGAAAAGTTTTCAGTCACATCTGATTATTATGATTCTTAATTGCATGATCATCGTAGCTTCGTAATGCTCTCCGGTGTATTGAGATAGTTTGGCCAACTAAATTAATATTTCTTAAGTGGGAGTGGTGCGTTGTAGTAGGTTCAACCTGGTGAATTTCTATATCCCAGTGACAGAAGGGGACAAGATGCGTCTTTGTGTTCCTACTACTAAGGATAAAATGATGGGGTTTATTCATATTAATTGAGTTTAGTTTGTCTACATCATGTCATTGTTCTCCAAGCATTACTGTGTTTTTACTTAATACATAGAGAGGCAAGCATAGAAGCGCTCTTGAAGTGGAGTAATAGTAATAGGTGCAGGTAGGATTCAACCTATTTGCTTATGAACGTGATGCATATATACACATGATCATTGCCGTGGTAATCGCATAATTATTCGCAGATCTATCAATTGCCCAACAGTAATTTGTTTACCCACCATATGCCTTTGCCATGAGAGATGCCACTAGGGAACACTACGGCCCCGGGGTCTATTCACTTATATATTTACAAACGCTACTACTACCTTGCTGCCATTATTTGTGTTTTATTTTATTTTGTAATTTACAATTATCAACAATTATCTACACACCTCATTTTCTTGCAAATAACGAGATCAAGGAGATTGACAACCCTCTTGCCCGCGTTGGGTGTAAGTTGTTTGTTTCTTTGTGTGTAGTCGTTGAAGACGGCTGAGGATTGGTATTCCTATTGGTTCGATAAACATTGGTTTCATAAATGAGGGAAATACTTACACGCATTGTGCTGCAATAACCCGTTCCTCTTCACGGAAAACCCAACGCAGATCACAGTCATCAGCTACTGCTTGGATCAAACGCTCGTGCCTCTGTCACATCTGCCTATTTGTCGGCGACTGACTGTTGGCATCCACCGCTACTGCTTTACCTTCCTTGGCCCTCGCCGCGCTTCTTCGAGATGTCAGGTCGTTCGTCCGTCATCGTCGGCATCGGAATCGAGGTGAAACGCCGCCACGCTCGCTATAACCGATTCATCGATTTGATACAGGTTTTCTTCCTCTTTGGCGGTGGCCGATTCCTGGCCTTGCTTTCGTGCCACCGCAGGTTATTTTCGCGCTTTCCCGCCCGTCGGTTTGGCCGCAACGACGATGGATGGCCGGTGCATCACCACCACATCGTAATTGTTCGACGAATTGCCCAGGTAAGTTTTTCATTTGCTTCTTTTTGAACAAGGCCATTTGGATTGAAACTAGCCGTTCCAATCGTAGATGAAGAGATTGAGGGAGATGGTCTTCACAAACTCATCGTCATTCAAAGAGGAAGAAGGCCACGAAGACTACAAAATCGTTTTAGGCATGATTTTTCAATGATGGTATTCAGCGCCCTAGGTAAGGATCGTAGTTTGGCCGCATACCCATCAACCGTGATAGAACGGAGAGACATACCAACAAGACTACGGTTGAGCTAGAGTATTCTCTGTATAGGATCCTCGCATTCCTCATTGCAAGATCGAGAATCAAGAAGTTCATGCACAACTCTAAGATGATCTCTTAGAGTATCACTCGCAACGTCTTAGCGAGTCCCAGTTGTTCTATCACATATTATTTGCTAAATTTGGACCATTTAGCGTGTTTAAATTTGAATAGTTAGATTTATAAACTTTGAATTTGGTTTGTAAATTATATTTGTGATTTTCTTGAACATTCATATTTATATTTAATTTCTATATCTAGTTGTAATGTATACTAGAATTGCATAAGTTTTTTTAGAAAAATACTCCGTTATATAGAGAAGGCGGTTAGGTCCCGCAAATCTCAATGGATTAAAATACTCTACTAAAATATACAAAAGTGGATCGTTTAGAGTTAGCCTTAACGATGCATAGTCAACCCACCGGGCCGGATAGGGAAATCACGAAACTGGATTGTCACATAGAACATCCAAAACTACACCTAATTTCCACGCATCTGATCCACGGATCCTTTCTTGTATAAAAGAAACTGATGATCAACATATTCATATTTCCTTAAAGCATCTATAGACGCACCCTTCAAATCTGGCCCCTTCAAACATTCATGAACACGTTCAAACGAGTCTGCACACATTGATCGGTCACGTCTTAAATAATATAGTTTATGTGTGAACATCTTAAATCTATACTACTGATGTAATTACTACATCGATGTACACACCTTGTCCGACTACTCCATCACTGCTAAAATCACACTAACACCCTCAATTTCCAGCCGAAATATGAAACAGGTGTCTCGGTGAGCCCACACGTTTGAGCCTGATTTGAAAGGCCCATCTGAATCAAACTTTGATGATCGAACTGTGGTCGGACGGTGGCGCTTGAGGCTGGCTATAGATGCTCTTAGGCTAACTCCAGCGCACGACCCCATCGGGTCCGGGTGCGTCCGTTTGGGGTAAAACGGACGAATAGTGCGGTCCAACGCGTGGCTCCAAACGGACAAATGTCTGTTTTTCATCCGTTTCCGACCCATCCCATCCCAAATTTGCGCGGCGTTTGGGGAGAAACGGACAGTGCACGGACGGGCGGGACGCACGCCCTTGTCCTTCCCTGGCCCGCCTGTCTTGGACTCTGTTGATTCATTCCCCCAAGCCTCAACCGGTCCCTCCCCACCCAACCCCGCCACCGGCGCCGCCACTATTATCCAGCCACCGACGACGCCCATCGGTAAAGGCAGTTTCCGTCGGGGGTGCTAGAGAGCGACCTGTAGCTGGCCGCCATCCGCCCCCGCTGCCTCGAGGTGATTCGCGGCCTTTTTGCCATCACGACCGCAAGGTGTTTGACACTTTGCCCATAAAAGTATGGACAGTGGAGATGAATTTTTTTCAACCACTTCATTTGTTCATCGGATGATTCATCCTCGGATGACGAAGAACTTGTGGTGGCTGCACTGGTCGTTCATGACCACATTCAAAGGCAGCGGCCTTGGTACAAGGTGTCAGTGCGTGACCGTGTGCCCAACCTGAACTGCGTGCAAGAGAGGGACCACACCTTGCTATATGTTGATTACTTTGAGAATACCGCACTCTTCAAACCGGAGAAATTCCGTTGTCGTTTTCGTATGTCAAGGCATGTGTTCAGTCGCATCCGTGAGGGAGTGGTTCAGCATGTCCCATTCTTTGAGTGCAAAATGGATGCCCTTGGCAAGCTTGAATTCTCCTCTTATCAGAAATGCACCGCTGCCATTCGCATGCTTGCATATGGAATTTTAGGTGATCTTGTGGATGAGTATGTGCGCATGAGTGAGTCCACATGTGTGTTGTCAATGTACAACTTCTGCAAGGCCGTGGTAGCGGTGTTTGGCCCCGAGTACTTGAGGCACCGAAATGTCGATGACACAGAAAGGTTGTTGGCGATCAACGCCGATAGAGGCTTTCCATGCATGTCGGCAGCATAGATTGTATGCAATGGGAGTGGAAGAAACTGTCCATTTTCTTGGCAGGGTCAGTACAAGGGGCATGTGAAAGCGTGCACTGTCATATTAGAAGCGGTGGCTTTGCACGATCTTTGGATATGACATTCTTTCGTCGACATGACCGGTTCTCACAATGATATCAACGTGCTGCAGCGTTCCCCAGTGTTCGCTAGGCTTGCACAAGGCCACCCCACCTGTCAACTTTGAGACAAATGGCCACCGCTACAGCAAGGGATACTACCTGCTGATGGTATATATCCTCAGTGCTCAGCTTTTGTGAAGACAATCTCAATCCCCAAGAAGAGAAGAGAAAGAGAAAGAGATTTGCCCAAATGCAAGAGAGTACTAGAAAGGATGTGAAGCGTGTTTTTGGTGTGCTTCAATTCCGATGGGCTATCATTCGAAGCCATGCATTGACATGGGATGAAGGAAAGCTTTGGGAGGTGATGACTGCTTGTGTGATCATGCACAACATGATAGTCGAGGACGAGCGTGATGAGTTCATTTTTGATCAAGGATTTGATTTTCAAGGTAACAATGTTGAGCCCCTGCATCAAGAACCGACCACATTTGAGCAGTTTACCCTATTCCATCGTGAAATCCGTGATTAGCACGCTCATTTGCAGCTTTAAAATGTCTTGGTTGAGCACATGTGGGATCACATTGGAAAACAATAGATGTATTGGTTAACTATCTTTATTCAAGACAATTTCGATTTGGTTGTAAAACTATTTTATTCAAGACAATTTCGATTGAGTTGTAAAACTATTTTTATTAGACACAATTGATATTTAAACGTACAAACTTGTTTAGAACATTAATAAATATGAATATATTGACATATTGACCGTGGCGGATAGGATGCAACCGAAGAATGTGTCCAAGCATTGGGCGCACAGCCACACGTCACAGAACAGACCCGGGTACGACCCCATCGTCCGTCCTAAACGAACAAAATCCGGATCAAACAAATCGTCCGAATGAGATCACGGTTAGAGTTGCCTTATAACCGGAAATCTCGGACTACCCAATTTTGAGAGCCAACTCTGTCCACAGAATCCACCCACCAAAATTGGTTTGGAATAACACTGTCAGTTCCTTTCAAGGCTGGGTGTGTCAGTGTGTGGCTGCGGGCTTCACATGTCACTGTACGTACATGTGCACTTGCTTTTGCTAGACGTGAGATGCTCTCTTCGTGTCATCCTTCTCAGCTACTGTATATAATTAGCCAGACAGTCGCAGTTCAGGTGACGTGCGGCCAGCAGACTGATACGTCCCACCGTGTATCACGTGGCCAGCTCCAAGGCGGATGAACAAACGGGCCACAAGCCTGTACAAACGTGTCCACAAAGAGCGGATGAGACATCGATTATCCGACCATAGACATCAATAGTCCGGGAATACCCTATTCGCGGCATTTTGCGGTGAATTAATACACAGGGCTCCGCACACCTGTGGTGATGACTTGGGTCCTGTTCGGAATGAATGTATTTAAATACATATGTATTTAATTTACCGAGCTAATATAGATTCTTAGTTAAAAACGAAACGACGGACAGAGGTCTGTATTATTAACAGACGTATTTGGAAACAAAACGACAACCCAAACTCGGTCTTGATCCTGTCCAGTTTCGGTTGCTATCGGTTTTGGAAACCTGTAGGTGGTTTTCCTGAACCGATTTTATCTTTTTTCAGTTTTTCTTTTTTCTTCTGTTACATTTTTTCTAAGGTCATTTTTAAACTAATTTCATGTTTGATTTTTTTCAAATTTTAGAAAATGTTCTTGCTTTTGTAAAAATGTATTAAATTTAAAATTTGCTCATTTTTTAAAATATATTCACAATTCCAAAAATATTCGCGATTCCTAAATTTGTTCACAATTTGCAAAATATGCACAATTTTATAATTTTGTTAACTAATTTGAAATTCATTCATGTTTCAAAATTTGTTCATAATTTGAAAAAATGTTTGCGGTTTTATAATTTGTTTACAATTTGAAAAATGTTCATGTTTTATTCATGAATTTCAAATTTGCTCGCGGTTTTATTCATGAATTTCAAATTTGTTCATGTTTCAAAAAAACCACAATTTGAAAAATGTTCACAATTTTATAATTTTGTTCACAAATTGAAATTCATGCATGTTTCAAAATTTGGTGATAAATTGAAAATGTTTGTGGTTTCAAAATTTATTCAGAATTCAAAGCATATTCGTAATTTTATAATTTTGTTCACGAATTTGAAATTAGTTCATGTTTCAAAAAAATCCACAATTCGAAAAATGCTCATGGTTTCAAAATTTGTTCATAATTCAAAAAATGTTCATAATTTTATAATTTCTTCATGGTTTCAATAAGTGTTATCATTTTGTTTCTATTTTTTAAATATAATGTTTTGAGATTCCCTAAACTGTTCATATTTTCACAAAATGTTCGAGTATTAAATATTTTGTTCACAAATATCTAAATGTTCACGTTTCAGAAAATTGTTCACTTTTCAAATAATGTTATTATTTTCAGAATTTGTATAAAGTTTCAAAACGTTCAGATATTTCACAATATGTTATTTTGTTTGCAATTTGAATGAGATATTTCAGTTCTTTCAAAAAATGTTTGTTACAATTCTTCCAAACTTTCTGGAAATGAGATATTTCACGGTTTTGAATTTTTTGTTACCATTCTTTTAAAACTTGTTCGTGAGTTTTTTAAAGTAGTCGGGATTTTCATGAATGTTTGAAAAAAGGAAAATAATTTAAACTGGCGATATAGTTAATTCTAAAGATTACGCGCTGCATATGAATCACGAATGTTAACCTGCTCCAGTTATTAGGTTCCATTCCCTATAGGATCGCGAGTTCGAAACCTGCCTTATGTGCTGCATTTTTTTGTTATTGTTGTACACCTTTTCTTTCTTTTGTGTCAGCCATCCTAAACAAGGCTACCTTATGCGAAACATAGCCTTTCGCCACAAAATGCGGCGAATAGGAGGTCCCAATTATCCGGTCTATTTGTGAATCAGCATGTGGTTGGATCGTTAAAGGGACTGTGGTATTTCCAGCCCACCATGGGTTCAAATCCTGGTGCTCGTATTTATTCCTAGATTTATTTCAAGATTTTCGACGATGCACATTCAGTGAAAGGAGATGTTCTGTCGATGACGACGTGTTTTAAGATGATATGCTGGCTCGGTCTCTCGGATGTGTTCATAGGAATAGGGTGTGCGTGTGTGCGTTTATAAAGTCGGGTGTATGCGCTTGTATACGAGAGTTTGCGTGCGTAGTGTGTTCAAAAAAATTGCCCCGTCTATTACAAATAGATTAAACACAAATAAATAAATAAAATAATTTAAATAGACGAAGCTGAAACGAGTTTTATTTATTTGTTGAGCCAATAGATCGTAGAATAGTAGTTCTTTGATAATTTTCATTAAAAATGTACAAATCATCCAATGCGAGTTCAATCGAACATAGCTATGTAAATAATGAAGGATGTTATTAATCAAAGATTCGATCTTGGCAGCCTTTACTGTTCTCATTCTAATATGGTCAAGTCCATGTTGTCATAATTGTTGGTCTACTTCATCACATCACTCACTATCCCGCCAAACACTCTTCACAACACCAACAAGCTCCAACGTGCCTTTGTGTGGTCAGGCTGTGACAGAACCACTAGGGCAAAGTGCAAAGTAAATTGGGACCTTTTATGCCGCCCCTACGAGGAGGGAGGCCTCGGTGCTAAACATGGTCAAATTTGCATGCGCCCTACGATTACGTTTGGCTATGGTTCGAATGGACGAAGCCGTTCAAGATGTGGGTCAGCATGGGCAACCCTTGCGATGAAGAGGATATACATTTTTTCTATGCCTCCACTGCCATTACCGTTGGGAATGGAGCCAAGATTCCTTTCTGGGAAGCGCCTTGGGTGCATGGCAAGAAGCCTAAAGATATTACGCCTCTCATCCATGAGGCTTCCACAAGAAAAATCTGGAAGGTCAGAGAAGCTCTCAAGGAGGGAGCTTGGATTAGCAAAATCAAGATGACCGCCAACTTCTGATGAGCCACATTCGCCAATTTGTTGAACTTTGGTTGCTCATCTCGAAGTTCCTGCTCGAGGAGCACGCGGAAGATGAGATTGCTTGGAAGCATACCACAAATGATCAATACTCGGCAGCGTCACCTTACTCCGCGCAATTTGTGGGAACCTTCTACTCTCCTATTGATCACATGGTTTGGAACATTTGGGCACCACAGAAGGTGAAATTCTTTTCTTGGCTCGCAATACAAGATATAATCTGGACACCCAATAGGTTGGCGCGTCGTGGATGGCCAAACTGTCATCCTTGTCCGCTATGCAAAAGAGAACAAGAATCCAGCCTACACCTCTTCGTCAAATGTCATTCACCCTTCGCTTACGGAATTTGGTTAATGAGTGGCTAAACCTTGAAGACCTCAACACTTCCGCTTGGCACCTTAAGGACTCTATAAAGGATTGGTGGGTGAACAGATCAAGCAAGAGCACACCCAATCGAAAAGCCACGGCCTCCCCCACCATGCTTATTGGGTGGACCATTTGGAATGAAAGGAACGCTCATGTATTTTGGCAAAAGAGTATGCCTCCAACAATATTGATCAATATCATCGAGAGTGAGGCAACACTCTGTGTAACTCCCGGGGCGAAAAATTGGGCATTGTCATACCGGGAGAGTAACACTTTTCATTTTTCGATTGTGAGGTGTATTTTAGTCATGAGGTGTATTTTAAATGCAATCCTACCTTAATTAATATATGAGGAAAATCTTTTGCCTCCGTTCTAAAAAAATAAGATCCCCTGCTACACATAGAATTTCGAGCAATCTAGACGTGCACGGGCATTTTGAAGACCTTATCATTTCTCATCCAGTTACTCCATTGTTCCATAATAATAATGTCAAGTGTCAATTCCTTTGCATCACGGAAATGACAGTGCAAATCTCATCATAATTAGATATACCTCTTCTCTTAGTAGGCATGGTTTCATCCAATAGTTGAGTGCAAAATTGTAGTCCCAAAACAGGTGCATAGAAGTTTCTACAGGTTGATCACTTCATTGGACATAGTCATATGAAGGGAGGTGCATAGATTTTCTTTGTAGGAGACTTCTGGTGTTAACTCTATCATAGAGTAGAAGCCAAAAGAAGATTTTGTGTCTGAGCATGTTGGAAGCTTTCCATAGGAGTTTCCAAAGGTGATGATTATTTGAGGGGCCAATCAACCTTTGTACATTCTCATAGAAGAATATGAGGATCCCATGAGTAGGACCAGTAATCTCTCTCGTCACTGATAGTCAAGTGGGTTATGGTATTCTGAACATTAGAAAATAGCCAATAGGCTACCAAGGATAAGGGCATGTGGAAAAGATCTGCCAAGTTGTCAAGTTGCATAGCTTTGCTGGAGTGAGCTTTCATAGTTGTTTGTGAAAGAGTAAAGTTTAGGGTGTTGCTGTTGGAACAACCTCGGATTCAGTTATCTTGCCAAAATGTGATGGATACTCCATCGCTAGGCTTGCAAATAGAAATTCTTTTATATCTATGCAAAAATTTCAAAATATCCGTCCACCAAAAAGAATAAACCAACTTGTTTCCAGGGTCTTGTGAAGAGTAGTGTGCTTACCAAATAATTTGCATCCATGTAATTGTTGTGTTCTACGGTAGGCGCATCGCATGCGAATTCAAATTTTCCTACGCAAAGAACATGCAAGAACATGCTACACAGATAGATCACAGATTGTTACCAATAGATGCGCAGTGCCGTCCTGTGAAAGTAGATGTGGCAGCGCGTCCGCGTGGTCCGTCTCCTCCTCGTCTAATCTCCCTCGAACAACCGGTCGCCGGATCCCACGTATAGGTTCGCCGGAGCGGTGCAGGTGCACCGCCTCTAACGGTATCCACGCGTGCGGGAGGAACACCGTGCGGTGGACTGCTATGTCCGGATCACACGGTCCGTCGCGGCGAGTGGAGGTGGCTAGTTACAATACATGCAAAGCCCTAATGACGGCGCCGAAGCGATCAATCAAATAGGTGTGCCGCACCTTCACTATAAATAGGCGTCAGGCACGGGCTCAACTCTTGGGCCTCGCACGGACCCTAAAGCCCACGTGTTCGTTCCCTTAAGCTTGTGACCCTTTAGGTTCTCGTTCACTTGGTCGCGAGTCAGACCACGTCCGACTCGGCTAGTCCGTAGCGGCCTCTAGCAAGGCGTGCCGACTCCAAGTGTCCGATGAAGATGGTTAGGAGAACCTGTGCTTCATACTTTTGTTCCCTTTGCCACACGATATACGTTGTCGTGCTCAAGGTGACATGGTCATCCTTGTTGCTGCGCGACCTCTTTCTCGTTCCGGTGAATCTGGACATGCTTATCGAGCTCAGATCACCCGAGGGACCGAGAGTAAATCTATCCTGATGGGAGGGGCAAATCCCATCTTGCTCGACCACGTCTCGCAGCATGGGTTTGGACAAACCCGACACCTACCTTTGTAACTACCCAGTTACGGAGTAGCGTTTGGTCGGCCGAAAGCAAGACTGTGACCATCCCGAGTACATGCGCTAGCTCAGGTCTTAGGACATAGAACGTATGTTGTACTAGAGACTCATAGATGACCAATCGCCACGTCTCATAGTTGTGTGTGTCCAACTCAGACCTTATCTCGACTTGGATCCGACTACGTCGAATCGGACCAAATCTTTCTGAGTCCATATTATACGGCTAGCATCCAATGCTACATGGCAGTGAGACCGGACCATCCACCGTATCATATGCTAGTACAGGTGGTTGCGCGTCCACACAACTCTTTTGACTAGGGACCATTTAGGACAGTCATCATACAATGTATAGTCTCACAGACAAGTCACGTACTTGTTAATACACATCATTGATAATGTCCAAGGTCTATCTTTAGTCATAAACACATAGGAAATGTGATCATACATGATTTCCTCTAGGGCATATCTCCAACACTCTCCCACTTGCACTAGAGTCAATCAAATAGACAATGAATACCCATAGCTCTAACGTGCCCCTCATGCTTGGGTTGTGGAAGCGGCTTAGTCAATGGATCTGCGAAATTTGCATCCATGAATCTTGCATAAATAAGTATCACCATTCTGTACGAGCTTTCTTATCAGGTGATACTTTCGATCTATGTGCCTGGTCTTGTGGTGTTGTCTTGGTTCCTTGGCCTGTGTGATGGCACCTGAATTATCGCAATAAAGGTCCAACGATTTTGACCAGCCCGGGAAGACACCAAGATCCTCGAGGAACTTCCGAATCCAAACACCTTCCTTTACAACTTCACAAGCCACAATGTATTCAGCCTCTGTTGTGGAGTCGGCCACCATATCATGCTTGGAACTCGTCCAACTTACTTCTCCTCCATTCATGACATACACGAATCCAGTTTGCGATCGACAATCATCCGTGTCGGTTTGGAAACTAGCATCAATGTAACCCTTTACGCTGAGCTCCTCCTCCCCTCCATAAACTAGGAACATCTCTTTAGTCCTTTTCAGATACTTCAAGATAGATTTCACCGCTGCCAGTGACTCTCACCTGGGTCGGCCTGGTATCTTCTTGTTAAGCGTATTGCATAGGCAACATCAGGTCATGTACATAGCATGGCATACATGATGGATCCTATTGTCGAAGCATGCAGAATCCTACTTATCCAGTTTTGCTCATCAGAAGTCGTAGGACTCTAAGTATTGCTTATCCTTATACCATGTGAGACGGGCAAGAACCCTTTATTTTGCCTCACTCATGTTGAACCGCTTCAACACTTTGTCTATGTACGTGCTTTGGCTTAAGCCGAGCAGCCTCCTCGATCTATCTCTATAGATCTTGATGCCTAAAATGTATACTGCCTCTCCAAGGTCCTTCATTGAAAACTTGCCATTCAATGATTCCTTGAGAGAGTTTAACATCGAAACATCATTTCCGATTAGTAGTATGTCATCGACATACAAGATCAAAAATACTACCGAGCTCCCACTAGACTTCTTGTATAAACAATAGTCCTCTTCGTTCTTGATGAAACCAAGGTCAACGATGACTTCATCAAAATGAATATTCCAACTCCAAGCTGCTTGCCCCAATCCATAAATGGATCTCTTGAGCTTGCATATTTTTTTACCAGCGTTAGTTGGATCGACAAAACCTTCGGGTTGTATGATGTATACATCCTATTTTAAGTTTCCATGAAGGAAAACCGTTTTTACATCCATCTCCCATATCTCATAATCGAAATATGCAGCTAAAGATAGTATCATGCTCACGGACTTCAGCATCGGTACCGGCGAGTAGGTCTCGTTGTAGTCAATTCCTTGAAATTGTCCATAACCTTTAGCGACAAGCCGAGCTTTGTGGATGTGAACATTTCCATCCACATCGGTTTTCTTCTTAAAGACCCATTTGCAACCAATGGCTACTACAAAGGAGGTAGATCAACCAAGTCCCAAACTTGATTATCATCCATGGACTTTAACTCGGATCTCATGGCCTCAAGCCATGCCTCGAATTCTGGGATTACCATCACTTCCATCTCATCGCTTTCTAGCAACAACACATCGCACACTTTGCGCAATCTATCCCACCTCCGTGGCTCTGGTGTAGACTCCACTACGGGTTCCCTGGTCGACTCCGGTATGATCTCATCACCATCCGATTCGTACCCAAGTAGCTCTCGAATTTCTTCGAGTCGCACCGTACTCGCACTGGCCTCCCAACTGAGAAACTCTTTCTCTTGGAAAACCCCGTTCTGAGCAACAAACACTTTGTTCTCTTCTAGATTGTAGAAGGTGTATCCCAAGGTTTCCCTCAGATATCCCATGAATATGCATTTGTCCGGCTTGGGTGTAAGCTTGGCCGACATGAGTCGCTTGACAAATGCTTCACAACCCCAAATCTTTAGAAAAGAAAAACTAGAACGGTTCCCAGTTCACATCTCATGTGGTGTCTTGTCTAGGGATTTTCATGGTACCCTGTTAAGTGTGAAAGCTGCAGTTTCTAGAGCGCATCCCCAGAATGACAAGGGTAAATCCGATTTGCTCATCATCATTCGGACCATGTCCAACAAGGTTCGATTTCTCTGTTCTAACACGCCGTTTCTCTGCGGTGTACCCGGAGGTGTGAGCTGAGGTACTACGCCTCAGCTTTTTAGATGATCATCAAACTCATGGCTCATGTACTCGCCTCCACGATTTGATTGCAAAAGCTTTATCGTCTTGTCGAGCTGATTTTAGACCTTGTACTGAAACTGTTTGAACTTTTCAAAAGTTTCCGACTTGTGCCTCATCAAATAGATATATCCATATCTACTCAAGTCATCGGTAAAATTCACGAAGTACTGATAGCCACCTCTAGCCGTTGGGCTCAATGGACCACACACATCACTGTGTATAAGCTCCAACAGCTCGGACGCCCTCTCGCAACTCGTTACAAAAGGAGACTTGGTCATCTTGCCTAGCAAGCATGATTCGCATGTCTCGAATGACCCAAAGTCGGACAAAGTTAGGAGTCCATCATCATGGAGCTTGTTCATGCGTTTCAGACTAATGTGTCCAAGCCGACAATGCCAAAAGTATGTAGGATTTATCTCATTAGGCTTATGCCTCTTGACATTCACGTTATAGACTGGTTCCATTTCTAGATTCAAAATAAATAGCCCATCTACAATGGGTGCATAGTCGTGGAAAATTCCATTCAAATAAAAGAACAAACATTGTCCTTTAAATTGAATTCATAACCTTGACTCATCAAACATGAGGCAGAAATAATGTTCCGACTAAGTGCAGGATTGTAATAACAATTATTCAACTCCAAAATAAATCCAGAAGGAAGATGGAGCTGCATCCTACCGACCTCCAAGGCAGCAACTCTTGGTTTGTTGCCGACCCTGATGTCAATCTCCCCTTGTGCCACACGCCTTGTTCTTACGAGCACCTGCATCGAGTTGCAAATATGAACAACCAATACGGTATCAAATACCCAAGAGCTACTTGGTATGTCAACAAGGTAAATGTCTATAACATATGTAACAAGTGTACCTTTGCCTGAAGAATCATCTCCGACCTTCTTGCCATGCTCAGCAAGCCACTTACTATAGTTCCTCTTTGACCAGCTTCCTTGCAATGAAAGCAAATGGTCTTTGAGTTTGGTCCGGACTTTGGCTCAGCGGCGGAGACCCTTCTCCGTGCCCTTTGCCTTACCCTTTTTCTTGGATCAACTCTTCTTGAACTTTGCCGAGTTCTGCCCCATCAACACTTGATGCGTGCCTTTCTTAATATCTTGCTATGCCACCTTGAGCATCCCATGCAATTCAGTGAGCTTCTTATCCATGCCATGCATATGATAGTTTGAGATGAATGTCCCATAGGTAGCTAGAAGAGAACACAGAACTGCATCAGTAGCCAGCTCATCCGAGAGGGGGAAGCCCAAACAATCCAAAGCTTGCACGTCTCCGATCATGTTGATCACATGCGGGCTCAATGGATCACCTTCCTTCAGCTTACAACCCATCAAGGATTGCCAGGCATTGAACCTTTCGGTCCTAGCTTGCACCTGAAACATGATCTTGAGATTCTCGATCCTATCGAAAGCCGCAATGTCTTTGAAATGCTGATGCAAATCGGGCTCCATACAAGCCAACATGAGGCAGCTGATCTCGTTCGATTCATCAACGAGTTTATGGTAGGCATTCTTGGTGGTGACATTAGCATTATCGGCATGTACCTCTGGAAGTGGATCCTCTAGAACATGTTCCTTTTTATCGTGCTAGAGAACAATTCTAAAATTTCTATACTAGGTGGTAAAGTTTGTTCCATTGAGTTTATCCTTTTCCAGATTTGATTTGAATGCAAAGTTTTGAGCAGGTGGCGCCATTGATCTACAACAGAAAATATGCAACCACTAAGCAATGTGTTTATGTAGAGTAATTCATGCCTTAAATAGAACTACTCTCACTCAAGTCGGCATTCCACCGCAAACTCTGTGTGATTCAAGATCCGTCTAGCGTGAGCGACTAGTGAGATTTAGCATCACTACTAGCCAACTTGCCTATTCGGTAAGCAACATCTAGCTAATCTTATGTTTATACGATTCCTGTCGGTCGGGTACGTATCTTATACCCCAGTTCCCAACCTTCTTTGCCACAAGGCCCAAAACTGTTTTGATAGCCTTGTCAAGTTAACCTGATGCAGTGCATTTCCGTGTCCGACACGAATCCTCCAGTTCAAGGACACCTTGTAGCACCTCAATTTTATGATCCCACCACTAGACGTACTTGACGTGCAAAGGTGCAACATCTAGAATGGCATGTGCTTGATATTAACGAGGGGTCTTTCTACACTATAACATGCATAGAAAACAAGAAGCAATACCAATCACATATAAACATAAATATGTGAAATAGTATGGCTCCTTCATGGACGTCCTTCCAGGACGGATCCAACTCTGATGGCCAGGGCGGAACTCCATCCTGTTCATCACGCCGGGACGCAAAAGCCTCGAACTTGATCTCTGTCCTCCAACTACTACAACTAGTAATGAATTTACAAAGACTCACTAGTAGACATGCAGGTCATTACACAATATAATGACAGCACTTTGGCTCCTGCCGGCTGTCAATCATGACATGCTGGTCATGTTAAAGTACACACATGCATCACATACATATGAACCATACTATTCACATCAAACCTGCAAAACAAACTTATGCATAGAATCGTATTCTACCGATTTATGTGATCATGTATGAAATATTCAGGGCTACGCACTCGGGACCCCGCTCTGAATACCAAATCCTATAGCAGAGGCTCTGATACCACTGTTGCGTTCTACAGTAGGCGCATAGCATGCAAATTTTCCCTATGCGAAAAACAACCAAGAACATGCTATAGAGATGGATCACAGATTGTTACCACTAGATGCGAAGTGCCATGCAGCGGAAGTAGATGTGGCAGCGCGTCTGCTTGGTCCGTCTCCTCCTCGTCCGATCTCCCTCGAACAGCCGGTCGTTGGATCCCACGTACAGGTTCGTCGGAGCAGCACAGGTGCACCGCCTCTAACGGTTTCCACGCGTGTGGGAGGAACATCATGCGGCGGACTGCTAGGATCGGATCACACGATCGGCGGCAGCGAGTAGAGGTGGCTAGTTGCAACACCTGCAAAGCCCTATTGACGGCGTCAAAGCGATCAATCAAACAGGCGTGCCGCACCTCCACTATATATTGGCGTCCAACACGGTCTCAACTCTTGGGCTTCACATGGACCCTAAAGCCCATGTGTTCCTTCCCTTAAGCACGCGGCCCTTTAGGTTCTCGTTCACTTGGTCGCGAGTGAGACCAGGTCCGACTCGGCTAGTCGGTAGCAGCCTCTAGCAAGGCATGCCGACTCCAAGTGTCCGATGAAGCTGGTTAGGCGAATCTGTACTTCATACTTCTGTTCCCTTTGCCACACAATATACGTTGTCGTGCTCAAGGCGACATGGTCATCCTTGTTGTCGCATGCCTCTTTCTCGTCCCGTTGAATCTGACCAACATTTGGATTATCTCATAATCCGCATCCCATGGACATGTCTATCCAGGTCAGATCACCCGAGGGGCCCAGAGTATATCTCTCCTGATCGGAGGGGCAACTCCAATCTTTCTCGACCACGTCTCGCATCATAGGTCTGGACAATCCCGAAACCTACCTTCGTAACTACCCAGTTAACGAGTAGCATTTAGATTGCCCAAAGCAAGTCTGTCACCATCCCGAGTACATGCGCCAGCTCAGGTCCTATGACATAGAACATATGTTGTACTAGAGACTCACACATGACCTATCGCTGCATCTCATAGTTGGGTCTGTCCAACTCAGACCTTATATCGACTCGGATCCGACTATGTCGAATCCGACTAGATCTTTCTGAGTCCATATTATCCGGCTAGCATCCAATGCTACATGGACAGTGAGACCGGACCATCCACCGTATCATATGCTAGTCTAGGTGGTTGCGCGTCCACACAACTCATTCGACTAGGGACTGATATGTCTCCAATGTATCTATAATTTTTTATTGTTCCATGCTATTATTTTATATGTTTTGGATGTTTTATATGCATTAATATGTTGTTTTATATTATTTTTGGGACTAACCTATTAATCTAGAGCCTAGTGCCAGTTTCTTTTTTTCCATGTTTTTGAATATTGTAGATAAGGAATATTAAATGGGGTCCAAACGGAATAAAATCTCCGAAAAGATTTTTCCTGGACCAGAAGATACGCAACAGACTTGGAGTAGGGGGCAAGGAAGTTTCCGGGAGGCCACAAGCCTGCAGGGCGTGCCCTGGGGGGGGGGGGGGGGGGAGGGGGAGGGTGGCTGCGCCCCCTGGCTTGTGGGCCCTTGCAGGTCTCCTAACCCTAATTCTTGGTCTATAAATTCCCAAATATTCCAGAAACGTCAAGAAGAGCAACGAGAATACTTTTACGCCGCTGGGAGCCTCTGTTCCCGAGAGATCCAATCTGGGAGCCTTTTCCGGTAATCTACCGGAGAGGGAATTGATCACGGAGGGCATCTACATCAACTCGATTGCCCCTCCGATGATGTGTGAGTAGTTCACTCCAGACCTACGGGTCCATAGCTAGTAGCTAGATGGCTTGTTCTCTCTCTTTGATCTTCAATACCATGTTCTTCATGATCTTCATGGAGATCTATCCGATGTAATACTCTTTTGCGGTGTGTTTGTTGAGATCCGATGAATTTTGATTTTATGTTTAGATTAACCATGAATATTATTTGCGTCTCTTCCAAATTCTTATATGCATTATTTCATATCTTTGCAAGTCTCTTCAAATTATTTGTTTGGTTTGGCCAACTAGATTGGTAATTCTTGGAATGGGAGAAGTGCTTAGTTTTTGGTTCAATCTTGCGGTGTCCTCGTCCAGTGACAGTAGGGGTAGCGAGGCACATCTTGTATTGCTCCCATCAAGGGAAAAACTATGGGGTTTTCATCATATTGCCTGAGTTTATCCCTCTACATATCATGTCATCTTACTTAATGCGTTACTCTGTTCTTCATGAACTTAATACTCTAGATGCAGGTAGGATTCGGTCGATGTGTGGAGTAATAGTAGTAGATCCAGAATCGTTTCGGTCTACTTGATACGGACTTGAAGCCTATATGCATAATCATTGGCTTGGATATCTTCATATATATTTGCTTTTCTATCAATTGCTCAACAATAATTTGTTCACCCAATGTATTATTTTTCTTTATGAGAGAAGCCTCTAGTGAAACCTATGGCCCCCGGGTCTATTTTCCATATCATATTTTCAGACCTATAAACCAAAAATACTTTTTTGCAATTTATTTACTTTAGTTTTACTTTAATATCTATAAATATTTCATACCTATCTCTATCAGATCTCATGCTTGGAAATAACTGTGAAGGGATTGACAACCCCTTTATAGCGTTGGGTGCAAGTGTTTGATTATTTGTGTAGGTACTACTATTGGAGTCTCACTTGTTCCTCCTACTGGATTGATACCTTGGTTCTCAACAAATTGAGGGAAATACTTATCTACTTCGCTGCATCACCCTTTCCCCTTCAAGGGAAAACCAACACAAGCTCAAGAGGTAGGAAGAAGGATTTCTGGCACCGTTGTCGGGGAGGATACATAGCAAGATCACCAAGTACCCTTCACAAACCCATCTCTTGCATTAACTTTATTTTCCATTTGCCTCTCGCTTTCCTCTCCCGCACTTCTAAAAAGATTTTCAGAAAATATCAAAAAGATTTTCCTTTTTATTCGCCCTTTTTCCGTTCGTCTTTTTGTTTGTTTGCTTGTGTGCTATATTGCTTGCTTTGTTACGATGTCTCAAGAGAACACCAAGTTATGTGATTTTTTCACTACTACTAATAATAATTTTATTAGTACTCTGATTGCTCCCGCCACTTGTGCGGAATCTTGTGAAATTAATGCCGCTCTGCTCAATCATGTTATGAAAGAACAATTTTCTCGCCTTCCTAGTGAAGATGCCGCATCCCATTTAGATACTTTCATTGAGTTGTGTGATATGCAAAATAAGAAAGATGTGGATATTTAGATACTTGGTTTTCATCTTTAGCTAGAAATAGTATTGATTCATGGAATAAGTGTAAAGATGCCTTTATTTCCAAGTACTTGCCTCCCGCTAAGATTATCTCCCTTAGGAACGATATAATGAATTTTAAGCAACTTGATCATGAGCATGTTGCACAATCTTGGGAGAGGATGAAATTAATGATTAGGAATTTCCCCGCGCATGGTTTGAGCTTATGGATGATTATATAGATTTTTTATGTGGGATTGAATTTTCCTTCTAGAAATCTTTTAGATTCAGCTCCGGGTGGTACTTTTATGGAAATAACATTAGGAGAAGCTACTAAACTCCTAGATAATATTATGGAAAATTACTCTCAGTGACATACCGAAAGATCTCCTACTAGCAAAAAAGTGCATGCTATGGAAGAAATAAATACTTTGAGTGGAAAGATGGATGAATTAATGAAATTGTTTGCTAGTAAGAGTGCTCCTATTGATCCTAATGATATGCCTTTGTCTTCTTTGATTGGAAATAATAACGAATCTATGGATGTGAATTTTGTTGGTAGGAACAATTTTGTCAATAACATGTATAGAGGAAATTTTAATCCTATGCCATTTCCTAGCAATTCCTCTAATAATTATGGTAATTCCTACAACAGTTATTATGGAAATTATAATAAAATGGTCTCTGATCTTGAAAATAATATTAAAGAATTCATTAGCTCTCAAAAAGGTTTCAATGATATGATTGAAGAAAAATAGCTCAAGAATGATGATTTGGCTAGGAACGTTGATAGAATTTCTGTTGAGATTGATTCTTTAAAAATTAGATCTATTACACCCAAGCATGATATTAATGAGTCTTTAAAATCTATGAGAATTTATATTGATGAGTGTAAAGAAAGAACCGCTAGAATACATGCTAAGCGTCAATGGCTTGAAAAGGTGTTTTCTCGTGATAATATTGATGAAGATCTAAAAGTGATTGGTGTGACACCTATTGAATCTTTGTTTTATAGCATAAAACGTGAAAAAGATGGGACTGGAGACGAGTCAACTTTAGCTAAAAGGCGTCCCAATGATTCGGATTTCATAGATCTTAGTGATGAGATTGATAAAAGTGGGATGAAAGAGGTCAAAACTTTAAATAGCAATGAGCCCACTCTTTCGGATTTTAATGATTTTAATTATGATAGTTGCTCTTTAATTGATTGTGTCTCCTTGTTGCAATCCATGTTAAATTATCCACATGCTTATAGTCAAAATAAGGCTTTTACTAAACATATTGTGGATGAAATCTTTTGAAGAGAAACTTGAGTTGGAGGTCTCTATACCTAGAAAACTTTATGATGAGTGGGAACCTACCATTAAAATTAAAATTAAAGATTATGAGTGCCATGCTTTGTGTGATATGGGTGCCAGCGTTTCCACAATTCCAAAGACTTTATGTGATGTGTTAGGATTCCATGAATTAGATGATTGTTCTCTAAATATGCATCTAGCGGATTCCACAATTAAGAAACCCATAGGAAGGATTAATGATGTTCTTATTGTTGCTAATAGGAATTATGTGCCCATAGATTTCAGTGTTCTTGATATAGAATGCAATTCTACATGTCCTATTAGTCTTTTGGTAGACCCTTCCTTAGAACGACTGGTGCAATTATTGACATGAAGGAAGGTGATATTAGATTCCAATTACCACCAAGGAAAGGCATGGAGCACTTTCCTAGAAACAAAATAAGATTACCTTATGAATCTATAACGAGAGCTACCTATGGATTGCATACTGAAGATGATAATACCTAGATCTATTGCATTATGCCTAGCTAGGGGCGTTATACAATAGCACTTGTTGGGAGGTAACCCAATTTTATTTGTTTTGCTTTTTTTGTGTGCTGCACATATTATTACCTGTGTAATACTTGTGTTTTAATGTTTTAATTAGTGTTTGAGCCAAGTAAGACCTTTGGGATGATCTATGGTGCTTGCAAGTTGATTTTGCTGAAAAAGAAAAACTTTCGCTCTCAGTCCAGGAATTTTATAAATTCACTGGAACGTTCTTTTGATTTGAATGTTTTACACAAGATTGGTTTACAAATTTCCCAGGTCTTCCTAATTTTTTCAGAATTTTTGGAGTTACATAATTATTTGAAGTAAACAAATTTCTACAGATTGTTCTGTTTTTGACAGATTCTGTTTTCTTTGTGTTGTTTGCTTATTTTCATGAATCCATGGGTTGTATCGGGGCGTATGAACCATGGAAAGTTAGAATACAATAAATATTACATCAATATAAATTAAGAATGAGTTCACAACATGAAAGTGCGTTATATCGACTGAGGAAATTCCTAGTGTGGAAAGTCCTCAGTCATGAACTGAGTGCAGCGGAAATAGTATAGGATCAGGTGTGAAAAAACGTCTACAACAAAGTACTCGATGAGGTTTCAGAGATTCGGTTTGCACAGTTCGCAAGTAGAGAGCAAGTAGGTGAAGATTAACTCAAGTGAATAATTTGAGGCTGAGGAAGTTCAGAGAAAGTCTTCAGACAAATTCTTCAAACAGTACAGATGAAAGTCTTCAACATACAATTGAGGAAATGAGAAGGTTGAAGAAATATAACCCGTAGCTTGATGAAGACAGCTGTTGATGACCCAGTTCCAACTGCCGTGAAAGTTGTACGTCTGGTTCAAAGCGGCTTGGTATTGAAACCAAAGGACACACAGTCCCTACCATATTCTCCTTGAGCTAAGGACACACAGTCCTCGCCAACACTCATGGTAAGTCTTCAGGGCAGACTTCCAAACCCTCACAAACTCGATCACCCGGCGATCAACACTCGACTGCTGGATGCTCTAGACCATGACGCCTAACCGTCTGGAGCATCATATACTTTTCATTCATTCAATGTTTTACCATATTGGAAGTTCTTGTCCAAGCCTCTTTGTTTTTTTCTCTCTCTATTCTATCTGGAGTGCTGAAGATATCTTAGAAGATTCATGTTTTCATTCAAATACTTTCAAATTATTTCAAGGGTCTGACCTAATCGATTTTTCATTTGTACTCATGCAATCTATCTTTCTAAGCAATCCATTCAAGATGTTTCCTTTGAGTGGGCCCATAACCCATAGGTTTTTCCCAGGATCTTACCTGGCTCTTCTAATCTTCTCCGGAGATATCCTAAAATTCTTTCAAGTGTGACGTAAGAATGCATTGCAATAGTCATATATCTTCTTCAAGACTGCTTCTAATTAATTCTCATCATTGTGTTAACATTACCATATTCATATATCTTCTACTCAACATTCCAATAGTCATATATCTTCTGCAATAGTCATATATCTTATTCTCAGTAATTGTTGGTGGTGTTTCTCGTCATGTTTCTCCGCATTGAAGACTGAAGGAGAGTTTATCTCAAATCCGTGTTTGTTCTTTTGAATATTTGTCATCTTTGCTTGATGCTATTCTCTCTATCTGTTCTCCATGTTGAGAAATTCCTTCCGTATCTATCCGGAGAATTTCAGTGTTGTGTTTGTTTCTCAGTCCTCCAAGGCCATGATTTAAGAAGATTTCTTTGTTCTCATCTTTTAGCTTTCATTCTCAAATTCTTCTCAACTATCGTCTCTTATTCATATCTCAATTATTCCGATGCTTCGTTCAAGTTGTCTGTTAGGCGGATCATGATCTCTTAATTCTCATGTACCTCCATTCATTCATGTTATCCACATTCGTTTGCAAATTCTTAATGGCATTCTCATTCAGGACTTCTTCAAGTTCATGTTATCTCTCTTCAATCATTTCCAAGAGGAATAAGTAGTATGCCAAATCCGTTGTTTGTCATCAATTTAACTTGATGAAGGATAATCATAACATAAATCTCATTCTTGTTTCTTCAAGATGATTTCAATCCTTCTTTTAGAGTTGTTCATGATTCTAATTCTTGGATCTAAGTTGCTTATCTTTTCTATTCTGGAGTTCCAAGTTTTCTCAAGTATCTCTTCGCGAAGTTCCATCTAAATCTCGGAAGGTCATAATCTTATTATTTTCAACGTTCATTGTTTTGATCATTCTTTTGTTCCGATGGTTGCTCTCTTCGACTCATCATCTCATTTTGTTAAGATCGTGTTCTTTCCTTGCTTATCCAGTTAACCGGTGTGTTCTTTTATCTTTTCAAGTTCTTTCTACCTTATCAAGTTTTGCCTCTCTTTTCAACCGGAGTGCTTCCCGAATTTATTCTTTCTCATTATTGTCTACCTCTTTTCAACCGGAGTGCTTCGCAAATTCATTCTTGCTCATGACTTGTCTATCTCCTCTCAACTAGAGTGCTTCCCAATTCTTTCTTGTTCCTCGTGACATTCTCCATCCTTTTGCGACCTTCAAGATTTGTTGGTTTCACTCGTTTGTTAGGAAGAAACTTAGTTTTACCTCTTGCTATTCCCTCTTCCTCTACTCATTCTAAGATCTTGGGTCGATATCTCTCTTTAGTGGAGGAGAGTTGTAACAGCCCGAGACCGACGCCCCAGACATCTTGTGTTCTGTTTGGTTGTCGCATTTATCATTGCATCATTCGCAGCATCTACATAGCATCGACACTTTGTTGCCGTCATTTTTTAGAACTTGCATCCGTCAATAATTGTCGGTTCTCTCCGTTCTCGTTGTTGACCGTTTGACCAACCACACATGCAATCGCCCACAGCATTGATAAATTATTGTTTTTACAAGTGTGTACAAACATTCTCAGAATGGGTTGCAAGTTGGCATGCAGTCTTGTTTTGTTGTAGGTAGACTGCCTACCTAATTGTGTCGCATTCGGAGTCTCTTTGATACCTCCACTATTATGGCTATAGCGGCACTAGAACGAGATAAATGTCGGACGTTTTTGGTATTTAAAATCCTCTTGTCGGGCTGTCCGTTTTCCCTTTCTGCTATGCCTAGCCCCTGTGCACAGTGCAGAGACCCCTCGCATGCATCTGATATCTTCCCCGAACCCGAAACATGCGGTCTTTACCGTTGGGTCCGGATCAACCACGAAATACTGCAAACCATCATCCGTTTATCAATTAGACCCCTAGCCTATTTATTCTTGTCCATCAGATCAAATCAAAGGATCCTAATTAACCAAATACCCCGAATCCCAAATCTTTTCCTATTTATGTAGTGCAAATCATCCAAATCAGGACAAACTCTAGACAACCCCTAGTTTTCCTCGTAACGGTCGTACTCTTTCTCCCACTCCAGGTTCTTCACCAGCCAACCAACGCCATGCCCGATACCCTACCACGCCGCGCCTCGCCAGCCTTTCTCTATTGTCCGCCTGCTCAAGCCGCCCTCCTCCTTTGAGGTAGCTCACCCGGACCAACCACACACACACTCGCCCACATCATTGATAAATTATTGTTTTGACAAGTGTGTATAAACATTCTCGGTATGGGTTGCAAGTTGGCATGTAGTCTTGTTTTGCTGTAGGTAGACTGCCTACCAAATTGTGTTGCATTCAGAGTCTGTTTGATATGTCAACTATTATGGCTATATCGGCACTACAACGAGATAAACGTCGGACGTTTTTGGTATTTAAAATCCTGTTGTCGGCTGTCCGTTTTCCCTTTCTGCTATGCCTAGCCCGTGTGCACAGTGCAGAGACCCCTCGCGTGCATCTGATATCTTCCCCGAACGAGAAACATACGGTCTTTACCGTTGGGTCCAGATCAACCACGAAATACCCCAAACCACCATCCGTTTATCAATTAGACTCCCTAACCTATTTATTCTTGACCATCACATCAAATCAAAGGGTCCTAATTAACCGAATACCCCAAATCCTAAATCCCTTCCTATTTATGTAGTGCAAAGCATCCAAATCAGGACAAACTCTAGACAACCCCTAGTTTTCCTCATAACGGTCGTACTCTTTCTCCCACCCTAGGTTCTTCACCTGCCAACCAACGCCATGCCCGATACCCCACCACGCCGCGCCTCACCAGCCTTTCTCTATTGTCCGCCTGCTCCAGTCGCCCTCCTCCTTTGAGGTAGCTCACCCGTGCATCCACCTCGCCAGCTATCCCCTCATCCGTTGGCCGACCCATGACCCCGATTTCACCTGCTCACCGTGGCCAACCCCCACTAAGCTGCCGACCGTGTGCATCTGACACATCCGCACCACACCGCACCTCCGGGTCTCACCGCGTGTAACACCTCGGACACACCCACCGACAATCATTACTCTTGGAGGGATCTAGAATGGCCCCACATATCAATACTAGTCTTTTTTGCACACTTTGTCCTCACTCATGCATACCCGGGATCAACTTCCGGGTCGGTCACCCATCCCAGAACTACTCCAAGCCGAGCACGCTTAACTTGGAAGTTCTGTTCGAATGGGCTCCCGGAAAAGAAGGCATTGCTTATTGATATGAGTACTCTATCATCCCTAATAAATGAGGCTATCAGTCCAGTACATGTACCATGTCGTGTGCCATGATGGGTCACAAACGTCATGAACAACATGACCACACATCTGTCCGCAAACATTCGTGTAACCGAGAGGGCCGGCTCTAATACCAACTTGTAACGCCCCGGACACACCCGCCGGCGATCATTACTCCTGGAGGGATCTAGACTGGCCCCACATATCAATACTAGTATTTTCTGCGCACTTTGTCCTCACTCATGCGCACCCGGGATCAACTTCCCGATCGGTCACCCATCCTAGAACTACTCTAAGCCGAGCATGCTTATCTTGGGAGTTCTGTTCGAATAGGCTCCCGAAAAACAAGGAATTCCTTATTGATATGAGTAGTCTATCATCCCCAATAAGCGAGGCTATCACACCACGCCTCTGGTGCAGCCGTGCTGCACCGCACCTCCGAGCCTCACCACGCCCCGTTGTAGCCGCTAGCTACCGTCCCGTGTCCGACCACCGATGCCCCTACGCCCGAGCCTCCCGATCCTCAAGCATCCTTCGCCCATCCTCCTCGATCGGGAGAGGAGCTCCCGATCCACTGTAACTTGCTACCTTGCCTGTCGGAGCCCTGCGTCCGAGCCGCCACCGCTTGGTCCAGTGCCTAGTCATGCCCTGCTCCCTCCTCTCTCATTGTTCTTCCTCTGACCTTGCCTCTCTCTTTTCTTTGCCGAGGGAAGAGCCTCGTCCCAAGGAGCTCTCGTGGCGCCGGCCTTCCCACATGCCAGCCAACCTCCGGATCCATCCATCCCCAACCGCCCTCGTCCGGATCCCGTTCGCTCTGCCACCCAGCCCCCGAAACCGCCTATTGCTCCTTGTCATGTGCCTCTGTGTCGAGCACCATGGATGCCTCATGTTGCGAGGACGTGCGGTCGCTCATGCGTTGACCGCACGCGCCTGGCCACTGCACCTTGGGCCTCCTCTGCTGCACCGCTGCCCCAGCCAGCGTGCCTCGAGACCCACTCTAGCGCTTTGGTGGCCCCTTATCAAGGTAGCCCAACCGCCAAGACCACAAAATCCATTAACCACCCCATGGGATTTTCGCCATGTGCCAGGAACATCCACATCGTTGAGGATTCCATCAAGTTCCTCGCCCACTTCTATAGAATGAGTACAACTACCATCGCCGAGTACAACTACTTCCACTACGACCTCGCGATAATGTCTACCCCCTCTATGTTTCATCAAACTTGATCCACTCCAAATATGCAAATTTCGCAGGTATAACCCCTAGACGATCGTCTGTGGACGAATAAACATGTGATGTGTGCATGAGGTGCTCATATTTGCACTGGGTAGAATTGTTAGTTGTAGGTACCCCGATCCTTGCCACCGAAATAAACCAGGATCACCCCACCATCTTTGCATGACATGCACACGACCACACTTGCTTGTGCACGACCACATAGTTGTCGGATCACCGGAATGTAGTCGTGGCATCATTTTCGTTTTCGTTGTCGTGATACCCCTATCTTTCCGTTATGCTGACACATCCTTCATATCCTATTATATATCGACGTCTTCAAACAATTGCATGGAATTTAATCATATCATGGTCATGTATGATAAAAAAACATTTAAAAAGTTGTTTGTAATTTTTTTTGCGTAAATGCCATGTCAAAATGATTTATTTTCATAACTAAATAACCATAGCTATGGTTAAAATGTTTTGTATTTGTAACTTGCCTAGAAAATGTGTAGAATCACACTATCCACTTAATTTTCATGTTTAATAAATATAAACAGGACCAACTTCTTAATATGCATATGGAGTCATTTCACAAATAAAATAAGTTGTTTCCGACATCATTTAAAATGATTAGATAGTGTAGTTTCATTATGCTTCACCTCTTGCAATGTTTAACAACATTTAAACTTGTTGAGTAAATAAACGAGAGTGAACTAAATATTCAAAGGGAATCGTTTCCCACCCACGCGCCGGCCGAACCGACGCGCCGGTCGCCCCCTCACGCACGTGGACCCATGCAACATTTTTCCCATCCGCGTGCTTCGCTGGTCAGTGGATGCAACATTTTTCGTCTAAATATGTTGCAACCAGCGTCATATTTGCTGCAAGAGTTTTTTTACTATTTTTTGTCCCAGTAAAAAAACTGCATATACGTTTGGTTGCAACTCCAGTTCATCGGATTTTTCATTACAATCGATGTTTTTTACTTTTGCTACAACCGTGTTAATTTTTGCTACAACCGGCATCATGTTTTGCTGCAACCGTTCACTAAAAAAGTTGCATACACGTCACGTAAATATTTGCTACAACCGGCGTTTGACTTTTGCTACCACGCACCATCAGCTTCGTTTTTTTGCTACGATCACGTAGATATTTTTTTTGCTACAATTTTTGTTTTTTTTTGCAACCGTTGAAAAAATTGTTGCGTCACATTGAAATTTTGCTGCATAGGGGGAAAATGTTGAATGCGGATCCAACAGTGCGGACGACGCGGGGTTGGTGGATCCTGTGGCTCGCGCGCTGCCGACCGAAAGTTTGGGCCGGCGCGCCGGTGCAGATCAGTCCCCATATTTAAATGTGGAGTTTCTTCAATATGCAACTTGTTGCATATTGAGCTTCACTTAATGTGTAGAAGTTGATTGTTGTGCTTTGCCATGTCATGCTGAATTAAATGGACATGCATCATATTTGATTGTGCATCATGTCATGGATATTTTGTGGTGTTTATCGTGTGTTTATTATACGTTTCTATATTGGTTCTTCTCTATAGAGTTCCGAAACCAGCTTAGAGTGTGAGAATTCGTTCGACTGTATCTTGTTCGTCTACTTCACAGATTCGTTATTCTTCCAAGAGGGATCTCAAGAAGGATGACCATTTCCATGGATACCACTACTGTCATTGCTATGCTAGTTGTCTCACTTCTATCATTATGTATCATTACCTTCCACTTGAATGTCAAGCCTCCCAACATTGCCATGAAAAGCCTCCAACCCCGCCACATCCGTTTATGCTATGTTACCGCTTGCTCAACCCTTGTTATTGGGTTGCTAGTTCCTGGTGTCGGTTGTTTCCATGTGATAACATGGATATCTTGGGATATCACAATATTCTTGATATTTAATTTAATACACATATATAATTGGTAAAATGTCGAAGGCTTGGCCTTTTGCTCGTTTTGTTGTTCCACATATGCCGCCCTAGTTACTTGTGTACCGGTGTTATGTTCCATACTGAGCGCTCCTAACATGCTTAGGGTTGTTATGGTGCCCCACTTGATTTTAGTTTTGGGATAAAACTCTTCCGACATGGCCCAACATTGGTATTATATTTTCCTAATAATTAATAAAACTTGCATAGGGACTTTTCGAACCTCGTGGATTATTAATGAACCCCCAGGCCATTTCTCCACATTAGTGTTGGTCCAAAACAGAGCCACTTGCGGGGCCACCCCGGGGCAACTCGAGGGATTTCTATCACCCTATCGTACATAGTGTTGATTTGATAGTTCCATGAGAAAGAGATACTGCGACTCCTATTGAGATCTGGCCTGTCGGACGGTCTTGTTGGATTGGTTTTACCTTTCTCAAACGACTTGCGCACTGGGATTCCGAGGATACTTCGGGCTATTTCGAGGTTGAGTTTTTCCATCAGGATTCCAAGGATACTACAGGCTATCACGTGGTTGAGGTTTTCCATGCAGCTTCTAGCTAGTTTGTGACACCCCTATAGGGTTAAATCTGTCGGTAAGCTGTGCCCACGGTTACATGGCAACTTGGAAATTTGTTTAACAACCGGTCATAACGAACTTGAAGTAAACTCACATAAAATACACCAACCATGTGCATAACTATGATTGTCTCTTCTTATGAGCTTTGAACCAAGAAGGGAACACGATGGCATTATGTTTGAATCATAAGTAGGTGTTCAGGATCACTTCTTGATCGTTACTAGTTCACGTCCGTTTATGCATAGATCACTTTTCCTATTCTTGTACTTGTACGTTAGCCGCTTTAATAAATGCTTAGTGCTTGCCGCAGCCTCACCACTTACCCATACCTCACCTATTAAGCTTTGCTGGTCTTGATACCCTTGTAAATGATATTGTTGAGTCTATGTGGCTCACAGATTACTGATACGTCCCAAATGTATCTATAATTTATGCTTGTTCCATGATCTTTTGGGTGACATTGTTATATGTTTTTCTACACTTCTGTAACATTTTACACATATTTGGACTAACCTACTAACTCAGTGCACCCAGTGCCAGTTTCTGTCTGTTGATGTCTATTTTGCACGGGCTTTTACCCAATTTTCCGAAGCCCAAAAATTTCCAGGAAAAATATATAAAAAATCAACGAAACGGAAGCTTCCGGATCACCGAAGATGGGCCAGAGGGGGGCCAGGGGCCGTCCAGGCGACCTGCTGGCGCGGCCTACCCCCTGGTGCCCTCCTTTGGACTATATGTAGTCCTCTGAGAGGAAACCCTTCCAGAACTTCCAGAATCGCGAATTTCTCCTTCATTCTGCCGCCGCAGCGCTTCCGAGATCGGGAGTGTCACGAGACCTCTTCCCGGCATCCTGCCGGAGGGAGGATTGACCTCCGAGAGCTTCTCCACCGCCATGGACGCTTCCCGGACGTGCTGTGAGTAGTCCTCCTTGTACCATGGGTCCATGACCAGTAGCTATGTGATATCTTCTCTCCAATCTTGTGCTTGAATGGTTAGTCCTTGTGAGCTGCCTTACATGATCAAGGCATCTATGTAATTCTCTTGCTATTGCTATGCTCGGCTTGTTGGGATCCGATGGACTATGTGATTATGTTCAGATTGTTATGAGTTATATATTTGATTATCCTTTTATATTATGTTCCTTAGTGATTCATGCATGTTCTCCATTGTTATTTATTGCTTTGGCCGAGTAGTAGATTGTTACTCCAAGAGGGAGCATTATGCATGATTGTGGGTTCATGCCCCTCGATGTCTAGCTTGAGTGACAGAAACATGAGACTAGGGGATGTGCTGTTGCCACTAGGGAGAAAACAACGATGCTTGTGACCACGGTCGCAAGGATTTTTTTACCTTACGCATAGTTCGTTAATGCAGTTGTCCGTTGCTTTGAGTTTACACTTTGGGTTGGTCTCGCAACTTAATACCAGAGAGATGTTCTGGATAGACATCTCAAGGTGAATGATTAGTAAGTAGATGCTGATGAATAAACGGTCTACTTGTCTTGGCGTACTGCCCATTACTATTGAACCTCTAACTATCAAGTAGCATAATTAGCATTGTGGTGCGTTCATAATTCTGTCAATTGCCCAATTGTGATTTGTTTACCCAAGCATAGTTGTTTATCGTCTTTTGGGATAGAGACATCACTAGTGAACATCATGTGACTCCGGTCCAAATCACCATCATTGTTCACTCCTCCATCATTTACCGTTTCATTTACTTTTCTATTGCAATCACTATTACTTTTCCGCTTGTGTTTGATCCTTTGCAAACTACAAGGCCGGAGAGATTGACAACCTCTCTATACTCGTCGGGAGCAAAGTTATTTGTTGTGTGTGCCGGTCCACGTCTTCTGCTAGCACCAGGGTGGAAGACATCTACTTGTTGATCCTAGGAGTCCTCGTGGTTCGATAAAACTCACAGTCTCCGTGTGAGGCAAAACTTCCTGCTGACTACATCTCAACCTTCCACTTGGGGTAACCAACTAGGTGCGAGAAGTATATACATCATCTCGTCATCAAGCAAAGTTTTCTCCCGCCGTTGTCAGGGACTCCAGTCTTCAAGATAAGGGAGTTGCACACTATCTTTTACCTTTGTTTTTAGTCTTGTTAGTTTGCTTTCTAGTTTTTGCTTTAGAGTCCTATACCAAAAACCACAAAAAAATTAGTTGTTTTGTTCTCGCTTGTTGCTGCTGCTATGGGTTCCACTAAGAACACTAAGTTGTGTGACTCCACTAGTTTGGATTATGGAAAACTACACTCTTAGTTCGCTGCTTGGGGAAGGCCTCTTTACCACACCTGTGGTAGAGAAGTCTCCTCCACCTACTGAATGTATTCCATTCAAAATACTACTTGGGATGATTGAAATAATTAGGAATGATTGTTATGCAGGAGATGGAACAGTCAATCCTAGCATTCATTTGTTGAAACTTACATAACTTTGTGAGTTATTTAAGATTTCAGGTTTGTCAAGAGATGGAGTTATGAGGAAATTATTTGCCTCGTCATTGAAAGGAAAAGCATTGGAATGGTATAGGCTACTAGACGATTCTCACCTACAGGATTGGGAAGAGATTCAGTCTCTCTTTTACTCCAAGTTTTATCATCTTCATGAAGTCCATGAGAATAGGAATTATGTTTATAATTTCTATCCTCATGATGGAGAGAGCATAGCTCAAGCTTGGGGGAGACTGAAACTTTATGTTAAAACGTCCTAACCATGGGCTCCCCAAAGATTATGATTATGTGGAGAGTAAGAGTACCTTTTTGCATGTGGATCATGGTAACAATTGTTTATGTGATACTTATATTGTTGAGTTTATACATGATCCCATTGAAAATTATTATGAGAAGGGAACATATGCTTATAGATATTTCAATAATATCAAGTTCCCTCTCTTTTATGTTGAAGGTTTTGAAGCGGCATTTTTTTTGCCTTCCTATGCTTATTGCTTTGGGCTTCAATGAATTATTCTATTGCAATGTTCCTATGCATAGGAAGCATGTTAGACTTAAATGTTTTTGGTATTTGCTTCTTGATTCTCTTTTTTTCTAGAACTCTTATTCCTTCAAGAACATCATTAAAATCTTAAGCCTATCTTTATGGCTATAAAGAAAGAGCTCGAGGGAGACAACCCATGTTATCTTTACTCTGAGTTTTTTACTTTCTGTTTTGAGTGGTCTTGATGTGTGTTACTACAGTAGCAACATCATTGTATCTTTATTTTCAAGCTTTCTGCCAAGTTTCAGCCTCCGATTCCAAGAAAGTTCAAAAGTTGTCAAATGCTGTCCAGAAACAGATTCTGTTTGCTTGACGAAAAAATTCACCAAAAATCACGATATCATCTTTTTGATCTGAATATGTTTGACGGCATGCTCTATATTATTTCCTTTCTGGCATCTATTCTGATTTTTTCGATTTGAGTTGCAGAAGTGCCCTGAATAAATTATTTACTACCCAGTGTTCTGTTTTCAGAGATTCTGCCATGTTTTGCATTTTCATTGTTTTGCAAATCCTAAGATTACTTTTTATTTGCAAAAACCTTTTGGCAATCTTGAGAAGCAGTAGCTTTTCATAAAAATATTTATTTCCAACAGGTAATGAATTATTTTATTAAGGGTACTAACCACTCTAATCAGCTTATGATGAGTTTCGTATGAAGGGAGTTTTCAAGTATGTGATGGGAGATGATGAAAGAAGATACAAGAGTGTCAAGCGCTCAAGCTTGGGGATGCCCCCATGCACCCCAAGAAATATTCAAGGAGACTCAAGCGTCTAAGCTTGGGGATGCCCCCGTGCATCCCCTTCTCTATCAACAATCATCACTTCGTCCATCTCCATGGTATATTTTTATCACTTCATATGTTATGTGCTATGCTTGGAGTCTCCCGCTCTTTACTTTTTAGTTTGTTTTAGTTTTGCGTGTTGTTCATAACTGATGACCCACAAGTATAGGGGATCAATCGCAGTCCTTTCGATAAGTAAGAGTGTCGAACCCAACGAGGAGCAAAAGGGTCTGACAAGTGGTTTTCAGCATGGAAATATCTTCAAGCACTGAACTTATCGGTAACAAGTGGTTGTGTGGTGAGATGATTCGTAGCGAGCAACAAGTAACAAAAGTAGCAACGGTGAAGCAAAGTGGCCCCATCCATTTTGTTGCAAGGGACAAGCCTGGCAAACTCTTATAGGAGGAAAAACGCTCCCCAGGACACACGTGAATTTCTGTCATGCTAGTTTCATCATGTTGATATGATTCGCATTCGTTACTTTGATAGTTTGATATGTGGGTGGACCGGCGCTTGGGTACTTCCCTTACTTGGACAACCATCCCACTTATTATTAACCCCTCTCGCAAGCATCCGCAACTACGAAAGAAGAATTAAGCCAAAGTCTAACCATAGCATTAAACTAGTGGATCCAAATCAGCCCCTTACGAAGCAACACATAAACTAGGGTTTAAGCTTCTATCACTCTAGCAACCCATCATCTACTTACTACTTCCTAATGCCTTCCTCTAGGCCTAAATAATGGTGAAGTGTTATGTAGTCGACGTTCACATAACACCACTAGAGGAAAAACAACATACAACATATCAACTTACCGAACGAATACCAAATTCACATGACTACTATTAGCATGACTTATCCCATGTCCTCAGGAACAATAGTAACTACTCAGAAAGCATAATCATATTCATGATCAGAGAGGTAATGAGTAGCATCAAGGATATTAACATAAACTCTTCCACCAAATAATCCAACTAGCATCAACTATAAAGAGTAATCAACACTACTATCAACCTTACGAGTACCAATCGGAGCCGCGAGACGGAGATTGGTTACAAGTGATGAACTAGGGTTTGGAGATGAGATGGTGCTGATGAAGATGTTGATGGTGACGAGTCCCCTCCGATGAGAGGAGTGTTGGTGATGATGATGGCGACGATTTCCCCCTCCGGGAGGGAAGTTTCCCCGACAGGATCGTCGTGCCGGAGCTCTAGATTGGTTCTGCTCAAGTTCCGCCTCGTGGCGGCAGGGAATCCACGAAAAAGATCCTCCCTGATTTTTTTCCTGTACGAAACCCTCCATATAGCAAAAGAGGGGAGCAAGTGGCCCAGTGGGCTGCCCACAAGCCCTCATGGCACGGCCTGGGGGGGGGGGGGTGGCCGCGCCATGCAGGCTTGTGGGCACCCCTAGTGCCCCTCTGGCACTTATTCGGCCCAGTAATTTTGATAAATCGGGAAAAAAAATCCTCGTTGATTTTTACGGCGTTTGGAGTTGTGCAGAATAGGTATCTCAACTTTGCTCCACTTTCAGGCCAGAATTCTAGTTGCCGGCATTCTTCCTCTTCATGTAAACCTTGCAAAATAAGAGAGAAAAGGCATAAGAATTGTACCTTGAAGTGAAATAACAACCAAAGAAGCGATAAATATCAACATGAAAACATGATGCAAAATGGACGTATCAACTCCCCCAAGCTTAGATCTCGCTTGGCCTCAAGCGAAATCCCAACTCAATAAATATGTCCACATGTTTAGGGAGAGAGGTGTCGACAAAACAAGATACGAACATGCATGCATCATGATCAAGATTAGAACAATAGTACCAACATATAATCTCTCATGCTAAAGTGATAATACCTTCACAAAGTAAAGTATGGATCAAGAAACTTACCGAGAAGTAACAACCGATAGCCTTTAGTCATTGAAGCAATTGCAATTTATCACAACATCAGAAAGAGTCAAATAAGAGCTTGTAAAGCAAATCCACATACTCAATCATTCTTTCGTTCTCTACAATTGCTACAACTCACGTGGTACTCATGAGATCAAAGTTTCAGCTGGACATAGAGAAAGATAGGGGCTTACAGTTTTGCCTCCCAACTGCTTACCTCAAGGGTAATGTCAATAATAATAATTCATGAATGCCTACCTCCAAGTTGACATATGAATATAGATCTTTCCAAGCATATGACATTAGCCAAGATAAAGGCGAAATAGGGAATTGGTGAAGATCACCATGACTCTTTCAAGGGCAAAAAGTAAAGGTACAAGATAGGCCCTTCGCAGAGGGAAGCAGAGGTTGTCATGCGCTTTTGAGGTTTGGACGCGTGTCCTCTTAGTGCGGAGGAACGTCACTTTATATTGCCTCCTGTGATAAAGAACTTTATTATGCAGTCTGTCGCTTTTATGTCTTCCTCATCACAGGTTCGTATAAAGCTTATTTTCCACACACTAATAGATCGTACATATTATAGAGCAATTTTTATTGCTTGCACCGATGACAACTTACTTGAGGGATCTTATTCAATCCATAGGTAGGTATGGTGGACTCACATAGCAAAACTGGTTTGAAGGTTTATGGATGCACAAGTAGTATCTCTACTTGGTGCGGGAGTTTTGGCTAATGTGAGGTGGAAGCAATCGTCACATGCTAAGGGATCTCTAATCATATAACATTGCTCAGAGCCAAACAAACACAATTCATTACGTTGTCTTCCTTGTACAACATCTACTTCTAGGCATGCAATAGTTTGGTGAGTGTTCACAATTATAGATAGTATCAGAGATGATATATTTGTATGTGAACCTCTCCTTCTTTATCACTTCCTATTAATTGCAACAATGACCAAGGTCTACGTTTGCCTACCCTCAACAAGTTTCAATCCTCATTCTTTTTATATGTGAAGCCATCACTTCCCATAAGATCATTACATGATCTTTCATGCTTTTGTTCTATTCTCACTCTTTTGATCATGGCAAGAGGCAAAGCCCTTAAACTAAGACACTCTTTATTATAAGGCTCACGAGCTCGAATACATCGGGGGTGACACAAAGCAAAACTCAAAACTAAAACACTAAGACTTTTAAACTACTAGAGAAAGAGAAAACTAAAAAGGAAAACTAAAACAAAGGTAAAGGCAAAAGATGTGATGGTGATACGATACCGGGGCAACTCCCCCAAGCTTGGCAAAAGCCAAGGGGATTGCCCATACCAATGCTCAGTTGTCTTCCTTTGGTGGTGATGGTGGAGTTGTTGCAACATGAGTTTGATCCTCCGTCTTCCAAGGCACATGTGCTCCATCATGGAAAGATGAACGAGTCTCCGGAATCCTCAAATCTGCAGCCAACCTTATTGATTTAAATCTATACTCATACTCACAGTTTTGGTTCTGCAGGTCATAGATCTGGCCCTAGAGTTGATCAACCCTGCCATAGAGTCTGGAGAGGTGCTTCCCAATGTCATTGGCATCAATCCTGTGCTTGTTGGTGAACTCCGTGATCATCATGTGGTTGGCGTTGAGTCCATGCTCCACCATCCCTTGGCACTTTAAGACTTGTTGCTCCATTGCTTCGAGCCTCGTCTCCATGCTTCCGGTCTTCTTAGGCCCCTCAACATCACGGATGTGCAACATCCCCTCACGCATCTCGATAGATTGAGGGTGTTGCAACACTTCTGTGAGGTAGGGATTGATGACCTTGTCGAAGATCTTGTCCTTCGGAGCTTTTGGCGAAGTCATAGCGATCTAGATCCGCAACAGAAACAGGCACGAAACGAAAAACAGAGGAAATCTGTGTGATGCAGGGGTCAAACCAAATGGAAGTATATATAATGATTTTTTTCCAGACCAGAAGGAGTACCCCGCACGAAAACGGAGTCCGGGAGGCGCACAAGGTGGCCACAAGCCCTCACGGCGCGGCCAGGGGGTGGGCCCGCGCCGTGTAGGCTTGTCGCCTGCTCGCGCACATTCCGGACTACTTCCAATTTTTGTATTTTTTCAAATATTCCAAAACGGAGAAAATTTCCTATCGGAAAAGTTTTGGACTCTGTTTTCTTACCGAATCACATATCTCTTCGTTTTCGGGGTCTGAAATAGGCTGATAAATGTCCCTTAGGTATTCTTCCGGAGTTATAGTTTTGATAATATTGCTTTCAACATTTATGGGAGTACCTGAGATATAATGCTTGATTCTCTGCCCATTTACCACTCTCGGACAATTACCTTCCGTGTTGTTGATCTTGATAGCACCGGAACGATATACTTCCTCAACAACATAGGGACCTTCCCATTTAGAGAGAAGTTTGCCCCAAAGAATCTTAAACGAGAGTTATATAGCAAGACATAATCACCTACATTGAACTCACGCTTTTCTATCCTATTATCATGCCACCTCTTAACCTTCTCTTTGAACATCTTGGCATTCTCATATGCTTGAGTTCTCCACTCATCAAGCGAGCTAATATCAAATAACCTCTTCTCACCGGCAAGTTTGAAATCAAAGTTGAGCTCTTTGATTGCCCAATAAGCTTTATGCTCTAGCTCAAGAGGAAAGTGACATGCTTTCCCATACACCATTTTGTACGGAGACATGCCCATGGGATTCTTATAGGCAGTTCTATAAGCCCAAAGTGCATCATCGAGCTTCTTAAACCAATTCTTTCTAGATCTATTGACAGTATTCTGCAGAATTAGTTTAATCTCTCTATTACATAGCTCTACTTGACCACTGGATTGAGGGTGGTAGGGAGACGCAATTCTATGGTTGACATCGTACTTAGCAAGCATTTTACGGAAGGCACCATGAATGAAGTGTGAACCACCATCGGTCATTAGATATCTAGGGACTCCAAATCTAGGGAAGATAACTTCTTTCAGCATCTTGATAGAGGTGTTGTGATCAGCACTACTAGTGGGGATAGCTTCTACCCACTTAGTGACGTAATCAACAGCAACTAATATGTGAGTATACCCGTTGGATTTTGGAAAAGGTCCCATATAATCAAAGCCCCAAACATCAAATGGTTCAATGACAAGTGAATAGTTCATAGGCATTTCCTGACGTTTGCTAATATTACCTATTCTTTGACATTCGTCACAAGACAAGACAAACTTACGGGCATCCTTGAAGAGAGTGGGCCAATAGAAACCTGATTGCAATACCTTGTGTGCAAATCTATCTCCCGCATGGTGTCCTCCGTAGGCCTCGGAGTGACACTTCTATAGGATCTGTCCCTGTTCATGTTCAGGTACACAACGTCTAATAACACCATCTACTCCTTCCTTATACAGGTGAGGATCATCCCAAAAGTAATGTCTCAAGTCAAAGAATAATTTCTTCTTTTGCTGGTACGTGAAACTAGGTGGTATATATTTGGCAACGATATAGTTTGCATAATCAGCATACCACGATGCACTACGTGAATCATTGATGACACTCAATTGCTCATCGGGAAAGCTATCATCAATAGGTTGCGGGTCATCAAGAATGTTCTCCAACCTAGATAAGTTATCTGCTACGGGGTTATCAGCACCCTTTCTGTCGACAACATGCAAATCAAATTCTCGAGCAAGAGAACCCATCTGATAAGTCTAGGTTTAGTGTCCTTCTTCTCCATGAGGTACTTAATAGCAGCATGATCAGTGTGAATAGTGACTTTGGAATCAACTATGTAAGACCTGAAATTTTCACATGCAAACACGACTGCTAAAAACTCCTTCTCCGTAGTAGCATAGTCTCTCTGGGCACTGTCTAGAGTTTTACTAGCATAGTGAATAACATTCAGCTTCTTATTGACTCTTTGCCCTAGAACATCACCAACAGCACAATCACTAGCATCACACATGATCTCAAAATGTAAGTTCCAATCATGTGGTTGAACAATAGGTGCAGTTATCAAAGCCCTCTTAAGTATTTCGAAGGCTTCCTCACAATCATAGTCAAAGACAAAAGGAATATCCTTTTGCAAGAGATTGGTAAGAGGCCTAGAAATCTTAGAGAAGTCTTTGATGAACCTTCTATAGAAACCAGCATGACAAAGGAAACTTCTTATACCCTTGATATCTATGGGGTATGACATTTTCTCGATTGCATCAACCTTAGCCTTATCGACTTCAATACCTCTTTCTGAAATTTCATGTCCTAAGACGATGCCTTCATTAACCATAAAGTGACACTTCTCCCAATTCAAGACAAGATTGGTGTCTTTACATCTATGTAAGACTCGATCAAGGTTGCTGAGGCAATCATCAAAAGAAGACCCGTAAACGGAAAAGTCATCCATGAAAACCTCGACAATCTTTTCACAAAAGTCAGAGAATATAGCCATCATACATCTTTGAAAGGTGGCAGGTGCATTACATAAGCCAAAAGGCATACGTCTATAAGCAAAGGTATCGAAAGGGCAGGTGAAAGTGGTTTTCTCCTAATCAGATTGTGCAATTGGTATTTGGGAGAAACCAGAATAACCGTCTAGAAAGCAGAAGTGTGTGTGTTTGGACAACCTTTCTAGCATTTGGTCGATAAAAGGCAAAGGGTTATGATCTTTCCTAGTGGCTTTATTCAATTTCCTAAAATCGATCACCATCCTATAGCCAGTAATAATACTCTATGGGATCAATTCATCCTTATCATTAGGGACAACGGTAATGCCTCCCTTCTTAGGGACGCAATGCACCAGACTCACCCAATCGCCATGAGCAACATGATAAATGATACCTGCTTCCAGTTGCATTAGTATTTCTTTTCTTACTACTTCTTTCATCTTAGGATTTAATCTCCTTTGATGATCGGCAACTGGTTTGAAATCAGGACCAATTTTAATCTTGTGCTGGCATAGGGTAGGACTAATGCCCTTAAGATCATCAAGAGTATATCCAATAGCAGCACGGTGCTTCCTCAGAGTTTTTAGTAACTTCTTTTCTTCATGCTCTGAGAGGTTAGCACTAATAATAACAGGATATATCTCCTTTTCATCAAGATAGGCATACTTAAGAGTATCAGTCAACTGTTTAAGCTCGAACACAGGATCACCCTTTGGTGGGGGTGGATCCCCAAGCAGTTCAACAGGCAGATTATTCTTAAGGATAGGATATTGTTCTAAGACAACTCTATCTATCTCATCCCTTTCATCCATATGCATACCATTTTCATGCTCAAGATAGTATTGCTCTAAGGGATCAGTAGGGGGCACGACAATAGAGCCTAAGGCAATAGTTTCATCCCTACTAGGCAACTCCTTTTCATGAGGTTGTCTACCAAACTTGGAGTAATTGAACTCATGTGACACACCTTCAAAGCCAACAGTGACTGTTTGCTTCTCACAATCAATATGAGCATTGACGGTATTGAGAAAAGGTCTACCAAATATGATGGGACAGAAGCTATCTTGTGCGGTAGCAAGAACGAGGAAATCAGCAGGATACTTCGTTTTACCACACAAGACTTGAACATCCCTAACAATTCCCACAGGGCAGATAGTATCTCTATTGGCAAGTTGAATAGTGACATCTATAGGTTCTATCTCAACAGGTGCAATCTCATCTTTGATTTCATCGTATAAGGATTGAGGTATTGCACTAACACTAGCACACACGTCACATAAACCATGATAACAATAATCTCCTATCTTAACAGAAACCACAGGCATGCCAACAACAGGCCTATGTTTGTCTCTGGCATGAGGTTTAGCAATTCTAGCAGCATCTTCACAGAAGTGAATATTATGTCCCTCAACTTCTTCAGACAGAAGATCTTTGATAATAGCAATGCTAGGTTCAACTCTAATTTGCTCAGGGGGTGTAGGTGTTCTAATATAGCCTCTACATATCACAGTTGAAGCTTTAGAATGATCCTTTATCCTAACAGGGAAAGGTGGTTTCTCAATGTAAGCACTGGGAACAACAGGATCATTATAGGAAATGACTTTCTCTTCAAGTGGACTGGGTTTAACTACATTGACTTCTAAAGGAGGATGATATTTAAACCACTTCTCTTTGGGGAGATCAAAATGAGCAGCAAAGGATTCACACAATGAAGCTACTATCTCAGAGTCAAGTCCATACTTAGCGCTAAAGTTACTAAAGGTATTTGTCTCAACAAAGGATTTAACGCAATCAAACATGAAATTCATACCTGACTCCTTACCTTCTTCAAGCTCCCAATCTTCAGAGTTGCGTTTAATTCTCTCCAATAAATTCAATTTGAAGTCAATACCTCTCTTCATAAAAGAACCGGTACAAGAAGTGTCAAGCATCGTGCGATCATCATGAGAAAGTCGAGCATAGAAGTTATGAATGATAATTTCTCTCGAGAGCTCATGATTGGGGCATGAATATAGCATTGATTTAAGCCTCCCCCAAGCTTGAGCGATGCTTTCTCTGTCATGAGGCCAAAAATTATAAATATAATTCCGATCACGATGTACTAAATGCATAGGATAAAACTTTTGATGAAATTCCAATTTCAACCGATTGTAGTCCCATGATCCACTATCATCACATAGCCTATACCATGTCAACGCCTTATACTTCAAAGATAAAGGAAAGACCTTCTTGTTGACCTCATCCTCGGGCACACCTGCAAGCTTAAATAAACCACAAACTTCATCTACATAGATTAGATGCAAGTTTGGATGTGTTGTTCCATCTCCTGTAAAAGGATTAGCCAGCAGTTTCTCAAGCATACCCGAAGGGAATTCAAAGAAAATATTTTCAGTAGGTACAGCAGGTTGAGGAGCAACTATTTGTGCTTCTATTCGAGGTGATGATACCCCGAACAAGCCCCTCAAAGGATTAGTATCCATAGTGACAAGTGACAACAAATTTCAGCACACTATATGAATGTTTCCTTACCAAGTTCCACTTACCAAAGGCGCTTCACTCCCCGGCAACAGCGCCAGAAAAGAGTCTTGATGACCCACAAGTATAGGGGATCAATCGTAGTCCTTTCGATAAGTAAGAGTGTCGAACCCAACGAGGAGCAGAAGGGTCTGACAAGTGGTTTTCAGCAAGGAAATATCTGCAAGCACTGAAATTATCGGTAACAAGTGATTGTGTGGTGAGATGATTCGTAGCGAGCAACAAGTAACAAAAGTAGCAACGATGCAGAAAAGTGTCCCAATCCCTCTTGTAGCAAGGGACAAGCCTGGACAAAGTCTTATAGGAGGAAAAAAGCTCCCGAGGACACACGGGAATTTCTGTCATGCTAGTTTCATCATGTTCATATGATTCGCGTTCGTTACTTTGATAGTTTGATATGTGGGTGGACCGGCGCTTGGGTACTGCCCTTCCTTGGACAAGCATCCCACTTATGATTAACCCCTCTCGCAAGCATCCGCAACTACGAAAGAAGAATTAAGACAAAGTCTAACCATACCATTAAACTAGTGGATCCAAATCAGCCCCTTACGAAGCAACGCATAAACTAGGGTTTAAGCTTCTGTTACTCTAGCAACCCATCATCTACTTACTACTTACCAATGCCTTCCTCTAGGCTAAAATAATGGTGAAGTGTTATGTAGTCGACGTTCACATAACACCACTAGAGGAAAAACAACATACAACATATCAAATTAACGAACGAATACCAAATTCACATGACTACTATTAGCATGACTTATCCCATGTCCTCAGGAACAAAAGTAACTACTCACAAAGCATAATCATATTCATGATCAGAGAGATAATGAGTAGCATCAAGGATCTGAACATAAACTCTTCCACCAAGTAATTCAACTAGCATCAACTACAAAGAGTAATCAACACTACTAGCAACCTTACAAGTACCAATCGGAGTCGCGAGACGGAGATTGGTTACAAGTGATGAACTAGGGTTTGGGGATGAGATGGTGTTGATGAAGATATTGATGGTGACGAGTCCCCTTCGATGAGAGGAGTGTTGGTGATGACGATGGCGATGATTTCCCCCTCCGGGAGGGAAGTTTCCCCGGCAGGATCGTCCTGCCGGAGCTCTAGATTGGTTCCGCTCAAGTTCCGCCTCGTGGTGGCGGCGAAACCACAAAAAAGCTCCTCCCTGATTTTTTTTCCTGGACGAAACCCTCCATATAGCAAAAGAGGGGAGCAAGTGGGCCAGTGGGATGCCCACAAGCCCTCATGGCGCGGCCTGCCAGTGGGATGCCCACAAGCCCTCATGGCGCGGCCTGGGGGGTGGCCGCACCGTGCAAGCTTGTGGGCACCCTGTGGTGCCCCTTTGGCACTTCTTCGGCCCAGTATTTTTCATAAATCGGGGAAAAAAATCCTTGTTGTTTTTTACGGCATTTGGAGTTGCGCCGAATAGGTATCTCAACTTTGCTCCAATTTCAGGCCAGAATTCTAGCTGTCGGCATTCTCCCTCTTCATGTAAACCTTGCAAAATAAGAGAGAAAAGGCATAAGAATTGTACCTTGAAGTGAAATAACAGCCAAAGAAGCGATAAATATCAACATGAAAACATGATGCAAAATGGACGTATCAATAACAATTCGGAACCTAGCCTACCTTGTTTGGGAGAGAAACACGCTCCATTCCACTCTAGAACACAACATAGGTTCTCATGCTTATCTTTTTTGTGTGTTCTTCATCTTTCCATAGCTACTGTCATGCTTAGCTCTTAGTTTTCATGCTTATCTTTTAAAGAGCTTTTATTTAGGTTGCTTTTGGTACTCTATTGAGTTATCATGCTTATCTTGTTTAGAGAGTTGGCTATTTGCACTGAGTTGTGTGTCTTGCGTGAGTAGGTAATTGAGGTTGCTATTTAAGTATAGTAGTAACTTGCAATAGTTTTGAGGTATTGATTTGAGTAATCTTTGGACTATTGGTGCCAAGAGCTTGAGCCTATTAGTGATAGGTGTCGTATTTTGGGAAATCCGTGTGTTTTTCAAAAACTAAAAGTTAGTTGAGAACTCTAACTACTAAATTGATTGCTAACCTCAGCAGGGGTTGGAATATATAGAGTACCCTCACGTTACCATGAGTCGAGGATGCGCAAGGATAACCAAACCCCCAAACACTCCTCCTCGGGGTACTTGTCTCTTTGTTAACCTCCTAACTAGATAGAGAATTACCGATAATAAGTGTATGAGTTCTTCATACTAATGTGAGTATTCAATTGTTGGCATTTCCACCATCCATATTTTGCTAGCCTCTTAGGTACCATGCATTGCCCTTCTCACATTGAGAGTTGGTGCAAACTCTGCCGGTGCATCCAAACCCATGACATGATACACTGTGTCATACATAAGCCTCATTATATCTTTCCTCAAAACAGCCACCATACCTACCTATTAAGGCATTTACATAGCCTTTCCGAGATGCATTGCCATGCAACATCCACCATCTCATGACTTGATCTTCATGTCATACATGCTTTTGCTTGATCGTAGAGCCGCATGATAGTTGGGCCTTGCCCCAATTATTGCTACATGACGCGCTAGTATCATTGCATATCCTGCTACACTGGCAGAGGCATACATTTGCATACATCATGATAGTTTTCAGTTGTCTTTATGTTGAGTACTTCTATAAAGTGTAATGATTTCCTTTTTATTCTTGTAAAACATAGAGTGTTGCCCTTAAGTGAGGAAAATATCCCAAAGAGGACAAACAAAAGATCCCAAAGAGGACAAACGAGAGATAAAAAGAAAGAGCCAAAGAGGCCAAAAAAATAAAAATAAAAAAATAGAGAAAAAGAAAGAAATAAAAATTAAAAGAGAGAAGGGGCAACACTACTATTCCTTTCGAAAGATCCACACTCGTACTCCATTGCTATATTTGTACTACATAGAGATTATCATTCATGCATAACTATGTGGGGACCCTTACACTATTGAACTTGGTTTGCATATTCCAATGACGAGCCTCCTCAAATGAGATCTAGGTATTCATGAGAAAACAAGTTGGATGCACCCAACGAGTTCCATTTAAGAGCTTACCTTAGCTCATATGTGCATCTGTTACATGGCAATCCCTACTCCTCACATCATATCTATCATTTGGGTTTCTCTTGCCTATGGTTGTCCTCATTGATGTGAGCCTTTCTCACCTTTTTGTCTTCCTTGCCCATCATTATTTTATTTATCATCGTAAGTGCCAACATATCTTTCTTACGCTCATCCATTGCATGAGAGCTCAAAGTCGGAAGGGAGAGGATCATTTTGACTTGTGCCTAACTAGTGGTCTGGGGACGAGTCAAAATAAGATTTCGAAGGAGACTAAGTGTGAAGTTTAGTAGATTGAGTTCTCAACTAAAAAACAAATATGATCTCAACCCATCTCCCACTTCTTGCACGCAAACAACATTTGGAGACATTCGAGTCACGGACAACGAGAGCTCTTGCACCTTTATGTTCTTACTTTGCTAAATTCAATACTAGATATAAACTCTTGCTTGTTATTGTCTTGACTTTAATTGCATATATCACTTGCTTTACTTTGAAGTTCTTATATGTGTGTTAACATGTCACCAGAGAAATTATTGTGTTATCATTTATCTACTCGAGGACGAGCAGAACTTAAGCTTGGTGTTAGAGCATATTTCTCCATATGTGGTTTTGGTAATTGCTGACAATTCCTATGGACTAATGGTTGCCTTAAGTTATATTTATAGGATTTGTCCATAGGCACTTCTTGAAGTCCATCTGTTGGGTTCAAGGAGTTTATATGATGACCAAGGTGGTATTCAAGGTATTATCCAAAGAATGGTCATAGAGACACAAGGTTGATCAAGATCGTCAGACAAAGAGTAAATCAAGATGATCAACACACAAAGCGTACAAGATGTACCGAGAGGGATCAAGTGATCCCATGGTATGGTAAGAATTGTCCATTACGTGTTTGTGTACTAACCCATGGTCTTTGTGAGAGTTCTATGTGGGGTTAGGTGTGTTTCCATGGGCTCGCGTCAAGAGGAAGATCTCATACAACCCATGGAGGATGACGTCAAGTGGTAACCGTCATCAAGATTGCGGTGTGCAAGTTCAAGTGGACCAGCACGAAGATATATTGCTTGAAGCTTGCCGTCCATTGTGGTGGCAATGGACTTGTGAAGATATGTTGAAGAGCGGCTCACCTATGTTGTGCATGGGGAGAAATCAACTAGTCTTCATCAAGCCAACATAATCAAGAAGGTGGTCCATCTTGAGGAATCCAAGATCATCGTCGTCTTGCTCAAGAGGACGAGGTGCAAGGTATAGGTTTGCCCTTGATAAGTTTTCTGTTTTAGGATAGATTACTATTCTGTCAAGGGGCTCTCAAGTGAGTAGCTCGATCGTATTGTTCGTTGAGAGCTCAAACCATTTGCATCCTTGCATCATACTTCTTGGTTCTTGTTTGGTGTTTCTCTTTGTGAGTTTTAGAGCTTTTGGTCATCTTCATGACAAGCTTGTGTTCATCGAAAACGGAGTCCACATGCATCTTCTATGATGTTTTCAATGTTGGAGTTTTTGCCGGTTCTTCATTCATAGAGGTCTCACATCCCTGTATCGCTGTTTGGATAGCTCTTGTCATCCTGAATCCAACAAGCTTGGGTTTGCTCGATTTGGAGCTCGTATGCGAAAGTTATGGCTGTTTCAGTGGCGAGCCGTAGTACCACTTGTGCCAAGCGGTAGTACCGCTCCCTAGCGGTACTACCACTCCGGGTAGGCGGTAGTACCGCTTCGGGATGGTAGTACCTCTCTCTGAGCGGTTGTACTTCGTCAGACTTTTTGCGAATACTTTTCCAAGCGGTTGGTGTGCCTACCTAGCGGTAGTACCGCTCCTCGCCAGCGGTAGTACCGCTCCTTGCCAGCGGTAGTACCGCTAGGAGCAATGGTAGTACCACTCCTCGACAGCGGTAGTACTGTTGTGCGTGGGCTGTAAGTGGGGGTAACGGTCTGATCTCTTCCCCCACTATATAAAGGGGGTCTTCTCCCCCCTTGGTCTAATCTATCTGTTGAGCTCGTGTTCTTCCCCCATTGTTGACCTTCTTAGAGCTTTCTAACTCTCAATCCCTCCAATGATTCTTGCTAGTTATTGAGGGAAAAGAGAGAGGAGATCTAGATCCACATCTTCACCAATCACTTTCTCCTCTATGTGAGGGGAACCCCTTGGATCTAGATCTTGGAGTTCTTTGTGAGCTCCTTGTTCTTCCTCTCATATTTCTCCATAGCTTTTGTTGTTGTGGAGGGATTTGAGTGTGAGGGACTTGGCCACTTCGTGTGTTCTTGCCATTGCATTAGTTGCATCGGTTTGAGTTCTCCACGGTGATACATGGAAGTGAGAAGTTGAGAAGCTTATTACCCTTTGGTACTTAGTACCCTAGAGATTGTTCTTCGTGCATGCTTTGGCGTCCTAGAATCTTGGTGGTGTCTTGGAGCTCAATCATTGTGGTGTAAAGCTCCGGGCAAGCGTCGGGGTCTCCAATTAGGTTGTGGAGATTGCCCCGAGCAATTTGTACGGGTACCGATGACCGCCCCCAAGGGTTACCATTTGTACGGGTTCGGTGACCGCCCTCAAGGGTCCCATAGTGGAATCACGACATCTTGCATTGTGCGAGGGCGTGAGGAGATTATGGTGGCCTTAGTGGCATCTTGGGGAGCATTGTGCCTCCACACCGCTCCTACGGAGATTAGCATCTGCAAGGGTGTGAACTTCGGGATACATCATCGTCTCCAAGTGCCTCGGTTATCTCTTACTCGAACCCTTTACTTATGCACTTTACTTTGTGATAGCCTTATTGTTTATTGTCATATATCTTGCTATCACTTAGTTGTTTATCTTGCTTAACATAAGGAGTTGGTGCACATAGGTGAGCTTAGTTGTTCTAGGTTTTGTGCTTGACAAATTAAACGTTAGTTCTATTCCGCATTTGTTCAAGCCTAAACCGTAATTATTTTAAAGCGCCTATTCACCCCCCTCTAGGCGACATCCACATCCTTTCACTTGGGGATGTTGATACATCCCAAACATATCTATAATTTCTGCTTGTTCCATGATCTTTTGGGTGACATTATTATATGTTTTGCTACACTTTTATACCATTTTACATATATTTGGACTGACCTACTAACTCAGTGCACCAAGTGCAAGTTTCTTTCTGCTGATGTCTATTTTGCAGGGGCTTCTACCCAATTTTCCGAAATCCGAAAAATTCCAGGAAAAATATATAAAAAAAATTAGTGAAACGGAAGCTTTGAGATCATCGAAGATGGGCCACACGGGGGCCAGGGGCCGTCCAGGTGACCTGCTGGTGCGGCCTACCCCTTGGCTGCGCCAGGAGGCCGTCTGGGTGGGCCCCACCTCCTTCGTTGCCCTCCTTTGGCCTATATTTAGTCCTCCGAGAGGAAACCCTTCCACAACATCCAGAATAGCAAATTTCTCCATCATTCCGCCGCGGTAGCGCTTCTGAGACCGGGAGCGTCAGGAGACCTCTTCCCGGCACCCTGCCGGAGGGAGGATTGACCTTCGGGAGCTTCTCCACGGTCATGGATGCTTCCCGGACGTGACGTGAGTAGTCCTCCTTGGACCATGGGTCCATGACCAGTAGCTATGTGATGTCTTCTCTCCAATCTTGTGCTTTAATGGTTAGTCCTTGTGAGCTACCCTACATGATCAAGGCATCTATGTAATTCTCTTGCTATTGCTATGCTCGGTTTGTTGGGATCCGATGGATTATGAGATTATGTTCAGATTGTTATGAGTTATATATTTGATTATCCTTTTATATTATGTTCCTTAGTGATTCATGCATGTTCTCCATTGCTATTTATTGCTTTGGCCGAGTAGTAGATTGTAACTCGAAGAGGAAGCGTTATGCATGATTGTGGATTCATGCCCCTCGATGTCTAGCTTGAGTGTCCAAACATGAGACTAGGGGATGTGCTGTTGCCTCTAGGGAGAAAACAACGGTGCGTGTGACCACGGTCGCAAGGATTGTTTACCTTACACATAGTTCGTTAATGCAGTTGTCCGTTGCTTTGAGTTTACACTTTGCGTGGGGCTCGCAACTTAATACCGAAGATATGTTCTAGATAGATATCTCAAGGTGGATGATTAGTAAGTTCATGCTGATGAATAAATGGTCTACTTGTCTTGGCGTACTGCCCATTACTATTGAACCTCTAACTATCAAGTAGCATAATTAGCATTGCGGTGCATTCATAATTCTATCAATTACCCAATTGTGATTTGTTTACCCAAGCATAGTTGTTTATCATCTTTTGGGAGAGAGACATCACTAGTGAACATCTTGTGACTCCGGTCCACGTCACCATCACTGTTCACACCTCCATCATTTACCGTTTTCATTTACTTTTCCATTGCAATCACTATTACTTTCCCGCTTGTGTTTGATCCTTTGCAAAATAGAAGGCCGGAGATATTGACAACCTCTCTATACTCGTTGGGAGCAAAGTTATTTGTTGTGTGTGCAGGTCCACGTCTTCTGCTAGCGCCAGGGTGGAAGACACCTACTTGTTGATCCTAGGAGTCCTCCTGGTTCGGTAAACCTCACAGTTTCCATGTGAGGGAAAACTTGTTGCTGACTACATCTCTACCTTCCACTTAGGGTAACCAACAAGGTGCGAGAAGTATATACATCATCTCGTCATCAATTACTACAACAACAGTTGCAGGTACAGGTAATGTGATGCTTTTACGTGAGAGTGATGCTTGTTTGATTTGGAGTTCTTCTTATTCTTCTTCATCGATCTAGGATGGGCTCTAGGGTGGCAGTCTGGGATTAGCAAGGATGGATGCCACTTTTATCATTTGACTTCGTCCGTAGTAGAACCCTGCTCTTCTATATGGTAATTGAATGTATTGTCGTATTGATATTATAATGATTAACTTGTGGCGAGAGAAAGCCAATTCCATATGCGCATCTCCTTTTTTACATGTACTTGTAACGATATCCATTCTTGCGAAACAACGAGATGTGCTTTTGTTTCTATCGAGGCCCTCGAGCAACGTAAGGATAGGATCACATCTTGGGTGTTACAGGCTGGGTGGAGCAACTTCATTAATGGCAAGAATCATTGGATTGTACAGGACGTCTTAGTCACTATCAGGAACACCCCATGACATGACCTGAGGATGATGATCGTCATCGACCTCCTTAAAAACTATGTTAGTTTGCTCATGTTTGTGTGGGTTTTCGTTTATTAAATTCCTACCTAGCTCCAGTACTACTTGTGAGAATGACACTTATTATTATCTCGAATGAATTGTTCTATTAGTCTAGTTCTAGCGCCTAAAGTCAAATGGGTGGGATTTATTTTGGTTGCACGAAATGATCCTAGCTTGCTAAGTACATTGCATGTCGCTAGGTGAGCAATTATATTGGCGGAATTGTCCACATGGCACACCATCATCACTTAAAATATCGCTCACATGGGGCCCAATGCCACCATTATTTTTAACAATGGTGTCACATTGGTGGCGGCACGCTACTACTGTAGCAAAGCCCTTATTGCCGCACCATAGCTAGGCTTTTCTACACTAGTGTTACTTTGATAATTTGATATGTGGGTGGACCATTTCTAGAGTGATATTATTACTTAATCAAGCAATTCTCTTATTATTTCTCCCTCTCGCAAGCACCATTAACTATGAAAGGAGAATTAAGATAAATCTGACTATAGCATAAAACATATGGATCTAAATCAGCACCTTACGGGATAACACATATACTAGGGTTTAAGCTTCTGTCACTCTCGCAACCCATCATTTACTTATTACTCCGCAATGATTTCAGTTAGGCCCAAGTATTGTGAAGTATCATGTAGTCTACTTTCACATGACACCACTAATGGAACAGCAACATACATATCATCAAAATATCGGACGAATACCAACTTCAAATGATTACTTATAACAATACTTCTCTTGTGTCATCAAGAACAAAAGTAACTACTCGTAAATCATATTCGTGTTCAACATCAGAGGGGGTATTGAATATGCTTAAGGATCTGAACATATAATCATCCACCAAATAGGCCAACTAGCATCAACTAAAGATGTAACCAACACTAATAGCAACCCACATGTACCAATCTGAGATTTTAAGTCAAAGGTTGGATACAAGAGAGGGACTAGGGTTAGAGATGGGATGGTGCTTGTGAGTTGTTTACAAAGACTGGTACTTCCATGATGGAGGAATCTTTTGTGGTGATGTTGGCTTCGACTTCCCCCTTGTGGGAGGAAGTTTCCCGGCAGAATCGCTCCCCCGGAGAGCAAAAGTCCTCCTGCCTAGGTTCCGCCTTGATACGGAGGCGCTTCTCCCAAAGGTATTATCCTGATTTTTCTCTAGGGAAAATAGAAACTTATAAGAGAAGATGGGCGCTGGAGCCTTCTGGTGGAGCCATGAACTCGCTTGGTGTGCCCAGGGGAGTAGGACGTGCCCCTTGAGCTCCCGACTCCCTGGTGGGTCTCGTACGTCCATTTTGCATCAAGATTTTTTATTAATATTTATCTTATTCTTGGTCATTATTCCAATTTATGATACAATTCTTATGCCTTCTTTCACTGGATTTAGAAGGTACATTATAAAGAGGGAAATTGCCAAAAACTAGAATTCTCAACGTGGAAACCAAGAAAAAGGCTAAAAATTAAATGGACTCCAAATGACTTGAAACTTCATGAGGAATTTTTGTGGAATATATATGCTTTTATGGAGCAAGAATATACTAGAGGGGGTCCACTTGTTGGTGTCTAGCCAACATGGCATAACCACCCCTTGGGCGCGCTCTATTGGCTTGATGCCACCTCATAGGTCCTTCGGCCCCCTCTTCTGCTATATTATGGGTTTTTACCTAGAAAATAGGAATATAATTTTGTGATGAAGCGCCAACGTATCAAGGAGGAAACTAGGGAAGAGGCCCTTTTGCTCTTTGGTAGAGTGATTCTGACGGGGAAACATCCCTCCGGAAGGGGGAAATCGAAGCCATCGTCATCACCAATGCTTCCTCCTTAGTGAGAGGACCAATTAGATCAACATGTTCACAAGCATAATCTCATCTCAAACCTGGTTCATCTCTTGTATTCAATATTTGCCTCAAAACCTTAGATTGGTACCTGTGGGTTACTAGTAGTGTTGATTACGTGTGGTAGTTGATGCTTGTTGGTTTACTTGGTGAAATATAATATGTTTATACCCTTATTCATAATTATTATACCTCTAACCTTGAACATGGTGATTATTTGTGAGTAGTTACTTCTGTTAGAGAGGACATGAGATAAGTCTTGTTATAAGTAATCATGAGAAGTTCGTATTCGTTTCATATATTGATCATATGTATGTTGCTGCTTCCTTTGGTGGTGGTGTGTGAATGTTGACTACATGAAACTTCACCATATTTTGGACCTAAGGGGAGGCATTGTGGAGTAATAAGTTGATGATGGGTTGCTAGAGTGACAAAATCTTATACGCTAGTTTATGTATTATTTCATAAGGGGCTCATTTGGACCCACATGTTTCATGCTATGGTTAGATGTATCTAAATTCTTCTTTCCTAGTTGCAGATGCTTGTGAGAGGGGGTAATCATAAGTGGGTTTCTTGTTAAAGTAACAAGAGAAACTTAGCACTGGTCCACCCACTTATAAAATTATCAAAGTAACGAATGTGAATCAACTCAACATGATGTACATGACTAGACGGAAATTCCATGTGTCCTCAGGAGCACTTTGCTTTATATAACAGTACTATCAGACATGTCCTTTGCTACAAAAAGGATTGGTATATCTTGCTGCACACTTGTTACTTTTGTTACTTGTCACTTGTTATGAATTACCTTGCTATGAAACTATCAATCACTGTTACTTACAACATTTGCAGAGAATACCTTGCCTAAAACTGCATATCATTTCCTTCTGGTCCTCGTTGAGTTCGATACTCTTACTTATCGAAACGACTATGATTGATCCCCTATATTTGTGGGTCATCAGGGCCCCTTTGGTCATTCTTCTGCCGATATTTTTCGTATATTCCAAAATAATTCTTCGTAAATTTTCAGGTCATTTGGAGCTGTGCAGATTATCCAACTCCCTTGTAACCTTTTCCGGTCCAGAATTCCAGTTGTCAGCAATCTCGCTTTCTGTGTGGAACTTGTAAAATAAGAGAGAAAAGGCAATATGATTGCATCATAAAGTGAAATAATGACCCAAAACATAATAAATATCAATAGGTAAACATGATGCAAAATGGACGTATCAACTCCCCAAGTTTAGACCTCGCTTGTCCTCAAGCGAAAGCCAAACTCGATAATCATGACCACATGTTTAGAGAGAGAGGTGTCAAAAAAATAAAATACGGACATGAAAGCATCATGATCATTATCATAGAAGCAATATACAATCATTAAACTTCTCATGAACAAGTGACAATTCATTCACAAGCTAAAGTATAAACCATAAAATTCATTCAAAGGGGACAAGACTATGGTCCACCCTGACAAAGGTGGTATTTGTCTACAAAAGCCTTCTTCATGACACGCCGGTGGGCTCGAGGATGACCTCCACCCTGCCGAGCCCCCAACATTAGTCCTCTTGCACCGATTAGGAAAACTTTGCGGGTTGCTTTGGGAACCCGCAGCTGGCTTGGCTCCCTTAGCACCAAAGGGGAAAGCTTCTCTGTCCGTTTCGCTCGCACAGACCCTGGCGCCGTGCGGCATTGCTCACGTCATCCACGTGAAGGGGTTGGACCAAGCAACCTCGGCAGGTCGCCCTTGGTAATGAAGCTGAGAGCTCATTTGCCATTACACAATGCTGATCATCCAGTTGTCGAGGACATGAAAAAAGAGAAGAGATCAAGGAATGAGGACATGAAAACATAAGAGATCAAGGATTGAGGAAGCGGAGGTCAGTTGATCATTATGCTGTGAGAAGGAGAACTACCATTGATCCCTGTTTTCACACCAAAGAGCAACAAGATTTATTTGAGACTGTGTTTATTGACGAGAGTCCTGCAGTTAGTGACATGAGATATGTTGATTGGGAATACATCAAGGCCAATGAACATTATTTTCCTCATGTGAGAGAAAACTCGAGGCTAGTCGACATTGAAGATTTCGTAGGCAAAGAGATGACTGCATGGAACGATGAGATGATGATGCAATTCTATTCCACTGCTCATTTCTGAGATCTTGCTAAACCAGAAGAGCCTCAAGGGGATTGTGGAAACAAAATTCCATGACCTGGATGTCAAGTTAACAGAGTTTACGACCACTGTTGAGCAGCTCCAACACGAAGTTGATTCAGTGCATATATCCTGCTCCAACACCCATGATGTAGAGTTGCCACTTCCTACCACTACTCAGTTCACGACCCATACTAGGTCAGCAGTTGTGCCAGTTGTTGAAGCAAGACCAACTTCATCAACCCAAGCTTCAGCACCTTTAGCTCCCGCTCCTGCACCTTCAGTGTCTACACCTCGTGCTCGAGGGGCATCTGCAGAAGCCTTCATCGATGCTCTCATGTCCACTCCATCGTCAGCTACCAAAGGAGATCAAGCCAAGGGAGACGATTAGTTCTATACCTTTGAACTTTTTGGTAACGTGTGGCCAAAGGGGGAGAAGTGTATAGATCAAATAGGGCTTCGAGAGAGAGCCTTGCCTTTTATTTGCTCTAATTTGGTGTTTCAAAACTTTTTCTCTTTTGGATGACTTTATCCTTTTGGAGAAGGGGTTTATAATATACTTTGATTGTTTGATGATACCACATTATTACTTTCAAGCTATTTACATGATGATCAATCACTTACCTAGTTGGTGTTATGTGCATTACTATTCATTCATATCATTTATGTGCATCGCCAAGTTGTATGTGACATGCATGATTGACCCATGATCCTAATCGATTGTGCATTTGCATTCAAATGCAAATTTAAAATAATGCACAACTTTAGAGGGAGCTCTTTCTTTTCACATACTTCTCAAAGCGTCGATGCCAATCATTGATTATATCTTTTGTCGAGGCTTTGATCTATATGTTGTCATCAATTACCAAAAAGGGGAGATTGAAAGTACAATTTCTCCATAAGGTGGTTTTGATCATTGATTACAACAGATGCATCATTGGACTAATGATCTTATCCAAGTATATTTCACAAAAGTTCAAAGATGCTTTGGCTAAAAGATTGTGAGGAGAAACCCCTTGATGAAGGAAGGAATAGGATTGTCTCAAGCTTCAAGCAAGAAGACTCTACATTTTTCATTTGTGAGAAATCACTTTGAGTCCATAGCAAAGCCAATACTATAAAAGGGGGTGAGGAATTATGATGAATTGGTTGCTCAAGTGCTTAGAGATAGCCACCAAAAATACTCAGTTACTTTCCCACAAAATATCTCTATCCAAAGGTAAACCAGCAAAATCAGTGCCACCAACTTTTTATTTGGCCCTACCGATTTCCCACGAGACAGATCCTTTGCCAGACCCTAATCTCTTGGTACCACCAACTTCTATATCGGTACCACCGAGATTCGGTGACAAACTTTCTGTTGAGAAAATTCCAGGAATGGGAATTTCCGAGAATGGAATCGGCCTCACCAAGATTTGGAAACTGGTCTAGGTCACCGTATCGGTACCATCAAGATTTATATATCGGTCTCACCAAGAATTAAAAAGTTGCCACATTTATCGTAACTCAACACCACCGAGATTCATTTCGGTGTCACCGAGTTGGGAAATAATGTTGTAACAGTTGGATTTTGGGGGATAACTATATACACCCCATCCACCTCCTCTTATTCATAGAGGAAGCAGTAAGAACGCAATTACACTTGCCAGATCCATTTTGTGAGAGAGAGCCACCTACTCATGTGTTGAGATCAAGAGATTCCAATCTAACCATACCCCTACCAAATCTGTGATAGAGAGATTGAGTGTTGAGGAGACTATCTTTTGAAGCACAAGAGAAAGGAGTTCATCATTCTACCGCATCTATTACCTTTTGGAGGGTGGTACCTCCTAGATTGGTTAGATGTCGCTTGGGAGCCTCCTACTTCCTGTTGTGGAGTTGAACCAAGAAGTTCGTAAGGGCAAGAAGATCGCCTACTTCCTGAATATATATCGTGAGTGAGGCTAGTCCTGTGTGGACGTAAGCCATGGTGGAATAGACAAGGCCACTTCTGCGTGGGCCCCTTGTGGGTGGAACCCTCCGTGGACTCTCGCAGCCGTTACCCTTCGTTGGTTGAAATATCCACTAACGTGGACGTACGACAACATCACCTATCGAAACCACACCAAAATTCACCGTGTCAATCTCTGGGTTTGATCTTCCTACCTTACCCTATACATTACATTTTGATGTATTTACTATCCGCTGCTACACTCTTAGATATGCATGTGTTGGGTGAACTTGACTAGTCATAATTGCTAAAACTGACCCAAAAGTAAAATTGGGAAAAGTCTAAGATTTTTATCTTGTCAAGTAGTCTAATCACCCCCCTCTAAACATACTTTGGGTCCTATAGTTGGACCATGCTACCTCAGCATGTCTCCCTTGGTAAGTCCTATCCTCGGTTGGATGAGCGTCAAGAGGCGCCTCCTTCTCGCGAGCCTCGTGAAAAACTTTCCAGGGAGAAACCTCGATAGCGGCTCCTTGCGAGGATGGCCCCTCATGAGGGCCGAATCCCTGGGCCTTGATGGGGAGCATCCCGAGGCCCACAACACGCAACGGGCCATGGGTCGCAGGTACGCGTGCCTGGGGACCCCCAGTCCCAGAGCCCCAACAGTAGCCCCCGAGACCGCGATTTACGACCCAATAGTTTGGGGCGAGACGGTATGGGATCTCCCCATGTGCGAGCTAGTCCAGACGCGTGGTTCGCAACGGCGCGCGGTGCACCCTGCCTTTTCGTAGCACCCTGGCATCCGCCCTGACTGACATAAAGTAGGCACGCGGGGTGAGTCATCATTTCCACGCCATTCCCACCTTTATGCATCTTCTCTCTCCACACAAGAACTCGCCAGATCCAATCTATGAGCAAATTGCCTTTTGCCCCCTTTGCAGTACCACACGACGGATGGCGCCCATCGGCAAGAAAGGGAAGCCCATGGCGTGTGCCGCGAGCGCTGCTGCTGTCGAGCCTGCTGTCATGCCTTCCCGCATATCAAAGGCAGAGGACCTGAGTCCGGTGCTCTTGTTAGTGTCATGTGACACGAACAAGTGGGGAGCGACTACCATCTCGCCGGGCTCAGAAGCGCCGAGCGGCCTGGTGAAAATTGCCTACCCCTTCGTCCTCCATATCATTTATGCGAGGCTGGTCCCTCCATTCTCCAACTTCTTCTATGCCATCCTTTCCCATTACCCGATCCGGGCTTTACACCTCTAGCCCATGTCACAACCCAAGTTTACCTTGCTTTCCATTGCCTTTCATGCATGCATTAAAATTGCATTGAATCTGAAAATGGGAAGTGATCAAGCCCAAATGAGTTGAAATTTGACAAAAAGGCAATAAAATATTACCTTAAAAGGAACCAGGAAAATATTCCAAATATTTGGGAAAATAGTGACAGGGAATAAATTTGTGAAACCAAAATTTTAAGTCACAGGAACATTTTGAAAAGGATTTTTGATTTGATCAAATAACTTTTTGGAATGGAGTTACTTTGTTTTCTTTTAAAATAAAAGTTTCAAAAATGTTGAAACTATTTTGTGGCATTGATTATTTTTATCTCTGTCACATAACACTAATTTAGGGTTTTATAAAATATTTAAACATTTTGTTTTAAACCGAAATCTAAATGCGAGAAAGAAATAAAAATAGAAAAAGGAAAAACAAAGAGAAAGAATCTATCCTACGCTCACCTGCTGGCCCAGCCCACCAGGGGCACACGCGTCTTCTTCCTCCTGCGAGAAGGCAGAGGAGAAGCTCGCCACGGTGAATGGCCGAGGCCTCCACGCCGGCAGCTGCCTGCCTGCCTCATCGCCCCTTCCCTCTTCCTTATCCTCGTGCCACCGAGACCACCTCGAGCTTATCCCCCTCCCTGGTCTCTCCCATCTCTCTGTGTCTCCCTCTCCCTTGTCGGCATTGACGCCGTAGCTAGCTCACCGTCGACGACACCCCTCCGGCCACAGAAGCGCCTCCCTGAGCTGCCCATCCTCTCCACCATGACGTGCCGCACCTTCCAGTCATCGGACTCGAGCCGAAGCCCCTGCATCACCCTCACCGCCGCTGCTTCCTCCTCCGACCACCGGGATCCGCCGCCATCGATCTACTTTCATCGGGTCTCTCCGACCCCCCCCCCCCCCCGATGCCAGAAATGGATCCCTTGTGAGCCCCTGATGTTTTCCCCACTCTCTCGCTTGAAAACCCCCTACAGAGCACATCCCCGTCAAGCCCGACTTCCGACCGCCGTGCACACTTGTCGCCGACACCTCTCCCGGCCACCCTAGCCCTCTTGCTACCCCCTGCCAGAACGGCCGCTTCGCCAGCTGCGCTTATCCGCAAACCACACTTGATTTGGTGCCCTGTAGCCTCGGATAAGCCAACTCCAGCGAGCCCTCCGCCGCGGCTACGGTCGCCGGCGACCACCCTCCGGTGGGGGCCGACGTGGCCAGTCATTAACCAGTGATAACCCCCCTAGCCTCTAACACAAGGCCCCACATGGGGTCAAAGCCTGGTTAGTCTCGGGTTTGACCGGGGATTAGCCCTGTGTCACTGACCGGTGGGCCCTGGCTGTCAGGTTTGACCTGACCAGGGCTGGTTGACCTGCTGACGCAGTGGTGATGCAGTAAATACTAATTCTGTATTATTATAAATCCAGAAAATGCCTAAAACTTCTAAAAATCATAGAAAATAATCTGTAAGTCCAATGAAAATAATTTATATATGAAAAATGATCAGAAAAATCCAAAGAATCTGATTATTGCATTTTCATGCTGGTTTGAGAAAGTTAACATCACCAAATAGGAAAAATGATGATTAGGGTAAATTTAATAAATAGTTTGGAGTTGGAATTTGATTCCTATTTGAATTCCACTTCAACTAACAAGACCAAAAATTAAGCTAGGAAAACTAGTACCTAAAAATGCCATCTTCATGCATGCTAAAACAAGTTATGCCTCAGCATCAGGTCGAATCAATTAAAAGGGTATCCGGAAAATACCTTGTTTGAAGTGATATTTGAATTCTAATTCAAATCCAGCTTCAACCTAAGAAATGGTAGCTATATTGGCCCTGCCACATTTCATTTCCATTTCTTGATCATGCAGCATAGTGTTGCATTTCCGTGAAGTAATTGTTGTTTCTTTCTTGTTTGTCGATACTGTTCCCTCTCGGTAGATGATGATTCCGATGATGTGATCGTTAACATTGATGAAGACTCATTGCTATCTTCAGACGTGTCAGGCAAGCAAACCCCCTTGAGCATACTGATAGAAATCCAGTCTTTCGCTCCTGCTCTCTTTTATTGCATTAGGACAAACACGATTCAACTGTTACATGTTCTCAGTAGTTGAACCCATTCCTTTGCATGACCTGATTTTGCCACAGTAAATAGTTGAAACCACTTAGCATCAGTAGCAACTGCTTGAGCCTTGTTGTGCTTACTCATCCATGTTTGTTTACAATGCCTGCTATGCTTAGAGTCGTGTCGGGTCTGATCCATCTGGATGATGAATCGGACTGGTGGTGTTCATGTCCTACACTATGAGAGTAAAAGTGTGAATCCGATTTGGTAAAGGTAGCGATGCGAGGCCATGTAGGAGTACATGGTGGGTTGTCTCATTGGGACCGTCCTTAAGAACTGAGTTTTGTGTATGTTATCCAAGACAAGATACTACCACACATTGGGATACTTAATTGACTCTCTTGGCTTATTAATCGCCTAAATCTTTGTCCAGGGATTGCAATTAGTTTCTGGTGTTTGTAGGAAAAGTGTTGGTGGCCGTGTTTAGCTCTGCCCGACGGGGTAGGCTTCTCTGCGGTAGATACACAGTGGCACGGTATACCGAGTAGCACCTGGATGGTGGGCTTGGGAACGCTGCGCACATCGTTTGGGGCCGTAGAGGAAACCTCATCCAAACTTCCTTGCGGGTTCAGTCTCAAATAGGCGATAAACCTGGACTAGGGTCTTGTGTGGTTAACGGTCGTGGCCGACACCCACGCCAGTGCTTCTGCTAGAAGGTTGTCGAGATGCATGACGTACACATGGTGATAAGTGGTGGGAGCATTTGTGAAGAAGTATACCCCTGCAGGGTAATTTAATCTATTCGAATAGCCGCGTCCTCGGATATGGACTACTTGGAAACATTACGTGGTACATAGACGATTTAAATGGATACTCTAAAACATGCAAGATAAGTGTGAGTGCTATGGAAGGCCTTCTCGTAGGGAGACGAGAGTGGATCCATAGTGGTGTATTGAGTTGGTGAATACATGGACTCGTGTGCGCTATCCCACCTCAAAGAAAGAACTTGTAGTCGTAGTACAGGTTAGCCAATAGTCAAAGCTGGCTTGCTGCAATCAAACCCCACAATCCTTTCGTTGAAACATGATGCATATGTAGATAGTTCTGATGTGAGACTTGCTGAGTACCTTTGTACTCACGGTTGCTTTATTTATGTTTTTAGAAAGTAGAATTTAGTCTCATTAAAGGTTTCTACGCGACATGTTCGATGTTGACCGAAATAGCTTGGGAATCCCACACAGAGGTCTGGCTCCTTTGGTAGGGTCGTAGTAGCTTTTCACGCTCTTCCAACCACTTTCAGTAGATGTCTGTACCCAGACATGTTGTGCTTCCGCTTGATGTTTGTATGACTTGAGTGACGGGTCACGAGACCCCTGTTTGTAATATCATACTATGTTGATACCTATGAGTCTTCAATAAAATCTTGAGTCATAGAGTTATGTTGTGATGCCATATTGTACCTACGCATATAGTGCATAATGTGTGTATCTTATGAAATGCATTATATGTGTGGGATTCGACACCTAGTTGTGTGCCTTTAGTAGTACTCTTTACGGGGAAATGCCTCTTTGTGCTTCCACCGAGCCTTGGTAGCTTGCTACTGCTCCGGACACATTGATTAACCGGCATGTATCCTTCTTTGCTGTTGTGTCTGTCCCTTCGGCGAAATGTCACGCGGTGTAATGGAGTCCTTGTAGCTTGCTACGACTCGTCTACACACGCTGATGAACGACACCTGCTTTGCTGGGTTATGTATGCCTGTCCCTGTATGGACATACCACTTGGGTTTATAACTAGCCATGTCGACCCGTGTTCTTGTCGTTTGAATGCTAGCGACACATTCATATACGTGAGCCAAAACACGCAAACGGTCCCGACCAAGGTAAGGTGGCAGCCGTGGAGTTTACCGTGCGTGAGGCCGCAAAGTGATGTGATGTGTTACAGGCTGGGTTCTTATGATTCAGGATCGGGGTCCCGACAGCTTTGGTATCAGAGCTTGACTGTCTGTAGGATAACCAAGCCAAACTGGTCAATGTTGAGTCTAGCAACTCTTTAGTTATATATGGCAATTGTTTGTGGAAGGGAACGTAAGGCTCTTTTTACTCCTTTCCTTGTGTCATTCTTATTCCGAGTCATCCTCTTCCTTATTCTATGGGGTCTAAAAATTAGGCTTTCTCATCTAATTATTAGGATGACGAGTTACTATGCTGGAGACTTATAGAAAATTTGTTGTCTTCCTGGATCAGTGTCTTCATAAGAATTCAATGGTTATATTGTCAGTTTCTTGCAGGTTGCCTCATATTTCATGCCTGTACAGCCGTTATGCTGTCCGAGTTTTCCAAAGTTCCCGAATAGTCTGATGCAGTTGCAAATTCCTTCCTCTTTTTCCATTGTCTTTTGGCCGTACAAAGCACACTAATTATTGTGTTGAGGTACTCTATTACCTCAACGTTTTGTTGAAGTATTAGGAAAACATGTAACTCCAAAAGCTACCCGATAGTCTAGATGTGTGCTATGTTTCCATTGTGATAGTTCTGGCCATCATTTTCGAAAACATCTTGTGATGTTAATTAGTTTGTAGGTAATCTACTTCTGAGTCTTTGAATCCAAGGATCATTCTGCTCATCTCTGTTGATAGTATTGCTAGTTCCTTTAGAATGATTAGTAACCTTGTTGTAGCTCCCAAGGTTCATGGTATATCATTTTTCCAACACCATGAATCATCTTTGGCAGAAGTTCTTCGTGAACTAAAGATCGTAACAAGAGTGCTCGTGATGAGTTCTCTACTCCGTATTGTGATTTTGCCAACTCCGCCCTTCTGCATGGGTTATCTGGAAGAATTATGTTGAACTCGTTCGACATGCTAATCCATGCATCCACAACTCAAGAAACCATGTGCTCTTGAGTTGGCCCTATCTAGTTGTATTCTGACCTTCATCCATGAGAGGATAGTCAAGAGTAGTTGTGCATTCGTGTCATCAATGTCTTTTATTCCTATGGTTTGTCAAGTTGCTCTATTCTCGAATGACTGGGAGAAGCAGACTCCAGTACCTCATCCATTTCTTGGATTGGGTCAAAGTAGTTGTATTCCGCAGATCGAAATGCTAACCCAACTTTTGTTCTGTTCTATCTGGGAGTAATACCCTTTTTTGTCAAGAGTGTCGTGAGAATTGCACCATCTCTTGTGAGCTCTTGATGTAGTGATACTTTTCGCTATCATTGTTCATTCCTTGGTTTTCGTGTTGGTTGTAACCGGAATATTGACAAGTGAACCATGATGTGTGAAATCAATACTTCTAGCAATGTTATTGCTTGGTAGCTAATGGACAATAATTTCACTCTTGTGGTGATGGTGATTGAATCGTCATCCTAAGATCGACCGTGCTACCTAGTCCCTGTTTCATGGTGCACCGTTTGATCAATGGGATAAGATTGTGTTAATCCTTCCCTCTTTGATCATGTCATCTTGACATGAAAAGCAAGATTGTTCCCGAGCTTAATAACATAACGGTGGTTTGTGATTTTCCGAATATCTTCTCGGAAGTACTACCAGGTTGTTTCCTGACTGTTATGATAGAGCTTGTGATCAAGTTGGTTTCCCTATAAGCCACCCTTCTCCAAGAATCCGTGTTGGATACCTCGAGCTAGTTGGTTAAGCTAAATAACAACTTGGAGAGTTGGAAGATAAAAGCTTCGCCTAAACTTAATTCATTTTAAAGGGATATCTTTCCTGTTGTGTGAGTCTTGAAGAAAGATGATATTGTCATCGGTTGATCCGTGTGATCAATTGTTGCATATATTATCTTGTCCAATTTTGATTTGAGTATGGGCTATTGTCAAATCAAACTCAGAACCAAAGATTTTCGTAACGGTGTCTTACTCATGGATTCCTTGAGCATACACCATTGTATTCTTTGATCTGACCAATGCTATTATCTTGCTCACATAGTTGTGGAAACCATTTATATGGGTATTTTGATGAATTGTTGTTGAGCCCATCAGCAACATTTTCATTGTTCCATGATTTATGTTGGACATTAAGCTAGTGCTGGAAACTTTGTAGACATTGTCTTCGTGTCTCAAGCACGAGGTATATGTTAGGTGTAAGAAGTGACTTCCTCTAATCCATGTGCAACTGATGCAAGTTGCCGCCGTGAATTCGAGAAAAGTTAATTTGTTTCCTTCGGAATCATCTCAAGTCAGTCATGCACATGCGAAGTATTCTATGGTATGAGAGATTAGCTACCTCCATTCCATATGTATTTCCTAGCACACCAAGCCACTGATTAATTTGTTCAAGGAAAAGAAGTTAAGTGCCATTCCTGAAGGTACCAGACGGACTTGCACATGGCTTCATTATCCGCAATGATGGTTCCCAAACCAGAACTCGGTAGTGTTTTGTTGTAAGACTTTTTCATGTGCTCATCATTGTCTTGGGCAGTGTGTTCACATGTGTCTTGCAATCCAGCTCATGTTTTGGAGTTGTCTTCCATAGTTCATTTCCTGAGAATCTCGCAACGTTATCTTGTCGATTTGTGTTGCAAACTTGCTCTTCAGACATGCTGAGTCTGAAACATCATGTCACAAACAAAATCTGAATCTCAGGCAGATATGATGGTTGTAACACTTCCCAAGGATTATACTATTGGTCTCTTTATGTAACCGGTAAAGTGATGTCGTGGCTAACACACCTAACCGGAAGACTAAAGATTATAATATCTTGCATCAGCAACTTTAGTCATCTTTCCGTGAGGTTTTTGTATGACTTGTTTTATAAGTTGTTCCTCATGGATTTCCTTTGATGCCCCTAAGTCCGACCTATATTTGATGTGCTAGATATCAAGCATGACCTATAATTGGGTTGTGCTAGTACATCAAGGAGAACATTAGAAGCGGAGTGCTAAATGTCTCTCGGTCGATTAACCAGATTTTGTTTCCTTGGCATAACAAAGGTGAAATCTGAGCAAGTGTTGTCTTCCTTTGCATGTGCATCCTCCATCACTATTCATCATGGTAGTATGTTGTGTCACCAGGATCCTTGGCATGGATATTGGTAAAACTTTGATGAATATGGAAATGCTCTAGTTCTTGAGAGCACGCTCAGACACTAGGTTATATCCACGGTAGTAATTGGAATGTGCTTTCCGTTCGCCGAGTTATTCTATAACCCTATTTTCTTTCCAACCTGAGTATGCCATTCTTTCAAATTCCTTCAAACAATCATTTGTGAATTGCCTTACTCTGGTATGAAGAGTTTCAATGATCTTAGGATCAAAAGTAATTCTTTTTGCCAATTAAGGGAATAAGTCTGCGAGTCACCCTCCTACGGTGCCCCGTTATGGTATGAAGGGTAGCTTAATCCTCGCTACTTTGAACCCTCGTCTCCATCTAATTTAAGCGTGGGATTATTGCCTACCAATTGAATCTTTGTCATATGCTTCACTTCCTCGTTTCTGTCATGAGTGTTGTGTTTCATCTCAAGGGACGTCTCTATGTCTCATTCCACGAGTTGATCATGAGTTGCCCGGTCTTCGAGAAGATCGAATCTTGTAGAGTATATATGTTCCTTTGTTGTCATGTTAGATGAAGACCTCGAAGACAAAGATGCCAAGTTCAACCAGATGCAATGAATCGACACCTTCATGAAGGGCAATTGGATTGTGAAGATTGCGATAGTTTAGTGCCCCTCTTCCTCTCCCCGACTACGCCTGAATCTCGGGACGAGATTCTTGTTTAGTGGGGGTGTGTTGTCACAGCCCAAGTTTACCTTGCTTGCCATTGCATTTCATGTATGCATTCAAATTGCATTGAATCCGAAAATGGGAAGTGATCAAGCCCAAATGAGTTGAAATTTGACAAAAAGGCAATAAAATATTACCTTAAAAGGAACGAGGAAAATGTCCCAAATATTTGGGAAAATAGTGACACGGAATAAATTTGTCAAACCAAAATTTTAAGTCACACGAACATTTTGAAAAGGATTTTTTGATTTGATCAAGTAACTGTTTGGAATGGAGTTATTTTGTTTTCTTCTAAAATAAAAGATCAAAAATGTTGAAACTATTTTGTGGCATTGATTATTTTTATCTCTGTCACATAACTCTAATTTAGGGTTTTATAAAATATTTAAACATTTTGTATTAAACCGAAATCTAAATGCCAGAAAGAAATAAAAACAGAAAAAGGAAAAACACATAGAAAGAATCTATCCTACGCTCACCTGCTGGCCCAGCCCACCAGGGGCACAGGCGTCTTCTTCCTCCTACCAAAAGGCGGAGGAGAATCTCGCCACGGCGAACGGCCGAGGCCTCCACGCCGGCAGCTGCCTGCTTGCCTCATCACCCCTTCCATCTTCCTTATCCTCGTGCCACCCAGACCACCTCGAGCTTATCCCCCTCCCTGGTCTCTCCCCATCTCTCTGTCTCTCCCTCTCCCCTATCGCCATTGACACCGTAGCTAGCTCACCGTCAATGACGCCCCATCGGCCACAGAAGCGCCTCCCCGAGCTGCCCATCCTCTCCGCCATGACGTGCCGCACCTTCCAGTCATCGGAATAAAGCCAAAGCCCCTGCATCACCCTCACCACCGCTGCTTCCTCCTCTGACCACTGGGATTCGCCATCGTCGATCTACTGCCACCGGGTCTCTCCGACCCCCCTGATGCCAGAAATGGATCCCTTGTGAGCCCCTGATGTTTCCCCCCCCTCTCTCTCACTCGAAAACCCCCTCCAGAGCACATCCTCATCGAGCCCGACTTCTGGCCGCCGCGCACGCTCGTCGCCAGGCTGTCAGGTTTGTCCTGACCAGGGCTGGTTGACCTGCTGACGCAATGATGACGCAGTGCTGACGCACTAAATACTAATTATGTATTATTATAAATCCAGAAAATGCCTAAAACTTCTAAAAATCATAGAAAACAATCTGTAAGTCCAATGAAAATAATTTATATATGAAAAATGATCAGAAAAATCCAAAGAATATGATTATGGAATTTTCATGCTGGTTTGAGAAAGTTTAACATCACCAAATAGGCAAAATGATGATTAGGGTAAATTTAATAAATAGTTTGGAGTTGGAATTTGATTCCTATTTGAATTCCACTTCAACTAACAAGACCAAACATCAAGCTAGGAAAACCAGTTCCTCAAAATGCCATATTCATGCATGCTAAAACAAGTTATGCATGAGCTTCAGGTCGAATCAATTAAAAGGGTATCTGGAAAATACCTTGTTTGAAGTGAAATTTCAATTCTAATTCAAATCCAGCTTCAACCTAAAATATGGTAGCTATATTGGACCTGCCACATTTCATTTCCATTTCTTGATCATGCATCATAGTGTTGCATTTCTGTGAAGTAATTCTTGTTCCTTTCTTGTTTGCCAGTACTGTTCCCTCTCGGTAGATGATGATTCCGACGATGTGATCGTTAACATTGATGAAGACTCATTGCTATCTTCAGACGTGTCAGGCAAGCAAACCCCCATGAGCATACTGATATAAACCCACTCTTTCGCTCCTGCTCTCTTTTATTGCATTAGGACAAACACGATTCAACTGTTACATGTTCTCGGTAGTTGAACCCATTCCTTTGCATGACCTGATTTTGCCATAGTAAATAGTTGAAACCACTTAGCATCAGTAGCAACTGCTTGAGCCTTGTTGTGCTTACTTATCCATGCTTGATTACAATGCCTGCTATGCTTAGAGTCGTGTCGGGTCTGATCCATCTGGATGATGAATCAGGATGGTGGTGTTCATGTCCGATACTGAGAGAGTAAAAGTGTGAATCCGATTTGGTAAAGGTAGCGATGAGAGGCCATGTAGGAGTACATGGTGGGTTGTCTCATTGGGACCGTCCTTCAGAACTGAGTTCTGTGTATGTTATCCAAGACAAGATACTACCACACATTGGGATACTTAATTGACCCTCTTGGCTTATTAATCGCCTAGATCTCTGTCCAGGAGTTGCAATTAGTTCCTGGTGTTTGTAGGAAAAGTGTTGGTGGCCGTGTTTAGCTCTGCCCGACGGGGTAGGCTTCTCTGTCGTAGATACACAGTGGCACGGTGTACCAAGTGGCACCCGGATGGTGGGCTTGGGAACCCTGCGCACATTGTTTGGAGCCGTAGAGGAAACCTCGGCAGGACTTCCTTGCGGGTTGAGTCTCAAATATGCGATAAACCTGGACTAGGGTCTTGTGTGGTTAACGGTCGTGGCCGACACCCACGCCAATGCTTCCGCTTGAAGGTTGTCGAGATGCATGACGTGCACATGGTTTATAAGTGGTGGGAGGGTGTGTGAAGAAGTATACCCCTGCAGGGTGATTTAATCTGTTCGAATAGCCGCGTCCTCGGATATGGACTACTTGGAAACATTACGTGGTACATAGACGCTTTAAATGGACACTCTAAAACATGCAAGATAAGTGTGAGTGCTATGGAAGGCCTTCTCGTAGGGAGACGAGAGTTGATCCATAGTGGTGTATTGAATTGGTGAATATGTGTACTCGTGTGCGCTATCCCACCTCAAAGAAAGAACTTGTAGTCGTAGTACAGGTTAGCCAATAGTCAAAGCTGGCTTGCTGCAATCTAACCCCACAATCCTTTCATTGAAATATGATGCATATGTAGATAGTTCTGATGTAAGACTTGCTGAGTACCTTTGTACTCACGGTTGCTTTATTTATGTTGTTGCAGAGAAGAATTTAGTCTCATTATAGGTTTCTACGCGTAGTGTTCGATGTTGATCGGAATAGCTTGGGAATCCCAGACAGTGGTCTAGGTCCTTTGGTAGGGTCGTAGTAGCTTTTCAGGCTCTGCCAACCACTTTTAGTAGATGTATGTACCCAGACATGTTGTGCTTCCACTTGATGTTTGTATGACTTGAGTGACGGGTCACGAGACCCCTGTTTGTAATATCATACTATGTTGATTCCTATGAGTCTTTAATAAAATCTTGAGTCATAGAGTTATGTTGTGATGCCATGTTGTATCTACGCATATAGTGCATAATGTGTGTATGTTATGAAATGCATTATATGTGTGGGATTTGACACCTAGTTGTGTGCCTTTAGTAGTACTCTTTACGGGGAAATGCCTCTTTGTGCTTCCACCGAGCCTTGGTAGCTTGCTACTCCTCTGGACACATTGATTGACTGGCATGTATCCTTCTTTGCTGCTGTGTCTGTCCCTTCGGGGAAATGTCACGCGGTGTAATGGAGTCCTTGTAGCTTGCTACGACTCGTCTACACACGTTGATAACTGAAACCTCCTTTGCTGGGTTATGTATGTCTGTCCCTGTACGGACGTACCACTTGGGTTTATAACTAGCCATGTCGACCCGGGTTCTTTTCATTTGAATGCTAGCGACACATTCCTATACGTGAGCCAAAAGACGCAAACGGTCCCGGCCAAGGTAAGGTGGAAGCCGTGGAGTTTACCATGCGTGAGGCCGCAAAGTGATGTGATGTGTTACAGGCTGGGTTGTTATGATTCACGATCGGGGTCCCGACAGCCCAACTCCCTCCTCCTCCTGGCCGTCTTCGCCTTTTATTGTGAGGCATTCGTGGGCGTGAGGCCCTCGGTGGCCCTTTTTTGTCACTTCTTCAGCTTGCAGTTCACCGCCCAAAGCCAGCGCACCACATGCGCCTCCTTTGTCGATGTTGCGGGCGCGGGCACCCGCCTGAAGGTCGAGGGCTACTGGAACCACTGGGTCTTCATGAAAATGCGCCAGGAGAGCTTGCTCCGGGCGCCCCCCTTAAGCCCACCCGAGCAAACCCCCAAGTGGAGCCACAACAAACCCGAGGGCGGGACCCGTCCTGGAGCGCATTGCCTCCCTCACGAAGGCCCGGCTGACGGGGGTGATGATTATCTCGGAGTTCTTGGGGCACCGCATCGCGCCACTTCAGGTGCACTCGCGCCCCTTGTGGGAGTTCGTCGCTGGTGTAGACCTGATGTGCATGCACGTGAACGTCTGATGTATGACGAGCTGGATGGAGCCTTGGGGGCTATGTTGGGTTTTTGTCGTGTGGACCTCCCGCGGGCCACGCCGCCACTGTATTCCTGCGATGACATGGAGAGAATGGTCACGGAGATGCCCGCCTTCAACGAATGGGGGCTCATCGGTCTGCACAAAGGCTTCCCCATTACAGTCTCATCCTCGGGTGAAGATGCTAGTGACGAGGACTCGGAGGCGACGAAAGAGGAGGAAGACATCGGCCGGATTCCACCGCCCAACCACCATACGTCCCTACACGATCTTGGGGACGACTCCGCCATGGGTGAGTGGCGGCAGGCGATCTCTCATGAGGCCGTAGCCTTAGGAGACGGAGCGGTGAAGGGCCCGCAATGGCCAAAACAGTGGGGGCGGTAGCCACCGACAATGGTGCTTCACCTCCCTCGGCGATGACTGTACCTCCCCGGGGGGCCCTCAGGTCCCCAGGGAGGAGGGAGGCTGGGAGGAGCTCATTGGGAACCCCGTCGAGTGCCCCTATGGTGGCGGCGGGCTGGCGCGCAAGGGTGGTGAGGACACGTCGCCCGCCGTCAATAAGAAGTGGAAGTGGAACGTCGGGGAGGATTAAGTACCTTAGCTCATCCTTATGCTATTCATCCATAATTATTTTCCTTAGGCCATCTCTCATTCGGTGCAGGCTCCCTAGCGACAGCGAGGAAAAGAAGAAGAAGGCCATTGCTATGGCGAAGGTGACACAGGTCTTGAGGGCGCCTTCATCCCTCGGAAGGGGCATCGGCAGGCGCGGAGGTAGCCCGCGCAAGTCGAGCACCCTGCTCGGGCGTGCAAGAGCCGCTGCATCTCCTAGCGTCTCCCCACGTGGCGGGGAGACGCGATCGTTGGGGCCACGACAGCCTTGCCACCGACGCCACTCGCCTAGGCCGCGGTAGTCCAGCCCCCGATGCCGACTGTCGGGGCCATGGCCACCACCAGGGCCCTGGAAGGAGTGGTTATGGACCTCATGAATGCATTGCGAACGGTCGAAGCTAGGGAGGACCCAGAGCCCCCGACGCCCCAAGCAGAGGGCGTCGAGGCCGCTCTGTGTTGGAATTATGCCCTAGAGGCAATAATAAATATAGTTATTATTATAATTCCTGTATCAAGATAATCGTTTATTATCCATGCTGTAATTGTATTGAATGAAGACTCATTTACATGTGTGGATACATAGACAAAACACTGTCCCTAGCAAGCCTCTAGTTGGCTAGCCAGTTGATCAAAGATAGTCAATGTCTTCTGATTATGAACAAGGTGTTGTTGCTTGATAACTGGATCACGTCATTAGGAGAATCACGTGATGGACTAGACCCAAACTAATAGACGTAGCATGTTGATCGTGTCATTTTGTTGCTACTGTTTTCTGCGTGTCAAGTATTTGTTCCTATGACCATGAGATCATATAACTCACTAACACCGGAGGAATACTTTGTGTGTATCAAACCTCACAACGTAACAGGGTGACTATAAAGATGCTCTACATGTATCTCCAAAGGTGTTCATTGAGTTAGTATGGATCGAGACTGGGATTTGTCACTCCGTGTGACGGAGAGGTATCTCGGGGCCCACTCGGTAATACAACATCACACACAAGTCTTGCAAGCAATGTGACTTAGTGTAAGTTGCAGGATCTTGTATTACGGAACGAGTAAAGAGACTTGCCGGTAAACGAGATTGAAATAGGTATACGGATACTGACGATCGAATCTCGGACAAGTAACATACGGAAGGACAAAGGGAATGACATACGGGATTATATGAATCCTTGGCACAGAGGTTCAAGCGATAAGATCTTCGTAGAATATGTAGGATCCAATATGGGCATCCAGGTCCCGCTATTGGGTATTGACCGAGGAGTTTCTCGGGTCATGTCTACATAGTTCTCGAGCCCGCAGGGTCTGCACACTTAAGGTTCGACGTTGTTTTATGCGTATTTGAGTTATATGGTTGGTTACCGAATGTTGTTCAGAGTCCCGGATGAGATCACGGACGTCACGAGGGTTTCCGGAATGGTCCGAAAACGAAGATTGATATATAGGATGACCTCATTTGATTACCGGAAGGTTTTCGAAGTTACCGGGAATGTACCGGGAATGACGAATGGGTTCCGGGAGTTCACCGGGGGGGGGGGGGCAACCCACCCCGAGGAAGCCCATAGGCATTGGGGTTGGCGCACCAGCACTTAGTGGGCTGGTGGGACAGCCCAAAAGAGCCCTATGTGCCATAGGAAGAAAAATCAAAGAGAAAAGAAAAAAAAGAGGAGGTGGAAAAAAGGGGAGGGCTGCCCCCCTTCGCTCGGCCGAAGCCCTTAGGGGTCCTTGGACCCCAAGGCAAGGCTCCCCCTCTTCCCCCTATATATACGGAGATTTTAGGGCTGATTTGAGACAACTTTGCCACGGCAGCCCGAACACATATCTCCACGGTTTTACCTCTAGATCGCGTTTCTGCGGAGCTCGGGCGAAGCCCTGCTGAGACGAGATCATCACCAACCTCCGGAGCGCCGTCACACTGCCGGAGAACTCTTCTACCTCTCCGTCTCTCTTGCAGGATCAAGAAGGCCGAGATCATCGTCGAGCTGTACGTGTGCTGAACGCGGAGGTGCCGTCCGTTCGGCACTAGATCGTGCGACTGATCGCGGGACGGTTCGCGGGGCGGATCGAGGGACGTGAGGACGTTCCACTACATCAACCGCGTTTACTAACGCTTCTGCTGTATGGTCTACAAGGGTATGTAGATCACACATCCCCTCTCGTAGATGGACATCACCATGATAGGTCTTCGTGCACGTAGGAAATTTTTTGTTTCCCATGCGACGTTCCCAGTAGTGGCATCATGAGCTAGGTTCATGCGTAGATGTCTTCTCGAGTAGAAACAAAAGCTTTTGTGGGCGGTGATGTGCGTTTTGCTGCCCTCCTTAGTCTTTTCTTGATTCCGCGGTATTGTTGGATCGAAGCGGCTCGGACCGACATTACTCGTACGCTTACGAGAGACTGGTTTCATCGCTACGAGTAACTCCGTTGCTCAAAGATGACTGGCGGGTGTCAGTTTCTCCAACTTTAGTTGAATCGGATTTGACCAAGGAGGTCCTTGGATGAGGTTAAATAGCAACTCATATATCTCCGTTGTGGTGTTTGCGTTAGTAAGATGCGATCCTACTAGATACCCATGGTCACCACGTAAAACATGCAACAACAAAATTAGAGGACGTCTAACTTGTTTTTGCAGGGTATGCTTGTGATGTGATATGGCCAATGATGTGATGTCATATATTGGATGTATGATATGATCATGTTTTAATAGATAATATCGACTTGCACGTCGATGGTACGGCAACCGGCAGGAGCCATAGGGTTGTCTTTATACTAATGTTTGTGCTTGCAGATGTGTTTACTATTTTGCTAGGATGTAGCTTTAGTAGTAATAGCATGAGTAGCACAACAACCCTGATGGGGACACGTTGATGGAGATCATGGTGTGCCGCCGGTGACAAGAAGATCGTGCCGGTGCTTTGGTGATGGAGATCAAGGAGCACGTGATGATGGCCATATCATGTCACTTATGAATTGCATGTGATGTTAATCCTTTTATGCACCTTATTTTGCTTAGAACGACGGTAGCATTATGAGGTGATCTCTCACTAAAATTTCAAGACGAAATTGTGTTCTCCCCGACTGTGCAACGTTGCTACAGTTCGTCGTTTCGAGACACCACGTGATGATCGGGTGTGATAGACTCAACGTTCACATACAACGGGTGCAAAACAGTTGCGCACGCGGAACACTCGGGTTAAGCTTGACGAGCCTAGCATGTGCAGACATGGCCTCGGAACACATGAGACCAAAAGGTCGATCATGAATCATATAGATGATATGATTAGCATGGGGATGCTTACCACTGAAACTATGCTCAACTCACGTGATGATCATACTTGAGCTAGTGTAAGTGGATCATGAACCACTCAAATGACTAGAGAGATGTACTTTTTGAGTGGGAGTTTAGCGAATAATTTTATTAAGTTAAACTCTAATTATCTTGAACATAGTCTAAGTCCACTTTGAATATATTTGTGTTGTAGATCATGGCTCACGCGACAGTCACCCTGAATTTTAATACGTTCCTAGAGAAAGCTAAGTTGAAAGATGATGGAAGCAACTTTGTGGACTGGGCTCGTAATCTTAAGCTAATCTTACAAGCTAGGAAGAAGGATTATGTCCTTAATGCTGCGCTAGGAGATGAACCACCCGCTACGGCTGATCAGGATGTTAAGAATGCTTGGTTAGCACGTAAGGAGGACTACTCAGTAGTTCAATGTGGAGTCTTGTATGGCTTAGAACCGGGACTTCAACGTCGCTTTGAGCGTCATGGAGCATTTGAGATGTTCCAAGAGTTGAAGTTTATCTTTCAGAAGAACGCCCGGATCGAGAGATATGAGACCTCCGATAAATTCTATGCTTGCAAGATGGAGGAGAACTCGTCTGTCAGTGAACATGTGCTCAAAATGTGTGGGTACTCAAACCGTCTAGCTGAGCTGGGGATTGAACTCCCGCAAGAGGCTATCACTGACAGAATCCTTCAATCACTGCTGCCAAGCTATAAAGGCTTTGTGTTGAACTACAACATGCAAGGGATGAACAAGTCTCCCGGCGAGTTGTTTGCGATGCCGAAAGTCGCAGAGTCTGAACTCCGTAAAGAGCATCAAGTGTTGATGGTGAATAAGACCACTAGTTTCAAGAGAAACGGCAAAGGCAAGAAGGGTAATTCAAAGAAGAGCGGCAAGCCTGTTGCCAATCCGACGAAGAAACCCAAAGCTGGACCTAAGCCTGAAACAGAGTGTTACTATTGCAAGGGTATGGGTCACTGGAAGCGCAATTGCCCCAAGTATCTGGCTGATAAGAAGGCGGCCAAAGAAAAATCAGGTATATTTGATATACATGTTATTGATGTGTACTTAACCGGCTCTCGTAGTAGTGCCTGGGTATTCGATACCGGTTCTGTTGCTCATATTTGCAACTCGAAACAGGAACTGCGGAATAGACGAAGGCTGGTGAAAGATGAAGTGACGATGCGCGTAGGAAATGGTTCCAAGGTTGATGCAATCGCCGTCGGCACAGTTTCACTTCAGTTACCATCAGGATTAGTTATGAACTTGAATCATTGTTATTTAGTGCCTGCGTTGAGCATGAACATTATATCTGGATCTTGTTTATTGCGAGACGGATACTCTTTTAAGTTAGAGAATAATGGTTGTTCTATTTCTATGAGTAACATCTTTTATGGTCATGCACCCAATGTGAGAGGATTGTTCATATTGAATCTTGATTGTGATACACACATACATAACATTGAGACCAAAAGAGTTAGAGTTAACAATGATAGCGCCATATTTTTGTGGCACTGCCGCTTAGGTCATATTGGTGTAAAGCGCATGAAGAAACTCCATGCCGATGGACTTTTGGAGTCACTTGACTTTGATTCACTTGACACGTGCGAACCATGCCTCATGGGCAATATGACTAAAACTCCATTCTCCGGAACAATGGAACGTGCAAGTGACTTGTTGGAAATCATACATACCGATGTGTGTGGTCCGATGAGCGTAGGGGCACGCGGCGAATATCGTTATTTTCTCACCTTCACTGACGATTTGAGTAGATATGGTTATGTCTACTTAATGAAGCACAAGTCTGAAACATTTGAAAAGTTCAAGCAATTTCAGAATGCAGTTGAAAATCATCGTAACAAGAAGATCAAGTTCCTACGGTCTGATCGTGGGGGTGAATATCTGAGTTTCGAGTTTGGTGCTCACTTAAGACAATGTGGAATTGTTTCACAGTTGACACCGCCTGGAACACCACAGCGTAATGGTGTGTCCGAACGTCGTAATCAGACTTTATTAGAGATGGTGCGATCTATGATGTCTCTTACCGATTTGTCGTTATCGTTTTGGGGCTATGCATTAGAAACAACTGCATTCACTTTAAATAGGGCACCATCAAAATCCGTTGAGACGACACCATACGAACTGTGGTATGGCAAAAGGCCAAAGTTGTCGTTTCTTAAAGTTTGGGGATGTGATGCTTATGTCAAATAGCTTCAGCCTGAAAAGCTGGAACCCAAAGCGGAAAAGTGCATCTTCATAGGTTACCCAAAAGAGACAGTTGGGTACACCTTCTATCTCAAATCTGAGGGCAAAGTGTTTGTTGCTAAAAACAGAGCTTTTCTCGAGAAGGAGTTTCTCTCGAGAGAATTGAGTGTGAGGAAGATAGAACTTGACGAGGTTGTCGAACCTCTCATCCCTCTGGATGGTGGCGCAGGGCAAGGGGAAACCTTTGTCGTTGCGACGCCCGTTGAGGAGGAAGTTAATGATGATGATCATGAAACTCCGGTTCAAGTTTCTGTCGAACCACGCAGGTCGACGAGACCACGTGCTGCTCCAGAGTGGTACGGTAATCCCGTCTTATCAATCATGTTGTTGGACAACGATGAACCTGCAAATTATGAAGAAGCAATGGTGGGCCCAGATTCCAACAAATGGCTAGAAGCCATGAAGTCCGAGATAGGATCCATGTATGAGAACAAAGTGTGGACTTTGGAAGTACTGCCTGAGGGCCGCAAGGCTATTCAGAACAAATGGATCTTTAATAGGAAGACGGACGCTGACGGCAATGTGACCGTTTATAAAGCTTGACTTGTGGCAAAGGGTTTTTCACAAGTTCAAGGAGTTGACTACGATGAGACATTCTCACCCGTAGCGATGCTTAAGTCCGTCAGAATCATGTTAGCAATAGCTGCATTTTTCGATTATGAAATCTGGCAGATGGATGTCCAAACGGCGTTCCTTAACAGTTTCCTTAAGGAAGAGTTGTATATGATGCAACCCGAGGGTTTTGTCGATCCTAAGAATGCTAACAAGGTGTGCAAGCTCCAACGATCCATTTATGGACTGGTGCAAGCATCTCGGAGTTGGAACAAACGCTTTGATGAGGTGATCAAAGCATTTGGGTTTATACAAGTGGTTGGAGAATCTTGTATTTACAAGAAAGTGAGTGGGAGCTCTGTGGCGTTTCTAATATTATATGTGGATGACATATTGCTGATTGGAAACAACGTAGAGTTTTTGGAGAGCAGAAAGGATTACTTGAATAAAAGTTTCTCTATGAAGGACCTAGGAGAAGTTTCTTACATTCTAGGCGTTAAGATCTACAGGGATAGATCAAAACACCTAATAGGACTTTCACAAAGCACATAACTTGATAAAGTTTTGAAGAGGTTCAAAATGGAACAGTCCAAGAAAGGGTTCTTGCCAGTTTTACAAGGTACGAGATTGAGTAAGACTCAGTGCCCAGCAACTGATGAGGATAGAGAGCATATGCGCACCGTCCCCTATGCTTCAGCCATAGGTTCTATCATGTATGCAATGCTGTGCACTAGACCGGACGTAAGCCTGGCCATAAGTATGGCAGGTAGGTTCCAGAGTAATCCAGGAGTGGATCACTGGACGGCGGTCAAGAATATCCTGAATTACCTGAAAAGGACTAAGGAGACGTTTCTCGTGTATGGAGGTGACGAAGAGATCGCCGTAAAAGGTTACGTCGATGCAAGCTTTGACACAGATCCGGACGACTCTAAGTCGCAAACCGGATACGTATTTATTCTTAATGGGGGTGCGGTAAGCTGGTGCAGTTCCAAGCAAAGCGTCGTAGCAGATTCTACATGTGAAGCGGAGTACATGGCTGCCTCAGAGGCGGCTAAGGAGGGTGTCTGGATGAAGCAATTCATGACGGATCTTGGAGTGGTGCCAAGCGTACTGAATCCAATAACCTTGTTCTGTGACAACACGGGTGCCATTGCCTTAGCAAAGGAACCACGGTTTCACAAGAAGTCCAGACACAACGACGCTTCAACATCATCCGCGACTACGTCGAAGGGGAGGACGTAAATATATGCAAAGTGCACACGGATCTGAATGTAGCAGACCCGCTGACTAAACCTCTTCCACGGGCAAAGCATGATCAACACCAGAACTGTATGGGTGTTAGATTTATTACAATGTAATTCGCATGATGATGTGAGGGCTAGATTATTGACTCTAGTGCAAGTGGGAGACTGTTGGAATTATGCCCTAGAGGCAATAATAAATATAGTTATTATTATAATTCCTGTATCAAGATAATCATTTATTATCCATGCTATAATTGTATTGAATGAAGACTCATTTACATCTGTGGATACATAGACAAAACACTGTCCCTAGCAAGCCTCTAGTTGGCTAGCCAGTTGATCAAAGATAGTCAGTGTCTTCTGATTATGAACAAGGTGTTGTTGCTTGATAACTGGATCACGTCATTAGGAGAATCACGTGATGGACTAGACCCAAACTAATAGACGTAGCATGTTGATCGTGTCATTTTGTTGCTACTGTTTTCTGCGTGTCAAGTATTTGTTCCTATGACCATGAGATCATATAACTCACTAACACCGGAGGAATACTTTGTGTGTATCAAACATCAAAACGTAACTGGGTGACTATAAAGATGCTCTACAGGTATCTCCAAAGGTGTTCGTTGAGTTAGTATGGATGAAGACTGGGATTTGTCACTCCGTGTGACGGAGAGGTATCTCGGGGCCCACTCGGTAATACAACATCACACACAAGCCTTGCAAGCAATGTGACTTAGTGTAAGTTGCGGGATCTTGTATTACGGAACGAGTAAAGAGACTTCCCGGTAAACGAGATTGAAATAGGTATACGGATACTGACGATCGAATCTCGGGCAAGTAACATACCGAAGGACAAAGGGAATGACATACGGGATTATATGAATCCTTGGCACTGAGGTTCAAACGATAAGATCTTCGTAGAATATGTAGGATCCAATATGAGCATCCAGGTCCCGCTATTGGGTATTGACCGAGGAGTCTCTCGGGTCATGTCTACATAGTTCTCGAGCCCGCAGGGTCTGCACACTTAATGTTCGACGTTGTTTTATGCGTATTTGAGTTATATGGTTGGTTACCGAATGTTGTTCGTAGTCCCGGATGAGATCACGGACGTCACGAGGTTTTCTGGAATGGTCCGGAAACGAAGATTGATATATAGGATGACCTCATTTGATTACCGGGAATGTACCGGGAATGACGAATGGGTTCTGGGAGTTCACCGGGGGGGGGGGGGGCAACCCACCCCGGGGAAGCCCATAGGCATTGGGGTTGGCGCACCAGCCCTTAGTGGGCTGGTGGGACAGCCCAAAAGAGCCCTATGCGCCATAGGAAGAAAAATCAAAGAAAAAAAAGAGGAGGTGGAAAAAAGGGGAGGGCTGCCCCCCTTGGCTCGGCCGAAGCCCTTAGGGGTCCTTGGACCCCAAGGCAAGGCTCCCCCTCTTCCCCCTATATATACAGAGGTTTTAGGGCTGATTTGAGACAACTTTGCCACGGCAGCCCGACCACATATCTCCACGGTTTTACCTCTAGATCGCGTTTCTAAGGAGCTCGGGTGGAGCCCTGCTGAGACGAGTTCATCACCAACCTCCGAAGCGCCGTCACGCTGCCGGAGAACTCTTCTACCTCTCCGTCTCTCTTGCAGGATCAAGAAGGCCGAGATCATCGTCGAGCTGTACGTGTGCTGAACGCGGAGGTGCCGTCCGTTCGGCACTAGATCGTGGGACTGATCGCGGGACGGTTCGCGGGGCGGATCGAGGGACGTGAGGACGTTCCACTACATCAACCGCGTTTACTAACGCTTCTGCTGTACGGTCTACAAGGGTACGTAGATCACACATCCCATCTCGTAGATGGACATCACCATGATAGGTCTTCGTGCGCGTAGGAAAATTTTTGTTTCCCATGCGACGTTCCCAACACTCTGGTTGCGGCAGCCGGAAGCGCCATGGCGACGACACCTCTAGAGGCCCTCACTCTGATGGGCCAAGACATGTTGCCCCGGCATGGGGCTTTGACCGACACGCTGAGCCTACTCCCCCGGCTCAAGATGGACTTTCGAGATGGCAAGGCGTGTCTAGCCGTGGAGCGCGTGAGCTTGGCCGCCGGGTGGTGCCAAATTAATGCCTTTACCAAGGAGCTCCGAGGCGAGGCTAAGGCCGTCCGTGCAGAGGGCCGAAAGGAGGCCGCCGAGGCCAAGGCCGCCTGTGCGAGCGCCCTCGCCGAGAATAAAGCGCTCGCCAAGTTCCTTGGGACGTCGGCTAGGCCAAGTTTTCCTTCAAGCTCGTGAAGGATCTCAAGGGCGCGGCCAAGAAGGTCGATGGCATCCTGGAGGAGGAGTGTCGCGACCTTTTCTCCATGGTCACGATCCGCGTCTTCAGCCACCTCCTCTTTTGCGATCCCCACTTTGAGTTCGAAGGGGTGATGGGACATGTGCCCGAGGAGTCCCGCGGCAACTTGGCGACCGCTGCTACGGCAACAAAAGTCCTTCCCCGACAACGTGAAGAATTCTTCTTGCTACTTCTCTTGCTTGCGTCGGTTTTTCCCTTGAAGAGGAAAGGCTGATGCAGCACAGGAGCAGTAAGTATTTCCCTCAGTTTGAGAACCAAGGTATTAATCCAGTAGGAGAATCTTGTCAAGTCCAGATTACCTGCCCAAACACAAAAGATCTTGCACCCAACGCTATTAAGGGGTTGTCAATCCCTTCAAGATTGATTGCAAAGTGAGATCTGAAGGCGGAAAGTGCAACGAAGTAAAAAGTGTAAGGCTGAAAATATGGTGAGGAGTAGACCCGGGGACCGTACTGTTCACTAGAGGCTTCTCTCAAAATAGCAAATATCACGGTGGGTGAACAAATTACTGTCGAGCAATTGATAGAACCACGCAAAGTCATGACGATATCTAAGGCAATGATCATACATATAGGCATCACGTCCGAGACAAGTAGACCGATCCTTTCTGCATCTACTACTATTACTCCACACATCGACCGCTGTCCAGCATGCATCTAGTGTATTGAGTTCATGAGGAACAGAGTAACGCATTAAGCAAGATGACATGATGTAGAGGGATAATCTCAAACCAATGATGAAACCCCCATCTTTTTACCCTTGATGGCAACAACACGATGCGTGCCTCGCTACCCCTTCTATCACTGGGTGAGGTCACCGCACGGTATGAACCCAAAACCAATCACTTCTCCCATTGTAAGAATCATAGATCTAGTTGGCCAGACAAAACCCACAAGTCGAAGAGAATTACAAGGATATGAAATCATGCATAAGAGAGATCAGAAGAAACTCAAATAAGATTCATAGATAATCGGACCATAAATCCACAATTCATCGGATCTCGACAAACATACCGCAAAAGAAGATTACATCGGATAGATCTCCATGAAGATCATGGAGAACTTTGTATTGAAGATCCAAGAGAGAGAAGAATCCATCTAGATACTAGCTATGGACCCGTAGGTCTATGGTGAACTACTCACGCATCATCGGAGAGGTCATGGTGTTGATGAAGAAGCCCTCCGTGTCCGAATACCCCCTCCGGCAGGGCACCTGAACGTGCCCCAGATGGGATCTTGCGGAGACAGAAGCTTGCAGTGGTGGAAAAGTACTTTCGTTGATCTCCTGATTTTTTCTGGGATTTTAGGGAATATATAGGTGCAAAACCTAGGGCAGAGGTGGTTGGGGGAGTACACAAGCCAGGGTGGCGCGGGCTCCCCCTGGCCTCGCCATGAGGGCTTGTGGGGTCCCTGAGGACCCCCTGCCTTGGCTCTCAAGTCTCATGATCTTTTCTGTTTCGGAAAAATTCTTTTCAGAAGTTTTATTCCGTTTGGACTCTGTTTCAAATCCTCCTCTGAAAAGGGTCAAAAACACGGAAAAAAACAGGAACTGGCACTTGGCACTGAGTTAATAAGTTAGTCCCAAAAAATATATAAAAGGCATACAAAACATCCAAAGTTTGACAATATAATAGCATGAAACCATCAAAAATTATAGATACGTTGGAGACGTATCAACCGCCATGGAGGGCCACGTTCGTATGCTGCTCGAGAAGTTCTCCTGCGACGATGATGAGGAGTCCAGCGGGGAGCCCCCTGCCTTGCCCTGAAATAGATCATCCTTGCCTCGAGGAGGCGTCAGGCATTACGCTTTATTGTATATAACAATTTGAATTTTGTAATAACTGCTTGCGATTCGTAATGTCTATCTCCGCACCAGGTTTTTCTCTTGCTTATCTTTGTGCTCTGCGTCGGCAGGGCCCGACCCTGCTAGTATCTCAGCCGCCACTAGATTACCAGGAGATGAGAGGCTACAGGGCTAGTGTAGGTCCCAAGTCGTGATGCTAAGGAGCCACCCCTTGAAACGCAAGTGACTCGCTTGAGGACCTTCACGTTCCCCTTAGGGAGCCTTGGCGCTCTGCAACGGCAGGGCCCAACCCTGCGCGTATCTCAACCGCTACTGGATTACCAGGAGGTGAGAGGCTAAAGAGCCAGTCAAGGTCCTGAGTCGTGATGGTCAGGCACCCCCTTGATCAGCAAGCGACTCCCTTGAGAGCCCTAACATTCTCCTCCAGAAGCATTGGAGCTTGGCGTCGGGACGGCCCAACCCTGCGCGTATCACAACCACCACTAGATTATAGGGAGGTGAGAAGCTATAGGGCCAGCGAAGGTCCTGAGTCACGATGCTTAGGCACCCCCTTGACGCCCAAGCTACTCAGTTGAGAGCCCTAGTGCTTACTGTTGGAAATATGCCCTAGAGGCAATAATAAAATGGTTATTATCATATTTCCTTGTTCATGATAATCGTCTATTGTTCATGCTATAATTGTATTAACAGGAAACAATAATACATGTGTGAATAAATAGATCACAATGTGTCCCTAGCAAGCCTCTAGTTTGCTAGCTCGTTGATCAATAGATGATCATGGTTTCCTGATCATGGACATTGGATGTCATTGATAACGGGATCACATCATTAGTAGAATGATGTGATGGACAAGACCCAATCCTAATCATAGCACTAGATCGTGTTGTTCGTATGCTAAAGCTTTTCTAATGCCAAGTGTCTTTTCCTTCGACCGTGAGATTGTGCAACTCCCGGATACCGTAGGAGTGCTTTGGGTGTATCAAACGTCACAACGTAACTTGGTGACTATAAAGGTGCACTACGGGTATCTCCTAAAGTGTCTGTTGGGTTGGTACGAATCGTGATTGGGATTTGTCACTCCGTGTGACAGAGAGGTATCTCTGGGCCCACTCGATAGAACATCATCTTGAGCTCAATGTGACTAAGGAATTAGTCACAGGATGACATGCTACACAACGAGTAAAGAGACTTACCAGTAACGAGATTAAACAAGGTATAGGTATACTGACGATCGATTCTCGGGCAAGTTCTATACCGACAGACAAAGGGAATTGTATACGGGATTGATTGAATCCTTGACATCGTGGTTCATCCGATGAGATCATCGTGGAACATGTGGGAGCCACCATGGGTATCCAGACCCCGCTGATGGTTATTGGCCGGAGAGATGTGTCGTTCATGTCTACATGCCTCCCGAACCCGTAGGGTCTACACACTTAAGGTTCGATGACGCTAGGGTTATAGGGAATTGTTATACGAGGTTACCGAAGGTTTTTTGGAGTCCCAAATGATATCACGGACATCACGAGGAGCTCTGGAATGGTCCGGAGGTAAAGATAGATATATAGGATGGATGGGTTTGGACGCCGGAAGTGTTTCGAGCAGCACCGGCAAAGTGCCGGGACGACCGGAAGGGTTCCGGAGGCCCACCGGGAGAGGAAACCAGCCCTAGGAGTCTACATGGGCCAAGTGTGAGAGAGAACCATTCCCTGGGTGGGCTGGTGCGCCCCCCACACCCAGCCCATGGCGCCTAAGAGGGGGAAGGGGGAACCCTAGCACAGGTGGGCCTAAGGCCCACCAGGGGGTGCGCCACCCCCTCCTCACCTCGTGGCCGCCACCCCTCCCCCATCTAGGGCTGCCTCCCGCCTCAAGGGGGAAACTATAAAGGGGGTGCCACCCTCCCTCCCCCCTATATATAGCGGGGGTTTTGGCCATTGGAAACACGGTTTTCCATCTCTCTCTCGGCGCAGCCCTGCTCTTCTTCTTCCTCCTCTCCCACAGTGCGTGGCGAAGCCCTGCCGGGAGACCTTGTCTCTCCATCGACACCACGCCGTCGTGCTGCCGGAGATCTTCCCCAAACTCTCCCTCCTCCTTGCTGGATCAAGGTGAGGGAGACGTCACCGGGCTGCACGTGTGTTGAACGCGGAGGTGCCGTGGTTTGGCACTTGATCGGAATGACACCGCGATCTGAATCGCCGCGAGTACGACTCCATCAACTGCGTTCTAGCAACGCTTCCGCTTAGCGATCTTGAAAGGTATGAAGATGCACTGACCCCTCTCTCGTTGCTGGTCTCTCCATAGGAAGATCTGAATATGTTGTAGGAAAATTTTGAATTTATGCTACGTTACCCAACAATGGTATCAGAGCTAGGTTTTCTATGCAAAGATTCTTTGCACGAGTAGAACACAAAAGGTTGTGGGCACTGATTTTGTCAATTGCTTGCCGCTACTAGTCTTATTATTTTCCGGCGGTATTGTGGGATGAAGCGGCCCGGACCGACCTTACACGTACACTTACGTCAGACAGGTTCCACCGACCAACATGCACTAGGTGCATAAGGTGGCTAGCGGGTGTCTGTCTCTCCCACTCTAGTCGGATTGGATTTGATGAAAAGGGTCCTTATGAAGGGTAAATAGCTTTGGCATATCATCGTTGAGGCTGTCACGTAGGTAAGAAGGCGTTCTTGCTAGAAACCCAAGTCAGCCACGTAAAACTTGCAACAACAATTAGAGGACGTCTAACTTGTTTTTGCAGGGTTTGACATGTGATGTGATATGGCCAAAGGATGTGATGTTGCATGTGTTATGTATGAGATGATCATGTTCTTGTAATAGGATTCACGACTTGCATGTCAATGAGTATGACAACCGGTAGGAGCCATAGGAGTTGTCTTAATTTATTGTATGAGATGCAACACCATATGTTTAATACTTTTACTTCATTGCTAACGATTAGCTATAGCAGTAGTAGTAGTAGTTGGCGTGACAACTTCACGGAGACACGATGATGGAGATCATGGTGTCACGTCGGTGATGATGATGATCATGCGATGCCCGAAGATGGAGATCGAAGGAGCAAAGATGACAATGGCCATATCATGTCACTATATGATAGCATGTGATGTTTATCATGTTTTTCATCTTATTGCTTAGAACCACGGTAGCATAATAAGATGATCCCTCATAAAATTTCGAGAACGTATTCCCCTAAGTGTGCACCGTTGCGAAGGATCGTTGTCTCAAAGCACCACATGATGATCGGGTGTGATAGATTCTAACGTTCGCATAGAACGGGTGTAAGCCAGATTTACACACAGGAAACACTTAGGTTGACTCGACGAGCTTAGCATGTACAGACATGACCTCGAATACAAGAGACCGAAAGTTCGAACATGAGTCGTATGGTTGAATACAATCAGCATGAAGTTGCTCACCATGACGACTAGTCCGTCTCACGTGATGATCGGACACGGGTTAGTCGACATGGATCATGTATCACTTAGATGACTAGAGGGATGTCGATTTAAGTGGGATTTCATACTTAATTTGATTAAATGAACTTTATTATCATGAACTTAGTCTAAAAGTTGTCTTTACAAATATTGTAGATCCAATGGCGAACGCACCTGTCAACCTCAATTTCAACGCGTTCCTAGAGAAAAACAAGCTCAAAGATGATGGTAGCAACTATGCGGACTGGGTCCGCAACTTGAAGCTCATCCTCATTGCATCCAAGAAGGCTTATGTCCTTGATGCGCCACTAGGTGACCCCCCTGTTCCCGCGGCAGCCCAAGATGTTCAGAACGTCTGGCAAGCGCGGAGTGATGACTAATCTCTGGTTAGGTGTGGCATGTTATACAGTTTAGAACCGGGGCTCCAAAGGCGTTTTCAGCAACACGGAGCATATGAGATGTTCCAGGAGCTGAAGCTAGTTTTTCAAGCTCATGCTCGGGTCGAGAGATATGAAGTCTTCGACAAGTTCTTTAGCTGCAAGATGGAGGAGAACAGTTCTATTAGTGAGCATATTCTCAGAATGTCTGGACTGCACGGACGTCTCACTCAGCTTTGAGTAGAACTTCTGGATGACGGTGTAATTGACAGAATCCTCCAGTATCTCCCACCAAGCTACAAGGGTTTTGTGCTGAACTACAACATGCAAGGGATGGAGAAGACCATTCCCGAGTTGTACTTGATGCTCAAATCTGCAGAAGTAGAAGTCAAGAAAGAGCATCAAGTGTTGATGGTCAACAAGACCACCAGTTTCAAGACGGGTAAGGGTAAGAAGAACTTCAAGAAGGATGGCAAAGCCGTTGCCACGCCCGGTAAGCCAGATGCCGGGAAGAAGAAAACCAATGGACCCAAGCCTGAGACTGGGTGCTTCTATTGCAAGGGAAAAGGTCACTCGAAGCGGAACTGCCCCAAGTACTTAGCGGATAAGAAGGCCGACAACCTTAAAGGTATATATGATATACATGTTATTAATGTGTACCTTACCAGCGCTCGTAGTAGCTCCTGGGTATTTGGTACCGGTGCTGTTGCTCACATTTGCAACTCAAACTAGGAACTGCGGAATAAGCGGAGGCTGGCCAAGGACAAGGTGACGATGCGCGTCGGAAATGGCTCCAAGGTCGATGTGATCGCGGTCGGCACGCTGCCTATACATCTACCTTCGGGATTAGTTTTAAACCTTAATAATTGTTATTTAGTACCATCTTTGAGCATAAACATTGTATCAGGGTCTTGTTTAATGCAAGACGGCTACTCATTTAAGTCAGAGAATAATGGTTGTTCTATTTATATGAGTGATATGTTTTATGGTCATGCTCCGCTGGTGAATGGTTTATTCTTGATGAATCTCGATCATGATGTTACACATATTCATAGTGTGAATACCAAAAGATGCAAAGTTGATAATGATAGTCCCACATACTTGTGGCACTGCCGCCTTGGACATATCGGTGTTAAGCGCATGAAGAAACTCCATACTGACGGACTGTTAGAGTCTCTTGACTTTGAATCATTTAACACATGCGAGCCGTGCCTCATGGGCAAGATGACTAATACTCCATTCTCACAAATAATGGAGAGAACAACCGACTTATTGGAAATAATACATACTGATGTGTGTGGTCCAATGAACGATGAAGCTCGCGGTGGCTATCGTTATGTTCTCACTCTCACCAATGATTTGAGTAGGTATGGGTATATCTACTTGATGAAGCACAAATCTGAAACGTTTGAAAAGAGCCGTGCCTCATGGGCAAGATGACTAATACTCCATTCTCACGAATAATGGAGAGAACAACCGACTTATTGGAAATAATACATACTGATGTGTGTGGTCCAATGAACGATGAAGCTCGCGGTGGCTATCGTTATGTTCTCACTCTCACCAATGATTTGAGTAGGTATGGGTATATCTACTTGATGAAGCACAAATCTGAAACGTTTGAAAAGTTCAAGGAGTTTCAGAGTGAGGTTGAGAATCAACGTGATAGAAAAATAAAGTGTCTACGATCTGATCGTAAAGGAAGTGTGGAATTGTTTCACAACTGACACCGCCTGACACACCTCAACATAACAGAGTGTCTGAACGTCGTAATCACACTTTATTAGATATGGTACGATCTATGATGTCTCTTACCGACTTACCGCTATCATTTTGGGGATACACTTCACTTTAAACAGGGCACCATCTAAATCCGTTGAGACGACACAGTATGAACTATGGTTTTGTGAGAAACCTAACCTGTCATTTCTAAAAGTTTGGGGCTGCGATGCTTATGTGAAGAAACTTCAACCAGATAAGCTCGAACCCAAAGCGGAGAAATGCGTATTCATAGGATACCCTAAGGAAACTATTGGGTATACCTTCTATCTTAGATCCAAAGGTAAAACCTTTGTTTCCAAGAACGGATCCTTTCTAGAGAAAGAGTTTCTCTCGAAAGAAGTAAGTGGGAGGAAAGTATAACTTGATGAGGTAATTATACCCCCTCTCGAACCGGAGAGTAGCGCAACACGGGAAATTGATCTGTGGCACCTACGCCAACTGGAGAGGAAGTTAATGATGATGATCATGAAGCTTCGAATCAAGTTGCTACTGAACCACGAAGGTCCACAAGCGCATGTTCTGCACCAGAGTGGTACGGCAACCGTGTGATGGAAATCATGTTGTTAGACAACGGTGAACCTTCGAATTATGAAGAAGCAATGGTGGGCCCGGATTCCAACAAATGGCTTGAGGCTATGAAATCCGAGATAGGATCCATGTATGAGAACAAAATATGGACTTCGGTGGACTTGCCCGATGATCGGCGAGCCATATAGAATAAGTGGATCTTCAAGAAGAAGACTGACACAAACGGTAATGTGACCGTTTACAAAGCTCGACTTGTGTTGACTAAGATGAGACTTTCTCTCCCGTTGCGAAGCTAAAGTCAATCTGAATCATGTTAGCAATTGCCGCTTTTCATGATTATGAAATTTGGCAAATGGACGTCAAAACAGCGTTCCTTAACTGGTATCTTAAGGAAGAGTTGTATATGATGCAACCAGAAGGTTTTGTCGATCCTAAGAGTGCTAACAAGGTATGCAATTTCCAGCGCTCCATCTATGGGCTGGTGCAAGCATCTCGGAGTTGGAACATTCGCTTTAATGAGGTGATTAAAGCGTTTGGGTTCATACAGGTTTATGGAGAAGCCTGTCTATACAAGAAAATGAGTGGGAGCTCTGTAGCTTTCCTCATACTATATGTGGATGACATATTATTGATGCGGAATAATATAGAGTTACTGGAGAGCATAAAGGCCTACTTGAACAAGAGTTTTTCGATGAAGGACCTTGTAGAAGTTGCATACATATTAGGCATCAAGATCTATAGAGATAGACCAAGACGCCTCATAGGTCTTTCGCAAAGTACATACCTTGACAAGATATTGAAGAAGTTCAATATGGAAAACTCAAAGAAGGGGTTCTTGCCAGTTTTGCAAGGTATGCGATTGAGTAAGACTCATTCACCGACCACGGCAGCAGATAGAGAGAAGATGAGTACTATCCCCTACGCTTCAGCCATGAGCTCTCTAATGTATGCCATGCTGTGTACCAGACCTGATATAAACTTGCCATAAGTTTGGTAGGAAGGTACCAAAGTGATTCTAGTATGGAACACTGGACAACAGTCAAGAATATCCTTAAGTACCTGAAAAGGACTAAGGAGATGTTTCTCGTTTATGGACGTGACGAAGAGCTCGTCGTAAAGGGTTACGCCGATGCTAGCTTCGACACAGATCCGGATGACTCTAAGTCACAAACCGGATACGTGTATGTTTTGAATGGTGGGGCAGTGAGCTGGTGCAGCAGCAAGCAAGACATCGTGGCAGCATCTACATGTGAAGCGGAGTACATAGCTTATTCGGAAGCGGCTCATGAAGGGATATGAATGAACGAGTTCATCACTGACCTCGGAGTGGTTCCAAGCGCGTCAGGTCCAATGACATTCTTCTGTGATGACACTAGAGCCGTTGCCATAGCCAAGGAACCCAGATTTCACCGGAAGACCAAGCACATCCAACGCCGCTACATCTCCATCCAGGACCAGGTCCAGAGAGGAGTAATAGATATTTGTAAAGTACACACGGATCTAAATATTGCAGACCCGTTGACTAAACCTCTTCCTCGAGCAAAACATGATCAACACCACAATGCTATGGGTCTTCGATACATCACAATGTATCTAGATTATTGACTCTAGTGCAAGTGTGAGACTGTTGGAAATATGCCCTAGAGGCAATAATAAAATGGTTATTATCATATTTCCTTGTTAATGATAATTGTCTATTGTTCATGCTATAATTGTATTAACGGGAAACCATAATACATGTGTGAATAAATAGATCACAATGTGTCCCTAGCAAGCCTCTAGTTGGCTAGCTCATTGATCAATAGATGATCATGGTTTCCTGATCATGGACATTGGATGTCATTGAGAACGGGATCACATCATTAGGAGAATGATGTGATGGACAAGACCCAATCCTAAGCATAGCACTAGATCATGTTGTTCGTATGCTAAAGCTTTTCTAATGTCAAGTGTCTTTTCCTTCGACCGTGAGATTGTGCAACTCCCGGATACCGTAGGAATTCTTTGGGTGTATCAAACGTCACAACGTAACTGGGTGACTATAAAGGTGCACTACGGGTATCTCCGGAAGTGTTTTTTGGGTTGGTACGAATCGAGATTGGGATTTGTAACTCCGTGTGACGGAGAGGTATCTCTGGGCGCACTCGGTAGAACATCATCGTGAGCTCAATGTGACTAAGGTGTTAGTCACAGGATGACATGCTACAGAACGAGTAAAGAGACTTACCAGTAACAAGATTGAACAAGGTATAGGTATACCGACGATCGAATCTCGGGCAAGTTCTATACCGACACACAAAGGGAATTGTATACGGGATTGATTGAATCCTTGACATCGTGGTTCATCCGATGAGATCATCGTGGAACATGTGGGAGCCACCATGGGTATCCAGACCCCGCTGATGGTTATTGGCCGGAGAGATGTCTCATTCATGTGTGCATGCCTCCCGAACCCGTAGGGTCTACACACTTAAGGTTCGGTGACGCTAGGGTTATAGGGAATCGTTATACGAGGCTACCGAAGGTTGTTCGGAAACCCGGATGATATCCCGGATATCACGAGGAGCTCCGAAATGGTCCGGAAGTAAAGATTGATATATAGGATGGATGGGTTTGGACGCCGGAAATGTTTCGGGCACCACCGGGAAAGTGCCAGGACCACCGGAAGGGTTCGGGAGGCCCACCGGGAGAGGCAACCAGCCCGAGGAGGCTACATGGGCCAAGTGTTAGAGGGAACCAGCCCCGAGGGTGGGCTGGTGCGCCCCCACACCTAGCCCATGGCACCTAAGAGGGGGAAGGGGGGGGAACCCTAGCGCAGGTGGGCCTAAGGCCCACCAGGGGGTGCGCTACCCTCTCCTCCCCTCCTGGCCGCCACCCCTCTCCCCATCTAGGGCTGCCGCCCCCCTCAAGGGGGAAACCCTAAAGGGGGCACCACCCTCCCTTCCCCCTATATATAGCGGGGTTTTTGACGCCTTAAGGGACTTCCTAGGCAAGTATGCAAAGGATTTCCCCCGTGGCCTTGGAGCCTTGCGTTGGTGTTCGCTCGAAGCGGAAAGGGTGATGTAGCGTAGCGGTGGTAAGTACTTCCCTCAGTTTGAGAACCAAGGTATCAATCCAGTGGAGGAGTATCTCAAGATCCTGCACAAACACAAAAACTTTCCCCCAACGCTATGAAGGGGTTGTCAATCCCTTATAGATTGTTTGCCAAGTGAGAACTGAAAGCAACAAAGTAACAAAGCAAAGTAAAAGCGGAGGTGTAAACGATGGATGTGAATAGACCCGGGGGCCGTAGTGTTTACTAGTGGCTTCTCTCGTGAAAGCAAGTAGACGGTGGGTGAACAAATTACTGTCGAGCAATTGATTGAACTGTGCAAAGTCGTGACGATATCTATGCAATGATTGTTTCTATAGGCATCACGTCCGAAACAAGTAGACCGATACTTTCTGCATCTACTACTATTACTCCACACGTCGACCGCTATCCAGCATGCATCTAGTGTATTAAGTCCATAAGAACAGACTAACACCTTAAGCAAGATGACATGATGTAGAGGGATAATCTCAAACCAATGATAAAACCCCATCTTTTTACCCTTGATGGCAACTACTTGATGTGTGCCTTGCTGCCCCTACTGTCACTGGGAAAGGTCACAACATGCCAGAACCCAAAACCAAGCACTTGTCCCATTGCAAGAATCATAGATCTAGTTGGCCAAACAAAACCCAAGACTCGGAGAGACTTACAAGGATATCAAATCATGCATATAAGAAATCAGCAAAGACTCAAATATATATCATAGATAATCTGATCACAAATCCACAATTCATCGGATCTCGACAAACACACCCCCAAAGAAGATTACATCGGATAGATCTCCATTAAGATCATGGAGAACTTTGTATTGAAGATCCAAGAGAGAGAAGAAGCCATCTAGCTACTAACTACGGACCCGTAGGTCTGAAGTGAATTACTCACGAGTCATTGGAGGGGTGATGATGACGATGAAGAAGCCCTCCAACTCCAAAGTCCCCTCCGGCAGGGCGTCGGGAAGGGTCTCCAGATGAGATCTCACGGAAACGGAAGCTTGCGGCGACGGAAAAGTATTTTTGAGGCTCCCCTGTTTTTTGCGGAATATTTGGGAATTTATAGGCCAAAGACCTAGGTCAGGAGGCGGCCAAGGAGGCCACAAGCCTGCCCACCGCCGCCTCCCCCTGGTGGCGGAGTGGGGTTGTGGGATCCCTGGAGCCCACCTGGCTTGGCCCAAAAGACCCCTCGTCTTCCTCCGTTCGGGAAAAAATCATTTCGGGGTTTTTCTTCCGTTTGGACTCCGTTCCAAAATCAGATCTGAAAAGAGTCAAAACACGGAAAAAATAGGAAGTGGCACTTGGCAATGAATTAATAAGTTAGTCCCAAAAAAGATATAAAAGGTACATAAAACAACCAAAGAAGACAAGATAACAGCGTGAAATCATCAAAAATTATAGATACGTTTGAGACGTATCAGTGACCGTCACGAGGCCACTGCACAATTATGTTAGGCACCGAGGACCCCATTAGGTGATGTATATGGGCGTAAACCTTTCATTCAGAGCTCAGCCACTCGGATTTAGCGATGCTGCAGGGACGAAACCGAGCACAGACATCGTGCCAGGTTCCTTCACGGAATGATCAAGCGAAAATCATCCGTCGCATAGTGCTCGAGGCGACGAAGCACCAAGCCAGCATTGATACATCTTAAGCGAACAACACTAGTTTTGAAGGGGAATAACAAAGTTTACCACACACCCAAAAGGCGAGAACTTCGCGAGGGCGGGCCCTCATGCCTGAGGGTAGTGCATCTTGAAGGGCGCCCTCGATGGATGAGACAAAACTTCACCGGGTGACTGATACGTCTCCAACGTATCTATAATTTTTGAGGGTTTCATGCTATTATCTTGTCAAACTTTGGATGTTTTGCATGACTTTTATATATTTTTTTGGGACTAACTTATTAACTCAGTGCCAAGTGCTAGTTCATGTTTTTTCCATGTTTTTGACCCCTTTGAGAGGAGATTTTGAAACGGTCTCCAAATGGAATAAAATCCCCGAAAAGAATTTTTCCGTAACGAAAGAAGATCATGAGATTTGAGAGCCCAGGAAGGGGGCCCCAGGGACCCCACAAGCCCTCACCCCGTGGCCAGGGGGGAGGCCGCGGCCCACAGGCTTGTGGGCCCCCTAGACCTTTGTGTTGAGGTCGGGATCGCGCGATGGTTTACACCTACCAACCCTTCCCCTCGGAGTATGCGTTTAGCACTTTGTTTTGATTACTAATAAAAACTTTCGCAATAAGTATGTGAGTTCTTCATGACTAATGTGAGTCCATAGTATAGATGCACTTTCACCTTCCACCATTGCTAGCCTCTCTAGTGCCGCGCAATTCTCGCCGGTGCACAAACCCATCATATGCCTTCCTCAAAACAGCCACCATACCTACCTACTATGGCATTTTCATAGCCATTCCGAGATATATTGCCATGAAACTCGCACCGTTCCGTCTCATGACTTGTGTCGTCACTCTCATATTGCCATTGCATGACCGTAAGATAACTAGTGAGATGTTTTAATGTCATACGCCATGCTAGATCGTTGCACATCCCGGTACATTGTCGGAGGCATTTCCTATAGAGTCATCATCATTTTGAGCTTTGAGCTATGAGTAAATAAAAGTGTGATAATCATCATTATTAGAGCATTGTCCCATGTGAGGAAATAAAAAAAAGGCCAAAGTGCCCAAATAAAAAAAAAGAGAAAAGAAAATAAAAAAATGAGGCCTAAGAGCCCAAATATAAAAAAGAGAAAAAGAGAGAAGGGACAATGCTACTATCTTTTTCCACACTTGTGCTTCCTAATAGCACCATGTTCTTCATGATTGAGAGCTTCTTGCTTTGTCACTACCATATTCTAGTGGGAATCTTCATTATATAACTTGGCTTGTATATTTCAATGATGGGCTTCCTCAGAATTGCCCTAGGTCTTCGTGGGCAAGCAAGTTGGTTGCACACCCACTAGTTTTCCTTTTGAGCTTTCACATAATTATAGCTCCAGTGCATCCATTGTATGGAAATCCCTACTCATTCACATTGATATCTATTAATGGGCATCTCCATAGCCTTTTGATACGCCGAGTCAATGTGACCATCTCCTCCTTTTTGTCTCACAACCACCACCACACTCTATTCCACCTATAGTGCTATATCCATGGCTCGCGCTCATGTATTGCTTGATAGTTATAAAAAGTTTGAGAAAGTAAGAGTGCGAAAACAATTAATTGGCCAATACCGGGGTTGTGCATGATTTACATTAGTTGTGTGAGGAAGATGGAGCATAGCCAGACCATATAATTTTGTAGGGATAACTTTCCTTGGCCTTGTTATTTTGAAAGTTCATGATTACTTTGCTAGTTTTCTTGAAGTATTATTGTTTTCATGTCAATAGCAAACTATTGTTTCGAATCTTACAGATCTGAACATTCATGTCACGTGAAAGAAGTTGCAAATGACAACTATGCTAGGTAGCATTCCACATCAAAAATTCATTCTTTATCACTTCCCTACTCGAAGACGAGCATGAGTTAAGCTTGGGGATGCTTGATACGTCTCCAACGTATCTATAATTTTTGATGGTTTCATGCTATTATCTTCTCAAACTTTGGATGTTTTGCATGCCTTTTATATATTTTTGGGACTAACTTACTAACTCAGTGCCAACTGCCAGTTCCTGTTTTTTCCATGTTTTTGACCCCTTTCAGAGGAGATTTTGACACGGAGTCCAAACGGAATAAAATCCCCGAAAAGAATTTTTCTGTAACAGAAGAAGATCAGGAGACTTGTGAGCCAAGGCAGGGGGGCCCAGGGGCCCCACAAGCCCTCACCCCGCGGCCAGGGGGAGGTCGCGGCCCACAGGCTTGTGGGCCCCTGGACCTCCTTTGCCCTTGGGTTTGCGCCTATATATCCCCAAAAATTCCACAAAAAATCAGGAGATCATCGAAAGTACTTTTCCGCTGACGCAAGCTTCTGTCTCCACAAGATCCCTTCTGGGGCACGTTTTGGTGCCCTGCCTGAGGGGGGATTCGGATACGGAGGGCTTATTCATCAAAACCATGACCTCTCCGATGATGCGTGAGTAGTTCACCAGAGACCTACGGGTCCATAGCTAGTTACTAGATGGCTTCTTCTCTCTCTTGGATCTTCAATACAAAGTTCTCCATGATCTTCAAGGAGATCCATCCGACGTAATCTTCTTTTGCAGTGTGTTTGTCGAGATCCGATGAATTGTGGATTTATGATCAGATTATCTATGAATCTTATTTGAGTTTCTTCTGATCTCTCTTATGCATGATTTCATATCCTTGTAATTCTCTTCGAGTTGTGGGTTTCGTCTGGCCAACTAGATCTATGATTCTTGCAATGGGAGAAGTGCTTAGTTTTGCGTTCATACCGTGCGGTGACCTCACCCAGTGATAGAAGGGGTAGCGAGGCACGCATCATGTTGTTGCCATCAAGGGTAAAAAGATGGGGTTTTCATCATTGGTTTGAGATTATCCCTCTACATCATGTCATCTTACTTGAGGCGTTACTCTGTTCGTCATGAACTCAATACACTAGATGCATGCTGGATAGCGATCGATGTGTGGAGTAATAGTAGTAGATGCAGAAAAAATTAGTCTACTTGTTTCGGACGTGATGCCTATATGTATGATCATTGCCTTAGATATCGTCATGACTTTGCGCGGTTCTATCAATTGCTCGACAGTAATTTGTTCACCCACCGTAATACTTGCTATTTTGAGAGGAGCCTCTAGTGAACACTATGCCCCCCAGGGTCTACTCCACACCATATTTTCAGCCTTACACTTTTTACTTCGTTGCACTTTCCGCCTTCAGATCTCACTTTGCAAACAATCTTGAAGGGATTGACAACCCCTTTATAGCGTTGGGTGCAAGCTCTTTTGTGTTTGCATAGGTACTCTGGACTTGACGAGATTCTCCTATTGGATTGATACCTTGGTTCTCAAACTGAGGGAAATACTTACTGCTCCCGTGCTGCATCACCCTTTCCTCTTCAAGGGAAAAACCAATGCAAGCTCAAGAGACGACAGAAGGATCTCTAGCACCACTTTCGGGGAAGGACTTTTGTTGACGTAGCAGTGACCGCGTTGTCGTGGGAGATCCGGGTCGCTGGAAAAAGCATGCCGTGAAGGTCGATCTTCTCAGATATCCGCTGCCTCCCAGTACCCTAGGGGCTCGCGAGTCTCGGGTACCACGCGAGGTGCTAGCGCGAGCTGCGCCAGCCTTTGGAAGGCAGCCGCGGCATTCTCCACGCCAAAAGGCATGTGATCATGGCCGGTGTAGGAGCCTTGGACCAGCCACACTCGCGCGGGCCAAAAGGAACTCCACAAAGCAACCCCATTGATGCCCGCGATGTCAATGCACATGCGCGTTGCCACGGTCCCCTCGGGAGAGATGAGCCTCGTGAGACAACACTCCGTCCGGCGCCCGCCGCGCATGGTGCACTCGTCCCACAGCTTGTCGATCTCTTGGGCGATGAACTCCTGAGCCCCTGGCACCTGACGTTGTACTCCTTTCTTGTGAGGGCATGTGTTGAGGTGCTCCTCCATGTGGTTCTCGAGAACCTCTCTCCGTGTTGTGGTTAGTTCAGATGCCTTCCAGGTGGAAGCACCTGAGCCCGACCCGAGGGAGGCGTCTGGCGCGCCTTCCTATGCTGGAAGAGAGAAAGCGTATGCGACACGCACGGGGCTTGTGACCTTGGCCTCGGCCACCGGATCCTTCACCCTCATGCATCTAAAGGCGGGGAACAACTCCTTTTTCCTTGGAGGTGTGGCCTCACGAGGCTCATCGCCCTCAGCATCGTCTGAGCGCTCTACGACAGCGGTCCTATAAGCGCGCTCGAGGGAGCAGACCGCTTCCCTCTCATCGCATGCGATGGTGATGATGCCACTTCAACCCGGCATCTTGAGGATGTCGGGTGGGTCGCGACCATGAACTTAGACAGCTCCGGGTAGCCCAAGATGGCGTTGTACCGGAGCCTGATGTGCGCCACGTCGAAGTCGATGTGCTAGATGTGATAGTTGTCGCGCGTACCGAAGGTGACCGAAAGGCAGACCTGCCCAAGTGGGGTGGTGAAGCCGTTGGTCACCCCTGATAATGGCTTGGTCGACATCAGCTGGTCGTAAGGTACCTGGAGCGTGTCGAAGGTCTCGACAAAGAGCACTTTGAGGCTCGCGTCCCCGTCGATGAGGGTCTTCGTGACATCCACATTGCTGATTGTGGGACTGCACATCATGGGGAGCGTGCCTGTGACGCCTACAGACTTTAGGATGTCCTTGGCGTCAAAGGTGATGGCGTATTGGGACCACTTGAGAGGCTTCGCAGCCCCTAGCTTCGGGAGGACGACGTTCACCTCACGGTAGAGCTGCATGAACTGGTGAGTCGATGTGGGGTGTGGGCCCTGTCGAGGATGCTTGCCATCGTGCGAGGCTCCTTGTAGGCCCCGATTTCCTCATTGCGTTTGCTATCCTCGTTTCTCCTTGGAGGCGGCGGAGGAAGTGGAGGGAGCTACACATTGTCCCGGAATCTCGCGAGGCTGGTCACGCGAGTTGTTGTCGCGAGGCTGCTCGTACAAGCCCCGACGGGGGTTGCCATTGAGGCTGTTCCATCTGTCGCAGCCACGGCTGCCGCCGCGACCAGCACCGCGGTCGTTGTGCTCCGGGCGCGGGCCAACTCGCTCCTCCTAGAGGACCTTGCGCTCATGGCAATCTTCGGTGTTGTGGCTGTGCACATCGTGGTAGATGCAGAATGAGCGACTTTCCTTCTTGGGCACCCTTCACTCGCGGCCGCGCTTCTGCTCGGGTTCAACCGCAAGCATGGCGGGTCCCTTCCGCTTTATCTCCTTCGCCTTCGCCTTGGCGTCCTCCGGAGCATCCTCGGGGTTGTCACGGGCGAACAAGCGGCCTTCTTCAGCCTTGCCGCACTTGTCGACCAAGTTGAACAATTCCATGCTCGTGCTTAGGGTGTCATTGATAGCGAGCTTCTCGCACATCTTGAGGTCATTGACGTCGTTGGTGAACGCCATGATGATGGCCGCGTACGTAGTGCAGGATCTTGTTATGCACCTAGCTGAACCTATGGATATACTTGCAAAGGATCTCGTCAGGGTGCTGCTTCACGTGGCGCAGGTCGTTGACGGTGAGGCGGCGGTCATGCATGCCCTTGATGTTGGTGACGAACAACTCGCAGAGGTTGCTCCATGAAGAAACCGATCTCTCGAACAAATTCAGGAGCCAGGATCGTGTGCCATCTTTGAGCACAATCGGGAGCCAGTTTGCCATGATCTTGTCGTCGCCGCCCGTTGCTTTGACGCTCAGGGTGTAGAGTTGGAGGAACTCTGCAGGGTCAAGGGAGCCATGCTAACGCCAGGGCAGGCCAGGCTTGAAATTAGCTAGCACGCCACCCTGCGCAGTTCGCGGGAGAAGGCCCGGTAGCCCATGGTGTTTGCATGGCCGCCGTGCGCGAGAGTGGCCCAGTTATGGTGCCCGACCGCTACAAAGTCCTTGAAGACCTTGTTGAGGCGCTGACGGTGTTGCTCGAGGACCACAGATGCATCTAGCAGTGCCTCGTGCTGGATGACCTGACATTTCTCTCCATCTTCTTGGGTGCAAAGTGGTGGTTCGAGAGGCGGGTTCCCAAGGCGCGTGTCGCACCTGGGTTTGGCCTGGTCGCCATGCGTGGGAGGAGGCGAAGGCTCCCCCTGAGCCTCCTCTTCATCGCGGGGCGGAGGGGGATGGAGTGAACGAGAGGGCGCCTGGACTTCTCCGGTGGCGTGACGAGCTCGGTATTGCAGGCCAGCCATGCATCATAGTCGACATCTGCTTGACGTTAGTGGAGAAGTTCGTGGCCATGAGCAGCGCCGCCTGCGCATTAACCCGCTCCAGATGGGCATGGGAGGAGGAAGCCGTGGCAGTGCGGCCTTCCCTTCCGCGGGCAGGAGGGTCGGTGGCCACGGCCTCGATCCCGACGGAGTGACTGTGGGTGTCGGGGTCTACGGGTGCAGTCACCATGACCCGTGCAGCCCTGTGCTCAGCACGCACATGGCGAGCGTCGGCCATAGGGTTGGTGAAGCCGGGAGCAAAACTGGAGCCGAAGAGCGGCTGCGCAGCCCTACCTGGCGCGCCAAATGTTGGATCAAGGCTCCGCAGACCCAAAAGAGGTTCAACTTCATGACAACTCTCCGATGGCACGAGCAAAGGGAAGCGAACTAGAGCACACGCAATTTACCCACGTTCAAGGCACCTTTTGCTGTAAAACCCTACTCGTGCTTGTATAGATTTCTTTAGGTGGAAGACGAGCACAAAGGTGGGTTCGTGCCATAGTCCAATACACTGAGCCTTGGATCCCCTACTATGGAGGTCGGGCCTCTCTTTTATACCAGTCGTGGTCCTATTTCCCTAAAACACAACTAGCGGGAAGGGTAGCCACAACGACCATTTTGAAAGGGGACAAGACTGTGGGCCGCCATTAGAAGGTGGTCTTCGCTTGCAAAAGCCCTTCTTCATGACACGCTGGTGGGCTCGGGGGTGACCTCCGTACTGCTGAGCCACCAGCCTTAGTCCTCTTGCACCGATAGGGAAAACTTTGTGGGGTTGCTATGGGAACCCGCATTTGGCTTGAATCCCTTAGCACCAAAGGGGAAAGCTTCTTTGTCTATGCCCGCTGGCACCGACCCTAGCGCTGTGCAGCGTGGCTCACGTTGCTCACGTGAGATGGTTGGACCACGCGACCTCGGTAGGTCGCCCTTGGTAAGTCCGCTTCTCGGGAGGAGGAGCGTCACGAGGCGCCCCCTTCTCGAGAGCCTCGTGGGAAACCTTCCGGGGATAAACCTTGCGAGCGGTTCATTGCAAGGAGGGGCCCTCACGATGGCCGAACCCCTTGGCCTTGCTGGGGAGTATCCTGAGTCCCACAGCACGCAATGGGCCCTGGGTCACAGGCAGGCTGGCCTGGGGACCCCCGGTCCCAGAGCCCCGACAACGATTTAACTCCTTGCTCTTGTGCTTCAAAAGATAGTATCCTCAGCAATCATTAACTCTCTCATAGAACTGGCATTGGTAGAAGAGATTGATTGGGTGAAAAGCAAGTTGGGGAGGCTAGAGATCAAGTTTCAAATGGATGGATTGCAATATCTTGATCTAAACACATGAATTGGTGGCTCTCCCCCAGAAAAATGGATATGGCAAGTGTATGTGTATTCTGAGTGCTTCCTCTATGAATGCGAGGTGGTGGAGGGGTATATATAGGCATATCCAACAATCCAACCTTTACAACATTATTGCCCAACTTGGTGAAACAGAAGTGAATCTCGGTGGCACCGATTTGCACAAAATGTGGCAACTTCTGAATTGTCGGTAAGACCGATATAGGGAATTTGGTGATACTGATATGGTGACCTAGGAAGTTTCCAAATGTTGGTAGGACCGATTTCAAAACTCGGATATTCCAATTCTTGAAATTGACATAGGACCAACATGGTTACTCATCTTAGTGGCACCAAAGTGGGAGTTGGTGATACCGAGATTCTAGGGTTTGGCAAAGGTTCTATCTCTCAAAAATTAGTAGGTCCGAGTGGAAATTGTTGGTGTCACCGATTTTGATGTTTAAGCATTGGACAGAGAATTTTGTGGGAGAATGGATGATTATTTTTGGTGTCTATCTCTAAACATTTGAGCAACCAATACATCATAGATACCTCACCCCCTTTTAATAGTATTGGCATTCCTATGGTCCCAACTGTGATTTCTCACAAACATAGAAGGTAGAGTCTTGTAGCTTGAAGCTTGGCCAATCCTATTCCTTTCCTTCCTTCAAGGGGTTCTCCTCACAATCCTCTAGCCAATACAACTTTGAACTTTTATGAAATATACTTGGATAGGATTCATTAGTTGAGTGACACATATGTTATAATTAATTACCAAAACCACCTTAGGGAGCAATTTTGCTTTCAGTGATGGTTAATTCCTACCAACCTCCTCCCTAGGGTCATGTGAGTAGTACTTTGCTTCGAGAAAGCTAATAAAACTTTGCAATAAGTATATGCGTTCTTTATGACTAATGAGAATCCATGGATGTACACACTCTAGCCTCTTCGGTATCGTGCATTGCCCATTCTCACCTCGAGGATCAGTGCATACTTCGTTGGTGCATCCAAACCCCACGACTTGAGACGCTCCGTTGCACATAAGCCACATTATATCTTCCACAAAACAACAACCATACGTACATATCATGGCATTTCCATAGCCATTCCTAGATATATTGCCATGCAACATCCACCATCACATCATAAGACTTGTATCTTCATTGACATATTCCTTTGCATGATCATGTAGGTGACATAGTATTTATGGCAAAGCCACCGTTCATCATTATTATACATGTTACACTAGATCATTGCACATCCTGGTACACTGCCAGAGGCATTCATATAGCATCATATTCTCTAGTAGTTTTTCATATCGAGTTGTATGTAAATAAAAGTGTGATGCTATTCATTATTTGGGCATTGTCTTAGTGAGGAAAGGATGATGGAGACAATGATTCCCCCATAAGTCGGGTTGAGACTCGGTACAAAAAAGGGAAAAAAATAAATAAAGTAAGAAGAAAAAAGAAAGAAATAAAAGAGAAAGAAAGAAAAAGATAAAAAAGAGAAAAAAGGAATAAATGAGAGAAAAGAGAGAAGAGACAGTGCTACTACATCATTTCCCACACTTGTTCCTCAAAGTGGCACCATGTTTTCACATAGAGGGTCTCGTGTTTTGTCACTTCCATATGCTAGTGGGAATTTTTCATTATAGAACTTGGCTCGTATATTCTATTGACGGGGTTCCTCAAATGCCCGAGGTCTTCATGAGTAAGCAAATTGGATGCACACCCACTTAGCTTGAGTAAAGCTTTGATACACTTATAGCTCTAGTGCATCCATTGCATGGGAATCCCGACTCCTCCCATCGATAGGTATTGACGGGAATCTCCATAGCCCATTGATACGCCGAGTTGACGCGAGACTTTATTCTCCACTTTTACCCATTTGATACCTACCACCATACTCTATTCCACCTATATGCTATGTCCAAGGTTCACGTTCATGTATTGAGTGAGTAATAAAAAGCTGAAGTGTGTTAAAAAGTACGATCCAATTGCCTCACTTAACACCATGGTGTTGGACATTTGTATTTATATGGTGAAGACGGAGCCATGACTCATACGTCCGTTTTGCATCATGAATTATTATTGATATTTGTGTCATTCTTGTCCATTATTCCATATTATCATACAACTCTTATGTCCTTTCTCTCTAAATATGCAAGACACATCACTAAGAGGGAAATATCTAGAAACTGCAATTCTAGACCGGGAAACTGAGAAAAAGGAAAAAAAATCAACTTGCTCCAAATGACCTAAAATTTCACGAAGAATTTTTCTGGAATACTTAAGAATTATTGAGCAAAAAATATATCAGAGGGGGCCACCTGCTCTCCATAAGGCAATAGGGCACATCCACCCCCCTAGCCGCGCCTTGATGCCTTGTGGGCCCCTGGTGGCCTTCTGACGTCCCTATTCTCCTATATGCATGTTTTGACCTAGAAAACTAATAATAAACCTTTCGGGACAAAGTGCACCATCTCAAGGAAGAAAGTTGGGAAAAGGCCCTTTTGCTCTCTCGCACAGAGATTCTGCGGGGGAAACTTCCCTCCGGGAGGGGGAAATCAAAGCCATCTTCGTCACCAAGGCCTCCTCCTTTGTAGGAGGACTAATATTCATCATTATATTGAACATCACCATCTCATCCCCAACTCTAGTTCGTATTTTGTATTCAATCTTTGTCTTAAAACCTCAGATTGGTACGTGTGGGTTACTAGTTGTGTTGATTACATCTTGTAGCTGATGCTTGTTGGTTTACTTGGTGGAAGATATTATGTTCAGATCCTTATTTATTATAATTACACCTGTGATCTTAAACATGTTGACGAGGTGTGACTTGTAACTATTGTTCCTGAGGACATGGGAGAAATATTGTTATAAGTAATCATATAAAGTTGGTATTCGTTCGATATTTTGATGATATGTATGTTGTTACTTCTCTTAGTGGTGGCATGTGAACGTAGACTACATGACACTTCACCATGTTATGGGCCTAAGGGAAGTCAATGTGGAGTAACAAGTAGATGACAGGTTGCGAGAGTGACAGGAGCTTAAACCCAGTTTATGTGTTGCTTCATGAGGGACCTATTTGGATCCACACATTTACTTCTATGGTTAGATTTATCTTAATTCTTATTTCATAGTTGTGGATGCTTGCGAGAGAGGGTAATCATAAGTGGATTGTTTTTTCAATTAAGAGAAGCACCTTAGCACCGGTCCACCCACATATCAAGTTATCAAAAGAGTGAATGTGAATCAGCTCAATATGATGAACATGACTAGAAAAACAATTCCCAAGTATCCTCGGGAGTGCTTACTTTATATAAGAGTACTTCTAGGACTATTATTTGATATAAAAAGGGTTGCGCTACCTTTCTACACCTTTTCTACTATTGTTACTTGTCACTCGTTATGAACTATCTTGCTACAAAACTATCTATCGCTCTTACTTATAGCACCTACATAGAATACCTTGCAAAAAACCGCTTCTCATTTCCTTCTGCTACTTGTTGGGTTCGACACAATTACTTATTTAAAGGACTATGATTGATCCCCTGTACTTGTGGGTCATCCAACCTCTTTTCCGGCACTATTGCCGGGGAGTGAAGCACCTTTGGTAAGTGGAAATTGGTAAGGAAATATTTTGGGTACGTGTTTAAATTTTCTGCTGCTTGTCACTATGAATGCTCACCCTTTGAGTTGTTTGTTCAGGGCATCTTCGCCTCGAGTGGAAGCTAAGGAAGTTGTTCCTCAACCTACTGAACCTACTGAAAATATTTATTATGAGATTCCTTCGGGTATGGTAGAGAAACTGTTGGCTAATCCTTATAACGGTTCAACTCATCAGGATTACCATTTGATATATGCCTATGAGATTTGTGGATTGTTTAAGCTTTCAGGTCTAAGTTAAGAATAAAGCATTCCCTTTATGTTTGGAGGGAAAATCATTAATGTGGTACAAGCTATTGGATGATACTGAAATATGGGACTGGAATCGCTTGAAGCCGGAATTCCATCAGAATTTTTATCCTATGCATCTAATTGATCATGGTCGGAATTTTATTTACAATTGATGGCCTCGTGAAGGATAAAGTATCACTCGAGATTGGGGGAGGCTAAAATATATCATGCACACTTTCCCAAACCATGAGCTCTCTAGAGACCTGATTATACACAATTTCTATGTTCGGCTTTCTCATGATGATCAAACATTACTCGATTCTTGTGCTGCTAGTTCTTATATGAAGGAGACTATTAAATTCAAATGTAATCTTCTAGGAAAGATTAAATGCAACTTTGAAGATTTAGAACTCAATGAAGGTAAAGAGTCACGTATAAAGCTTAATTTTGATTATGCTAAACCTTTTATGGAAACTGCTTCTTTCCATGAGTTTGGCAATAAATATGGTCTTGACTCTAAGATAGTAGCTACTTTCTGTCAATATTTTTCTACATATGTTGATCTTCCCAAGGATAATTAGTTTAAATATCATCCTGCCATTGAAAAATTACTAGAGGAACCTGTTAAAAATGAGAAGTAAGAAATAATTGTTAACCATGTTGATCCAATTGTTGCTACTCCTTGCATTGAGTAACCTCCTTTCCCTGTTAGGATTAAGGAACATGCTAAGGCTACAACTATGGTTACTAGAAGTTATGTTAGGACACCTAAACCTTCGGAACAAATATATTTTTGCCTAATTTTTATATAGTTAAAGATCTCCTAGTTGATAATATTGATGTGCAGGTAATTTACCTCTGTGATGAAGCTGCTAGAATTGCAAAACCTGATAGAAACAAATGAGATGAAATCGATAAAAATTAACCAATGGTATGCATGCCTGTCATCTCAGTTAAAATTGGAGATCATTTCTATCATGGCATGTGTGATATTGGTGCTAGCGTTAGTGGTATACCTTTCACATTATATCAAGAAATTATGCATGATATAGCACCCTCTCAGATTGAAGATATTGATGCCACTATTAAACTCGCAAACCGTGATAATATTTCTTCTCTTGGGATTGTTAGAGATGTTGAAGTCTTTTGTGGATAAGTCAACTACTCCACCGATTTCCTAGTACTTGGTTCAAAACAAGATAACTTTTGTTGCATCATATCTGGTAGACCTTTCTTGAATACTATTAATGCTGAAATTAATTGTTCTACTCACAAGATTAGAGTGAGATTTGGTGATATGTCTCATGAGTTTAATTTCTCCAAGTTTAGTAAACAACCAAATGTTATTATTTGTGCTAACCTTTCAGAGCATGAAGAAAAGAGATTACCTAAAACTTTGAGGAAGCACAGGGTTGTTATTGGATATACTCTTGATGATCTTAAGGGCATAAGCCCCACTCTGTGTAAGCACAAGATTAATACGGAATCGGATGCTAAACCAGTAGTTGATCATCAACGTCGTCTCAACCCTAAGATGAAAGTGGTGGTAAGAACTAACATATTAAAACTTCTGGAGGCAGGTATAATATATCCTATTGCTCATAGTAGACGGGTAATTCATGTTCATTGTGTTCCTAAGAAAGGTGGTATTAGTGTTGTCCCTAATGATAAAAATGAACTCATTCCACAAAGGATAGTAACTCATTATAGGATGGTAATTGATTTCAAGAAACTAAATAAAGCTACTAGAAAAGTTCATTACCCATTGTATTTTATTGATAAAATGTTAGAAAGATTATCTAAGCACACACACTTTTGTTTCCTTGATGGGTATTCTGGATTCTCTCTAATACGTGTGTTAAAAGAGGACCAAGAGAAAACTACCTTTACTTGCCCTTTTGGAACTTATGCTTACTGGCGTATGCCTTTGGTATATGCAATGCACCTCGTACATTTCAAATATGTATGAATGCTATATTCTTTGGCTTTTGTGAAAATAATCTTGAGGTTTTCATGGATGATTTTTCCATTTATGGGACTTCTTTTGATGTTTTCTTGAGCAACCTTGATCGAGTTTTGCAAAGATGTGAAGAAACAAATTTTGTCTTGAATTAGGAGAAGTGCCACTTTATGGTGAATGAAGGTATAGTACTTGGGCATAGAATTTACGAATGAGGTATTGAGATGGATAAGGCCAAAATTGATGCAATACAAAAATGCCATGCCCAAAGGATATCAAAGGTATAACAAGTTTCGTTGGTCATGTTGGTTTCTATAGGCGTTTCATTAAAGATTTCTCAAAGATTTCTAGGCCATTAACTAATCTTCTTCAAAAAGATATTCCTTTTGTTTCTGATGATGATTTTGTAGAAGCCTTCAAAGCACTTAAGAAAGCCTTAATTACAACACCTATTGTTCAACCACTTGATTGGAACTTACCCTTTGAAATTATGTGTGATCCTAGTGATTATGTTGTTGGTGCTGATCTAGGGCAAAGAGTAGACAAGAAATTAAATGTTATACATTATGCTAGTAACACCCTATATATTACTCAAAGAAATTAGGCTACTACTGAAAAGGAATTTTTAGCAGTTGTGTTTGCATGTGATAACTTTGGACCTTACACCATTGACTCAAAAGTAACTATTCACACTGATCATGCTGTTATTAAATACCTTCCCGAAAATAAAGATGCTAAACCTAGACTTATAAGATTGGTGGTTTTACTCCAAGAATTTGACTTGCATATCGTTGATAGGAAGGGAGCTCACAACCCTGTAGCAGATAACCTGTCTAGGATGGAAAATGTTCTTGATGAACCACTGCCTATTGATGATAATTTTCTTGATGAGCAACTTGATGTTATATATACTTCATGTAGTACTCCTTGGTATGCACATTTTGCTAATTAGATTGTTCCTAAATATATTATGCCTAGCTTCACCTATAAATCTTGTATGATTTACGACATTACATTTAGGATAACCCACATATTTATAAATAAAGAGTAGATGGTGTTATTAGACGTTGTATACCTGAGCATGAATAGGAATAAATCAAAAGGAAGTGTCATTTGGAGGCCTATGGAGGACACCATGCTGGTGACATAACTGCACATAAGGTATTACAACCCCATTTCTATTGGTGTACTCTGTTTAAAGATACTCATGAGTATATCCTTTCATGTGATGAATGTCAAAGAGTTGGTAACATTGGTAAGCGTCAGAAAATGCCTATGAATTATTACCTTGCTATTGAACCATTTGATGTTCGGGGCTTTGATTTCATGGGACATTTTCCTTCCTCTAATGGGTATACTCATATTTTAGTTGTTGTTGATTACGTCACTAAGTGGGTAGAAGCTATTCCAACTAGTAGTGTTGATCATAACACTTCTATTAAAATGCTTAAACACATCATTTTCCCGAGGCATGGAGTCCCTAGATACTTAATGGTTGATGGTGGTTCACATTTTATTCATGGTGCTTTCCATAAAAACTTAGTTAAACATGATTTAACCACATAATTGCATCACCTTATCATCCTCAGTCTAGTGCACAAGTTGATTGAGCAACTGAGAAATAAACTAATATTGCAAAAGACTGTCAATAGGTCTAGAAAGAATTGGTCTAAGAAACTTGATGATGCTTTATGGGCTTATAGAACTACTTATAAAAATTCCATGCGGATGTCCCCATACAAAATGGTCTATGGAAAAGCTTGCAATTTACCTCTTGAGTTAGAACATGAAGATTATTGAGCAATTAAAGAACTTAATTATGAATTTGAACTTGCCGGTGAAAATGGGTTATTTGATATTAGCTCACTAGATGAATGGAGGACACAAGCCTATGAAAATGCCAAGTTATTTAAAGAAAAAGTTAAAATATGACATGATAAAAGAATCCAAAAACGAGAATTCAATGTAGGACATCTAGTTCTTTCATACAATTCTTGTTTCGGATTCTTTGCAGCCAAAGTGCCCTCCAAATGGGAAGGCACATATGTTGTCGAGGAGGGCTATCGCTATGGTGCTATAAAGATCAATAACTTCGAAGGCAGAAATCCAAGAGTGGTAAATGGGCAAAGAATTAAGCATTACATCTCATGTACGCCCATTAATGTTGAAACTTACATTATCCAAGTGATAACACCGGAGGAGCACAGAAGAGAGATCTTCCGGAATGCTCCAAAACCCTAAAAATGAGTAGGTACGTGAAACGGTAAGAAAACCGACTCCAAAAATTCCAAAAAATACGTTTTTTTAGTTTTGGTATTTTAGATAAAATACAAAAATAAAAAGGAGTCACGGGGACCCACGAGGGAGCCACAAGCAAATAGGGTGCGACCACCCCGTTGTTCGCGCCATGATGCCTTGTGGGCCCCTCTTGTGTTCTTCCCGAGCATGTATTCTTACGTGAAAAAATATATACTCCCAACTATTTTGACCACCGCCTTGTGAGATTTTCCTCTATTCATGTTTCGGGTTGTTTTTCTGATAGATTTCCAAAGACGTGGAGCTATGTCTTCGTCCTCCTACAACAACATCGAGGACCAAACATTGCTTTGCCAGATGGAACTTGAGCAAGAAGGCTCTGAAGAAGTTATCTCGGGAGAAGGACCCAAGGACTCCATGGAAGTGCACCACCTGACCTTAGAATATGGAGCTCTAGCTCATATATCCTCTTCTTCGAATCCTTGCCCACCAATGGGGAGCAGAGCCTAGCTAGCTCAGGAAGCACACGGTGAATCTACCACGAGGATGTCCCTTAGCAGGTTACATCTAAATAACTTTCACATTTTGATTCATAATTATGAAGTGGAGAATATTCCTTGCTCGCATATAACGTCCAATTGGGACATCTCTCGTCCAAGTGAAAGTAATGCAGGAAAAGTCTCTTGGTAGCCTAAAAATAAAGGGATTTTTATTTATGTGCCCCTCGTTCCTTAGCTCTACTCATTCATCCCCGCGCTCTTAACTTTTTCTCAATTTTCCCCACTCCGTTGCCAGAAACCCTCATAACTGGGCACAACGGACGTTGCCGTCGGGTCAAAGGCTTGACTGTTAACTCTCACTAGTGGGGCCAAGTTGGACTGTGTCGTCCGTTCGACCTGACAAGTGGGACCGCATTGAGTGGTGTCGGTGTTCGACCGTTGGGCCGTGGTTTCGTTGGTCCGTCCCGTGCATTAAACATCTGCGCGCGCCACCAGGGCAGAAGCTTGCTATGCATGCACCCAGAAAACCCTGCCTGCATGCGTCGATCGAGCCTACATGCGCCGATGCCATGATCCCACGATGGGCCGACCGAGCCTGCATGCGCCGATGCGCCTGCCACGATGCACTGATCGAGCAGCTTTCTTGCTCGCCAGCGGCCACGGATGCAACGTCGGTCACTACCGCTGGTTCCTCTCTTCTAGCTAGGTGGCTACATATTTGTGTCTTGTGTAAAAAAACAGCCACTCCCTTGCTTAGTTGTACTCATTCATCCCTACTAACAAAGCTTGCTTGCATGCACTAGGTGGTTACTAACAAGGGAACCCTACTAACAAGCCGTGCTCTCTAACAAAATAATCAACAAATATGTAGTCCCGATATGTACATGGGTTCCCTATGTAGATAGGGCCAAGAAACCCATAGCACGATCACATATCTCAAACTAGTATGAACTTAATAATAGAATAGATAGAAAACTTAATAATAGAATTTAAGAAAAGGGCCAAGAAGCCCATAGCAACTCCAACATAGTTCAATTACAACTTAACATAACATAGACTAAAAAAGATAGAGGATTTAGAACCCTAGCCGCTGCCTTCTCCACCTCGCTCCTCCTCCGGGCGCCCTTTTCACTGCCCCTCCGGGGCGTTGTCGATGGGGTACGGAAGAGTGTGCTTGCACGTCGCGGTGGGGAAGATGTTGTTGTACTTCGTGAACCTGTTGTGGGTGGTGAAAGCGATGAACTCGGAGCCACACCAAAACACCCGACCGAGGAGGTAGTAGGTGTCGAATGTGTTGGTGAAGTGGGCAAGGAGAGAAAACACCACCCGGTTTTGGATGACCTCCTCGACGCGGAACATCGTTGGAGATCCCCTCGGGAGGTCGTGGTAGCCGGACACGAGGAAAAACTCGGTGAACATTCTTGCGGTCCCCAGCCTTGATATCGCCCACACACGTAGTGTGCGATCAACGTACACGCCGGTAGGGTAGAGCCTCTCCGGCATGGTGGGTGGGAAGGGGTAGGTTCGTCCGGTGTACTGCATGGCTGAGGGATGTGCAGAAGACGGAGAAGGGGTCGAAGAGCAAGAAGGGCAGATGTATGAGGGATGACAAAGGCAAAGGGTGGCTTAAATAGCCTTAGTGCTACGTGTTATTTGGCCGTGGCAATAACATGGTCAAATGTGAAGTTAGTAGCCCGTTTTCAAACCCACCACAGCATCGGGAGTGTACACACATGGGAAACGATGGTTTGAAAAGAAGAAGAAAAAGAAGCTAATTGCACACGTGGGAATTTGTGGTCAAACCCTATATTATATGAAAACAGACAATTTTTGAAGAGCTTGTGGCAATTTTGCATGAGAAAAATAAATTTGGCCCATAAGAATTTCATCATTTTGCATGATAAAAAGAGATAGAGGGCTTGTGGACATTATACAAGTGCAAAATGACCCATTTTTTTAATAGTTTGTGCCCATTTTACATTGATAATAATAAATTTAGCCCTTATAAATTTGGTCATTTTACATTTGTATAGAACAAAAAGAACTAAGTTTTCTACGCAATGTCAATTGTTGTGTAATTTCAAACGATGCAAAAAAAACAGAGCCAACACGTTCACAAAAAACAGAGCCAGCACGTTCACAAAAAAATGACGCGTTTCGACAACCCAACTAGAGCTTGTTTTCATTTTGGGCCCAACACAACCGTTTTTTTCGCGGTGTGAGTGGTGGGCGAGCAGCCGAGCACAACCAACAGGATCACCTCTTGCGGATCGCCCCACGATCCAACGATGCGTAGCCGTCCTTGTGATCCAACGGCCCGGAGTCTGCACGCAGCATGCCCATCGAATTCCTTCTAGAAGACCACATCCGAGGGCTGTCGCTTGGCGCCAGGGTATGATCGGACGGCTGACGTTGGGAGCTAGGGTTAGGCGATACCACGTGGGGTTTTGAGCTGGTAAACGGGGTTACGAAAGCTTTGACTGAGCATAACTAATTTAAAAAAAATCAAAAACATATGAAACTTTCGCCGTTCGTTGTTTTATAAGACACACTAACGAGGAAAAATACTAAACTTGGTCTATGGTCATTTTCATGAAAAAAATCTACCTGGCACGATTGAGGTCAAGTGAGCACCATTAATTTAAAAAAAATAAAAAAAACATGAAACTTGCGCACAATGTTGTCTTATGTGACATTTTACCAACCAGAAATCATAAACTTGGTCTATGGTCATTTTCATGAGAAAACCTTCACACCTATGAGCTATCACCTATAAGATTTCATAGAGTTCAAGGAGATGAGGTAGGGTTACCTTCTGTTTTTGAAAAAATTAAAAAAATCACCAAAACTTTATTTCAAAGTGAATAAGAAGGATGTGAACTTAGTTTTACATTTTCATATTTTAAACGTGTTTTTAATAGTTTTTATATTAAAGCATATTTTTCAAAAGAAAATGTAAAAATATGAAGATTAATTCAAAAAATAGTGAGACTTCGAATCTACACTATATAGATTGAATAGGTGTTAATACAAAACATTTGGCTCATTTAGAGTAGGTCTGAAAAACTTGATTACAAATGGGCTATTTACCCTAGCATGGGAGCTCATTTGGAGCATATTTCGAATCTACACTATATAGATTGAAGCAACACTGAAACAACATGTGTGATAAGTGCAGCAACACTGAAGTGACCAGTGAAGCAACACTGAAACAACATGTCTGATGAGTGAAGCAACACTGAAACAACATGTTTGATCATTGCAACACCTAAACTCTAGTTCACAACATCTAAACAGAACTAACCATACACCATATGCAAATATACGGACAGACAAATATAGATAGAATAATACATTACTAGCATCACCATAGATTAAGTTCACACGATAAACTGCCACATTAAGTTTACCATAAGTAACCGGACCCTAAGTACCCAAAAGATTAAGATTCAGTTCACATCATCACACCATCACAGCATCATCACATCACTTCACGCTGGAGTCAGGGCCTTCATGAGTGCAACATGCTGCCCCCTGATCTTGTAGTCCTCCACGTGGATCGCTACATCCTCTGCATGAGATAGAAGGTGATCGAAGCGGCCATCCTTGGGCTTTGGCTTGGTGGTGTAGTAGGGGCAATGCCACTTCTTGAACTTGCGATTGTAGAAGGAAGCACCTCCCTTGGCCTTGATCTTCTACACCTCCTTGGCTATGAAGTACGCGACGTTTCCCTTGTACACATCATCTTCAGAATCATACTGCACACATGAATGAATTGCATTAATACATTATAGATTCATATACACCACGTCAAAGGAACTAAATGAACAAGGGATAGGCTTACCTCAGATTCAAAATCGTCACCAAACGCCCCCTCGTACGGGTCGTAGTCGGCCAGCTTCCTCTTTCTCCCCCCAACCATCATCCTCCTGAATATACAATTACATCCATCAGTAGTAGCTGATTGAAAATTTAGATATGCACACATGACACATTGATCATAGGGCTAATATACTCCCAATATCAGAAATGTTTTAGAAGTGGTTATTTTTATTTCTGTTCCCCTTAGCTCTATGCATTCAAAAACCACATACATCACTAGTATATCAATGTATTAGATTTGTACACACATTGATCAAAAACCGACATTCAAATAACACATTGATCATTCGTCATGCACACACATGAAGAATAGAGCTAATATAACTACATATTGTGGACAAATTTATATACTAATGAATCAAATTTATATACTAATGAATCAAAAACCCCAATATGACAAATTTACACACATTGAATCAAATTTATAACTTCTATCAATGTATTCCATTTCGGCATATGACATTCAAAACCCCGATCTGAGTAGCATTCAAAAACAAATCTAATAGGGACCCAATCTAAGGCAACGAATCTGAGTAGCATTAAAAACCCCAATATGTGAGCACTAAAACAAATCTAATAAGCATCATATCATTAAAAAACCCAATCTGTTCACAACATCTAGCATTTTTGCAAAAAATTTATCCAAATTGAAAAAACAAATCTAAAAACCCCAATCATTGCAGCACCTAAAATCATAGTTCACAACATAGCATTTTTGCAACGAATTTATCCAATAAACCCTAGTCCAAAAACCCCCGTCCCCCCAACCCATACCCTACAAGAAAACGCGGCCCATCTGTCAAGCCAACTACTTTAACCATCTGAACTACCGTATGAATCACAATCTAACCAATGCAATTAGGGAGCAATTAACTCTACAAGCTAAGCAAGTGCAAATACCCGCTCCTCCACGGCAGGCGGCGCAACGGGGGCATCTGGATTGACTGCGCCGCTCGACGCCTTCACCTTCTGCAGCGATGAGGCCGAGCCCTCCACATCCGCAGCGATTGCGAGTTTCCCCGCACCGTCGTGCACGTCACCGACATCCGCGGTCACCGCGCCTGGACCCTGCAGCACCACCACATCTCTGGCCGCTACGCCGGCGTCGCCACGAGCGTCGGCCATCTTACAGATGGAGGCGATGAAGGTGAGTAAGAGGATGCGGTGGGGGAGAGCGATACAGTGCGGTGGAGGCAGGGGAGGAGAGCGAGATGACACCGGTGGGGGAGAGGAAGACGATGCGGAAGGGAGGGGATTTGGGGGAAAATGGTAGGGGCGATGGAGGTGCTTGCCCTCTTTATATGATGGGACATTTCGAGCATGTCCATGGACACGTGCTACCCCACGACCGTGGTCTTGCATGCGCCCACGTATACGCGGCCCCACTCGTCAGCTAATGGTCAAAGGCATTGACCCGACGGCAAAGTCCGTTATAACATGTTCTAAGGGTTTCGGGCAAGGGAGTGGGGAAAAGTGAGAAAAAGTTAACAGAGTGAGGATGAATGAGTAGAGCTAAGGAATCAGGGGCACAGAAATTAAAAACCAAAAAATAAACATATCTTGATGGAAGTACAAAAGAACACCGCAGTGATTCAACAACTATTCCATGATATGAGGGAACTAAAGGCTTCCACGTTAACATTCACGGAGAAAAAGCCTACTACCTCAACACCACCATCACCCAAGAAGGACGCGTGAGTACATGGGTATGGGCACTACCTTAGCTTGCTCCAAGCTTGGGGAAGGTGCCCCAGTATCGTATCACCATAATTTCCACCATTATCATCTATCTTAGTTTGATCCTTAGTTGTTTCGTGATTTAGAGAAATAAATTTCAGATTTTCTTTGCTTGGAATTTTTGCTTTGAGATCCATCTATCCTTGTAATCGAGTACGAGAGTTATATAATAAATATTAATTGAGTTTGTGTGCACCATCATCATAGCATGGCAATAAAAATAAATAGAAATATAATATGCTTATCTTATGAGAAGTAAACACTTCACACGAAAAAGGGTTTAAGTGATAAAATTTGTTGATAGTAAACAAACATAATATTAGTCATTGATGCAATCTATGAAAGATTATGATAAAGGGGAGAAGACTCACATATAAATATACTAGCTTGGACATCTTTTATGATTGTGAGCCCCCACCAAATATTATATAATGATCAAGTGTTGATGTTGGACATGGAAGACAACATAATGATAATGGTAGTTAATATTCACATAGAAGTTATATGGTCATGGGTCCTTTAACATGTGGTGCTTGCTTTATATCCTTTCTAGCCCAAAAATACCGCACTAAGTAGAGAGACTACTTGTGCATCCATAACCCTAAAACCTAGTCTCTTGCCGTGGGATTCCACCATACCTACCTATGGATTTAGTAAGTTCCTTCAAGTAAGTTGTCATTGGTGCATCAAGAAATAAAAGTTGCTCCTAAACATGTATGGTCTTTCATTGTAAGGGAGAATACACTTTGTACGATCTTGTGATAGCAAAGGAATAAAAGCGATGGACTGCATAATAAAGTTCACTATCAGAAGGGGCAATATAAAGTGGCGTTCCTTTGCATTAAGAGTTTGCACATACAAAAACTTAAAAGCTTATGACAATCTTTGCTTCCCTCTGCGAAGGGCCTATCTTTTATCTTCACGAGCTCATTCATGTGTGTGAGTCGATAATGTTTATTCCTCTTCCTACCTATTAACACTATAGTGGCAAGCACCATGTGTTGAGTAAAGATCTAGACTTATATCCAAGTGGATGTAGATGATCATTATTTATTATTGTTGACATTATCCTTGAGGTAAATAAGTTGGGTGGCAAATCATTTGATCCCTTATCTTCCTATGTGTCATATGGAAACTTGAGCCCCAAAAATATGTCTTGAATGGGAGTAATCATAGAAGATTAAATGATAGTAGAGTATGTGAACTTGCCAAAAATAAAGCTCTTACAAGGAAACTCCTCGGAAATATGATGCATTATGATTGTCCCAATGACTGAGAACATAGTTTGTTGATTCTCAATAAAGTTTATGCTTCTTTCTCCAATAGTTTTGAATGGATTGTTACTTGTTTATGAGGAGCTATATGATAATATACCTGTTACTTTGCTAATATTCATGATTCTTTCATGTTTATATTTTGTTTTTATCAACACCCCTCTCTCAAATCATGTGGTCATTATTTTTGAGATCGGCTTTCGCTTGAGGACAAGCAAAGTCTAATCATGGGCGAGTTGATACGTCCATTTTGCAACATGAATTATTATTGATATTTGTGTTATTCTTGACCATTATTCCCTATTATCATACAATTCTTATGTCATTTCTCTCTTAATATGCAAGGTACACCACTAAGAGAGAAATTCCTGGAAACTGGAATTCTGGATCGGGATACAAAGAAAAAGGTAGAAAAATCAACTCTCTCGAAATGACATGAGATTTCATGGAGCTTTTTTGGAATATTTATGAATTATCAGGCAAAAAATGTACCAGCGGGGGGAACCTGTTGTCCACAAGGCAACAGAGCGCGGCAACCCCCCTTATCGCACCGTGATGCCTTTTGGGCCCCTTGCTGGCCCTCTGACATCCCTCTTCTCCTATATCACATGTTGTGACCTAGAAAAAATCATAAGAAACCTTTTAGGATAAAACGCCACCGTCTCGAGGAGGAAACCTAGGCAGAGGCCCTTTTGCTCTCCGACAGAGAGATTCTGTCGGGGAAACTTCCCTCCGAGAGGGGGAAATCAAAGCCATCGTCATCTTCATCAACATCTTCACCTACACCATCTAATCTCGAACCCTAGTTCATCTCTTGTATTCAATCTTTATTTCAAAACCCCACCTTGGTACCTGTGGGTTACTAGTTGTGTTGATTACATCTTGTAGTTGATGCTTATTGGATTACTTGGTGGCGGATATTATGTTCAGATCCTTAGTTATTATTATTACACCTCTAATCTTTAACATGTTGATGAGGTGTGAGTAGTAACTATTGTTCCCAAGGACATGGGATAAGTCTTGTTATAAGTAATCATATAAAGTTGGTATTCGTTAGATATTTTGATGATATGTATGTTGTTACTTCTCTTAGTGTTGTCATGTGAATGTTTACTACATGACACTTCACATTGTTATGGGCCTAAGGGAAGTCATTGTGGAGTAACAACTAGATGATAGGTTGCGAGAGTGAAAGAAGCTTAAACCCCAGTTTATGTGTTGCTTCATGAGGGGCTGATTTGGATCCACAAGTTTAATTCTATGGTTAGATTTACCTTAATTCTTATTTCTTAGTTGCGGATGCTTGCGAGAGAGGGTAATCGTAAGTGGGTTGGATGTTCAAGTAAGAACAACACCTTACCACAGGTCCACCCACATATCAAATTATAAAAATAGAAAACGTGAATCAACTCAATATGATGAAGATGACTAGACATAAATTCTCATGTGTCCTCGGAGCGCTTGCTTTATATAAGAGTACTTTCAGTCCTGCCCTTTGCAATGAAAAGGATTGGGATTCCTTGATGCACCTTTGTTACTATTTTCACTTGTCACTTGTTATGAATTTTCTTGCTACAAAACTATCTATCACTGTTACTTACAACATTTGTAGAGAATACCTTGCTGAAAACTTCTTGTCATTTCCTTCTACTTCTCATTGGGTTCGGCACCTTTACTTATTGAAAGGACTAGGATTGATCCCCTATACTTGTGGGTCATCAATGACATAGTAATATGATAAAATGAATAGGGGCTAAACATTCTTTAGGGGTTGTATATTTTGAACATTGATAATTATGCTACCTATATTTATGCATATTACTATGTCAATGTTTGCTAATTCACCGTTTGTCAATGTTCAAAACTCCAATAGATTACATGTTGGGTAGCATGTCACAACAAAAATTCGTTTTTTTATCATTTGCCTACTTGAGGACGAGCAAGAATTGAGCTTGGGGATGCCGATACGTCTCCAATGTATCATTATTTTTTCTATTGTTTCGTGCTATAATATTATCATTCTAGGATGCTTTTTGGGTATTTACTTGCCAATTCATATTATTTTTTAGCACTAACCTATTAACCTAGTGCCAATTGCAGGTTGTTGTTTTCTGCATGTTTTTTCCTTTTAGGTTTATAGTACCGAACAGAGTCCAAATACCATGAAACTTTTTGATGATTTTTTATGGACCAAAAGAAGACCTGAAAGCTTTGGGAGAAGTCTAGGGGCCAAACGAGGGCCTCACGAGCCAACAAGGCATGACCGGGGGAGGGGGTGATCACGCCCTATTGGGTTATGGGTCTCTCCTGGCTCTCCTAACATCATTCTCTGGCTTATAAATTCTCATATTCCCCAAAACCCGTAGGGGAGCTCACGAAACACTTTTTCTGCCGCCACAGGTCTCTCTTCTGTTGTGTGCCCATCTGGAGCCCTGTTCTGGTGCCCTGTTAGATGGGGGTCGATGATGGAGAGCCTCTAAATCATCCTTGCTACTCCCATGGGGATCTTTGAGTAGTCTACCACAAACCTATGGGTGCATAGCTAGTATGTAGATGGCTCTCTATTTGTGTATGTTCTTCAATACAATGATCACCACATCTTCGTTTTAATATATTCGATGGAATCACTTGGTGCGGTGCATTTTTTGGGATCCGATGAATTGTGGGTTTATGTTCAGATTATTCATGATAAAAGATTTCAGTCTTCCCAGAATTATATGATTTTTATAGCTTCATAAATCTCCCTAATCCATTGGTTTGGTTTGGCCAACTAGAATGATTTATCTCCAAGTGAGAGGGGTGCATTGTGATATATCCATTTTGCATCATCATTTGCTACTATTATTTATAGTGTTTTTATGTATCATACCACTTTATGGAGTAATTCTAATGCCTTTTCTATCATAATATGCAAGGTTTACACCAAGAGGGAGAATGTCGGCAGATGGAATTCTGGACTTGAAAAACCTATGTCAAAGATACATTTTGTGCACATCTCCAAATGGGTTGAAACTTCATAAATAATTTTGAAGGAAAAAATAAAAAATTCTGGAAGAAAGAAGTACCAGAGGGGGGCTACCAGGGGTCCACTAGGCACTAGGGCATGCCAGACCCCCTGGCACGCGATGGTGGGTAGTAGGCCACCTGGCCCTCTTATGTCGACCATCTGCTGGTATGTATTCACGTTTGACCTAGCAAAAATAGAAAGAGGACTTTTGGGACAGAGCGTCGTCGTCACGAGGCGGAACTTGGATAGGAGAACTTTTTCCCTCAGGCGGAGCGATTCCGCCGGGGGAACTTCCTTCAAGGAGGGGGAAATCGAAGCCATCGTCATCACCAACAACCCTCTCATCTTGGGGAGCCCAATCTTCATCAACATCTTTTATAGCACCATCTACTCTCAAGACCCTAGTTCATCTCTTGTGTTTAACATTGTACAGGAACCTCAGATTCATACCTAGGGGTGACTAGCAGTGTTGATTACATCTTTTAGTTAATCCTTTGTGGTTTATTTTGTGGAAGATCATATGTTCATATCCTATATGTTATTTAATACTGCACTGACCATGAGCATGCTCATCACTCGTGAGTAGTTACTTTTGTTCTTGAGGCCACGACAGAAGTCCTGTGGCAAGTAGTCATGTGAAGTTGATATCCGTTCCATAATTTGATGGTATGATTGTTGCGATTCCCTTAGTGGGTCATGTGAACGTCACTACATGACACTTCATCATCCTTGGGCCTAAGGCAATGCATTGTGGAGTATTTATTAGATGATGGGTTGTGAGTGTGATCGAAATTTAAACCCTAGTTTATGTGCTATTCTGTAAGGGGCTCATTTGGATCCCTATGTTTAATGTTATGTTTATAATTTATGCTTAATACTTTTATGTAGTTGTAGATGCTTGCGTGAGGGTTAATCATTAGGGAGAGGCTTCTTCAAGTCAAAACAACACCCAAGCACCGGTCCACCCACATATCAAATTATCGAAGTACCGAACGACAATTAACCCGACATGACGAAAGTGACTAGATGAAATTCCTGAGTGCCCTCAAGAATGTTTTGCCTATTAGAAATTGTTCCGGCCTATCCTTTGCCACAAAAGGATTGCGCTACCTTGCTGCACTTACTGTTACTATTTCTACATGTTACTTGTTACAGTTATCTTGCGATGAAACAACTTGTAACAACTATTTTAGTTCTTAAAGAAATTACCATGCTGAAAACCGCTTGTCATTTCCTTCTGTCCTCGTTGGGTTCGACACTCTTACTTATTGAAGCAACTATGATTTATCCCCTATACTTGTGGGTCATCAAGACTCTTTTCTGGCACCGTTCCCGGGGAGTGAAGAGCCTTCGGTAAGCGGAACTAGGTAAGAAAAAATTTATATTACGTGCTGAAATTCACTGTCACTTGTCACTATGGAAAGTAATCCTTTGAGTGGTATGTTCGGGGTATCTTTACCTCGACCGGAAACAAAAAGAGTTGTACCTCAACCTAGTGAACCTACAAAATATTTATTGTGAAATTACTTTGGGTATGATAGAGAAACTTCTAGCTAATCCTTATGCAGGAGATGGAACAAAACATCCTGATATGCACCTAATCTGTGTGGATGAAGTTTATGCATTTTCTAAGCTTGCGGGTTTATCCGGGGATGAAGTCAAGAAGAAGGTTTTTTTCTTTATCATTGGGGTGGAAGAATTGACATGGCATAGTCTATGTGATGATACATGATCTTGGAACTGGAATCAATTGAAATTGGAGTTTCACCAAAAAAACTATCTGATGCTTCTTGTTCATTGTGATCGGAATTTTATCTATAATTTTTTCCTCGTGAAGGAAAAAGTATCGCTCTATCTTGGGGGAGGCTTAAGTCAAAGTTCTATTCATGCCCCAATCATGAGCTCCCGAGACAAATTATTATTCAGAATTTTTATGCTCGCCTTTCTCGTAATGATCAAACCATGCTCGATACTTCTTGTTGTGGTTCTTTTATGAAGAAGACTATTGAATTTAGGTGGAATCTTTCAGAATGAATTAAACACAACTCTCAAGATTGGGAACTCGATGAAGGTAAAGAGTCAGGTTGAAAACATGAGTTTGATTTTGTTAAATGTTTTACGAACACTCATGCTTTCAATGATTTTAGCACTAAATATGGACTTGACTCTGAGATAGTAGCCTTATTTTGTGAAACCTATGCTACTCATGTTGATCTTCCTGAAGAGACATAGTTTAAATATCATCCACCTATTAAATAAAAAGTTCAAGCAACAAATAGAGTTGAGAATGAAACTATCATTTACAATGTTGACCCAGTTGTGCCTACTCCTTATATTGAGAGACCACCTATCCCTGTTAGGATAAAGGAACATGCTAAAGCTTCAACCCTGGTTAACAAAAGTTATGTTAGAACAACCCAAACCTCTGAGAAAATCAAGGTAGAACCTAGTATTGGTATGGTTAAAGATCTCTTTGTCGATAATATTGATGGGCATATTATTAATTTATGTGATGAAGTTTCTAGAATTGCCAAACGTGGTAGTAAAGATAAAAATAAACCCTTGTTGACATGCCTTTCGTCTTAGTTAAAATAGAGATCATTGTTATCATGGTTTATGTGATATGGGTGCTAGTGTTAGTGCTATTATTTTTACCTTTTATCAAGAAATTATGCATGATATAACACCCATTGAAATATAAGACATAGATGTTACTATTGAACTTGCTAATAGAGACACCATCACACCACTTGGGATTGTTAGAGATGTTGAAGTATTCTGGCGAAAAGTAAAATACCCTACTGATTTACCAATACTTGGCTGACCACAAGATGATTTTTGTCCCATGATATTTGGTAGACCCTTTTTGAACACTATCAATGCTCAAATAGATTACAAAAATGTAATTGTTGGTGTTAATTTTGGTGGTATGTCTCATGAATTTAATTCCTCCAAGTTCAGTAAGCATCCCAATGATAGAGAATTTCCTAGTGAAGATGAAATAATTGGTCTTGCTTCTATTTCCATTCTTCCTACTAATCTATTAGAAAAATATTTGCTAGACCATTAAAATTATATGCATATACATGAAAGAAATGAAATAGATAAAATGTTCTTTGAACAACAACCTATCCTTAAACACAACTTGCATGTTGAAACTCTAGAAGGTCCTCCTGCATCCAAGGGAGATCGTGTGTTTGAATTAAAGCAACTACCCGACACTTTGAAATATGCTTATCTTGATGAAAAGAAGATATATCCTGTTATCACCAGTGCTAACATTACAGAGCATGAAGAAAAAAGATTTTTAAAAACATTAAGGAAGCACTGAGCTGCTATTGGGTATACTCTTGATGATCATAAGGGCATTAGTCCCACTCTTTGTCATCACAAGATTAATATGGACCCACATGCTAAACCTATTGTTGATCACCAATGATGACCGAATCTCAAAATGAGAGAAGTGGTAAGAAATGAAATATTAAAGCTTCTCGAAGTAGGTATAATTTATCCCATAGCTGATAGTTGATGGGTAAGTCCCGTTCATTGTGTTCCTAAGAAAGGAGGTATTACTGTTGTTCGTAACGATAAAAATGAACTCATTCCACAAACAAATGTGACTAGTATATAATGGTAATTGATTTTACAAAATTAAATAAAGCTACTAGAAAAGATCATTATACTTTACCTTGCATAGACCAAATGCTAGAAAGATTATCAAAGCACACACATTTTTGCTTTCTAGATGGTTATTTTGTTTTTCTCAAATACGTGTGTCACAACTTGATCAAGAGAAAACCACCTTTACTTGTCCTTTTGGTACCTATGCCTATAGGCATATGCCTTTTGGATTATTAAATTCACCTTCTACCTTTCAAAGATATATGAGTGCTATATTGTCTGATTTTTGTGAAAAGATTGTTGAGGTTTTCATGGATGATTTTCCCGTTTATGGAACTTCTTTTGATGATTTCTCCAGAAACCTTAATCGAGTTTTGAAGAGATGTGAGCAAACTAACCTTGTCTTGAATTGTGAGAATTGTCACTTTATGGTAGATGAAGGTATTGTCTTGGGTCATAAAATTTCCAAACGGAGTATTGAGGTGGATAAGGCCAAAGTTGATACAATTGAGAAGATGCCATGTCCTAAAGATATTAAAGGTATCCATAGTTTCCTTGGTCATGGTAGTTTCTATAGGAGGTTTATTTAAGACTTCTCTAAAATTCCTAGACCTCTTACCAATTTATTATAGAAGGATGTTCCTTTCGTTTTTTGATGATTTTGTAGAATCCTTTGAAACATTTAAGAAAGCCTTAACTTCTCCACCTATTGTTCAACCACCTGATTGGAACTTGCCTTTTGAAATTATGTATGATGCTTGTGATTATGATGTTGGTGTTGTTCTAGGACAAAGAGTTGATAAGAAATTAAATGTTATCCATTATGCTAGTAAAACTCTAGACAGTGCCCAAAGGAAGTATGCTACTACTGAAAAAGAATTCTTAGGAGTTGTATTTGCTTGTGATAAATTCAGATCTTACATTGTTGATCGTAAAGTAATTGTTCACGCTCATCATGCTGCTATTAAATATCTTATGGAAAATAAAGATGCTAAACCTGGACTTACTAGGTGGGCTCTTTTGGTACAAGAATTTGATTTGCATATCATTGATAGGAAAGGAGCTGAGGACCCCGTAGGTGATAACTTGTCTAGGTTAGAAAATGTTCTTGATGACCCACTACCAATTGATGATAGCTTCCCTCATAAACAACTAGCTATGGTCAATGTTTCTCATAACACACCGTGGTTTGCTGATTATGCTAATTACATTGTTGCTAAATACATAACACCTAGTTTCACTTATCAGCAAAATAAAAAATTCTTCTTTGGTTTAAGAAATTACTTTTGGGATGACCCACATCTTTATAAAGAGGGAGTAAATGGTATTATTAGATGTTGTATAACTAAGCATGAACAGGAAAAAATCCTTCGGAAGTGTCAATTCGAGGCTTATGAAGGACACCATGCGGGAGATAGAACTGCACACAAGGTATTACAGTCTAGATTTTAATGGCCTACTCTTTTCATAAATGCTCGTAAGTTCGTCCTCTCTTGTGATGAATGTCATAGAATTGGTAATATTAGTAGACGTCAAGAAATTCCTATGAATTATTCAATTGTTATTGAACCATTTGATGTTTGAGGATTTGATTATATGGGACTTTTTCCTTCCTCTAATGGGTATACACATATTTTGGTTGTTGTTGATTATATCACTAAGTGGGTAGAAGCTATTCCAACTAGTAGTGATGATCATTACACCTCCATAAAAATGCTTAAGGAAATTATTTTCCCATGTTTTGGAGTCCCTCGATATTTAATGACTGATGGTGGTTAACATTTTATTCATGGCACTTTTCATAAGGTGCTTGCTAGATATGATGTTAACCATAGAATTGCATCTCCCTGTCTTCCTCAATCTAGTGGTGAAGTAGAATTAACCAATAGAGAAATAAAATTAATATTGCAAAAGAGAGTCAACAGGTCCCGAAAGAATTGCTCTAAGAAATTAGATGATGCATTGTGGGCCTACAAAACAGCTTATAAAAATCATATGGGTATGTCTCCCTATAAAATGGTTTATGGAAAAGCATGTAATTTACCTCTTGAGGTAGAACATAAATCTTATTGGGAAATTAAATAACTCAACTATGATTTCAAACTTGCTGGTTAAAAGAGGTTATTTGATATTAGCTCATTAGATGAATGGAGAACCCAAGCTTATGAAAATGCCAAACTATTCAAAGAAAAAATTAAAAGATGGCATGACAAAAGAATCCAAAAGCAAGAATTCAAAGTTGGTGAATATGTTTTATTGTACAATTCTCATCTTAGATTTTTTGCAGGAAAACTTCTTTCCAAATGGGAAGGACCATATATCATCAAATAAGTTTATCGGTCTAGAGCTATTAAGATAAATAATACCGAAGGCACTAACCTGAAGGTGGTCAATGGACAAAGGACTATATTTCAGGTACACCTATTAATGCTGAAACAAATATTATTCAAACCATGACACCAGAGGAATACATAAAGGATATCTTCCAGAAAACTCCACAACCCTTAAAAGGAAGAGGTATGTGATACGGTAAGTAAGAAGACTCAAAGTTAGTTTTGCAATATTAGAAAAATTAGGAAACTGATAAACACACGGGAAGCCAACCCACGTGCCCACTAGGAACTAGCCTGGTGGGTAGTGGGCCCATCGGGCACCCTCATGACTTCGTTTTCTTGTAGGACAAGTATTTCCTTGTATAAAATTCTTTATATATATCCCATGATGATTTGACCTCTGTACCATGGAAAAATCTTTTGTCCTTGTTTCGTGTTGTTTTTCTCATAGATCTAGATCACCATGGCCTCATCAAGCTCCTCCAAGGACAAGTTCTTCGAGAGGGTCATCAACCCCTATTTGTCGGAGGAGATGAAGCACCCTCAAGCCATTGAGATGTGTGAGGGGGTGCTCCACATACAGGATTTTCTAAGACCCAAGAATACGGGAACCATGGAGGCCAGGCAAGAGGTGGTGGAGCAGGAGATCTTCACGTGCCAAGGCATGGTGGAGCCTGGACTCAGTGCCAATCACTCCATGATCACCGAATTCACCCCTGATCAAAAGTGGATGATCGGTCCCTGATGTTGGAAATATGCACTAGATGCAATAATAAATCAGTTATTATTATATTTCTTTGTTCATGATAATCGTTTATTATCCATGCTATAATTGTATTGATTGGAAACTCAAATACATGTGTGGATACATAGAAAAAACACTGTCCCTAGTAAGCCTCTAGTTGACTAGCTCGTTGATCAAAGATGTTCAAGGTTTCCTGACCATAGACAAGTGTTGTCACTTGATAACGGGATCACATCATTAGGAGAATCATGTGATGGAAAAAACCCAAACTATGAACGTAGCATATTGATCTTGTCTTTTTATTGCTATTGTTTTCTGCGTGTCAAGTATTTGTTCCTATGACCATGAGATCATATAACTCACTAGCACCGGAGGAATACCTTGTGTGCATCAAATGTTGCAACGTAACTGGGTGACTATAATGGTGCTCTACAGGTATCTCCGGAGGTGTCCGTTGAGTTAGTATGGATCAAGACTGAGATTTGTCACTCCGTGTGACGGAGAGGTATCTCAGGGCCCACTCGGTAATACAACATCATACACAAGCCTTGCAAGCAATGTGACTAAGTGTATGTCACGGGATCTTGTATTACAGAACGAGTAAAGATATTTGCCGGTAGCGAGATTGAAATAGGTATGCGGATACCGACGATCAAATCTCGGGCAAGTAATATACCAAAGGACAAAGGGAATGACATACGTGATTATATGAATCCTTGACACTGAGGTTCAACCGATAAGATCTTCGGAGAATATGTAGGATCCAATATGGGCATCCAGGTCCCGCTATTGGATATTGACCGAGTAGTACCTTGGGGCATGTCTACATAGTTCTCGAACCCGCAGGGTCTGCACACTTCAGGTTCGACAATGTTTTAGTATAGTTGAGTTATATGTGTGGTTACCGAATGTTGTTCGGAGTCCCATATGAGATCACAGACTTCACGAGGGTTTCCAGAATGGTCCGGAGACGAAGATTGATATATAGGATGACTTCATTTGGTTACCGGAAGGTTTTCGGGCATTACCAGGAATGTACCGAGAATGACGAATGGGTTCTGGAAGTTCACTGGGAGGGGGTAACCCAGCCGGGGGAAGCCCAATGGCCCTAGGGGTGGTGCACCAGCCCTTAGTGGGCTGGTGGGACAGCCCAAGAGGGCCTTGGCGCCAAGGAAAGAAAACCAAAGAAAAAAAGAGAGGTGGGAAGGAAGAGAAGGACTCCACTTTCCAATCCTAATTGGAATAGGATTGGAGTAGGACTCCTCCTCTCCCTAGCCGGCGCACCCTTGAGGGCTTGGCCCTCAAGGCAAGCCTTCTCCCCCTCCCTCCTATATATAATGGTGATTTAGGGCTTATTTGAGACAACTTTGCCACGTGCAACTCAGATCTAGACACCATAGTTTTACCTCTAGATTGTATTTCTGCGGAGCTCGGGCGGAGCCCTGCAGGAGTAGATCCTCACCACCACCGGAGCGCCGTCACGCTGCCGGAGAATTCATCTACTTCTCCGTCTTGCTTGCTAGATCAAGAAGGCTGAGATCATCGTCGAGTTGTACGTGTGCTGAACGCGGAGGTGCCGTCCGTTCGGCACTAGATCGGAACTGATTGTGGGACGGTTCGTGGGACGGTTCGCGGGGCAGATCGAGGGACGTGAGGACGTTCCACTACATCAATCACGTTTCTTAACGCTTCCTGTTGTGCAATCTACAAGGGTACGTAGATCAAAATCTCCTCTCGTAGATGGACATCACCATGATAGGTCTTCGTGTGCATAGGAAAATTTTTGTTTCCCATGCAACGTTCCCCAACAGTGGCATCATGAGCTCGTTTCATGCGTAGATGTTATCTCGAGTAGAACACAAAGGGTTTTGTGGATGGTGATGTTCGATTTGCTGCCCTCCATAGTTTTTTCTCGATTTGGAGGTACTGTTGGATTGAAGCGGCCGGACCGACATTATTCTTACGCTTACAAAAGACTGGTTTCATCGATTGACATGCAATCTCGTTGCCTAAAGATGATTGGCGGGTGTCGGTTTCTTCACCTTTAGTTGAATTGGTATTGACCGAGGCGGTCCTTGGAGAGGTTAAATAGCAATTTTCACATCTCCATTGTGGTATTTGCGTAAGTAAGATGCGATCATACTAGATACCCATAGCAGCCACGTAAAACATGCAACAACAAATTAGAGGACGTCTAACTTGTTTTTGCAGGGTATGCTTGTGATATCATATGGCCAATGACGTGATGTGATATATTGGATGTATGAGATGATCATGTTGTAATAGTGAATATCGACTTCCACGTCGATGGTCCAGCAACAGGCAGGAGCTATAGGTTTGTCTTTAAACTAACGTTTGTGTTTGTAGATGCGTTTACTATATTGCCAGGACGTAGGTTTAGTAGTAAGAGCATCTCTAGTAGAGCCCTCAAACCCTCAAACCCTTAAAAATAACCGCTTTTTTACAGTTTTCATCGAAAAAACGGCGTAGACTAGAACCCTTAAACCCTTAAACCCGTAAAAAAAATAGAGGTCCAACCCTCAAACCCCTTCCCAGCCTGTAGAAGTGAGGGTTGGGGGGGGGGGGAAACTGCCCCCAACCCGCACTCCTCTTCCCACATCACGCGGGAGGGAAAACTGCCCCGCCTCCCCAGCTCCTCCCGCGTCGTCGCCGCCATGGAGGGTTCCGCCCAGGCCGCCGCGCCCGCCCCCGCCCCCAGCCCCGTCCTGCAACCGACCGTGGCCGACGTGGTGGCGGCGACCCATGTCGGGGCCAAGCGGCGGCGGGCGGGCCTCACCCCGCCTCCTGCCGCCTCCCCGGCTCCCGCCCCAGCCACCGTCCCCGCCCCGGCCGCCGTGCCCGCCCCGGCCACCGTCAAGTAGAGTCGGCCGAAGGTCTCCTCCCATGGGCCGCGAGGGGCTTCCTCCAAGGCTGTCGGTGCGTCCCCGAAGCAGAAAAAGGTCGCGGCGCAGAAGAAGCCCGCGACCCCAGCCGCCGCCGTCGCCGAACCTCCTCCCGCCGCGCACGAGGTGTTCGAGGAAATGGCAACCTCATCGTCGTTCATGGACCTCCTTCAAGACGCGGAGGTGGACCTCGGGGCTCTACCTCTAGAACCCTTTGGTGAGGAGGTTGAGGAAGAAGAGGAGGATGAAGGGGATGCCGAGGAGGAGGTGGCCGAGATGGGGGAGGAGGCATTCACCGCCGCTTCCCGCCCACACGTGCGGTCGACAAACTACACCGAAGAGGAAGATATCCTCTTGGTTCGTGCTTGGGCATCTGTGGGGATGGATGCAACCACCGGCACCGATCAAACCGGTAAAAGGTATTGACACAGGATCGAGTACAACTATTGTAGGATCAACCCGAAGAATAGTGGGTTCATCTCTCGCAGTTACCGGTCGCTTCAAGGCCGGTGGGATTTGATGAAGCCCGCTTGTGCTCGTTGGAGTGCGGCCATGGACCAAGTGAGGGATGCACCATCTAGTGGAACCGTGGAGAGTGACTATGTGAGTACATATCTCTTCACTATTTTGATTATGTGTGTGTACTATGCTATTGGTGGGTTCTTATGTGATTATGTGTGGTTGATAGGAGACAATTGCCGGCATGAGGTACAAGGAGATGGCCACTTCCATGGGCAAGCCATTCCCATTTAAGCATGCTTGGGCAATTCTTCAAACCTTTGACAAGTGGAAGTTGAGGGATCAAGAGACCGCACCCAAGAAGTCGGCAATGCTTAGGATGGATGATAGTGAAGATGAGGAGAAGGAGAGGAACTTGGGCAAGCCCGAGGGAACCAAGAAGGGCAAGCAAAGGGTGAAGATGGAAGGAGAGGCATTAAGACTAAGGGAGAAGATGGAGCAAATGATGAAGGCAAGAGAGGAATTGACAAGGAAGACATTGGAGACGAAGATTCTTATCACCGAGAAGAAGAAAGAGGTCAAGCTTGCACAAGTTGAAGAAAAACGTGAAGAAGCAAAGCGCAAGGCCGACTTGGAGCAGAGGATGATCAAGGTGAAAGAGGCAAAGGTATGGAAAGAACTCATGGTGGAAGAGAAGGAGCACATGATGATGTCCAAGAAGGACATGGATCAACAGCAATTGCAATGGTGGAAGGACTACAAGGAGGACATCACAAAGAGGAAGAGGATATTCCGAGGTGCTTCCTCTACTCTTCGAGGTGACACTCCGATGAGTGGTGGTGGTGATGGCGGTGTGGATGACTCCACCACTGGCGACAATGGAGGTGCTTGTTGGACGTGGAAGTGGTCTAGGAAATGGTGCCAAGTGCAACTTTTTGGTGATGGTGCCGATGAGAGGGGGCAGATGATGATTGTGTGATGTAAAAACTATTAAACCATGCATCAATGATCTTTATTTCCGTGTTTGGTTGAAGGTTTATTATGTTTTTCTAGTGAAAATTATGCAATGCCAAATGACAGTTTTAAGGGTTGGGGTTGGGGCAAACACTAGAACCCTCAAACCCAACCCTTATAACGGAATATTCCGTTATAAGGGTTGGGTTTGAGGGTTCTAGTCTTTGCCCCTGTTTTTCAACCCTTAAAAGTGTCAAAAATGGGCAATTCTCAACCCTTAAAACTGGTTCTAGATTTAAGGGTTTGAGGGTTCTACTAGAGATGCTCTAATAGCATAAGTAGCACGACAACCCCGATGGAGACACGTTGATGGAGATCATGATGATGGAGATCATGGTGTGGCGCCAGTGACAAGAAGATCGTGCCGGTGCTTTGGTGATGGAGATCAAGAAGCACAAGATGATGGCCATATCATGTCAGTTATGAATTGCATGTGATGTTAATCCTTTTATCCACCTTATTTTGCTTAGAATGACGGTAGCATTATGAGGTGGTCTCTCACTAAAATTTCAAGACGAAATTGTGTTCTTCCCGACTGTGCACCGTTGCGACAGTTCATCGTTTCAAGACACCACGTGATGATCGGGTGTGATAGACTCAACATTCACATACAACGGGTGCAAAATAGTTGAACACACGTAACACACGGGTTAAGCTTGACGAGCCTCGCATGTGCATACATGGCCTCGGAACACATGAGACCGAAAAGTCGAGCATGAATCATATAGTTGATATGATTAGCATAGAGATGCTTACCACTGAAACTATTCTCAACTCACGTGATGATCGGACTTGAGTTAGTGGATTTGGATCATGTACCACTCAAATGACTAGAGACATGTACTTTTTGAGTGGGAGTTCTTAAGTAATATGATTAATTGAACTAATTATCATGAACATAGTCTAATGATCTTTGCGAATTATGATGTAGCTTGCACTATAGCTCTACTATTTTTATATGTTCCTAGAGAAAATTTGGTTCAAAGATGATAGTAGCAACTTTGTCGACTTAGTCCGTAAAACTGAGGATTGTCCTCATTGCTGCGTAGAAGGCTTATGTCCTTAATGCACCACTCAGTGTGCTCCACCTCGAGCGTCGTCTTTGGATGTTGCGAACATCCGACATACACGTTTTTGATGAGTACGTGATAGTTCAGTGCGCAATACTTAATGACTTAGAAGCAAGGCCCGGAAGACATTTTGAAACATCGCGGAACATAAGAGATGTTCTAAGAGATGAAATTGATATTTCATGCTTGTGACCTTGTCGAGAGGTATGAGACCTCCGACCAGATTCTTTGTCTACAAAGTAAAGGAGAAAAGCTCAATCATTGAGCGTGTGCTCAGATTGTCTGAGTGCAACAATCGCTTGAATCAAGTGGGAGTTAATCTTCCAGATGAGACAGTGATGGTTCTCCAAAGTCACTGCCACCAAGCTGCTAGAGCTTCGTGATGAACTATAATGAATCAAGGATAGATATGATGATCCTTGTGCGATTCACAATGTTTGACACTCTGAAAATAGAAATCAAGAAGGAGCATCAATTGTTGATGGTTAGTAAAACCACTAGTTTCAAGAAGGGCAAGGGCTAGAAGGGACACTTCATGAAACGGCAAACCAGTTGCTGCTCTAATGAAGAAACCCAAGATCGAACCCAAACCCGAGACTAAGTGCTTCTGTTATGAGGGGAACGGTCACTGAGGCGGTGCTACCCTAGATACTTGGTAGATAAGAAGGCTGGCAAAGTCGACAGAAGTATATTTGATATACATGATATTGATGTGTACTTTACTAGTACTCCTAGTAGATCGAGGGTATTAGATACCGGTTCGATTGCTAAGTGATTAGTAACTCGAAATGAAAGCTACGGAATAAACGGAGACTAGCTAAAGGTGAGGTGACGATAAGTGTTGGAAGTATTTCCAAGGTTGATGTGATCAAACACCGCATGCTCCCTCTATCATCGGGATTGGTGTTAAACCTAAATAATTGTTATTTGGTGTTTGTGTTGAGCATGAACATGATTGGATCGTGTTTATTGCAATACGATTATTCATTTAAAGAGAATAATGGTTATTCTATTTTGCTTGAATAATTACCTTCAATGGTTTATTGAATCTCGATCGTAGTGTTACACATGTTCATAATATTGGTGTCAAAAGATACAAAGTATTAATGATAGTACCACTTATTTGTGGCACTGCCGCTTGAGTCATGTTGGTGTAAAATGCATGAAAAAGCTCCATGCTGATGGATCTTTGTACTCACTCATTTTTGAAATGTTTGAGACATGCAAACCATACTTGTTGGTATAAATGCATGAAGAAACTCCATGCAGATGGATCGTTTGGACTCACTTGATTTTGAAGCACTTAAGACATGCAAATCATACCACATGTAACAAGAAAGTAACTTGTTGGAAGTAATACATTTTTTAAGTGTGTAGTCCAATAAGTGCTGAGGCACACAGTGGATATCGTTATGTACTCACTTCACTGACGACTTGAGTAGATACAGAAGTATTTACTTGATGAATCGCGAGTCTGAAGTATTTAAAAGTTCAAAGCTATTTCAGAGTGAAGATCGTCATGACAAGATGATAAACTGTCTACGATATGATCATAGAGATGAATATCTGAGTTGCAAGTTTTGGTACACAGTTGAGACAATGTGGAAATTGTTTTGCAATTCCTTCCACCTGGAACACCAGAGTGTGATGGTGTGTCCGAACATCATAGCCGCGCCTTATTTGATATGGTACATACTATGATGTCTCTTATCGAATTACCACTATCGTTTATGGATTATGCATTAGAGACAACCGCATTCACTTTAAATAGAGCACCGCGTATTTCCATTGAGATGACACATTATAAACTATGATTTGGAGAAACCTAAGTTGTCGTTTCTTAAAAGTTTGGGGCTGCGACGCTTATGTGAAAAAGTTTCAGTCTCATAATCTCGAACCCAAAGCGGAGAAATGCATCTTCATAGGATATCCAAAACAGTTGGATACATCTCCTATCTCAGATCCAGAAGCAAAGTGTTTGTTTCTAGAAATGGATCCTTTCTCGGGGAAAAGTTTCTCTCGAAAGAATTGATTGGGAGGGTGGTGGAACTTGATGAGGTTAGTGAACCGTCACTTCAACCAGTGTGTAGCAGGGCACATGAAGATGTTCCTATGGCGCCTACACCAATTGAAGTGGAAACTGATGATGGTGATTATTGAGCTTCGGATCAAGTTACTACAAACCTCGTAGGTCGACAAGGTCGCATACTACTATAGAGTAGTACGGTAATCTTGTCTTGGAGGTCATGTTGTTGAACAACAATGAACCTACGAGCTATGGAGAAGCGATGGTGGGCCCGGATTCCAACAAATGGCTGGAGGCCATGAAATCCTAGAGAGGATACATGTGTAAAGAACTACTTGATGGTCGTAGGACTATTAAGTAAAGGTGGATCTTTGAAAGAAAGGCAGACAATGATGGTGAAAAAGTCACCATTAAGAATAGCTCGACTTGTTGCAAGGATGTTTCCGACAAGAACAATGAGTTGACTATGATGAGCCTTTCTCACTCATAGCGATGCTAAAAAGTCTGTTGGAATTATGTTAGGAGTTGTTGCATTATTTATGAAATGTTGCACATAGAATGTAAAAACATTGTTTCCTCGACGGTTTCCTTGAGGAAATGTTGTATGTGATACAACCAGAAGGTTTTGTCAATCCTAAGGATGCTAACAAGTATGCAAGCTCCAGCGATCCTTCTAAGGATTGGTGCAAGCATCTCGGAGTTGGAATATACGCTTTGATGAGATGATCAAAGCTTTTGGGTTTATACAAGGTTTATGAGAAAGTTGTATTTCCAAAGAAGTGAGTGGGAGCACTATAGAATTTCTGATAAGTATATGTGGTTGACATATTGTTGATCGGAAGTAATGTAGAATTTTTGTGAAGCATAAAAGGTTGTTTGAAAGGAGTTTTTCAAAGGAAGACATGTATAGAGCTATTTGAACATTGAGCATCAAGATCTATAGAGATAGATCAAAACGCTTAATAGAACTTTCAAATGGAATGCATGTCTTGATAAGTTTTTGAAGGAGTTCAAAATAGATCGGCAAAGAAGGAGTTCTTGCCTGTGTTGTAAGGTGTGAATATGAATAAGACTCAAAAGCCCGACCACGGCAGTAGAAAGAGAAAGGATGAAGGTCGTGCCCTATGCCTTAGCCGTAGGCTCTAATGTATGCCAAGCTGTGTACCGCACCTGATGTGTGCCTTACCATGAGTCTGTCAAGGGGTACAAAAGGTGATCCAGGATTGAATCACTAAAACAACGGTCAAAATTATCCTTAGTAACTAGTGGACTAAGGATTTTTTTTTCTTGATTATGGGGGTAGTTAAAGAGTTCATCGTACAGGGTTACTTCGATGCAAGCTTTGACACTAATCTAAAAACTATGAGTAGTAAAACGGATTCATATAGTACAGTAGATATTTGGAGTATTTCCGAATAGGACGTAGTAGCAGCATCTATAAGATGACACAAAGATTTGTAAAGCACACACGGATCTGAAAGATTCAGAACCGTTGACTAAAACCTCTCTCACGAGCAAGACGTGATCAAACCCCAGAACTATGTGGGTGTTGGATTCGTTAAAATCACATGGTGATGTGAACTAGATTATTGACTCTAGTGCAAGTGGGAGACTGTTGGAAATATGCCCTAGAGGCAATAATAAATTATTTAGTATTATATTTCTTTGTTTGTGATAATCGTTTATTATCCATGCTATAATTGTATTGATTGGAAACTGAAATACATGTGTGGATACATAGACAAAACACTGTCCTTAGTAAGCCTCTAGTTGACTAGCTCGTTGATCAAAGATGGTCAAGGTTTCCTGACCATAGACAAGTGTTGTCACTTCATAACGGGATCACATAATTAGGAGAATCATGTGATGGACAAGACCCAAACTATGAACATAACATATTGATCGTGTTGTTTTATTGCTATTATTTTCTGAGTTTCAAGTATTTGTTCCTAGGACCATGAGATCATATAACTCACACGCACCGGAGGAATACCTTGTGTGCATCAAACGTTGCAACGTAACTGGGTGACTATAAAGGTGCTCTATAGGTATCTCCGAAGGTGCCCGTTGAGTTAGTATGGATCAAGACTGGGATTTTTCACTCCGTGTGACGGAGAGGTATCTCGGGGCCCACTCGGTAATACAACATCACACACAAGCATTGCAAGCAATGTGACTAAGTGTAAGTCACGAGATCTTGTATTAGGAAACGAGTAAAGAGACTTTCCGGTAGCGAGATTGAAATAGGTATGCGGATACTGACGATCAAATCTTGGGCAAGTAACATACCAAGGACAAAGGGAATGACATATGGGATTATATGAATCCTTAGCACTGAGGTTCAGCCGATAAGATCTTCAGATAATATGTAGGATCCAATATGGGCATCCAGGTCCCGCTATTGGATATTGACCGAGCAGTTATATGTGTGGTTACCGAATGTTGTTCGGAGTCCGGGATGAGATCACATACGTCACGAGGGTTTCTGGAATGGTCCGGAGATGAAGATTATTATATAGGATGACTTCATTTGGTTACCGGAAGGTTTTTGGGCATTACGAGGAATGTACCAGGAATGACAAATGGGTTCCCGAAGTCCAATGATGCATATGTTGTGATCAATTATAAAAACCACATCAGGGAGCAATTGTGCTTTCAATCTCCCACTTTTGGTAATTGATGACAACACATGGATCAAAGCTTCGACAAAATATATAATCAATATTAGCATCGACACATTGAGAAGTATGTGAAAAGCAAGAGCTCCCCCTAAATTTGTGCACTATTTATAATTTGCGTTCGAATGCAAATGCACAATCGATTAGGATCATGTGTCACTCTTTCATGTCACATACATCTTGGCGGTGCGCATACATGATATGAATGAATAGTAATGCACATTGCACCAAAAGAATAAGTAAATGATCATCATGTGAATAGCTCAAAGATAATAATGTAATAGCATCAATCTGGAAAAGCGTAGGATCAAACATACATAACTGGATAAGGTCATCCAAAGAGACAATGTTTTGTAAAAACCGAATGACCAAACAAGAGCAAATAAAGTCAAAATCTATCTCTGACTCGAAGCCCTAAGATCTATACATTTCTCCCCCTTTGGCAACAAGTTACCAAAAATTTCAAAAGTATATATCTAATCATATATCTGGGCCTATCTCGTGCGATAGTCGACGATGGAGTAGATAGAAGAGCGTCGGCGAAGGCTTCGAGAGAATGTCCTGGAGCTGGAGGAGTCGATACTGGAGGTGATGGAGCTGGGGCTGAAGCTGAAGGTGCAGATGCCTGAGCTGATGAAGTTTGTCTTAGTTCCGACACTAGCACAGCTGCTGACCGGGGCTTGGTACTAAACTGAGTGGTAGTGTGAGGAGGCGACTCTTCATCATCACTAGTTGAACTGGGTGTCCTCACACCATTAATGCGATGCTTGAGCTGATCAACACTAGCAGATATCTCTGCACTTTGACGCGAAAATCAATGTATTTGGTTTCCAAGATCCTCTCTAAGATCCTTTGGTTGAGCATAATCTCCGAGATATTCTTCTCCATACCTTGGATAGAACTCACTAGAAATGACATTTGCTCAGCCTGAGTTCTGAGTTGTGGAACTGGTGGTGGCATATTCCTAGTACCCTCTACTGATGCAGCCTCTCTAGCTGCGGCTGAGCTGGGATCATTGTCATCCATGACAACTTCATTATCTTCAAATTCAAGCTGTAGGAGCAAATGGGGATGACCAAGCAGATATGCATGCTTTCCAGGTTTGGCATTGATAAGCATCTCAATGTTTGGGGTCCACAAGATCTCTTTAGATCTGCAGCAGTGAGCCTGATAGTCTCTACTATCAAATCCATCACCTTAAAGTGAGTGTGGGTGTCTAGATAGTGCAGCATGTTAATGGAATAGCCTCTAATCATCTTATCATCACCTTACTTAGGCATCAAGGTGTATCTCATAATGGTATTGGTAGTGGGTATTCCTGCTTGCAAGAAATAGATAGAGCCAAGCTTGTGTGTTGCTAAGAACTTCTGAGGAATTGGCTTATACATATTGGCCATGGAGTTGTGGTTCATCTTCATTTCAGAGTAGACATCCAAATCATCTTCTTTCTACTGTGGGGCACCAATGATAGTGGCCCACTCATCAATTGTGGCTTCATACTTGTGACCATCACTCATCCAGACAATAGAGCCATCATCATAGAAATGAAGTTGAATATAATTGCATAATCAGTTCATCATTCCATGGGGTCATCTCTCTCCCAACAAATTCTTGAATATCCACTTCAATATAATTGTATTGCACATGTGGAAAGAATTTTTCATTGGCTTTGATGTAAGCCCATTCAACATATCTCATGTCACTAACAGTTGGACTTTTGTCAAACAGAATAGTCTCATAAAAATCTTGTTGTTCCTTAGTGTGGAATCTAGGATCAACACTAGTACTTCTCCTGATAGCATATGAATCAATTGCTCTCCACTTCCTCACTGTTCTTAGATTTAACTTGTGGAACATATGTAGACAAGAGTAATCATTTGGCTAGATAAGAATAACTCTTCTTTCGACATAGGCTCTTACCTCAACTTGAGGGGTCGAACCTGGATAAACTCGCTTCCTGTTTCCCGATCAACCCCTTTCAGCCGCCACATAGCTGCGATGGCCTCATCACTAAGTCCTTTCACGAGGACATCTGCCGTGACAAAACCATGACAGTTGGCGCCCACCGTGGGGCTTGCGCCCAGTGGAGTTGAGTTCTCAAAGGGAGCCCTTCCAGGGTTCGGGAGCTACGCGGTCAGCCTTATGAAGAAGAGCCGTCGTGACAAGTACTACATCGACAACTCAATTTGGGGACCTAAGGCCGGATCGGTCGAATCCGGGTACCGGGTCTCCTTTGGCAAGGTCGACGTCTTCATCGGCAAGGTTGGAATGCCGGTTCCCAAGATGGACATGTCCACCAACATCGTCGAGCCAGCTCGGCTCGCCCAACCCGCCGTGCGTCTGATCAGACAGCGTCGCGCCTTCGTCGGCTTCACGCAAGGAGTCGTCTTCCCAGAAGAGCCGGA